>NC_081521.1:12114989-12714989 GCF_030273125.1 Centropristis striata
GTTTCAATAAAACTACTTGTGACATGTCATATTTGGCTTTGACTGAACATTTGCTCTCACTTTGAGATAAAAAATATCAGGATATATATCGTATGTCGTTATTCAACCTAAATATATCAGGATATGACTTTTGGTCCATATCGCCCAGCCCTATCATAGACACAAATATTTGATTTGAAGTCTCAAATGCTGATGTCAGCATTAGAATTCCAGCATCAGCAGGGCTTCAGTCTGCACTCATAACTGCATGTAAGATGCGAAAAGGAAGGAATAATAAATGCAAAAGCATATACCAAAAATATATTATTGGGGGGGGAAGAGGAAAATCTGTGTTAGTAGGTCAGTCATTAATTAATTTAGCATTTGAGAAGCCCAGGTGTCTGCTGTCAGCTGATGTGTGGCAGGGAGGGGGTCTGTGTGACCGGAGAGGGAAGGTCACCCCACCAGGAGGGGGGGATCGATCCTCTAACACCGGCTCTACACACCCTCCATCCCACGCTCTGCTGACAGCTCCACAGCCCGGGGTTCAGCTCCCCAAAACGGCCATTTATCCTTTAAAACCCGTTTAATTTCTGCTGGAGGTGAAGAACAGATGTGAAACAGATGTGAAAGCTGTGCTGGTTTAAATGTCACATCAGAGCCGCTGCAGAGGGTTCATATTCAACATTAACAGCGTTTATCCTCAGTGACAAATACAGCTTGATAATAAAAATATGATTTTTTTAAAAGTTGTAATCATGTATTGTTTTTTTTTAAATTATTATTATTTATTTTTTTCCAGATGACTCTCTTTATTTATTTTTATTTCGATTTTTTCCCCCACTTTTGGAGGACAACTTTATTTTATTCACAGAACAAGAAGAGGTCAAACAACTTAAACAGAAAATAAGGTAAATAATCAAAAAATTAAAGAGTAGATATGAATAAAAATATGAATTATAATCAGATGGAGCGGTGCGTCCAGCGCCGACAGCTAGCTGACCTCACCGCTGCAGGTAACAATGGATGGAGCCAGATGCTAACTGACAGCTGCCGTTAGCATCGGACCACTCACCGCTATCACGTTGACGAAGGTGGTCTTCCCGGAGTACTGCAGCCCCACCAGGGTCAGCTCCATCTCCTCCTTCCAGAAGAGCGCCTTGAACCAGTCCAGCAGTTTGTTGATCAGCGCTATCATCTTTGTGTCGTCTAATGCTAATGCTAATGTGAATGCTAGCTCAGGCTGCTGATGCGGCTAGGTGGCTATGCTAGCGAGCTAGCTGGCTAACGCCCCGACAGTTGTGTATTCGTGGACGCTGACAGTCGCTGTGACAGTCCCGGACGGTTTCAGCAGAACGGACCGCACCGACAGCTCTAAACGAACCGGAGATAGTATTTAATAAGTCGGTGTTTTCAGGCGGTAATGTCCGCTGATTGTTTTCTGTGATGTTTACTAGCTACGCCTTTTCCCACCAGCCGCGTCAAGTCCGATATCGCACAGCACACAACATCCGGTGCAGACCTTCAAAATAAACACCGCGGAGAAGACTAAAATTTGATCTAATGAGAGATAGCATGCCACTACATGTGATCTG
Source organism: Centropristis striata (assembly GCF_030273125.1). Classification (NCBI taxonomy): domain Eukaryota; kingdom Metazoa; phylum Chordata; class Actinopteri; order Perciformes; family Serranidae; genus Centropristis; species Centropristis striata. The sequence goes on from NC_081521.1 coordinate 12,116,564, forward strand.
AGTGGTATAAATCTTTAAATCTGGTTTATACATACCTTGCAGATATGCAACAGTACAACTGTTTAGATTGCGTGAAATGTCACTGTTTTATGAATACTAAAAGTCAGTTTTTCTTTTGAAAAAAGAGGAAACGCCAGCATGATATTTAACAAATTTTCTATTTCAAATATTTTAACGCTGCATATGCATATACGATACTAAAATGCATGAATAATAAATGACAAAACTTACATCAATATATATTTCTAAGAAGGAAGAGATAAATCTGTGTTAGTAGGTCAGACTTTGGGCAGGTGTCTGACTTTTCTTGATTAATGTTGTTTACCTTGTGATTATTTATTGATTCTTAGTTTATGTATTTACTTTTTTGGATTACATTACATTTCTATTTGCTTTTGTATATGTTTTAATTATTTCTTATTTGAGATGAGATTTATTTTTTATTTTTACTCTCTCCTGCACAACTTGCTTCTTTTTTCTGGTCCTTCCTTTATTGTGCAAATAACAAAATAATGAAATGATTGTGCTTAATGTCTTCACAAGTAGTGTTTTAATATCTTAAGTTGTTATTCTTCTTTTTTACTGTAAAGTTTTGCACATTCGCTGATTATTATATTCCTACACAAAGTTGAACTGTATTATGTTTTCTCTTAAAAATATACTTTTTATATAACTTTTAAGATGTGTTATTAAATATTAAATATAATATGTAATATTATTTTATTTAGAATTCATATTGTTATGATAATTTTATTGTCAATTAAATGTTTTTTTTAATCTATTTATTTAACCTCTTATACACAATAAGATTTCCCTATAAACTCTGGTTTATTTCACTAAATGTGTAAAAGTGCAACATTTGACTGGAGTTTATTTAATTATTTTTTGGTTTGGTTTATACTTTATACACAGTATGTGTATATGTAAAGATCTGAACTGTTGTAATACTTACTTTATTTATTTACTTTTATGTTGCACACAGCTGAAAAGCTGTTTTTTCTGTCAGTTACAGGTCAAAGGTCAACTTTATTGTCAATGCTGCTGTATGTAATAGACAAACATGGAGAGATAGAAAAAAAATGTTTCTCTGCAGTCCACAGTGCAAATATAAAGAATACTAAAAATACAATACAAATGTAAATACCTGCATGTCACATCTTTTACTTTTACTGTCTGTTTTGTATTTGCACCAATAACAATTTAAGAAACACAGCTTTAAAAAACAAGCAGACATAACTTCAGTCTATAATTCCAAAAGTTATTTTCCATGTTTATATTGTATTGTCTGAACTTTAGCTGCACTTTTAAAAAAAACATTTTTTAATTTTCTCTCACTAGGTTTATTGTTTTGCACCAAAGCAACAGATCAAGTTCCTCCTGTGTGAAACCTTTTGCAGAATAAATCTGATTCTGATTGTGTTCAGTGAGCAGCATTAATAGAGAGAGAAGAGCATTAATGGTGATCAGCAGCAGCAGGCTGGGGCTCTGCTTCCTGTTTGGGTCACGGGTTTGGGTGGGGCTGACAGAAAAAGAAGAGACAGTAGAGGAGACCGACTGAGGCGAAGACTGCTGAGTGACCCAAACACTGCCCCCTGCTGGTATAAAACTGTAATAATAATTCTTCTCCTAATACAGTTTTTCTCAATTGCTAAAACACTAATTATTCCTGTTGTGTGAATTAATTGCTCGGTTGTCTAAACTCCCCAAATCGAACATCCTTTTGACAAAACCATAAACTATCTTCATCTAGTAAAAGGCTATTTGCAGATCTCAGTCATTCCTTTTACAAAACTCGAAACACAATTCTCATGCAATACAGTTTTTCTCGATTGCTAAGACAATTCTTGCTAGCTGCTCTCCTTTTTCTCTAAACTGTGAACACAAAATCCAATTTTCAAGCTACATTCGCAAAACCTCAGATTTTTCTTGCAAAACCAAACTTTCACCTCAAAACAGCTCAATCTGTGCTCAAAACTGAACTATGTTGTCAAATTGTGGCCCGAGTCAATCAAAATTAAAAAAACTACATAGAAAAATAGAAAACACAATGCTCAGGACATGAGGCTGGAGAAATACATGTTCATTGTCCAAGATTGGAATAATTTGTTATCTTTTAAATACAACAATCTCACCTAATCTTTATTATTCAATAGTTTATCCTTTCATTAATTATTGTAATATTGCTTGGGCCAGCACTCATCATACCAAACTGCAATCAATACTCTGCTTGCAAAAAAGAGCAGTAAGAATAATTTCCACCTCAGCTCTATGAACTCATACATTACCTTTGTTTCAAGAACTTGGCATTCTGAACATTTATCAAATCAACAGCTTCCAAATTGCACAATTTGTATTTGGTTCATTAAACAAAACACTTCCCCCGGTTTTTAATAATCTCTTCATAACCAATAATCAGTTTCACAATTACCCGACCCGAAAAGTTTTACAACTTCGGCCTCCCAAATCACAAACCACCACAATTTAGAATTACATCTAGAGGATCCAGGATCTGGAACTCACTTCCTCCTTGCTTACAAAACCTATTACTATTCAATAACTTATTATAATGCTTGTTTCATTGTTATGTTGTGCCTTTGTTTTGTTTTTCTAGTTTCTTGTTCTGTATGATTCTTTGTTCCTTGTTCTTTTTTTAAAATGTTATTAGGGAATCCTATTATTCAAGCCCCATGAGGGTTTTTTGGGCTTCCCTGTCTTTTTTTTATTCAAATATTTTTTGGGGAATTTATAATTTGTATTATTATTGTTATAACGTTCTTCTTTTCTTTCTTTTAAAACTGTGCCAAAATAAATCAAATCAAAACCATGTTTGACACCGTTCGGGTCATTCTTATGAAATCTGGGCTTCAAAGAGATGACATTTTTAGAAAGAACTGCATCAACAATTTTTTTTTTGAGGCATTAAAATCAAACTTTGAAGTGTTTGTGGGCATTGATTTAAATACATTTATTGATAATTTAACCCTTTCTTTAAATATATTTCCCAAAACAAGTCCTAAAGAGAGAGATGCACTATCAAAGATGTTCAAGTCCATCTTCAAATACCAGATCGTCTGCTACACAAAACCTTTATGGACTAAAAAAAACAGCAGTGGACGGCTCCTCTCTCTCTGTTGCAGGACAGAGAGAACTGAATTTTCCCTCGGGCATAAATAAAATCATTTTAAATTAAAAAATCAAGAAAAAATCAATCAAAAAATTGCTGTGGCGATCCTCCATCAGTCTGCTGTCTAAATGAATAACAATAACTTTAGTTTGGACTTAAAACAAACTGGTTCCTAAAAGTTCTAAAAGTTAAAATCATTAAGAAAAGCACAAATTTCGAAAAAAAGATGCTGTAACTATAAATGCAGCGTCTATTCTGTATTCTCTAATATTCTATGTGCTATTATTATATTCTGGTACATTCATATTACCCATAAATGCTCTCTGAGTGTTTATTTCCGGGGTGATGCAGATGTAGTTTCCATGACAACTTCAGCAGTTCTGTTTCCTTGAAATTATGCGTGGATGGAGGAAATGGAAAATGTACTTTATGAATAAATATATGACAATATTAAGATGATTTAATGCTTTGAAGACACAAAAATTGCATTACAAATTAATTTTAGGTTAAAAAAATAATGAATATTTTTTCAGAAGCCAACTATAGTGATCTCTGAGTAGCTTTTGTTCATTATTTATTCAACTCTGTCCCATATCCTATTTTTTCATCTCTTTATTTTCTATTTTTTAATCATTTTTCTTATTTTTCATTAGTTTGGGTAGCTTTTTTTGGTCTCTGTACACTCCACTTTTTTATTCCTGGGAGACATTTAATAAAACAACCTCGGATAGAAAATAGACAGAAAAAACAATATTCACCCAGTTTCATCTTTAAATTATTAATTTATTTAAATATCTTCAATATCTGTTTAAAAATCTCAATGTATGTCAAAAATGGTTCCTTTTTATTTGATTTGATTTGATCAGATGTTAAAAACAAGAAGATATTTTCATTTTCATTTTTGTGGGTTTTTTTGTTACTTGGTTCTGTTCAGACTTTGAGTCCGGTTCTGCACGTTCTCCAGGATCTTTTCACTGAGCTGGACCCAAAAATCATCCGGTTCTCTGTGTGATCCTGAAATGTGAGTCCATCAGGTCTTTGGGTTCGGCTGCTGCAGTCTCTAAGTTCTCGTTTCCATCTTTCTGGTTTTGTTAATAATAATTCTGTCTGTTCTGTAGATGTGAATCTGGTCCTGTCGGTTCTGCAGGTTCTGTGCAGAATCAGTTCTTCCCGTTCTGTGTGTCCAGCTGCAGGTTCTGCAGCTGTGTGCTGATGTGTTCCTTTGGGATCTGCTGCTTCTGGTTCTGCTCCTAATGAAGAGGGAACACTGTGTTTAACTGCTGCAAAGCTGTTAAAACCAAAAAATAAAAAATTCCCTCAAAAAATAAAAAAATCCTCTAAAATTCCTTACATTTATGTTGTTGTGTATTTAGTATAGCACACTTTTTTCCCTTTATTTTTTTCAAGTCTTGTCCAGAAATGTACAAATAGAAATAAAAATAGAAATATGGACAGTCATGCATCAAATCTAATGATAACAACATAAATAGCTGATAAGAGTTTAATTTAAGAGCTGATATCTAGACATTTAACATGGTTTTATTGATGATAACCAAAATCATTATCAAGAAAACCATGGAAAATGGCTAAATGGTCTAATATTTTACAACAGTGTAACTAAGTGACAAATTGAATTATTGCACATGATTTCAGTAGAAAGTCCGTAATCATCATAAGATATTATATAATAGTGAGCTGACCAGAAATGGTGATTGATACTTAACAAAGGTTTCAGGTCGAACTCTGTACGTCTTATATCCAGAACCAAAAGTCATGTGACCTACATACAGTTTAACCCTCTAAACCCCAACAAGACATTTCAGTTTTTTTTCTTTTTCTTTTTTCATTTATATATATTTTTATATATAAAGTCTATATAGGATCTATAAGTCCTGCAGTTCTATGGAATCAGCACAATCAGTGTCACGAATGTTGAAAAAAAAGTTTGCTCCACATATTGAATTATTTCCATTTTTCCAGTCTCTCCTGTCCTCTCCTCTCTGCTCTGTGTAAACAGCCTCTCCTGTCCTCTCCTCTCTGCTCTGTGTAAACAGCCTCTCCTGTCCTCTCTTCTCTGCTCTGTGTAAACAGCCTCTCCTGTCCTCTCCTCTCTGCTCTGTGTAAACAGCCTCTCCTGTCCTCTCCTCTCTGCTCTGTGTAAACAGCCTCTCCTGTCCTCTCTTCTCTGCTCTGTGTAAACAGCCTCTCCTGTACTCTCCTCTCCGCTCTGTGTAAACAGCCTCTCCTGTCCTCTCCTCTCTGCTCTGTGTAAACAGCCTTTCCTTTCCTCTCCCCTCTGCTCTGTGTAAACAGCCTCTCCTCTCCTGTCCTCTCCTCTCTGCTCTGTGTAAACAGCCTCTCCTGTCCTCTCCCCTCTGCTCTGTGTAAACAGCCTATCCTGTCCTCTCCCCTCTGCTCTGTGTAAACAGCCTCTCCTGTACTCTCCTCTCCGCTCTGTGTAAACAGCCTCTCCTGTCCTCTCCTGTCCTCTCCTCTCTGCTCTGTGTAAAAACAGCCTCTCCTGTCCTCTCCCCTCTGCTCTGTGTAAACAGCCTCTCCTCTCCTGTCCTCTCCTCTCTGCTCTGTGTAAAAACAGCCTCTCCTGTCCTCTCCTCTCTGCTCTGTGTAAACAGCCTCTCCTGTCCTCTCCTCTCTGCTCAATCATGTCTTCAAAGTGTCTTTGAGGAGCAGAATTTAATGTTTTGAACATGATCTGGCTAATGCAAACGCTTTATATATATGTATATCAATATAAATGACACATGTAAAATAAAGATATCACATTTCTAAGCTTCCCTTTGGTTACTTTTTCTAATAGAAATGTTCATAACCAATGAGCTATTCAAGGACCATCATAAAGCCTCTTTTTACAGTTTCTTTCTATGATATACGGTATTTTTGGCGATCTTTGAAAGAGAACAACAAGTACTGTATGTTAGAAACGGGCCACAAAAGTGACCAAAAAACTGGCAGGGAGACAAAAGTTTAAAATTTTGTTAAGTTGAAGAGATTTTTGGGATTGGGATTTTTTTTAATGTTACCTGATTTTTTTACAGCAATGTAGAACCACTGGAAAGGGTGGATCCCATAAATGAGTGAAAAACTGGTGGGCGTGTGTGTGTGTGTGTGTGTGTGTGTGTGTGTGTGTTTGCGTGTGTTCTTGTACTTCCTACATAGTGGGGACCGGAACACATTTTTAACCAACAGAGTGAGGACATTTTTGCAAAGTGAGGACATTTTTCTCTCTTAATCTCTTTTAACTGACTCTTTTAATCTCCCACCCAACAAATACCCCATTACAAAAACACTAAAACTAACACTAAAACTAATAAATACTAAACTAAAACTAGCAATATCACTCTAAAAACTCATTAAAACTAACTGAATTTGAAAACAAAAATTGACAATGAAATTAAAACTAAAACTAATGAAAAATCCAAAACTATATAACCTTGCAAGGTAATTCACTGTTCCAATGAGGGTCCTCACAAAGATAGAAGTACAAGAATGTGTGTGTGTGTGTGTGTGTGTGTGTGTGTGTGTGTGTGTGTGTGTGTGTGTGTACCTGGTTGTGCTGTAGCTGGGAGCTGTACTGGGCCAGTGTGGAGTACAGGAACTGGTACTGCTCTGTAGTCTGGATCATCCCGCCCCTGCACACGACAAACATGTTACATTGAAGGAATAAACTTAGTTTAGATGTTTTCACAGACTGAGAGAAGAGGAGTGGAGAGTTTTAACTCACCTGTCGAGTCGAAGCTGACAAACCGTCTCCAGGATGTCGACCTGACCGCTCTCTCTCAGCTGCTGACAGCCGATACTACTGACGATAAAACAGCCCGTCCTACCTATACCTGCACTGAGGAGGAGAGGAGAGGAGGAGGAGGAGGGGGGAGGAGAGGAGAGGAGAGGGGAGGAGGAGGAGAGGAGGAGGAGGAGGAGGAGGAGGAGGAGGAGAGGACAGGAGGAGAGGATAGGAGGAGGAGGAGGAGGAGAGGACAGGAGGAGGAGGAGGAGGAGGAGGAGGAGGAGGAGAGGACAGGGGGAGAGGATAGGAGGAGAGGACAGGAGGAGGAGGAGGAGGAGAGGACAGGGGGAGAGGATAGGAGGAGGAGGAGGAGAGGAGGAGGAGGAGGAGGAGAGGACAGGAAGAGAGGATAGGAGGAGGAGGAGGAGAGGAGAGGACAGGACAGGAGGAGAGGACAGGAGGAGAGGACAGGAGGAGAGGATAGGAGGAGGAGGAGGAGAGGACAGGACAGGAGGAGAGGACAGGAGGAGAGAATAGGAGGAGGAGGAGGAGGAGGAGGAGGAGAGGACAGGAGGAGAGATAGGAGGAGGAGGAGGAGAGGACAGGAGGAGAGGATAGGAGGAGGAGGAGGAGGAGGAGAGGAGGAGAGGACAGGAGGAGGAGGAGGAGGAGGAGGAGGAGGAGGAGGAGGAGGAGGAGGAGGAGGAGGAGGAGAGGAGAGGAGAGGATTATTTTTGCACATATTATTTGTACTGTGAACATTTGCACATTCCTTCCAGTCAGATTTGGAATGTGAAACACTTAACAAATGTTAAAAACAGATATTTTTCACATATTTACTGAAGCCGTGGAGCAAGCCAGATTTTTTAAAATTTTGACTGGATAATTTTCACTTGGGGTCGTTGATGATGCTTGAGAGTCAGAATCAGTTTCAGAAACAAGGAATTTTTCCGCATGACTGAAACAAATACTACACAATAAAATTTTTAGATTTTATTTTTTAAATCTATGGAAGCTTTGAAAGGCAAGCGAGAATTTATTTTTGGCCTCTTTTTTTTCTATCTGTAGCAGACAATGGTTTAATGGTTCTTTCAGAGATGAAAGTGAAACGACAGTATTTGTTATTTTGTGATACACTAAAATATCACAGAAAAAAAATGATTTTTGAGGGTTTTATCGTGACATAAAAACAGATTTTAATCCTTAAAGTAATTCTTAATGTTTGTACTTGTAACATTACAAATTATTTAATTGTATTTCATTTCATTTTTTGCAACATCACAATTTTATTCCCTTCAACATACGATTATTTACAAATATGTTTTATTGTAAATGTTGCAATAATTGTTTTTTTTTAGCCATGCACCAAAGTACCACAGCATCAATCCTTGCTCATGAAACTGATTTTTTCTCCACACAGTAAAAGTAAGCAGATACAATCAAAGCACATTAAGCAGTGTCAGCAGCAGTCGTGTTAGAGATAAAAAGACTTTTTAAAAAGCGAAACAAAACTATATGAAGAGATCTTGTAAAAGGAAAGACCCTCTAAAGAAATGGACCCTCTGGAAAGCGTCAGAGCACGGCTTCTTCACGACGTCACCACGTAAAAAAGAAGCAGCACGGAGCTCTGCTGTCAGCTTCTCTCTAAAGTTCTGGCTTTTCTACAAGTTTCCATGTCCCATTTAACGCATCAACTCTTTTTCAGCAAAAGTGAAAACCACCATGACCAAGTGTAACATGATTTTACTGAAGTTTTTCAAATTTTGCAGTGTGCATTCAGCATTTTTAATGCAATATTTTGTGTTTTTTTTGTGATTTTTGTGTATTTTTCTGTGTTTATTGTAAAAAAAAAAAAAAAAAAAAAAAAGTGTTTTTGTGTGTTTTTGTAATGTTTTTTTTTAATTTTTTTTTATGTGTTTTTCGTATTTTTTGTGGGGATTTTGTGTTTTTATGCATGTTTTTGTGTGGGTTTTATGTGGGATTTTTGTGTTTGTGTTTTTAGTTAAAAAAAAAACATTTTTTGTGTTTTTTCTATGTGTTTTTTGTTTTTTTAAAAAAATGTGTGTGTTTTTGGTGTGTTTTTGTGTGTTTTTTTATGTGTTTTTTGTATTTTTTGTGGGGATTTTGTGTTTTTATGCATGTTTTTGTGTGGGTTTAATGTGGGATTTTTGTGTTTGTGTTTTTTGTGTTTTTGGTTAAAAACATTTTTTTTTGTGTTTTTTCTATGTGTTTTTTTTTTTTTTTTTTTTAAATGTGTGTGTTTTTGGTGTGTTTTTGTGTAATTTTGGTGTGTTTTTTGTGTTCAAAATGTTGATTCAGTAAGTCAAAGTCAAGTCTGTCAAGCATTTTTTTATGTGATATATATACAGCCAGAATGAAAGAGAGTCAAAAACCAACAAAGTATCCCCAAACTCTAAAGGGTTAATGACTAAAATGCGAAGCAGTTGAGGAAATGCCACAGTCATATTAACATTTATATTCATATTATTAGAAATTAACAAAATGTGTTGACGAAATCTTTCAAAAAAGAAAATTTAAAAAAAGGGACAAAATTCAAATTTGCAACCATGATAATAATGCTGAACAGGATAATAATTACGCACATGTTTATGTTAGTTGTTAATTTTGTTTTTGTTGATTTTGGTTCGTATTAAAGCCAAACAAGTGTTTTCTTGTCTGTGGTGGAGGAAGTGTTTCATCTGATTGTTTCATCTGCTTCCTGTCTCTAGTTTATTATCTGGAGGATCTCTGATCTGTGGATACGCACTGCAGGTCAATCACACCCACACCCACACCCACACACCCACGAAGTGACCGTGACATCACCCATTGGTTTGTGGCCCGTTGGAAGCATCAAGTTTATCGTTTTACTCGTCGCCATCTTGTTTACGATACGGGGAGCAGACCATATCTGGACTGTGGAGGAGGAGAGGGATCTGATCACTGACTACAGCCTCTCTACACCTCAACCTGACTGAGAGAAGCTGCTGCTAATTCATGTTAGCATTAGCTGGAGCATTAACTGGGATGTTAGTTTTGGCTAGCAAAAAACAAAAACAAAATGTATGTTACTGACCTCAGAAAACTGAGCAGCGACTCCTTGGAGTGTCTGTTAGTCCAACCAAACGCTGAACAAGACATTTTTACTGAACAAAACGTTCAAATAAACTGTCATTTAGTGAAAATACAGTGAAAGGGTCAAAGTTATGAGACCAAACCGCTAAACGTCCTTTTTTATATCTATATAACGTTTTAAACTTTATTGACACGTTGCCGTGGATACGCATTGTTCTGCTTCTCTCCTGATGACGGCTCGCACTGTTAGCCACCTGTCAATCAAAGGTAGCCACGCCCCAAATCATATGATTCTTTATCTTCTATTTTCTTCTAAAATGGGCCATTATTAGAACTATTAACATTGAATTGTCTTGAAGAAGATTTTTTACTAGTGATTGAGACCATAGTGTTGTCCTAAAAAAAATTCTGAGGTAATAAATCAAGTTAGAAGTTTTCTCATTTTGCATTGAAATAAATGGACAGATTTTTTCTGCAGCCAAACTTAGCGCCCCCTGCTGGAATTTTCGGTAGAATGCAGCTTAAGGCACCTCCTGGTTAGCCTCCCTGCTCAGACCCGGAGGTTGCCGCCTGTTAAAAACATGTTCCAGTCCTCACTATGTAGGAAGTACAAGAACACACACACACACACACATACACACACACACACACACACACACACACACACACACACTCTTTCTCTCTCTGATGGTCCTCTCTGCTGTGGTTGGCTGCTCAGGTACGACCGTTCTCGCTCTAAGACAGGAAGTCGCTTCGCCGCATCGTGAGCTGGTTTCACTCTTTAGTGGTTCAGTGACCAGGCGCTGATCTTCAGGTGTATTTTAAAAAAACAGTTTATGTTAAAGTTGACTTACAGTATGTTGTGCTTTAAAAAACATTTTGACTTCATAATCACACACACATCATATTACTGCTCAGTTATTTATTGTTATTTCCTTTTTTGTTGACTATGGAGTATTTAAGTTTAAAAAAGCTCAAAGTTATTGTTAAACTTATATCAGATGTTTGTGCAAAAACTCAGCTTGTAAATTTACGACTTAAAAAAAATGTTTTCCTTGTAACATTCCAACTTTTTAAAAACAAATTTATTATGACTTTTAAAAAAAGTGTTTTACATGTAACATTACGACTTTTTAAAACTGTTTTACTTGTAACATTACGGCTTTTGGAAATGTTTTAATTGTAACATTACAACTTTTTACATTTTTTTTTACATGTAACACTACGACTTTTAAAAAACTTTTTACACGTAACATTATGACTTTTAAAACGTTTTACTTGTAACATTATGACTTTTAAAACTTTTTACTTGTAACATTACGACTTTTAAAACTTTTTACTTGTAACATTACGACTTTTAAAACTTTTTACTTTTAACATTACGACTTTTAAAAAACGTTTCACTTGTAACGTTATGACTTTTAAAAAACTTTTTACTTGTAACATTACGACTTTTAAAACTTTTTACATGTAACATTACGACTTTTAAAACTTTTTACTTGTAACATTACGACTTTTAAAAAACTTCTTACTTGTAACATTACGACTTTTAAAAAACTTTCTACTTGTAACGTTATGACTTTCAAAAACGTTTTACTTGAAACAATCCGACTTTTAAAAAACTTTTTACATGTAACATTATGACTTTTAAAACTTTTTACTTGTAACATTACGACTTTCAAAAACTTTTTACTTGTAACATTATGACTTTCAAAAAACGTTTTACTTGAAACAATCAGACTTTTAAAAAACTTTTTACATGTAACATTTCGACTTTTAAAAACCTTTTTTCCTTGTAACATATTCGATTTTTTTCTTGAAACATTATGATTCTTCCCCCTTGTAATATTCTAAAACTTTTCCTGTGATAATAAGTGATAATATTACCTTCTTTTTGAGTTTGTTCTTAAAATGTTGTAGCCCTTTTTGCAAAACATTTGAACTTACATTTTATAATCACACATTACATGCATGAAAGCATTAGTAGTTAGGCCGTCAGTAAAAAATGCGTCAAAAGGAAACCTTACATTCTGCAACAATTTACATGACTCTGTCCTGAGCAGCACTTGTGTTTATTTCTTATGATCTTGCAGGTAAAGATCATAAAAAAACACATAGAAAAGAAACTGCAAACTTACTTTTTTTCCTCCTGACATTTTTAAGACACATCACTTCATCTCTTTTTCAATTGTTCTTCAGTCATTTTTTTTTTACTTTTCTCTTCTACTTTCCTCCTTTTTTTTCATTGTGTCCACCAGGTTAATTTGCCATATGATGTTTATAATAAAGACAGATGAAATCACATCGCTTATCATTATGTCCACTGAAGGTTTTGTTTGACCAGTAGTCACCTCTTCTGTAAAATTTCAAACCTAAACCACAGTTAACAGCATTAGAAATGAAATGTTTTTGATTATTCAGGTCTGTTGCAGATTTTTATGACATTTAAAAAAAGGAGAGCTCCTGGTGCAGCTGTGAACGCTGAACATGGACTCTGGAGTTTTCTCACATCAGCTGTGAATCTTCACACAACTCCCACAATCATCTTAAAACTGTGTTTGAAGAGGAACCAACCTGCAGTGGACCACGATCGGCCCTGGACCGAGGACGGGCTCTGTGATTGGCTGAGAGCCGGACGGGAGGAGGGACCTGCTGTACGTCTCCACCTCCTCCACAAGCCTCAGCAGAGGAGCGGTGCATTGTGGGATGTGGTGGTCGGGCCAGGAGGTGAACCAGTAGTGTCTGATGGGACGGCGCTCCGAGGAAAGCTGCATAGAGACGGAACATTTTTCAGTTCAAAAATACTCTCTGCATGGACAAAAGTATGTGGACAACTGAGCCATTTTCCATTGTTTTCATGATAATAACCAAAATCATTATCAAAAAAACATGGAAAATGTCTAGATATCAGTCTTATCTATCTCTTAAATTAAACTGTTAGGACCTATTTTCTATTTTTTTTTTGTGGTTTTTACCTTTGTCAATTCTGTATTTTATTGCACTTTTTGCACTTTTATGTGAAGCACTTTGGTGCGGCTCAGCCGTCTGTAAATGCGCTATATAAATAAATTTGACTTTGACTTTATTTTAGTTGTTATCATTATATTTGTCCAAACAAATGTACCTAAAACAAGGGTGGTCTAATCATTTTTCATGACTGTATATGACTTCTTGTTTATTAAAGTGCTGCTCTCTCTTGTTGACGTTAAGCTTCCTTGGATTTCATGATAGCCGCCATATAAATCCAAGATATTATTATCATTATGATTTATTTTTGTTGAACCTGCTGCAGAACTCCTGAGAGTCAGAGAAAAAATTCATTTTTCTACATCTGATCTAAACAGTTTTCTCTCCTAAACACAGGTGGAAAAATGTTTTTTTCCCAAGATAATCTTTCTCAGATTACTTTTTTAAAAAAAACTTTTTTTCCAATTTGTGAAACAGGTGATAAAAAACAGTTTTGGCAAGAGGAAAAAAATGTTTTTGTAAAACTCCTCCTCCTCCATTTTGGGAAAGCTAGGAAAATGAATAGATAATACATAACATTTAAATAAACATGTACATCTCCTCTCTCTTCTGTGTAAACAGCCTCTCCTGTCCTCTCCTCTCTGCTCTGTGTAAACAGATTTTCAGTGAATATTAGGATAGGAGCAGAATTTAAGGTTTTTAATAGGATCTGGTTAGTGAAAACGCTTTATTTTTTTTATTTTATTAGACACATTTTAAATGACACACACAGAAATACCACAATTTTAAGCTTCCTTCCGATTACTTTTTCCTAACAGAAACTTTCATAATGATGTGTTCAAGGACCGCCTGTTTTTACAGTTTCTTTCAACGTTAAACTGCAAATTTTTGTCGAATGCTGAAAGAAAAAAACACACTTCGGTGGTTCAAGGCATACAGAGAGTATATCAACATTTACTCATTGGTTCTATTTTGTATTATTAACCTAAAACTGCAGAGTAAGTTTTAGTGCAGTAAATTCAAATGCAGTACAATACAGTGAAAGTAGAAAGTTACATAAAATGAATTCCCAAGTAAGTAAAGTACCTTAAAGTTGTACTGAAGAGTACTTTGAGTAAATGTACTTTAGTGTTCTGTACCTGGATCTCCATGTCAGTGACGGTGAACCCGTCTTTCTCTTGGCTGTCTCTCACTCTGAGGAGGAATCTGCCGAACTGCCCAGTCTCTCCTTCCTCCTCCTCTTCCTCCCTCTGCTCCTCCTCCTCTTCCTCCTCCTCCTCCTCCTCCTCCTTCACCGTTGTCCTCCTCATCCTCCTCTCCCTCGGCTGCGGCCAATACAGCTCACACTTCTGCAGGAAAACACACATTCAGAACGAGAAAAGAAAGACAGGAGGAGGAAGAGGAGAAGGAGAAGGAGCCGTGTCCCCTCACCTCGTTGTTCTCCTTCAGTCTGGTCACCATTACGATGATGTTGCTCCTCTCCTGCCACACCATGTCCCAGAAGTCCCCCACAGTGTGCAGCATGGGCCCCTGGGTGGCGATGTAGGCCCTGGGAGCTCCCCTGTATCCCTGCAGAGAGGAAGCGAGACCTTTGATCAATCAATCAAAATGTACACAGCACCTTTCACGAACATGGTCTCACAGAATCCGTGAAATAGCCACGGATTCGCTTAACTCAAAATCCGTGGAATAGCCACGGAATCACTCAAATTTCCATGAAACTGACACGGATTTCGCTACAATGCAAGTTAATGACAGTCATATCCCGTGGCTATTCCATGGATATTTTTTCCTATTGGTTTGTTCCAAGTCACGTGACTTTCAAGGTCCCGGTGGTTAGAACTAAATTTACCCAGAATCAACAGATAAACCAAAAATAATATCGGGTCACTTTTATGAATTAAAGGATAAATTATCAATACCCCGAAGATTTATTAATCCATTATATGGCAAAAATTATCAAAACCCTAAAAAAATAAGAGTATTAGTAGTATTAAAACACTTATTTAAACATAAATAATCTGGTATCTGGCTAAATAATAAAATGAGGGCATCAGACCACACTGTGGCTAATGCTAATGCTAACAGTTGATTCCTCTGGTTTTACCAGCTGCCTCTCCTGTGTTTGGACAATCTCCTGTCTTTGGGATCAGTGTCTTTACTCAAACAAGTTTGTGAGCAATGTTTTGCTCTGCTTTTTTGGTATTGCTTCTCAGTATATTATTTATGTTTAAATAAGTAATTATTTATAGCCTTGATTCTGAAATCAATAGAATTATATTTTCCGAAAAGTTGCGGCATGAATACATTCCTGTTTGTTGACAGATTTATAGAGAATAACTTCTGTTATCGTGATGTTTTTCTGAAGTTTGTTTTTGTAGAAACCGAGATCTTCATCATGTCCCCTTAAAACCACATCCTTGACCCGATAACACAGGAAGTAACAGATTAAAACACTGCTCATCAGTAATAACAGACAAGCATCCAGTCAGTCAATCATATATGTATGTATATTTTATACTTACAGAAAGAAATAATAAAACTTTTTATTGCATTAAACAAAGCAGCAGGTGTTACGGCATCACACACACACACACACACACACACACACACACACACACACAGCGCTGAGGCTGCAGAGTGTGAGGGATGCGTGGGCTGGGGGGGGGGTGAGGGGGGCTGAGTCAGGGACGTGTCACTTCCTCCCTCACTTCCTGTGGTTTTCCTGGTTGTCAGACTCCCACGCAGACAAACCGACGGCTCATATCTCAGTTTCTGTTTGTTTAGCTGTCTGATGCGCGCGCAGCAGACGCCCACGCTGAGTGACGGCGCTGTCAGCTTGTTTTCTTTCGGAAAACATATTTTCTTCACCGTCACCAAACTCCTTTAATTACCGACAAATAATAAAATAATCATGTTATTATTATCATATTAAAGTTATTAAGTCAGAGACGCTGTGCATAGCAGATATAAAAAGTAGGGCTGGGACTCAATTAAAAAAATAAACTAATTAATTAGAGGGTTTGTAATTAATTAATCGAATTTTAATCACATATAAATATTTGACCTGAGAACAGTGAGAAGTTATTTTTTTTCACATGGATTTTTAGTAACCATTGAATAATGATTGAATACATAAGCTTAAGCAACAAAAATATTGTTTATTTTTGTTCAAGTCCAACAGACCAGTGCAATTTTTGCCATTAAGTGTAGCAATAGCATATTTATAAATATAGTACATTTCATAAATTCAGGTAGCCTATAGGTAGGTAGACCTTCTGTAAACTAGAATACTTTGGTTTTTGAAGTAAAACACAATCCACGCTAGCTACCACACTAGCTGCTAGCTGCTATACGTTTAGCATTGAGGTGATACTTGAGGCTGGATGTGCTGCGGTGATATGTGAATTCCTTGTTGCATAGCAGCACAACCATGCTCTTATGGATGCTTCCATCCGTTGGTTTTTAGTAACTAAATGTCCCATCATCCACGGGGCCAACCAAAGGTCTCATCAGCTTCCTCCTTCATGTTCACTGTGGTTTGTTGTTGTCTGAACTCATCAACGCTAGTTGGTGCTCCAGTATAATCGGTCCGCCTGAAACTCATCCAGTGAGAAACGTTCCGCGGTGCAAAAATAAGTGCGATTAAAATGCGTCCATTTTTTTAACGTTAAAGTCCCGGGCCTAAGAAATAGATTTATTTAAATAAAGTAATACAACCTAAATTAACACAAGCATGAAGTGTGTATGTCAGTGGTTTCAGAGCAACAACAATGAGCAACAAACGTTTTACCACAAAGGTACCAGGCAGGCAAAACACGCAACTTTCTGTGTGTGCCACCAATGGCGCCTTTCTGAGGCAAGAGTGCTAACCACTACACCACCATGAAGCCCAGATATGAAAATAGATTTATTTAAATAAAGTAACACAACCTAAAGTAACACAAGCATGAGGTGTGTACGTCAGTGGTTTCAGTCATGTACATGTGGGTGCATTGATCATGTAAGGCAGGGTGTTGTGAAGTGGAAATGAATGACACGCCAAAGGAACCAAAAAAGATGCGAACGCTGGCGAGGGAAGCGAGAGAGAGCGAGCTGACAGCCAGCTGCCCTTTTTATCCAGCTGGAACACCGGCCAAGTGCTCCAGATCAGGTTGACGGCACCAGCTGATCACCTCGGAAGAAAAACAGCTACGTCACCAGAGTGAAATAGGCGGGGCCGTCACAAGTTTGCAAGTTCTCCCCATGTCAGAGTGGGTTCTCAACCTTCCCTCCCTTTGTTCTCCCTGTTTCATAAGCCGTAGGCTACTTCCGTTAGGGGGAGTCTCAGGCCATACGCTCTCAAATGTCCACTCACTCAGCGTGTCCCCATTACGAAAAGGCCCCCAGAGGGATTTAGAGACTCCTGAGGTGACGTATGGTTTTCGATCCTTGCGACGGATTAAACACGGGAGACGCAACTGTGGCGGCCATCGCTAACTGTCCACAAAGTAATCAGCTGATCATAAACAAAGCAGCATGGCTAATTATGCACAGTGTCTCCGCTGATCATTAACATGGTGATCATGAATTAACCAGCATCGCTTACTGTGCACAGAGTGTCCGGTGCTTGTTGTAAACAAACAGAGATCGCAGCAGCAGCACATACACACTGTACTGCTACAGAGCTAACTGTTAGCCGGCTGTGTGACTGCAGCTGGGAGAGACTGCTGCAGGAGGAATGTGCCGCTTCGACTTGTTCTTACTCCTCTTAACGAGCCGCCGGCCCCCGCAGCTCATTAAGACGAACCGAAATGTTGTTAATTATAGCAACAAAGTCGCTAAATTGACAACACTGCTTCGCTGACTTTTACAAATACCGCGTTTTGTTGTGGCATCTAATACGACGTCACATCCTGCTTAGCGTTCTATCCAATCAGTCACCGGGCTTTTTGTTCTTACATTTGTTTTACATATGGCATTTCTTGCATCCAGGTGCATCATATACACATTAGGTAGGTTTACACTGCCTGCAGACACCATGATCACAATCATCCATCTGACGTGAATATTAAGTAGCCATGTGAAACACAATCACATCACAATATGATTCCATCAGACCTTATATCCACACTGTTTAACCCAAGTAGTCCCATTATGTTTTTTATTAAGCCTCAAAGTTTATCTCGTACGTAGGAGATATTTAGCCCTGAAAGGCAGAGGGCATTGTTGCACTGCAAAAAAAGAAAAGTTGGGTGAACTCAAAATTTCAAGGCAACAAACTTGCGCCGCTAGCATCAGTTAGCTGCTAGCATCAGTAAGCCGCTAGCATCAGTTAGCCGCTAGCATCAGTTAGCTGCTAGCATCAGTTAACCGCTAGCTTTCGCTAATGACCAAATTTCACAACAAAGAAATAAGAGTTAGCAGAACTATTGTCCCTTGTTGTGAACCCCAACTTAAAGATATAAGTTACAACAACTCACAAACTTGTTTTTGAGCAGACAACTGGCTTCCTTTGTTGTGCTAACAACCCTAAATGTCAGTAATTTATATTTCCAAGTTTTACCAACTTAAATCACTGTTTTAGGCCAAAAAATACAAACCTTAACCTTTGATTTTAATTTTTTTCCACCTTGCCTTTCAGGGCTTCCGTACCACTGCTGACTTTGTGGCAATTATGTTAGATCTCCTTTATTGGGATCTTTTGGTAGGGGTCGTAACAGAGAGCCAGAAGATTTTATAGAAAGTTTTGCAAAATGAGGACCTGTTGACCCTTTTGTACCTTCCTTTAAATGCTTCTTTTTAAAGTGGAGCATTATGAACGTCTTTGGAAAGAAACATTTTAAGAATGTGAGGACATTTTTGCAAAGAGGACATTAGAAAGAGAAAGATAAATATTTCTCAAATATTAAGTTTTTTTTTTAAAAAAGAATAGTATCAAGGTTATGTACACAATAAGTTCACATTTTCTAACAGCTGGATTACTCCTACTGATGTGAAGAAAAAACTAAATTTCATGGGGCTCATCACACTCACTGTCAGAAACTGTTTGCACGGGTTAGCAAGATTACACGTCTGAAACAGGTGGACGCTCTCAGGAAGTGACGTGATGATTACCGTTCAGTGCATCCGAAAAATAAACTTTTTATTTGCACAAAACTATGTTGAATGTATGAAATCAATGTTTTCTTATTTTCCTCTCTATATTTATTTTTAAACAAAGCAGTAAGACTCAGCATCCGTAACGGATACCTGACGTGTTCTACTTCCTGCCACCACTTTCATTTTACGGCATTCACATAAATATATATTTATGCTTTAGTAATTGAATGAATGAGTCATTTTGTGTCTCAAATTTTTTCTTTTCTCCAGAATTTCAGTTTTGTTAATGGATGATGAAATTACCTCCATATATTAGACATGCTTTACCAAAACAGGATTTTTAATTTTTTTTACAGAAATGTATAGCTCCATATTTTAGACATTGTTAACAAAAACAGAAAAAAATCTGTTGATTTTATAAGGAAAATGTATTATTTATTTTATTAACTCTAAATCAGAAGCAGTCTTAACATGAAAAGCAAAACATAGAAATGATCTCCTTAATATTAGAAATCCATTAACAAAATGAGGGAAAAGTGTTTCAGAAAGAATATCTAAAATATGAAAAAAATAAAAATATATGAAATTTGATCTTCTTTTTTTATTAGTTTCCTATTTTAGACATTCTTCTAAAAAAGAAGAAAAACGTATATTTAACATTTTCTTCTTCTATTTCATAAATATTAAAACCAATGATAACATAAATACCAGACTGCTGAATGTTGTTATGACAGGAAGTGGAACACATCAGGTTTCCAGTACAGATGGGGTCATATCTGCAGGCTTTAAAAATATATTAAAAAAGGAAGGAAGTTAGTATGTTAGTGTCCTGGGGCCTGTCCTCTCAAACTCAATGAGGATTTGAATGGGTTTTTGGTTAAATGCCTGAAATAAGGTCTGTGGTCGCGTTTTGTTGTTCGACATAAAATAAACTAGTAAATAATTGAATTTATCATGTGGGTGATTCTCATGAACATGGTCCAGCTCATAGCAAAAATATATAAAAATTTAACATATTTTCTTTGACCCTTGATAACATATACAATCTAAAGTCACTGTTTAATATGAATTTATAATCTATTTGAATTTTTTTTAATGTATTTTCTGACATTTTTAGACACTGTGAGCAACAAAATAACAAAATTCATTACCGTAATACATTTTTAAATAAAAAAAAACAACGAAAGGTTTTTTTTTTCTTTCTTTCTTTGGCAAACACTTAATATACTCAAGGTTAGCTGGTATCACCAAAATGTATTTTATTGAAATAAACACATATTTTAATTCAAACAATTCATCATTACCGTAACATTTAACCATTTTTTCTCATTAATTTTCATTCAGATTTGTTCTTTATCAATGTTAAAAACCATTATGTTTGGTTATATTCATTTTTCAACAAATGTTTATTTATTTTTATAAAGTTTATTAAATATTTATTGTATATGAGTGTGGGCAAACCATGACATGTTTATCTGGATGCATTACGGTAATGAATTTGTCAATCAAAAATATGTTCAAAAATATAGAAAATATTATTTTAGCACAAAACAATGAACTGTGCCTCATTATGGCTATATTGTTCACTCATATAAAAGTGAAATATATTTAGTTTAATAAAGTATGTACAGTGGTTACCAGGGACATTAAACGTCTCTTATTAGTCCACCTTACAGCCTCTAGTCGTGTTTTTCAGAGTTTAGGTTAATAAATAATTCATTAGGCTACGGTTACGCTAGCTTGTCAAACAGCTGGTTAGCTTGTCAGACACATCTGAAGCATACTGCCCTACAAAGCCTATAACTGCAGTAACTACATTGTTGGTCGAAATTCAGTTATAACTAAAAATGAACTCCTCGATGTCTGTTTTACCTTGTGCCAAAGTTTTAGATTTCAATTTTGCTTTAATTCAGAGAAATAATAATGTAAAAAATTGCAGTAAATACAAAATCCTACTCAAAAACAAAGCAGACAGCAGTAAGTTCACTTTGACTGTGATTCAGTGCAGCCTTGTATTTCTTCATTGTGTTGAATAGTGAAGACAAGAATAGAAATTATAAGTTTATTTGATAGGGGAAATATTATCTACATAATGATTAAGTAAAAAAGTGAGATACAATTATATAAAGACTAAAATATAACATTACTTCATAATATTAAGTCTAAAATACACAAATCTTTGAATAGAGTTGTTAAACACTTTTAATACTCCATTTTAGTGACTGCACTCTGTTTGTGCATTACTATTAGAACCTTTTACAGCAAAACCAGAGTGCACTAACTACATTTTTGGGGTCGAAGGTCAAATAAATCATCATGATTTTTTAGCATAAAAATGACATCATCAATACATGTAGAAATA
Source organism: Centropristis striata (assembly GCF_030273125.1). Taxonomy (NCBI): domain Eukaryota; kingdom Metazoa; phylum Chordata; class Actinopteri; order Perciformes; family Serranidae; genus Centropristis; species Centropristis striata. The sequence continues at coordinate 12,137,918 of NC_081521.1, forward strand.
AGTGACATATCACTTATATACCTATAACCCATTTGGCTATAGTTAAAACACATTAAAAAACTTTAAGCAGTTTTTCTCAGTTTTAAGCTTTGCATAGTTTCTGCAGTTAGACTTTGTAGGGCAGTATGAATGGCTGTGATGTCCAAATCATGTGACGGTGGAGTAGTTCACTAAAGGAAACGGCGGTCGGCTGCATTAACGCTTCAAACATCATAAAAGAGTTCATTTGTGAAGATTATCCTGTTTGCCACAGAGCTTTTTTTCTGCAATGATCCAAAAGCCCAGAGGATAATTCTCATAGACCCCATGGAGAAGCTAACTGCAGTGTTTGCTCTCTGTAATCTTAATATTAACGTTAGACTCTGACCCGGATGTAGTTGGCGTTGATGTAGCGGTCTGGCGCCTCTTCCTCTGGGTTCCTCAGGACCACCCGGCTCTCAGGGTCTGAACAGTAAACAATCAATCAATCAATCAATCAATCAATCAATCAATCAATCAATCAATCAATCAATCAATCAATCAATCAATCAATCAATCAATCAATCAATCAATCGGACTGTGTGCGTGTGTGTGTGTGTGTGTATATGGTATATATATATATATATATATATATATATATATATATGGACACACACACACACACACACACGTGTGTGTGCTTCTAATGCACTAAGGTAATTTTTGACCCATGTGTGTACACTTGGGTGCAAAAACTATTTTTCTTCATAAAGTATGAAAGGAAAAATGGATATAATGATCTGTTGTAATAAAAAAAAAGATATTCAAACGCAGCCAGCATGAAATAACATGGGGAATGAATGTGGGTCATTTTTTACCCGTGTTGTGCATCAAAAGGCGTTTATATGTTGTGCATCGAAGGGTTAAGACAAATATTATTAATTATTATTATTAATATTTTTAATATGGGGCTCAAAGCTAAGATCAGTGATAACTCCCAGGTTTTTAATTTGTTGCAAGGTTTAAAAATCAGTGCTTGGAGTTTCATAGTTAGTACAAACAAGGAAGAGAAGAGAAGGAGCGAGGTACTGACTCGGCAGGATGGTCTTGTATCTGTCTTTGATCATGTGACCCGGAACATCCAGCTCGGCGGCGCTCACAAAGTTTGGCGGGATCTTCTGCGAAGGAAACAGGGACGGACTGGATGTTAAAACAAACACACCTTGTCTCACACGGAGAACAGGTTGAAACACTGTTAACAGACACTACCTTACCTGGTACTCTACATTCAACGTGTGTGTGTCGGCGGCGGCCTGATGCAGCAGCGTGTGTGTGAGTGGGCGGGACGAGGTGTGCAGCAGCTGAAGCCACACCTCCTTCGGGGTGGAGACAGAACACACTGGCTCCACCCCCAGGCTGCTCACATCCAATAGCAGTGAGAGGTTGGAGCCCCGCCTACAAAAAGAGCCAATCAAGAAACAGCATGATGATCGTTTAGGTCAGCTATTCTCAACCTTGGGGTCCCGAACCCAATTGGGGTCACAAAATGGTTTCTGGGGGTCGCCAAATCGTTTTGGAAGTCAGCTCTCTCTCCACTGTGTTAAAGTGTTCATGTGTTTTAGTCTTTTTGGTCATTTAATGTCTTTTTTTTTGGGTCATTTTGTGTCTTTTTTGGTCATTTAATGTCTTTTTTTTGGGTCATTTTGTGTCTTTTTTGGTCATTTAATGTCTTTTTTTTGGGTAATTTTGTGCCTTTTTTGGTCACTTAGTGTCTTTTTTTTGGTCATTTAATGTCTTTTTTTGGTCTTTTGTTTCTTTTTTGGGTCATTTTGTCTTTTTTTGTCATTTTGTGTCTTTTTTGGTCAATTTGTGTCCTTTTTTGCTTAATTTTATAGAATTTTGTCGTCATTTTGTGTGAGTTGTTGTCTGCTTCATTATTTGTCCAAAATTCGTCATATCAACTGAGTTTGTATGATCTGAACTGTGCGTGTGAGATTCTGTTCAGTGAGCGGGGGTCACGGACAACATGTATGTTAAATTGGGGGTCGCGACTCAAAAAGGTTGAGAACTACTGGTTTAGGTGAGGACAGATTTGAAATATATCTAGAAAATGTTTCAGGAGATTTTTATATAGAAAGTAAAGGTAACTTTGGAAAAATAACATTTGTTAAGTTATTGAAACATTTGTGTGATTATATTTTAAACACAAAATATTTCTAGAAAACAAATTTTTTGGTGCAAGAAATATCTGAAGAAAACAAAAAGATTTTTAAGAAAGTGCACACAATTTGGAGATGGAGGATACTTGTTAAAATCCAAGAGATTTTTATAAATAAAGTAAGTTTTGGACATTTGGACCTTTAATCATTTGTGTGACATATTTTTTTTTTTTTTATGATGATGAACAAGGAAAGCAGGAACACTTTTTTGGAAAGCGAGTACAAATTAAAAAGTGAAGACATTTTTCATAAACAAGCTCATCTTTGGAAACTTATTACATTTTTGTGTTAGTTAGAATACTTTGTATGTGTGTGTGTGTGTATGACCCACCTCTCCTGCAGGCGGACGGAGGCTTTGCGAGGTGGAGTGGTCATGGGCGGGGGCGTGGTCGGGTCGTCAGAAGGAGGGGAGGCAGAGCGTATGGCCGACATACTATGTGTGTGTGTGTGTGTGTGTGTTTTAGAGTCGTTCTTTGCTGTTCATCACAACACCGTCCTGTAGGAGCGAGAGGAGACAAATATTAATATCAGTACATTTTTACATTTTTTAGATTTTCAGATGAGTCAGCAAGGTTATTTGACAGTCTGACCAGTTTTTGTCCTGATCAGATCGTTAAAAACTAAAAATATAATAAAATATAAAATATAATCTATTCACTGGTCTCCTCTTTTTAAGATTTATTTAAACTGAAACTTCTGTCTTTTCTGCACTCGCTTGATGGTTTTGTCATTAATGAGCCTCCGTAGATATCAAACTTCTAACGGGTCCGTTTGTTGCATAAAGAAAGTTTGACAAGGCGAGTAAATTATTGACAAAGAGAACGAACTGTCACACTCCACAGAATGCATGTCCACCTTGTGAATGAGTGTGTGTGTGTGTGTGTGTGTGTGTATGACTCAGTGTGTTTCCACATCAGTTTGAATCTGAAACGTTTAAGTGTGTCTCCATCAGAAGAGTTTCCTCACAGCAGGAAGTCAGCACCCCCACACCGATTCACACACGCACGCACGCACGCACGCACGCACACACACACACACACACACACACACACACACACACACACACACAGAAAGTCTGCATACTGAAATATAAAGATAATGAATATAAAAGAAGCTTTTTTATCTGCCCGTCTGTCTGAGGTGTTTGTTATTGTGACACAGTTCATGAAATGAGTATTTTCTCACTTTGACTTCTTGTCTGTTCTTGTTTTGTGTCATCAATCTGATTCACATTTAGACAAGAACAGACCAAATGTTTCACAATTCACCACCAAAGCCTTTTGGAGATAGGTATCCAAGCATGCACTTCATATGGAGAAGAAAGGATGGAGGAGAAAATGAGAAATACGTGTTATCATTTTCAGTCGACTGGTGTTCTGGCATTCTTTTCCAGGTTTTTGAAATAGAAACATCCATTCAGCAGTTAGAAGAAAGCAGCAACATAGGTCCGTTAGCTGTGCTAAGATATAAACATAGCGTACACTTAGATTGATATCTATTTTTCGTTATTGTGCAATTTTAGTGCATCCAATATAATTCTTGTGAAAAAACGAATTCACACAACAACACAAACAAACTGAGAAATTTGTGTTCTGTGAAATGAAATTACTGTTACTGGAGTCTGGTGGCGTTGAAGAGAGTATAGATAATGGCTTCAGTTCCTGTCAGAAAGATCAAATTAAAGAGGAATAAATATTATAAATATAACGTATTCTACACTTAAAATGATATTGATATATAAAAAAAAACAAAAAAAAACAAACAGTTAATTTGTGAGGGAGTTGTTGTTCTCCAAACAGTGAACCTACTGACCATCTTACACAAACTGACATACTGTACACACACACACACACACACACACACACACACACACACATTCTTGTATTTCTATCTTTGTGAGGACCCTCATTGGAATAGTGAATTCCCTACCAAGGTTATAATAGTTTGGGATTTTTCATTAGTTTTAATTTCGTTGTGATTTTTTGTTTTCAAATTCAGTTTGTTTTGATGAGATTTTAGAGTGAGTTTGATAGTTTTAGTTTAGTTTTTTGAAAAGCTTTAGTTTTAGTGTTAGTGTTAGTTTTTTGTAATGGGGTATTTGTTGGGTGGGAGATTAAAAGAGGTCACAGTAAATTTAGCCTTTATTTCCTTTGTCTGATGCATCTTCATTTTGTATGAAAAAAGTTGACAAAGACGAAAACGAAGGCCATTTTCACTATAATTTTAGTTTAGTTTGTTTTTGTAACCACACAATACAGTTTCAGTTAAAACATAAATCTGATTGTAACCTGAACCCTTAAAACAAAGTCTGAAATCTCAAAAAAGCCTTTAAAGAAGTGAGGAACAGCCAAAATGTCCTCACTGTGCAAAAATGTCCTCACTCTGTTGGTTAAAAAACCTGTTCACACACACACACACACACACACACACACACACACACACACACACATATATACACAGACACAGGAAAATAATTACATACATAAAAATGTTTTCAGAAGGCTTTGTTGGGCTACAAAAACTTTATGGAATTACTGCATGGTTAGGCAACTTAACAGTTCGACTGGAAAAAAAACAAAAAACTTGCCAACATGCACAAAACAGCCATGAAAGTCATAGGGAAGAGAGAATATGAGTGGATACAGTGTTGCTATGAGCAGGCAGTTATAAAACAAGCAAGCAAATACCTCAGAGTCCCAACACCCCTCTCACTGAATATGAAACCCTGACAATCAGGAAGAAGAAAAAATTAAAATCCAATCACCTAAAATGATCATTTGTGGCAGCCTCGATAAAACTGCTGTATAATGTGCAATGGTGCTCCATTGAACTGACTTAAGCCACCTAAAAATAAAAAAGCAGTTTGTTTGTACTCTATCTAACATTTTCTCATGTTTACCTTGCTGTCAGACGGCTCTTTCTCACAGGAACAGAAGCCGGTTTCTATCCTCTCCTCAAAGCCACCAGACTCCATTGAGAAAAACAACAATTTTACCCCACAGACCACAAGAGCTGCTGTTCGTTAAGTTAGTTTACTTGTGTTATTGTGTGACTTTCCGATCTGAAGTTATGTTGCATCCACAGCAGGATATTCTGTGCTATGATTTCCAAACTCAGCACAGCTAACAGTGATGTACATCGCTGCTTTTTCAATTCAGAAAGCCCAGAAAAGAACTCTGGATGGGGAAGAACTATCTTTGGTAACTTCAGTGGATCTCCAAAACTGGGTCCCCATGTCTCTCTTTTTGGTAGTAGAACCACATGGATTTCTTCCAGCTAATATTTCGAGAAAAATTTTGCAAATTTACTAGATTAAAGTGGCAAATCTACAAGAAAAATGGTCGCAGATTTAAGAGATTTAAAGTGGCAAATCTGCGGCAAAAAAGTTGCAGATTTACGAGAGCAATTTTTTTACCATTAATTTGAGATTTTTTTCTCACAAATTTGTAACTTTTTTTTTTTTACCATTAATTAGTTTTTTTTGATAAATTTGTAACTTTTTTACCGTTAATTTGATATTTTGTTCTCATAAATTTGTAACTTTTTTTTTTTTTTTACCATTAATTAGTTTTTTTTCATAAATTTGTAACTTTTTTACCATTAATTTGAGATTTTGTTCTCATAAATTTGTAACTTTTTTACCATTAATTTGAGATTTTGTTCTCATAAATTTGTAATTTTTTACCGTTAATCTGAGATTTTTTTCTAATAAATGTGTAACTTTTTTTTTTTTACCATTAATAAGAGTTTTTTTTTTCATAAATTGGTAACTTTTTTCTCAAAATAATAGTCCGTATGTTTTTTTTTTTTTTTTTTACACATTCTGGCAGTATGTAATATCCTCCAATATTCTCTAGGGTTGAAATTTGGAATTTGCAAGTATTTTAATGAGTTGACAATAATAAATGCATTACTTGAAACTGAATTACACATATTTATCTATGAAGCACCACATTTTCAGATCCCATGAGACAAAAAGGGCAACTGATAAGAAGAGAGATAAAAACTATAAAATACTATGTTGTTAGTAAATGTATTGATCAGGCTTACCAGATATTAGTTACCAGACATGATCCTCCTCCTCTGATTCTGGAGCTCCTGCTCACTTTCACCTACAACAACAACACAACTAACTTTTCTGAACACACCAGACTAACTAATTATCTGAAAACTAACTGACTCAACTAATTAAATAAACAGAGAAAGAAGAATTGAGCTCTGGGTTTCCTTTGTCTCCTTCTTGCCCTCTTCAAATGGATGATTTACTGACAAACCAGCAGCAAGAACAAACAAGTGAACAGAGAGTAAAATGGAGTGAGAGAGAAAGTGATAGTGAAGGAGAGAAAGTCAAAATATGAAGAGAAGAAGCAGCAGGAATAGACATGTCCTGTTTTTCTGGCCGTTATTACCCTGACTCAAGGTGTTCAGGTAGAGAGAGAAAGAGAGAGAGAAAGAGGTGGAGAGACCTGAGGGAAGACAGGGAGAGAAAATGAGTCAGAGAGCGAATGAAAAGATAGATGGATAATGAAAGAGAGGAAGAGAGATGCTCCAGGCGTTGATTATTAACACACCAGCAGCAGCTGCTCATGAATCATTCATGTCAAATCACACAGAAACACACGTTCATATAACATAAGAAAACAACAAACATGAGTTTTTTTTATTTACCACCAATGAATAAACATGGTGACTCAATCTGACACCTCCACGCTGCTTCTCACTCATCAGACCACCGCGGGTTACTCGGAAACTTTGACCTCCAAATGTACACCTTGTCTAACGAGAATATCAGTCTGAGGTGCAGCGAGATGTCTGTTTGTTAAGCCCCGCCCCCTGAACAGCAACTGCCCAATCAGCTTACACTACAAGAAAGCCAACTTGTATTTCTTAACTTGTATTAGTCTGTGCATTTATATATATATTTTTTTATATTTTATTGTTACTTTTAATCTCTCTAAGTCCTTTGCTATCAGTTTAAAGGTCCATTCTGACCTCCTGAGTGTGTAACAGTCAGCTTCAAGCCAGAGACTCCTTGGAAAGTAAGAACTTGATACTTTGGGATTTGTCAGAAAAGACACAAAATTACCCAAAAAAGAATTAAACTGACCACAAAATGATCAAAAAAAGACACAAAATGACCAAAAAAGTACATACAATTAAGCAAAAAAGGACTCAAATTGACCACAAAATGACAGAAAAAGACCACAAAAACACACAAATTGACCAAAAAAGACACAAAATTACCAAAAAAAGACACCAAATGACCCGAAAACAAAAAAAAGACCAAAAAAGATACAAAATGATCAAAAAAGACACAAAATGACCAAAAAAAAGACACCAAATGACCAAAAAATTACATAAAATTAAGCAAAAAAGGACTCAAATTGACCACAAAATGACAAAAAATTACCAAAAAAAGAAACAAAATGACTAAAAAACACACAAAATGACCCAAGAGGTTGCGTTAGACTTTTTTGATGTCTGTCATTTTGAGGTTCATAAAAATCCCATCATAATTTGATATTATCCGACATCTTTTAGCATTTAATTTTCATTTTTCAAAATAATAAATATAAAGAAAAATCTTACAGGCCTTCATCATGCGCTTTTAATGTGAAGGATAGGGATATTTAGTATAGCTTAGCTTAGCTGGAACTGAAGTATTAAAACTATTAGTTGTTAGAAAATGTCAGTGTCTTTGCAGAAGAGTGCTTAATGGACATTGAGACAGGCATTTTTTCCCCATATTATTTTATACATTTTTTTTTATGTTTCATTGTATTTAAATTGTGTTTTAACTGTCTTATGTTCCCCTATCTTATTTCTTTCTTTTTATCTTCTGTAAAGCACTTTGTGATTTTATCTGTGAAAAGTGCTCTATAAATAAACTTTACTTACTTACTTACTTACTTACATTTAAAGTTAAGTTCCCTTATTTAGCTCTGGGTTAAGAGACCAGATCCTGCCCTCTTACTGAACCTTTCCTGAAAACCAGTTCAAGGGGCAGCTACCCCAGTTGAACCATACACACAGGCCTTACAAGGAAGTAGGAAGCATACACACATACGTACATGACACCATAGTTTTGAAAAGACATAAAACCACAAGGTCCCAGTATGGGTTGGCTACTGTGACACCATTCTAAATTGACCAATCGCGAAAAAGTCCAACCTATTGTCTGGGTGGGACCCACACCCAGAAGATAGCTGTGACTAGAGGAACTTGTTGGGTCCAGCTGCTCATTGCATTTAGCTTTTATTCTTTTAATAAATGGTAAACTGTCTTCAGTTGTTTTGAGTCTTTTGTAGAAACCAAGTCTAGAACAGAAGAACCGGGGCAGAGTGTGGGAGGCTTTAACCCTCTGGAGTCCATCTATTTATTGAAAATACACATGTTTAATTTACAGTAATAACTTTATTTCTATATGATATGTAGACAAGCTGAGAAAGCCAGTTGAATCATAGGAGCTTTCACAGTGTGCCATTTATGTTTCTAGACCATTTTTAAAATGTGAATTTTCTTTCTACAATGATAACTACTATTATTTTTCTGCTGTTTTTTTGTGTATACATGATAAAAAGAAAAAGAAAAAAAGAGTGTCTTTTGATTGTATTTTCGGCAGCTTTATACTTAAATGAAAAATGAAATATCTGGATAATAGCCAAATTTGTGTGGAGAATAATGAGCCATGCATGTGATGTAAGGACGGACTGAAAGATGCTGAACAGAGACAGAAATTAATGCATAGGAAGTTGACAAATTTGACGAGATTAAAGTGGCAAATCTACGAGAAAAAAATGTGCAGATTTATGAGATTTAAAGTGGTGAATCTGCAAGAAAAAAGTTGTTTTTTCCCCCACTTTTTTCTTGTAAATCTGCAACTTTTTTTCTTGTAGATTTGCCACTTTAATCTTGTCAACTTTTTTACCATTAATTTGAGATTTTTTTCTCACAAATTTGTAACTTTTTTACCATTGATTTGAGATTTTATTTGTCATAAATTTGTAACTTTTTTCTCAAAATATTACCCCCCTCCCCCGGGTCCGTATGTTTTTTACACATTCTGGCTGTATGTAATATCCTCCAATATTCTCTTGGGTTGAAATTTGGAATTTGCAAGTATTTCAATGAGTGTCCTCAGTACAACTACATGCATTTGAGCATGAAATCTTAAAAGTGCAGTGTAAAAATGCACTAAATTTCTTTACTTAAAATTAATGTTGGTCTGCTGTTCTTGCACTGAAAAAAAACCTAAATCACAGTAAGTGGTTATTTTTATTTGCTTCAAACCTTTTGTATTCCTATTTATACTGTTATACATGCATTTGAGCATGAAATATGTTAAGTTACTGCACTGTAAACATTTAAAATTGCAGTTTCATCATATCTGGTTAAGTGCACGGTATTCTGTAGTCATTTCATTTTACTTAAAATATTTGATAAAATGTATTAAATATAAATGCGTCCTTGATTTTGAGACAGTTGTTTAAGTAACTTTAATGTAAAACTGTTTGAGATAGAATCTACTTATTTTGATCACATTAAATATAATCTTTATGTGTATGTAATTCTAAATCAAGAGAATTTTGAATGAATCCAACACAATAGATTTAGTCTGTTTTTAATTGACAGGCACTTCCTGTTAAGTTGTTATTAACTCAACTTGTAACTTAGTTAGATTTAATTAATAATATTGCGTGCAATCTGCTGCCTAAATTTTATTGAGTAGCTATTGTTTATCTTTTTTTTACAGTGTATATGTGGCCCTGTGGTAGTGTCGATGAAAAATTGTGGCTCCCTCCAGCATTTAAGCTGCCCACCCCTGATGTATATGATGGAATAGTGGCATTAGAATGTACAGGAGGCCCCCAGACGCCCCTAGCGGGCTACTTTCCCCCTCTGGCTGGCTACTCCGTGTCCTAGTGGAAAGTCCTGTGTACACATGCTGCAAAAAAGCCAACTTGTGTTTTTTGGCCTAAAACAGTGATTTAAGTTGGTATAACTTGGAAATATAAATTATTGATATTTAGGGCAATAATGTAAATTAGCACAACAAAGGAATCCAGTTGTCTGCTCAAAAACAAGTTTGTGAGTTGTTGTTACTTATATCTTTAATTTGGGGTTCACAACAAGGGACAATAGTTCTGCTAACTCTTATTTCTTTATGTGAAATGCGGGAAAGCGGTGAAATTCGGTCATTAGTGAAAGCTAGCAGCTAACTGATGCTAGCGGCTAACTGATGCTAGCAGCGCTGCTTGTTACAACTACAAGAGTAGCCATTAGCGCATCAATGCTAACTCAAAATTGTGGCAACATTAGCTGACATTTCATAGCAGCGTTACAATCGTGCCAATTTAGCACATTGCAGAAGTTAGCAGAAGTAAGGATTAAAAGTTATTACAATGTAAAATTATAAATTAGTACAACTTACAGTTGAGTTGACAAAAATCTGAATTCAGTCAATCTGAATTTGAGCAAACTCAAAAACAAAACTTAAAATATTTAGTTTGATTGTCCAACTTAAAATTTTATCGAAGTTTGTTGCCTTGAAATTTTGAGTTCACCGAACTTTTCTTTTTTTGCAGTGCATGCTGCAGATGACGTCTTTGTTATTGCTCTTCTACAGGGTCAGTTCAGGACAGTGAGCAGGTCACACTAGTGTCTGGTATAGGCCACATTTAAAACATGATGTCAACAGACAAACAAAAAAATCAGATGTGAGCAAAACATCTGAACTGAGCATTAAGACCTGCAGAGTGAATGCGATGAAAACACTGTCAGAGACGCTCAAACCTTCATGAATAACATTAATTCTCTACTTGCACATAGTAGTGTGACGTATATAGCCTATGTCAACTCTACGGTAACTTTACCTTCGCCTCATACTAGTGATCACTGCATCTATTAATGCCTTTCACATGTTTACCATGCCTCTTGTCAAGGGTGAAACTGTGAGTTGAACATTGGTTGGGTTGAGATCTCTGCCTGTGAAGCAGGTCTGAAGACATGCCCCGCACCAGAATATCTTTAACTTTATATATATATTAGGGTCGGGACTCGATTAAAAAAATTAATCTCATTAATTAGAGGCTTTGTAATTAATGAATCGAAATTAATCACATTTTAATCGCATATAAATATTTGACCTGAGAACAGTGAGAAGTAATTTTTTTCACATGGATTTTTAGTATACCATTGAATAATGACTGAATACATAAGCTTAAGCAACAAAAATATTGTTTATTTTTGTTCAGGTCCATGGTATGGTATGGTATACTAAAAATCCACGTGAAAAAAATTACTTCTCACTGTTCTCAGGTCAAATATTTATATGCGATTAAAATGTGATTAATTTTGATTAATTAATTACAAAACCTCTAATTAATTAGATTAATTTTATTATTCGAGTCCCAGCCTAAATAAAAATTCAATATCAATAATTATGGTATTGGGTGGGTTGTGGTGGCTGGTTTGGATTAATAAATGACGCCTATGCCTCTTGTTAATAAAATGTAAAAAACAAACAAACATAGTGATCATGGTGCAGCACTTTTCTTTCTTAAAGTGTATTTACACAACTTTTTAACAAGCAAGCGTGTTACCTAGCTACATTAGCTAACGTTATAGGCTAAACTACCTGATCATAACAGAATATAGCAACTTTCAATATGGCTCATTTTAAAACTGCCACCACACCTGCTGATGTTGGTTAGTTTTTAATTTACCAGATGGTGTCATAACAAATGTCGGTTTAGCCCGTTTGCATTAAATCAAAAAGCTTGTACACCGACAAAACTGAAAATTATTTGGAAAATTCTGTTTTATTCTGTATGTTCTGATTTGTTTTTCTAATGATACAATCTTTCTAAAATGCATCCTATAGATTCTGATTATATACAGAAAATCGCACAGGAGATGATAAAGTTTTAATTTTTTTAAACTACATTTTAAAACATGAAAGATAAATGTATTACATTTTAAAAATACAATAAAATAAAAAATAAATTTAAAATTAAAATTAAAAAAGAAATATAATTCAATGTCATTTTAATAAATGTATGTTTGTGTTGTAAACAAGCTCTCTTTACTGTCATTTTTAGGACATATTTTTTTTCCATATTAATGGATAGAAAGAAAACCCAACAGCTATAATAATTTCCACCATTCCAATATTTGTGTGTGTGTTTGTTTGGAACGTAATTATGTTCTGAACGGGTTATTTTCATTGTAATATTAACACATTATTACTGCTTTGTTACATGGTAATATTATTATTGTAGCTGGTTGCTCAGTAATATAAAACAGCTAACCATGTGATTTATTTCTAATTCCATAAAAACAAAAAGTTGTTCCATATCTGGTGCAGTAAAAGTATCAAGGAAGTATTTAATTCATACTTTGTGCATACAGTACTTCAAATTAAGCTGTAATTATTCATAATCTTAGTAATTCTTCCTTCTCTCACATCATAAAAAACATTTCCACAGACAGTGGTAAAGTAGAGAATAAATATGAAGTTCTGAATAAACACAATAAATCACATTCATCCCTCTATCTTTCTCTCCGTTTAGATTTATCTTTCAGGTGACCAAGTTTTCGTCTCCCCCTCTTTCTCACCTTTTCGTGTTTTGTCTCCCTCCCGTCTTCTTCTTCTTCTCTCTTTAGTCCTCGTCTCTTCTTCCTTTTTCTCTCATCTGTTGCTTTCTGCCGTTTTGTCTTTTACTTCTATCTTCTTCTCCGCCACTTCCTTTTTTCTGCACCCACCCACTCTCTCATTACCACACACACACACACACACACACACACACACACACACACACACACACACACACACACACTTTTTTGCACACACATACACTTTCTATTCCCCTCATTCAAGGTTATGGGTCCCCTTTAGACTGCACGCCACGGGCTTCAACATTGTGTATCTGTGTATTTATTTTCCTGTGTGTCTGTGTGTGTGTGTCTGTGTGTGTGTGTGTGTTCACAGTGGGGCTGTATAAACTGATTTTCCATGTCTTTTTCTCTCCAGCTGTCAGATGAACAGCGGCAGGATTCGGTCCTACTGGGACGCAGTCAGGGAGGCTAACCTGCTAGCGTTATTAGCTGTCGAAATAGAAATAAAAATTAATAGAAGAGATGAGGCTTGTTGTTCACGACAGCCCTCTTCCTCTGTGCGAGATGAGCAGATAATCACACTGTGGGGGAACTTTTAGGGCTTTAGTGTTAAAGCTGCGAGGCATCATCAATGTGCTGTTGTCTCACTCGAAGTCCCCATCCTCTACACACAGCTTTCACAGTCATGAAATTAAAACCATTCATTAAAAATGCTCTCGAGTTTAAACCCTCTGATTGTGTTTTGGTCCTCAAAGTGACATACAGCGTTATGAAGAACAGAGAGAAACACAGAAAAACAACATGTAGGAGTGACAACAGGAAGGATTACAAAACAAGATAACAGGACGGATGTAATAAACCCAAATAACAACCCACAGGTCTGAAAAGTGAAGCCAATGATAAAGAGCCTTAAAACTGCATTCAATTAAATGGCCAGCAGGGAGCGACTCCACTGTTTGTGAGTCACTTAAGACTCTAGAATATTTTCTCTGTTTTCTAATATTTTGTAGATAAAGCGATTAATCGAGAATATAGGTGTTAATAACCGTCCCGGATAGGTGAACTGTTTACTGCTTGTCTGACCACTAAATTCCACTGCATGCGTAACGGCTGCAGATCCGTCAGCGTAGCCGTTACGCACTCATTATAATCAATGTGTGAGATTCCACCGACTCCAAATCCGCTGCGTAGTGAGTCCGACGTCGCACGGCTATCCGACAGCCCTCCAACACTTGCGCAGAGCTTCTATTTTTGACAGACGACGGAGCACGGCGCATCAATTTGGCACAGAGCAGATCATTTGGGGGCAGGAAGTCGTGCACAGACACAAAATAAAACATCCGGTATATTTTCAAAATAAAATACCTCTGGTTCACGGCGACGGACACTCTGTGCCGGTGCTTGTTGTAAACAAACAGAGATCTCAAAGTGAACACCTCCTGCAGCAGCAGCACATACACACTGGATTGCTAGAGAGCTAACTGTAGCTAAGTGCCGCTAACGAGGTCGGCCGGCTTGTTAACAAGAGCCTCTTGTTAACAAGAGCCACTTGTTAACAAGCCGGCCGACCTCGTTAGCGACCCCGTTAGCAATCGTTAGGAGGAGATGTTGATTCTCTTACGGTTATATCACTTGATTTGCGAGATCATGTGCGTCCTCGGGACTCCGCTGTCCGCAACAGCTGGACACAGACGGATCCGGTGTGTTTTGACGGACCGCAGAGATGCGCAGCCGTTGCAGACGGACCTGTTTCGGAGTCATATCGCATCCAGTGGAATTCCGGTGTTATAAAGGTTGATGATCACCGAACGAGGGTCGACCTTCAGTCAGAATTTTTTTTTAAACTAGCATCTCTAATCGAGAAAGAAAGATGAATTAGTAATGAACATTATAGGTAGTTGCAACTAGGTGGCAACAGTGAAACAAATTGTGAAGTGCTTTCAAACTGCATTCTTTCCAACTGCCTACAGGGGGCGACTTCACTGGCTGCAAGAAGAAGTTTGATTGCACTGCACTTGATTTCTGACCTTAGTAAACATTCTCATAAAAAGGATATGGTCTCAATCGTTCGTTTCAAGTCATCTTGAAAATGATGTTCCTTTAGAAAATTATGGTCCCAATTTGGGTCAAACAGACCAGAAAGCAGGGGAGTTTTATAGGTCGCTAACACAGTGCAGCATGATCTTTGAACTTTGACCCTTTCACAGTGCGTTTTCACTTCATCAAAGTTAAGTTAAATTTTTGTAGCTTAAAATAATAATGTTCAGAATTTGGTTGGACTAAAAGACCCATTTTAAATTATGGATGCACCTTGTAAACTGAGCTAGCTAGAACAAGTGAGCCAATAAGGCAAAGGCCAAAATGCCGAACCACTAAGCATTAATTTAATAAAATATGTTTTTAGCATGTATGATCAATTTTTAAGTCACTGCATTGTATTAAAATACTGAGGTTAGCCAGTCAGCTAGCCTAGCATGTTTAACATGCAGTGATTACTAGTATGAGTCAAAGGTTAAGTTATGGTAGTGCTGACATGAAGTAAACTATAACGGTATATGTCACACTACATTATGCAAGAAGAAAGTTGAGAACAGGTTCCAAATATTTCAGTCCAGCTCAATTAGAAAGTTATATATGTGAAATTCATAAAACCTAATTAGAAGGTATGGCTTCAGCCATATGCAGTTGAACCTGTTCTCTATCGCTCCTTTGCGCCGACTGAAAACCTGCAGGTTGTTGAGTAAAAGAAGCCGGGACTCATTTATCCCCACTGCAATTATGCTGCTTCATCTGCACATGAAACACTGCGGCCTCTCGTGTCTCTATAACTACTTTCTATTTTGACTTTTTATTGCCCCTCGCTCCCCGTCTGCTCTTATCTTCCGTTGTTCTCCTATATGATGTTCTGTATGCTCATGTTTTCAGTCTGCAAACCAAATTTCCCTCATGAACCATAAAGGCAGAATGACTGAATGAATTAGAGCTGGAAGTCAGAGTGAAGCGCAGCAGTGGCTCCCTGTGAAGTTGTTTTATTAGTTTCTATGGTAATTCGGCGCCGCGGTGGAAAACAATCCACTGTAGACTCACTACTGAAACACTTTAATTCATCTGCTAATGACACAGGGAGCGATCATACTGTCGTCTGTGATAATAACGACATGGAGAGACAAGAAATGAGAAAAAGAACGAGGGAACATACAAATCAGAATCATTTTTATTGGCCAAATATACAAAAATGTGACTCTCAACTAGTAAAGAACAAATTCCAAGTTTGCAAATAAATGACCATCTTTAAAGATTATTTTTTTGGCATTTTTACATGCTTTATTGAAAGTGAGAGACAGATAGAAAGGGGGTGACAGAGGGGAGGACATGCGGTAAAGGGAGCTCAGGCCGGATTCGAACCCGGCTCCACCGCAGCGAGGACTGTAGCCTCTATACATGGGGCGCTTGTGTAAACCACTATGCTACGGACCACCGCAATAAATGACCATCTGATTGTAATATCAAAAGCTGTCTTCTTCATCGCTCTGCTGTCTGTTGTCCTCATGTTGGAGCTTTGTCTGAAAAAAAAAAAAGATTATTTGATGAATTTTAAATCTAATTTAATGTTTCTACTAAATCCATCCCAAGAGTTGAATCATATTATGATCAACTGAAATCAAAACACTGCCATTTTGGCAGGTAATGGCTTGCCATGCAAATGACTTCCAGGAGTTTTTTCTTCATTTGCTGTATTATACAGATGGAGCATGATAGATAACTACTTTGTGTTGGCATGCTGTAACCATCAGGGACACGTAAAAGGGAAATCATTTTATCTTAAAGATCCTATAAGACAGAAAACTCTGATTCAGTTTGTGTCATGACCTTTTCATTTGAGATACAGGATATAATGTATACTAATGTAAATATGTTATTTATTTTCAAGGTATATTTAGGCCTCAATGTTGCACAGTGGGAGGTCGTTGAGACTTGTCGTTCATCTTTATGGTCTATGATCTTGATACTGCAGATCTATAACTTCTTCCATTCCGGCTGTTTCAAGACTTGTTAAAATCTACCTGTTTAATCCAACAAGTTTTGCAATAAATACCAAAGGAGTGAACAGTGAACTATGACGGCTTCAAATGATTGCTGGCGCTGTTCATTTTGCTCACATTTTCCTGCCTGGTGTAAACAAAACGAGTCATGTGAATCTGGAGCTCTATTCTGGGGATTTTAAGTCTTATTGAAAAACCCTCCAAAACCATCTGTACATACAGAAACACTGCAGGACAGAAGAAACAGCAGCAGAAACATGTAGAGAAAAGTGGTGCAGCAGCGCCCTCTAGTGACCTGTTTGTGTACATGTTTGTCAGTCTCACACCGGAAACACAGTGTATGTTAACAGATGTTACTGTTCAGTTATACTGTATGGTTTCTATGTTATAGATGTAACTTCTGGAGTTGATCCATATATGACAGGACGGCTGTCACTTTCTGAAAAAATCTTTAAAGTTTTAACAAATCTGAATTAATTCAAACATCACCCACATAGTAATATATAGATTAACACTTCAATGGATGGATTTATAGGCATCTGAGTCATTTGTGTTCTTAAAGCATTTCATTCTGAGCAATGGAAAAGTTGACCTTTTGTCTTTTAAGTTTTGTAGTCGCATGTGTTTGTGTTTTTTTTGAGTCTCTGTTTTCGTTATTGCGTCTCTCGGTTCTTGTGTGTCAGTTGTTTTTGTGTGCCTTTGTGTTTTTTTCCTCCAATTCATTTGCATGTCTTCATGAGCATTTTAAGTCATTTAGCAGACACTTTACAAATCTTCGTGGTTGTTATGAGTCTCTGTTTTATATGAATCATTTCATATCATTGTGGTCATTTTCTTTTGTCTTTTCTTGGTAGATTTTCTGATCTTCATGACTATTTTGAGCAGAGGTGTCAAAACTATTCACATTCATTACTCAAGTAGAAGTATAGATACTAGGGTTTAAAAGACTTCTGTAGAAGTTGAAGTATCAACTCAAGCTTTTTACTCAAGTAAAAGTGTAAAAGTACTGGTTTCAAAACTACTTAAAAGTAATGTAAGGGGGAAAAAATGCCATTAAGGACAAAAGCTTAGGCTTAGGGGCCACAGGGGCCTAGTGCATTACCCCACCTTCCCCCAAAAAGCCATAATGACTATTATGTTGTATAAAAATGTAAAAACAAAAATGTTGAAACATTTGGGATGCACCTGTTTCAGCTCCATTTATGCCTATTGAAAATGACCATATTTTAGTACAATGCAAAAACAATAAGGAACCATATATGTGTACTACTTGAGCATTAACATGTGTTTCATGGAGCAGAAATTTACCAGGATACAACAATGCTGTTTTCTCATTGGATCATGTGTAGCGGTATGTCATTTTTGGATTGGCTGATGGGTAGTTGATCTTATTGACTGGGCATGTCAAGCTCCTGTTGCTCATAGCATCTTGCTACATGTTCCACTGCATAAATAACAGTGTAACTTGGTGGAAGTCACACAATACATTTTCATGTGTGAGAAATACAATTTATGGTGGAAGTGTGTGACCAAAGACCGAAATGAGTGACTGTCACGCTCAATGTGTGACCCTTGAGAGCCTTGTCTCTGCCACGGACATCTTGGTGCTAGGCTACATACGTCTGCTTTCCCTGCCGGAGTGTCATGTGTGCAGGTACAATGGATGGCGAATGGTATATGTTTATACTTGTGATCCAACCACAATCACTGGATGGAGTGATTTATCTGGATAGGGGATTTTGTGTGTGTGTGTTTTTATTTTATTTTTTATCACACAATTTTGGTAACCCATTTATTTTTCACCCTGTGCCAATTGTCTATATGATGATCCTGGGCGCTGCCTTGTTTTTGTCAGCCTAGGGAGAGCCCTGAACTGGACTCATGCTTCCTCCGATACATGAGCAGTTAGCAGACTGATTCTTGTCACCTGATGGGGAATTTCCCCGGTAGGACGATGTTTTTGTTCCCCTGTAAGGCGAACCTCGGGGGACAAGGGAAGAAAAACATGCAAACCTGACACAGAAAGGCCCTTTTGCCAACCCCGACCATCCCCACGGGAGACATGGAGGTGGGGACACGCCTCCAACTCCTACAGCGTCCCTGGCGGGAGTCGAACCCAGGACTTTCTAGCTGTGAGGCAACAGCGCCCCCTTGTGTGTTTTTTAACGATGAAAATCCATCATGAAAACAAGCCAAAATGAAATAGGAGTAACAACTCTATTTTTAAAATGTAAAGAGTAGAAAGTAAAGTAGTAGTAGCAAAAAGTCAGCTGAAAAATAATTACTCCAATAAAGTGTAGATACCCCAAATTTCTACCAAAGTAAGGCTACGAAGTATTAGTACGTCATTTCTTGACACCTCTGGTTTTGAGACTCTTCTTGGTTTTTACAAGTAAAATTGTAGTTATTTATTTTTCTTAGTTATCAATTTGTATCTCTCCATTGACATTTTGAGTAATTTTGCAGTCAATTTCAAGTCAAACTTATTTTGTGGTTGTTTTGAGACTTTTTACTTTTAGAAAAAAATTCAAATTTCCATCTCTTTATGGATATTGTATATGTCATTTTGCAGTCAATTTACCACATGGTTACTCTTTGCAGTGGTGGTTTTATGTTGTTTTGTTTCCGTAGTAATTTTGCATATCTTTGTAATCATTTTATTGAAGTTTGAAGAAGAAATTCAGATTTGCAAACCGCAGCTCTAAATTGTGTTCAAGTACAGAATAATGTATTCACTTTCCAAACTCGAAGCTCTAAAGGAAAAATATCCTGTAAAACAGTGTTTCCCAACTGCTTTGGTGCCACGGCACATATTTTACATTTGAAAAATCACACGGCATACCACCTAACAAAAACGTCAAAAAGACAGTAAAAAACACCCTAAATATGTTTAGAACTTTAGATCTGTCACAATTCCAACCCTACTCCTTTATCTGGCCTAGGAACTGGCAAAAGTGACCCAAAACAGACTGTAACTGGGGATGCCTCGGTCATAACATAATGTTGATGTGAAGTAATTTTAGGCTGCATGAACTGCATATTGTCTTTTATTTTGAAAGGGGGTGGAAGTGTATAACTTTGATTCTGAGTCGGACTTCCTGTCTGGTGCGATCTGCTCTGTTGAGATTTACGCGGTTTAGCAACGGCTTGCGGAGAAAATAGAAATGCTACCTAATGCTCGCGGAGAGCCGCGGCTGAGACGTTGCTGAAACATTCCGCAGCACGCTCGGTGGAAATGCTCTCATTAATTAGTATGGCAGCGATCAGCAATGGTGACCGCGGCGCTGCCATTCCGCGGCTGTAACGCTCCCGGTGGAAATCAGGCTTAAGCCAGCCAGTGGAGACTTTGCACATGCACGATTCATTTGCAGACTGGACGCTGAGGGGTTAACATCTCTGCTCTGACAGCAGCTGGGAGAGACTGCTGCGGGAGGACTGGGCCACTTGTGAGTGCTTCGGGACGGGCCCACGGCAGCACGCGCTGGAAGGACTCTCCAAAAGACTCCAATAACACCAGAAAAAGTCGCTAGATATGTCGCAAATCGCTTTTTTGAAAAATAGTCACTGGAGGGGTCACTGCTCTCTGTTGGAAGAGCATTTAATTGTTCTGCCTCTCACTTCACGCGGCTCACTAATCAGGTCAAACCGCGGAACAGCGGTTGGGAATCACTGCTGTAAGAGAGATTGAATATGATAAGAAAGAGCTTGGTTACCTTGTCCTCTCCTATTGTGTCGATAAATTCCTCAACAACATCCAAACAGCTGACCCACTTCCCTTCAGCCATGTACTCCTCCACTTTCTCTCTTAACAGGCTTTGTTGTTTTTCTTTCATCGTCTTCACCACGACTTCTTCCCCCGCTTCTAAAACCAGCTCATGAACCTCGACTTCTCTCCTGCAACATTTCAGGCAGCAGTTGTCGTTAACACAAACCGTCCAGCTCGACAGCAAGATGGCGCCCACGAACATGATACCAAAGAGTAACACCATGCCCATCATCTGAAAGAAAGTTAAAAAAAACCTTGCAGATCAATATCTCCTGACAATTCTTAAATGCCATTACTGTGTTCTAAGGAATCAATGTTTCTTTTGTAAGCTTACAGATAGTGGCGGTTCTAGACCAGTTTTAATGTGGAGGCCAAGGAGGGGCCAGTGTTTTTAGTCAGAGGAGCAAAGATGATATTTATTTATTTATCCCTTTTATCAGTTTTATTTATGTTTTATACTATGTGTTTTTACAAACTTCATATTTGTATACTCCTGCACTGAGTATTGCATTATGCATCGGCAAAAAAAAGGTAAGAATTGTTCCGTCGTTCATTGTTATAAATTTATCATTTTATTATTAATTTGAAACAGGGGCCACAGCAGCGGCCCAGGGCTTCTTCACAGGGGCAGTGGCCCCTGGAGGCCCCTGTGTAGAACCGCCACTGCTTACAGAGCTGCCCGCACAATACTAAAGTGTGACTGCAGGACAAATATTATATCAATGCACAAGAAACCTAACTGGTTATTGGTCAAAGACAGACTAGTGTACTCACTGTTGATTGTTATTAGAAATAAATCTGTCCTAAAAGCACCTTTTATTTTGTTTAAAAACCTCGCTTTTAGTGCAGAGAGTCATAAATGTATGACCAGACATGCAGCAGTAGGTAACTTTACGTTACCTAAAGCAAGATCTAACGCCATCATGTGCATGTTTCTGTTTAGAGGTATGAAAGAATGGAATTCACTGCCTAAAAATATCAAACTCACCACTAACATAAAGCAATTCAAAATATTAATAAAACAGTATTTATCAAAGATGTAAGAAAACATGGTATATTTATATGTATGTAGTATATTTCTATAGATATATATGCGTTATTATAATGTATATGCTGTAGAACGAATGTATATACAATATATGTATTATGTGTTAGTAGATTTTATAATGATGTATACATATACAGTTGAAACCAGAAGTTTACACTATATAAAAAGACACATATGCTTTTTTTCTCACTGTCTGACATGAAATCAGACAATCACTTTTCCTGTTTTAGGTCCGTTAGGATTACCAAAATTATTTCTATTTGCTAAATGCCAGAACAATGAGGAAATGATTTTATAAGTTTATTAACTGTCTAGCCAAATGGGTATGTAGGTAAGTGAAGTGACACTTATTTCTAAATGTATTGATGTAATTTTATGCTCAAATATCATGACGATTTATTTGACCTTTGACCCCAAAAATGTAGTTAGTGCACTCTGGTTTTGCTGTAAAAGGTTCTAATAGTAATGCAGAAACAGAGTGCAGTAACTACAATGTTGTCGTCTTCTTTAAGCTTGGTTAACAATTCAAATATTTGTGTATTTTAGACTAAATATTAAAAAGTATTTAAAATTTTATCTCTCTTTTTTTAACTTAATAACTATCTAGATAATAATTTCCCTATCAAATAAACTTAATGATAATTATAATATAATAATAATTTCTATTATTCTTGTCTTCACTTTTCAACGCAATGAAAGAAATATAAGGCTACACTGTATCAGTCAGAGCAGAAATTTGTATATATATCCAAAGTAGAGCATGATAAGTGCAATAACTGCAATCTGCTTTGGTTTTGAGTTGTATTTTGTAGTTAATGCAATTTTTACATTCTTATTTTTTCTGAATTAAAGCAAAATTGAAATGTAAAACTTTATCACAAGATAAAACAGACCTAAAGGAGTTCATTTTAAGTTATAACTCTATTTCGACCAAACATGTATTTGCTGCAGTTAGACTTTATAGGACAGAGTAGATAAAGACATTTAGAAATAAACAATAAGAGAATCGTGCCCCTGGACTCTAGGATATCAATACTTCTTTCTGAAACAGCTGGATAAGTGCACTTTAACACAAACTGTCCATTTGAAAATAATAAAGCTCCTCACCCTTGAATTAATTTTCATCTCAGCAATGGTCACCACAGGTGTGTCTCCAGGTGTGTTGTCCGTCTTGCTTCCACACTGTGAATCTGCTACCTCTTTGGGATTCTGATCGTAGCAGCAAAGGAACCACTCTGCATCGATGAGCACCGAGGTGTTCCACAGGAGACCCACACAGACCGCCCTCACTGTACGACGGAACAAAACGTAACCGAAAAGACAGGAGCCCTTCGACCTGGTGTACCTCCACGCCCTTTGAAACGGCAGATCAGTCAACAGCATCAGGACGGTTAAGATAAGACACGGCATGACCATGTAGGCGCTGCAGAAACCAGGCTGTGGTCCACAGGAGCACGGGAAGTCTTTGTCAAGGACATGATATGAATAAACCAGAATGCTAAGAACGAAGACATTGGCGTTGTCTTTGACCTTACTGAGGAACTCCTGCAGTGGTACGGTGATGGCCTGCATCTCCAGAAGAGAAGAAGTCCTCTGCTATGACCTGCAGCTGACAGCCTCTGAAATACGCAGCAACACGAAACCGTGGTTTTCCTCTTTTTGCAGGAAAGAAGCAGCACAGTGGGAAATAACTAAGCACTTTTACTTCCACCACGGGCGGAGATGGGATTTTGGAACTGGGGGGACGAAGCTGTCAGCAAAGGATTTCAACTCAATGAGTTGAGCTCAATTTTTTTTCAATTTTTCCACTTCATGCCTTAACCAAAATATGTTTTATTTATACAATTTTAAATTAACTGTAGTGTAAACAACAACCAACATATATACATAAATAAAAAGAAGTTTGTACATGAAATTCCCAGTGCAGCCAAACAAATTTACTGACTTGAAGCTGACTCAATGAAGGACCCAAAAACATCTCTCCTCCTTTCATCACCCTGAACATTCTGCTGTCTGTCCAGTCTGTCAAGCCTTTAGGACCAGTTTCTCCCACAGGATGTTCTGAGACTATGATGGGGGATCCAAACAAAGTAGGGGGGTCCGGGGGCATGTTCCCAAGTAGAATTTTTGCCCTGAACGCCTAAATTTGGTCGGATCGGGACACTTTCACTACTTCATCTTTCCATTAAGTGCTAATTTGGCTGCATGAAAAGTGATTCGATACAAGAGTTGGGTCAAAATTGACAATGCATCTATTTGAAACACCCACAAGTGTAAGATATTTAATCCTGGCAGTACAAGAGGTAGTGAGAGTGCATCTGGGCTTTAAGAAGCAAGAAAAGGAAAGTGCCAGTCAAACAAAAACAGAAATGGACGGAAGCACAAACTGCTGAACACACAAAACATATCCAAAGGTTAAAGAAATTCAGAAATTCAGTTCAAATTCAGTCAAATGTACAAGAAGCCAGTGCACATGGAGCATTTGGGCTGTTCTCCATTTAGACAAACAATAAGAATCTGAGTTATGCAATTTTAATTGATGAAAATATAGAAAACATGTGAGTAAATAAACCTAATGGATCAAACATAAAAGCACACATTTTTAACATGATTTCAGTTGCTTTAATGTCTATCTTGTCAGAAAGTTTTTAATTATGATCATGACACAATAAAATAATTGAATTTCAAATTTAATTTCATTTTTTTTTAGTGGTAATTTATTTTCAAATTTTCCTGTCAGCACAGAATCTAGAAAGACAAGTAACTTGTGTTGAAAGTAACTCGTACATTTACTAGTACTTAAGTACAACTGCAGGGTACTTGTGAGTATTTTATGCTACTTTTTACTTGTATGCCACTAGAGGAAAATATTATACTTTTTACTGCATTACATTTCACAGCTGTTGACTTTCCTCTCTCTTGTTTTGAGACTCTTCATGTTTTTTCCCCCAAGTATCTTTGTGGCCATTTAATCCTTAGAAGCATTCACATTACTTAACCCTTTGGAGTTTGAGGCTATTTTGTCGGTTTTTGACTCCTGTTCATCCTGCCTGTATAAATCACTTAAAAATCTTTACCATGCCATGTTGGTATCATTGTTTTCAAGACAACCTCAACTATATGACCTGATTATTGTTTTCATTTTGACTTACTGGATCAACATTTTGAATACAAAAAGAAAACTACAAAAAATATATAAATAAAATACAAAACACATATAAAACACATAAAACATGAAAAACAAACCAAAAACATGAAAAAACATACAAACACTGAAAACACTCCAAAAACACAATAACAATACAAAAAACACAAAAAATTACAAAAAACACATAAAAAACACAAAGATATTACAAAAAACACATAAAAACACAAAGAAATTATATAAAACAGTAAACACAAAAGATTGCATTACAAATGCTAAATGCACAAAGCTAAATTAGAAAAATCTCTGCAAAAAAAGTAAAATCATGTTGTTGTTTTTTACCTTTGCTAAAAAAGGGTTGATGCATTAAATTGGACATGGAAACTTCTGGAAAAGCCAAAACTTTAGAGTTCAGCTGACAGCAGGGAAACATGATGCTTCCTTTTTACTTCGTGACATCATGAAGAAGTCATGCTCCGGCGCTTTCGTGGACTCCAGAGGGTTAATCTCTTCGGGAACATTTTTCAAGTCCTTTTGTGGTTGATTTTCTTATTTTTGTGGTAGTTTTGAATGTTTTTGTAATTGTTTTGTGTCTAGTAATTTAGCATCTCTTTAAAATAGTTTGATTGAGATTTTAACAAAAAACCTGAAATCATTTTAAACATTCAAACATTTCAGGGTACTTGTGTAAGTATTTCAATTGGATGCAACTTCATACTTGTACTCCTCTACAATTTAGAGGGAAATATTGTTGAGTTTCTTTTTTCCCCAATGCTTTTACATTTAAAAGTATGTAAGTTGGAGAATACGATCCAACCAAGAGACAGATATGAAGTAAAAACGAAGAGTAAAGCCTTGTCAGTAGTCAGTAATCCTTCCAACCTACACTTTGAGCTTTTATCCTCAGGGGGGTGCTACAGACAAGCAAACGACCATGTAAACAGTCTGAGTATGTATCAGGAAGTGATTATATTGCATAATTAGGTTCTTTATCCTCACAGCCTTCCAAATACACGTCTGTGTGGTGGCCCTGGTAGATTAATACACTGCAGCTTAAAACAATAATAATAATAATAATACTGCATATTGAGAAAACATCTTCATCAAATTGACAACACAATAAAATAAAATATGAGATTAAACGCTGCAAAATGTGACACACAACCAAAAATTGGCCCTTGTACTGAACAGAGTTTCCATAATGAACACACAGAGACATTAATGTTTAGTGAAATTTTATTTGTGTACAATGATTAAAGAATAAGTAAAAACACACAGTAGATCAACACCTTCCTGAAATAATGGCCCATGTCATTTTTTTTAAATGACATGGGCCATTATTTTGACAAAATATATGATTACATGCAACCTTCCACCAGGGGGCGGGGTTTATAATCTATACAGCAGTCAGCTACCAGGGGGCGGGGTTTATAATCTATACAGCAGCAAGCTACCAGGGGGCGGGGTTTATAATCTATACAGCAGCCAGCTACCAGGGGGCGGGGTTTATAATCTATACAGCAGTCAACTACCAGGGGGCGGGGTTTATAATCTATACAGCAGTCAACTACCAGGGGGCGGGGTTTATAATCTATACAGCAGTCAGCTACCAGGGGGCGGGGTTTATAGTCTATACAGCAGTCAACTACCAGGGGGCGGGGTTTATAATCTAGACAGCAGTCAGCTACCAGGGGGCGGGGTTTATAGTCTATACAGCAGTCAACTACCAGGGGGCGGGGTTTATAATCTATACAGCAGTCAACTACTAGGGGGCGGGGTTTATAATCTATACAGCAGTCAACTACCAGGGGGCAGGGTTTATAATCTATACAACAGCAAGCTACCAGGGGGCGGGGTTTATAATCTATACAACAGCCAGCTACCAGGGGGCGGGGTTCATAATCTATACAACAGCCAGCTACCAGGGGGCGGGGTTTATAATCTATACATCAGTCAACTACCAGGGGGCGGGGTTTATTACATGTACAAAAGCCAGCTACCAGGGGGCGGGGTTTATAATCTATACAGCAGTCAACTACCAGGGGGCGGGGTTTATAATCTATACAGCAGTCAACTACCAGGGGGCGGAGTTTATAATCTATACAGCAGTCAACTACCAGGGGGCAGGGTTTATAATCTATACAACAGCAAGCTACCAGGGGGCGGGGTTTATAATCTATACAACAGCCAGCTACCAGGGGGCGGGCTTTATAATCTATACAACAGCCAGCTACCAGGGGGCGGGGTTTATAATCTATACAGCAGTCAACTACCAGGGGCGGGGTTTATAATCTATACAACAGTCAACTACCAGGGGGCGGGGTTTATAATCTATACAACAGCCTTTAATCAGGGGGCGGGGTTTATAACTTATACTGAAGCCCTCCACCAGGGGGCGCAGTAAACAACCAATATGGTGGTTTGACATTAGGCTAGAGGCCAAGATTAAGATTAAGATTCATACATACACACACAACCAGCTAGCAGTACATGTAGCCCATCCTTTACACACCATGCTTGTTCACTGGTGGAGCAGTGGGCAACACATTTCTGTGCCTGGGGAGCAGGCACTTCAGTCCTCTATCTTTGTATACAGACTGCACTTAAAACTCAATTTAAATTTCTCTGTAACATAAACAGTTCTCAGCAGAATCAATCATGGCTTCAAAGTGTTGCTGAGGAGCGCAGAATTTAATGTTATTAACAGGATCTGGTTAGTATAAAGCATTTATTTTTGGACATGTTTGAAATGACACATGTAGAATAAAGGAATTCTGAAGGAAATATCAAAATTTTAAGCTTTGTATTACTTACTTTTTTCTAACGGGAACTTTTGTGACCGATGAGCCGTTCAAGGACCATCGGATAATTCAACTTTCAACAATAAAGCCTGTTTTTAAAGTTTCTTTCTTCGATAAATGGTGCATTTTTGCTGATCTTTCAAAGAAAACATATGTTTCAATCCTGCCAATGGTGAGGTTCAGAGGGTTAATGTTAAACATTTAAATGTAGAAAAACTTGGCTCCATGTAAATTAAGCTGTTGGTTTGTCATGCAGATCAACCAGAAGAATTCCCTTTTCTGATTCTTCACGTGGCAAAGGCTGTCATACAAAGAAAATTGAAAGGACTTAAAATGAGTCTCTTTATTTATTCCTCTGTCTCATTCTCACTTCATAAAACTGCTTCACAACATAAAACCTACTTTCCACAGTTTGGGTTATTCTTCTGAAACTGTAGATAAATACTGGGTGCCATGCCCAGGGCCGTCACCAGGGATTTTGGGGCCCATGAATAAATATCTTGTTGCCCCCCCCCCCCCCCCCCCCCCATGGAAAAATAATTAAAGTGCTTAAGACTTATCTACATTTTTTAAAATCATTTTTTAACGAATAATATAAAATGCACATATTATTTACCTTAACGCCAGATGGTCCTGGTTCACTGGGCTGCTGGTCCTTAAGCTGAAGCTGTTGGGCCGCCACCCATGGACAGGTTTTCTTAGAATAGACAACATATGAAGTAACTCTTGTTAGTAAAAACAGTGCTAGAAACGTTGTACTGAACAGAGTTTCCATAATGAACACACAGAGACATTAATGTTTAGTGAAATTTTATTTGTGTACAATGATTAAAGAATAAGTAAAAACACACAGTAGATCAACACCTTCCTGAAATAATGGCCCATGTCATTTTTTTTAAATGACATGGGCCATTATTTTTGACAAAATATATGATTACATGCAACCTTCCACCAGGGGGCGGGGTTTATAATCTATACAGCAGTCAGCTACCAGGGGGCGGGGTTTATAATCTATACAGCAGCAAGCTACCAGGGGGCGGGGTTTATAATCTATACAGCAGCCAGCTACCAGGGGGCGGGGTTTATAGTCTATACAGCAGTCAACTACCAGGGGGCGGGGTTTATAATCTAGACAGCAGTCAGCTACCAGGGGGCGGGGTTTATAGTCTATACAGCAGTCAACTACCAGGGGGCGGGGTTTATAATCTATACAGCAGTCAGCTACCAGGGGGCGGGGTTTATAGTCTTTACAGCAGTCAACTACCAGGGGGCGGGGTTTATAATCTAGACAGCAGTCAGCTACCAGGGGGCGGGGTTTATAGTCTATACCGCAGTCAACTACCAGGGGGCGGGGTTTATAATCTATACAGCAGTCAACTACCAGGGGGCGGGGTTTATAATCTATACAGCAGTCAACTACCAGGGGGCAGGGTTTATAATCTATACAACAGCAAGCTACCAGGGGGCGGGGTTTATAATCTATACAACAGCCAGCTACCAGGGGGCGGGGTTCATAATCTATACAACAGCCAGCTACCAGGGGGCGGGGTTTATAATCTATACAGCAGTCAACTACCAGGGGGAGGGGTTTATAATCTATACAATAGTCAACTACCAGGGGGCGGGGTTTATAACATGTAAAAAAGCCAGCTACCAGGGGGCGGGGTTTATAATCTATACAGCAGTCAACTACCAGGGGGCGGGGTTTATAATCTATACAGCAGTCAACTACCAGGGGGCGGAGTTTATAATCTATACAGCAGTCAACTACCAGGGGGCAGGGTTTATAATCTATACAACAGCAAGCTACCAGGGGGCGGGGTTTATAATCTATACAACAGCCAGCTACCAGGGGGCGGGCTTTATAATCTATACAACAGCCAGCTACCAGGGGGCGGGGTTTATAATCTATACAGCAGTCAACTACCAGGGGGCGGGGTTTATAATCTATACAACAGTCAACTACCAGGGGGCGGGGTTTATAATCTATACAACAGCCTTTAATCAGGGGGCGGGGTTTATAACTTATACTGAAGCCCTCCACCAGGGAGCGCAGTAAACAACCAATATGGTGGTTTGACATTAGGCTAGAGGCCAAGATTAAGATTAAGATTCATACATACACACACAACCAGCTAGCAGTACATGTAGCCCATCCTTTACACACCATGCTTGTTCACTGGTGGAGCAGTGGGCAACACATTTCTGTGCCTGGGGAGCAGGCACTTCAGTCCTCTATCTTTGTATACAGACTGCACTTAAAACTCAATTTAAATTTCTCTGTAACATAAACAGTTCTCAGCAGAATCAATCATGGCTTCAAAGTGTTGCTGAGGAGCGCAGAATTTAATGTTATTAACAGGATCTGGTTAGTATAAAGCATTTATTTTTGGACATGTTTGAAATGACACATGTAGAATAAAGGAATTCTGAAGGAAATATCAAAATTTTAAGCTTTGTATTACTTACTTTTTTCTAACGGGAACTTTTGTGACCGATGAGCCGTTCAAGGACCATCGGATAATTCAACTTTCAACAATAAATCCTGTTTTTAAAGTTTCTTTCTTCGATAAATGGTGCATTTTTGCTGATCTTTCAAAGAAAACATATGTTTCAATCCTGCCAATGGTGAGGTTCAGAGGGTTAATGTTAAACATTTAAATGTAGAAAAACTTGGCTCCATGTAAATTAAGCTGTTGGTTTGTCATGCAGATCAACCAGAAGAATTCCCTTTTCTGGTTCTTCACGTGGCAAAGGCTGTCATACAAAGAAAATTGAAAGGATTTAAAATGAGTCTCTTTATTTATTCCTCTGTCTCATTCTCACTTCATAAAACTGCTTCACAACATAAAACCTACTTTTCACAGTTTGGGTTATTCTTCTGAAACTGTAGATAAATACTGGGTGCCATGCCCAGGGCCGTCACCAGGGATTTTGGGGCCCATGAATAAATATCTTGTTGCCTCCCCCCCCCCCCCCCCCCCCCCCCCCCCACACATTTTTTAAAATCATTTTTTAACGAATAATATAAAATGCACATATTATTTACCTTAACGCCAGATGGTCCTGGTTCACTGGGCTGCTGGTCCTTAAGCTGAAGCTGTTGGGCCGCCACCCATGGACAGGTTTTCTTAGAATAGACAACATATGAAGTAACTCTTGTTAGTAAAAACAGTGCTAGAAACGTATCCACATCTTTTAAAATAACTTTTTAAAGATAATAATAAAAATGTAACATATTATTTACCTGATAGCGAGATGGTCCGGGTTGACTGGGCTGCTGGGCCTGAGGCTGATTCTGTTGGGCCACCAGGCATGGACAATGAAAAGTGATTTAGTAAATAGCTGCTGAAAGTTTGGCACCATTGATTAGTTGTCAAGTAAAGCAACAGGGACATTTTTTTTTCAATTGAAAAGAAAATCAATTTAATTTCACAGCGATGGTCACCAGTGAAAAGATGTTCGTAACCGGTTCAAAAGTGAGATGATTGAATGTTCCCATTTAGACTGACTTTCAGAGACTTTCAACTTTCATGTGCATAGAGAAGCTTTGGAGAAATACCTTTGCACTAATCACTATAATCTCTCTTTAGACCTAAAGCTGAAAAATTGTTAAAGATTTTAAAACAAATTTGTGTTTTGCGACACACTAAAATGTCACATTTTAGACGACTGAAAAGAGTTCTTAGAACATATATCACCCAGTTTTCAACTAGAAATAAACACTGAAATCCATGTTGGTGCTCTCAGGGTGATCGAGCTAATAAGCTAAAAAAAAAAAAAGGATCAGAAAACAAACCTGTGCTGCAGTTGCTTCTGTTGTCATTTCATTCCACTCTTTCTGCTGTTGTTTAGAAAGGCTCGGGTCAGTGGAATTCTTTATCAGTTCTTCAGCAACGTCAAAACATTCTTTCCAGTTTTTATTATTTATTTTGGCAAGAAAAGAATGATTCAACTTTTCTTTTGCTGCTGTCGTCAAAATCTCTTTCAGAACATTTTCCTCCTCATCAAGAATCAGTTTTTCATACAGAAACCTTTGGTCACAACACTGGCAATTCCCTTCACAGCATTTCCTCCATCCACACATTGACATTAGGCCCACCACACAGATGATACAGAAAAGCACAGGGAGGCCAATTTCCTGGAAAGAAGCAGTAAAGGTGGTTTTAGAATAAGACCACAGTGAATTAAATCCAGAGTAGAAATGCAGACTAAGATGATGTGTACAGAAGAAATAAACTCTTACCTTTGAATTGTGTTTCATTTCAGCAATGATTGCTTGTTCCTCAGATGATCTGTTGTTTTTGTCTTTGCAGGCTAACTTTTTATCACCGAGACAGCAGGCATACCAGTCTCCATCGATCAACACAAGGGCAACCCACAGCAGACCGACGAAAGCTGCTTTGATCAGGTGATAGACTGCATCCCAAAAAAACCTGTTACAGCAACACTGGTTGATGCATTCCCTTCCGTTTTCAGGATAATCCAGAGATGGACAGGTACACTGATACCTCCAGGTTCTGTGAAACTCTGTGTCCGTCCAAAGTACCAGGCCAAATATTATTAAAACTGGCAGAACCATGTATAAATTGCAGTAGTTGGTTACAGATTTGCAACTGCATTCCATTTCACTGTCGAACAAAACATAGTGAGCAATAATCACAATGATAGTGGTGTAGATTCCGAGTTTTGCAAAGGGGAATGCAGCCAGTAATGATTTCATCTTTCATCAGCAGACAGCCTACGTCTAATAAAGCTGAGGGCTGTAACATGAAATATATCAGCAGGTCAACTTGACTTTCCTGTTTGGCAACAAACCGTTGTTTGCTCATCAACCGTTGTTCAGCGGCAACCAAAACCACCAGGTGTTTTATATGTAGATGACTCCATACATACAATCACAATGATAGTAGCGTAGATGCCAAGTTCTGCAAAGGGGAAATTAGTCAAAGTGACTTTCCTGTTTGGCAACAAACCGTTGTTTGCCCATCCTGCTGAGTTTTCATTGGTGCCTGAGTGACAGTGAGTTCCCTGCTAGAAGTTATTTCCTTCTCTGTCTTTGTTCATGTCCCACAACCACAAATACAATGTAACACTTAAATACCATATTTTATCTCAACTTCCAACTAATGCAGAAACTTGCAGAGATTTAAAATCAAGGTAAAATAAACTTTATTTTCATTTAAAATCATGATTCTTTCATATTTACATTTAGAAAAACATACAAGTAATTGATGTCACCACAAAGATTAAACATTACAAGTTTATTCTGACTTCTTGTCTAGATGCAAACAAATATTGAGTCCAATATCATGGCCATAAAAAACAAGAGTGTGGGTTGCTATGTTAATCAAAAATAAAATTTATAATTTAGGAAGCTGAAATGAAAATTGATCACTTGAACATTATCAGTGCACAACCCACTGCTGCTTCCCTGAGCTCCTGGAATTCCTAATACTCTTCAGATACAGGTAAAATATTAAGATGGCAGCATGTCCCAATAAAGGGGGTTTGTTCCTTAGGGGTCTTCTCAGTCGTCTAGTTGTGGTTCAGTTCAGTTTAAAATCAAAGACAACTTTAGTTTAATAAAAAATAAGGCTTCTTCCATATTCCTCTTTTACTTGACAGATTGTATGAGCTGTTAAGGCTGTGTGCAAATAAAAGCAAGAGGACCATAAAACAAAACAAAAAAGTGGAGGTGACTTTGCAGCCCCACCCTACCCCCTCCCATGCTATATGGTCTGATTGACTGTAAATGGGACCATAATTTACTAAATGTACATCATGCTGTATTGACGAATACTTGAATGTTTTCTGAGGTCAGAAATCAAGTAAGAGGTAGGCTCATTATTATTGTATACAATTGGATTTAATTTTGCATCCAGTGTAGTTGCCCCCTGGGTCTCCTGCAACATATCAGACAACAGCTGTTGTCAGCACAGATCGTCCAGCTCTACAGCAAGATGGCGCCCATGAACATGATACCAAAGAGTAACACCATGCCCATCATCTGAAAGAAAGTAAAAAAAAACTGCCAAAAAGATGCCATTACTGTGTCCTAAGGTTGAATCTAGCTTCAACTATCAGCTACATCTAAATCGCTGGAATAAAGGCTAGAGAGGAAGTGATGCTGCTTTGTCATCATTTCACATCTTGTACATTCTTTAATCTCTTTTTGTGGTCGTTTTGAGTCTCTTTGTGGACAAAGTCAATTTACTTATTCTTGTGGTTGAGTCTTTTTGTAGTTATTTGATCTCTTCGTGAACATTTTTTGAGTCTTTTTGTGGTTAGGTTTAGGATTTAATTTATTATCTTTGGGGTTGTTTTGAGTGTTTTTGTACTTGTTTTGTGTCTGTAGTAATTCTGCTTAAAACCGTTTGATTTAAATTCAAACACAGAAGTCATTTCAATCAGTCATTTCAGACTGAAGCCTTCTCAAACCTATCATCTCAAGCAGGAATGATCAACTGGAGGCCCGGGGGCCACATACGGCCCGCAACCTCACTTGAAGTGGCCCTCAGTACAACTACATGCATTTGAGCATGAAATCTTAAAAGTGCAGTGTAAAAATGCACAAAATTACT
Organism: Centropristis striata; assembly: GCF_030273125.1. Taxonomy (NCBI): domain Eukaryota; kingdom Metazoa; phylum Chordata; class Actinopteri; order Perciformes; family Serranidae; genus Centropristis; species Centropristis striata. Next base: position 12,172,099 of record NC_081521.1, read on the forward strand.
TCTTGCAATTAATATTGGTCTGCTGTTCTTGCACTGGAAAAAAAATAAATCACAGTAAGTGGTTATTTTTTTGCTTCGAATCTTTTGTATTCCTATTTATACTGTTATACATGCATCTGAGCATGAAATATGTTAAGTTACTGCACTGTATATTTAAATTCAGTTTCATCATATCTGGTTAAGTGCACGGCCCTATATGTGGCCCTGTGGTCAAAATTGACAATTAATCTATTTGAAACATGTGTATATACAAATGTAAGATATTTAATCCTGACAGTAAAAGAGGTAGTGAGAGTGCATCTGGGCTTTAAGAAGCAAGAAAAGGAAAGTTTCAGTCAAACAAAAGCAGAAATGGACAGAAGCACAAACTGCTGAACACACAAAATATATCCAAAGGTTAAGGAAATTCAGAAATTCAGTTCAAATTCAGTCAAATGTACAAGAAGTGCACATGGAGCATTTGGGCTGTTCTCTATTTAGGCAAACAATAAGAATCTGAGTTATGTAATTTTGATTGATGAAAACATAGAAAACATATGAGTAAATAAACCTAATGAAACAAACATAAAATCACACATTTTTAACACGATTTCAGTTGCTTTAATGTCTATCTTGTCAGTCAGTTTTAATGCTGATCATGACACAATAAAACAATTGAATTTCAAGTTTCATTTTAAAAATTGTAGTGATAATTTATTTTCAGATGTTCATTTCAGCACATAATCTAAAAAGACAAGTAACTTGTGTTTCTTCAGCAAGTGCAAGTCAGCACAAGATGAAAGTAACTCGTACATTTAGTAGTACTTAAGTACAACTGCAGGGTACTTGTGAGTATTTTATGCTACTTTTTACTTGTACACCACTAGAGAGAAATATTATACTTTTTACTGCATTACATTTCACAGCTGTTGTGACTTTCTTCTCTTTTGTTTTGAGACTCTTCATGGTTTTTCCCCAAGTATCTTTGTGGCCATTTAATCTCTTCGTGAACATTTTTCAAGTCTTTTTGTGGTTGATTTTCTTATTTTTGTGGTAGTTTTAAATGTTTTTGTAATTGTTTTGTGTCTAGTAATTTAGCATCTTTCAAATAGTTTGATTGAGATTCTAACAAAAAACCTGAAGTCATTTTAAACATTCAAACATTTCAGGGTAGTTGTGTGAGTATTTTAATTGGATGTAACTTTATACTTTTACTCCTCTACAATTTAGAGAGAAATATTGTCAAGTTTCTTTTTTTCCCCAATGCTTTTACATTTAAATGTATGTTAAGTATGTAAGTTGGAGTATAAGATCCAACCAAGAGACAGATATGAATTAAAAACGAACCAACCTTCACTTTGAGCTTTTATCCTCAGGGGGGTGCTACAGACAAGCAAAAGACCATGTAAACAGTCTGAGTATGTATCAGGAAGTGATTATATTGCATAATTAGGTTCTTTATCCTCACAGCCTTCCAAATACACGTCTGTGTGGTGGCCCTGGTAGATTAATACACTGCAGCTTAAAATAATGATAATAATAATAATAATAATAAAAGAAGAAATTATAAGCAAATTGAGAAAACATCTTTATCAAATGGACAACACGATAAAATAAAAGATGAGATTAAATGCTGCAAAATGTGAATCATAACCAGATGCAAAAAATGGCCCTTGTACTGAACAGTTTCCATGATGAACACACAGAGACATTAATGTTTAGTGAAATTTTATTTGTGCACAATGATTAAAGAATAAGTAAAAACACACAGCAAATCAACACCTTCCTGTATTTTGACAAAATATATGATTACATGCAACCTTCCACCAGGGGGCGGGGTTTATAATCTATACAGCAGCCAGCTACCAGTGGGCGGGGTTTATAATCTATACAGCAGCCAGCTACCAGTGGGCGGGGTTTATAATCTATACAGCAGCCAGCTACCAGGGGGCGGGGTTTATAATCTATACAGCAGCCAGCTACCAGGGGGCGGGGTTTATAATCTATACAGCAGTCAACTACCAGGGGGCGGGGTTTATAATCTATACAGCAGCCAGCTACCAGGGGGCGAGGTTTATAATCTATACTGAAGCCTTTAATCAGGGGGCGGGGTTTATAATCTATACAGCAGCCAGCTACCAGGGGGCGGGGTTTATAATCTATACTGAAGCCTTTAATCAGGGGGCGGGGTTTATAATCTATACAGCAGCCAGCTACCAGGGGGCGGGGTTTATAATCTATACAGCAGTCAGCTACCAGGGGGCGGGGTTTATAATCTATACTGAAGCCTTTAATCAGGGGGCGGGGTTTATAATCTATACAGCAGCCAGCTACCAGGGGGCGGGGTTTATAATCTATACAGCAGCCAGCTACCAGGGGGCGGGGTTTATAATCTATACAGCAGCCAGCTACCAGGGGGCAGGGTTTATAAACTATACAGCAGACAGCTACCAGGGGGTGGGGTTTATAATCCATACAGCAGCCAGCTACCAGGGGGCGGGGTTTATAATCTATACTGAAGCATTTAATCAGGGGGCGGGGTTTATAACTTATACTGAAGCCCTCCACCAGGGGGCGCGGTAAACAACCAATATTGTGGTTTGACATTAGGCTAGAGGCCAAGATTAAGATTAAGATTCATACATACACACAACCAGCTAGCAGTACATGTAACCCATCCTTTACACACCATGCTTGTTCACTGGTGGAGCAGTGGGCAACACATTTCTGTGCCTGGAGAGCAGGCACTTCAGTCCTCTATCTTTGTATACAGACTGGACTTAAAACTTAATTTAAATTTCTCTGTAGCATAAACAGTTCCAAAGTTCTTTAATTATTTGTAGAATATGCCTGTCATACGGTTGATGATACACTAGTCTTAACCCTCTGAACCCCAACAAGCAGTTTCAGGGAACCTTTATTTTACTCTTATTTCATTTTCCTCACTGTGGCCTTGTATTTCACTGCAAAATATAAAATGTATAAGCCCTGCAGCTCTATGGAATCAGCACAATCATGGCTAGAAGTGTGAAACACTCAAACATGTCTCTTGTGCAGAAAAACACCATTATAATGACATAAATCATAAAAAAAAGAAATCGTTTCTCTGATAAATTATTTTCAGTGAGTATTTGTCTTGTGACTGTTCTCAGCAGAATCAATCATGGATTCACAGTGTTGCTGAGGAGCGCAGAATTTAATGTTTTTAACAGGATCTGGTTAGTATAAAGCATTTATTTTTGGACATATTTGAAATGACACATGTAGAATAAAGGGATTCTGACAGAAATATGAAAATTTCAAGCTTTGTATTAATTAATTTTTTCTAACAGGAACTTTTGTAACTGATGAGCCGTTCAAGGACCATCGGATAGTTCAACTTTCAACAATAAAGCCTGTTTTTACAGTTTCTTTCTTCGATAAACTGTGTATTTTTGCTGATCTTTCAAAGAAAACATATGTTTCAATCCTGCCAATGGTGAGGTTCAGAGGGTTAATGTTAAACATTTAAACGTAGAAAAACTTGGCTCCATGTTGTCTGTTTTTCTACGCTAACAAATGTAAATTAAGCTGTTGTTTGTAGTGCAGACCAGCCAGAAGAAATTCCTGTTTCGTATATTCTGGATGGATTCACATCGCCTCCTCCATCAAAAGGTGCAGTTCGTCATCCGGCAAAGGCTGTCATACAAAGAAAATTGAAAGGACTTAAAATGAGTCTCTTTATTTATTCCTCTGTCTCATTCTCACTTCATAAAACTGCTTCACAACATGTAACCTACTTTTCACAGTTTGGGTTATTCTTCTGAAACTGTAGATAACATGCTGGTTAAATACTGGGTGCCATGCCCAGGGCCGTCACCAGGGATTTGGGGGCCCATGAATAAATATCTCATTGGCCCCCCACTTCAATACTGCAAACTACACTACCCCTAAAACTACATCACTGATGTCATTTTAGGATCATTGTGTGGAAAAATAATTATAGTATCTACATTTTTTAAAATCATTTTTTAACGATTATAATAAAAATTAAACATATTATTTACCCGATAGCCAGATGGTCCGGGTTGACTGGACTGCAGGTTCTGAGGCTGATTCTGTTGTGCCATCAGGTGTAAGCAAAGAGAAGTACATCGCTGCTGAAAGTTTACCACCATTGATTCATTGTCAAGTAAAGCAACAGAGAAAAAAAATTATGTTAGAATACACAATGTATGGAGTAACTCTTGTTAGTATAAAGCAAAGTGGTTTATTTCATGTCGACTATCTGTTTAATTGCACCACTCACAGACAAGACCAATCCTTCTTTGTAAAAAACTATGTGACATACTCCCGACCTTTATCTGCCTTGTGTAGTCTTCCTTCCTTTCCTTGCTTTTTTGAAAACCTGACTTTCTATTCGGTGGATGAGACAAGATGCTGCAACACTTAGACGCGTCCTAACTTTCCCCTCAACATAGCATCCTTGGCCATGCTGTTGTTCTCATTTTAACCCAAACCACAATATTTCTCCAATCCTTGTGCCTAAATCTTAACACCACACCACAGCATTGTAGCACCACAAAACAATTATTTTTTAAGAAATACCTTGCAGTCACTGGACTCCAGTGTGTGTTTTTTCGGACCAATGAACATTCACCAAGATATTGATGTTCAGTTGAGCAGCTACGACCCAGTGGGCATTTTTCAGTTGAAAAGAAATTCAATTTAATTTCAGAACGATGGTCACCATTGAAACGATGTTCAAAACTGGTTCAAAAGTGAATCTTTTTTTACAGATTATCTGAAAAATGTTGATTGAATGTTCCCATTTAGACCGAGTCTTTCAATTTTCATGTGCAAAAAGTAAACATGTGCATAGAGAAGCTTTGGATAAATACCTTTGCACTAATCACTACATTTCCTCTTTCAACCTAAAGCTGAACAATTGTTAGAGATTATCAAACAAATTTGTGTTTTGCGACACACTAAAATGTCATATTTTAGTCAGCTGAAAAGAGGTCTTAGACCATATATCACCCAGTTTTCAACTAGAAATAAACATTGAAATCCATGTTGTTGCTCTCGGGGTGATCGAGCTAATAAGCTAAAAAAATATCAGAAAACAAACCACTTCTGCAATTGCTTCTCTGAGGTTTCTTTCATTCCTCTCTGTCTGCTGTTTTTCAGAAAGTGTTGGGTCAGTGGATTTCTTTATCAGTTCATCAGCAACGTCAAAACATTCTTGCCATTTTCCCTCCCATATTTTGTCAATGAAAGCTACATTCAACTTTTCTTTCGCTGCCGTCGTCAAAATCTCTTTCAGAACATTTTCCTGCTCGTCGAGAATCAGTTTTTCATACAGAAACCTTTGGTCACAACACTGGCAATTTCCTTCACAGCATTTCCTCCATCCATACATTGACATTAGGCCCACCACACAGATGATACAGAAAAGCATAGGGAGGCCAATTTCCTGAAAAGAAGCAGTAAAGGTGGTTTTAGAATAAGACCACAGTGAATTAGACCCAAAGCAGTATGCGGACTAAGATGATGTGTACAGAAGAAGTAAAATCTCACCTTTGAATTTTGTTTAATTTCAGCAATGATTATTTGTTCTGCAGATGTTATGTTGTTTTTGTCTTTGCAGGCTAACTGTGCATCATCGAGACAGCAGGCATACCAGTCTCCATCGATGTACACAAGGGCAACCCACAGCAGACCGATGAAAGCTGCTTTGATCAGGTGATAGACTGTGTGGAGGGGGCGTGGTGCATCAGCTGCAGGAGAGAGGTGTGGAGAGGGCTCAGGAGAGCAGCGCCAGGTGAGAGTGATTGACACAACTGCATGGCATTAGCTAATCACTCTCTCCCTTTTAAAACACAGTAGCGTGCTGGACCTGGGAGGAAGGATGACTGGAGCACGCACACTCCAGAGGGGTGTTGAGCTGACGGAGCACGGCAGCAATACGCCTGTGAACGGCTCTGTACTACTGTGGTAGTGTGTAATTAATAAAAGTAATCTGAACTGTTATTGTACTCCGTGTCATATCTGCTGAGGAGAAACTCACGGTGGCTCAAACCACGCCACATTGGCGCCTGAACAGGGACTCAGCAGAGATGTCGGAGCCACAATCGCCAGTGACCACGCTGGCGCAGATGCTGGCGGAGGTGGCAGCTATGAGCCGGGACCAGGCAGCGCTCAATAGGCAACAACTGGCCGCTCTCCAGTTCCAGGCGGAGAAACAAGCGGAGCTGCTGGAGGTGATGGTGAATCGTGTTGGGGGGGCGTCGTCAGCCCCCTCGCTCGCTGGTGTCACGCTCCAGAGGATGGCGGCCCACGATGACCCCCAGACTTACCTGGAAATGTTTGAGGCGACGGCGACGGCGTGCAACTGGCCGGAGGAGGAGTGGGCTGTGCGCCTGCTTCCCCTGCTGTCGGGAGAGGCGCAGACGGCGGCCCTCGCCCTACCCGGACCCTCCCGGTGCCGGTTCGGGGACATCAAGCGGGCAGTCCTGGACCGTTTGGGGTTCTCCGCAGAAGACCAGCGGCGCAGGTTCCGGGGGACCAAGCTGGGTCCCGCTGATCGACCATTCGTCTACGCACAGCAGCTGAAGGATGCGGCGACCAGGTGGCTTCAGCCGGGGAGCTCTGCGGGCGAGGCGCGGCTGCTGGAAGCCGTAGTTTTGGAGCAGTTTGTGGAGGGGCTCCCAACGGCCACCTCGGACTGGGTGCGCTGCCACCGCCCTGCGGATCTGGCGGCTGCCATAACTCTGGCGGAGGACCATTTGGCTGTTCTCTCCTGGGGCCGGGCACATGAGGGTCGGCCAGCCTCTCCCGTCCGTCCCATACCGGCGCCCCGCAGGAGACCGGTGCCGGGTCCCCAGCCCTCCACGGCCGCTAGACCCTCTCCTCGCCCGCGCACTAATCCTCCCTCTCTTTTCTGTCCTTCCCAGGCTCCAGCCGCTACGGGCGCTGCTCTCGACCCACAGAGGGTTCCTCAGGCGGCAGGGCAGGAATGCTGGAGGTGTGGACAACCCGGACACTTCCGCCGAGAGTGTCCACTCATGGAGGTCGGTCAAGTGGTCCGGGTTGTCGGACCTCCAGCACCCTCCCCCGGTCTAGGAGGGACGTACAGCGTTCCGGTAAGGATCCAGGGTGGTACACATCAGGCAATGGTGGACTCTGGCTGCACGCAGTCTATAGTTCACCAGAATCTGATTCGACCCGGGGCATTGAGGGAGGCGGGCTGGGTGGATATTAGGTGTGTGCATGGGGACATCCACAGATACCCTGTAGTACCAGTGGAAATTCGGTTTAAGGGAAAAAAGCATAGTGTGAAGGCTGCGGTTAGCTCCCGCCTGACGCACCCCCTGATTCTGGGTACTGATTGGCCGGGGTTTGACAGATTAGTGGGACAGTGTGTGGGGGTGCGTTCACGACCGACAGGGACATGGGATATGTGCGCTGTGCTCAGTGGTGACGCGAGGTTGTCCGACACTGCAGACGGGGAGGGGGAGCCGGCGGTGCCTCCACCGGAGGCTCCGCAGGTGCCCGTTTTTGCCTCCATGGAAGATTTTCCACTCGAGCAGTCTCGTGATGATACTCTACGCTTTGCCTTCGACCAAGTGATAAAAATTGATGGTCACATGGTGCGCCCTGATGCAGCGTTAACGTATCCCCACTTCTCACTGCGCGGGGACAGATTATACAGGGTGAGTCGTGACACTCAGACAAATGACATACTTACCCAGTTGTTGGTACCAAAAAGCCGCCGGGAAATGGTTTTCCAGGCGGCTCATTTTAACCCGATGGCTGGGCATATGGGGTATGAAAAGACACTGAACCGTGTAATGGCCCGATTCTATTGGCCAGGCATTCGGGCAGACGTGCGCCGCTGGTGCGCGTCTTGCCCTGAATGCCAGTTGGTTAACCAACCGGCCGTCCCGAGAGCGCCCTTGCGCTCATTACCACTGATTGAGATCCCGTTTGAACGTATTGGGATGGATCTCATCGGGCCATTTCACCGGAGCGCACGGGGATATCGCTTTGTGTTAGTTCTTGTGGATTACGCAACGCGATATCCAGAGGCAGTGCCGCTGCGCACCATCTCTGCAAAGAGTGTGGCGCAGGCACTGTTTCAAGTTATCTCCCGAGTCGGGATCCCGAAAGAGATCCTGACTGACCAAGGCACCCAGTTTATGTCACGAACACTGAGAGAACTGTACGGATTATTGGGCATCAAGTCTATTCGAACCAGTGTTTACCACCCGCAAACTGACGGCCTCGTTGAGCGCCTGAATAAGACTTTGAAGTCCATGATCCGTAAGTTTGTGCACGATGATAGTCCTAATTGGGATAAGTGGCTAGATCCTCTGCTGTTTGCAGTGCGCGAGGTACCCCAGGCCTCCACGGGATTTTCTCCCTTTGAACTGCTGTTTGGCAGGAAACCACGCGGGGTTTTGGACCTTGTTAAAGAAAGCTGGGAGGAAGGTCCAAGCCCCAGTAAAAATGAAGTGCAATACGTCCTGGACCTGAGAGCAAAACTCCACACACTGGGGCGGTTATCACGGGAGAATTTGCTCCGGGCCCAGGAACGTCAGCAGCGGCTGTACAACAGAGGATCTAAGCTAAGACAATTTTCACCGGGAGATAAAGTGCTTGTATTACTCCCATCGTCCACCTCCAAATTACTCGCCAAGTGGCAAGGACCCTTTGTGGTCACACGACGAGTGGGTGATGTCGATTATGAGCTTGTGCGATCTGACAGGGGAGGGGCTACGCAGATTTATCACCTCAACCTCCTAAAAGCATGGAGAGAGGCTGAGTCTGTTTCCCTGGTGACGGCAATTGCAGAGAGAGATGAGTTGGGGCCTGAGGTTCCAAAATCGGCCAATCCTGCCTCGCTCCTTTGTGAAAACCATCTCTCACCGTCTCAGAGAACAGATATTGCCAGGTTGCAACAGAGTTACGCTGACGTGTTCTCCCCCCTGCCAGGACGCACAAGTCTTATTCAACACAACGTTGAGACTCACCCGGGCGTGACGGTGCGTTCACGGCCCTATCGGTTACCTGAACACAAAAGAAAAGTGGTTCAGGCAGAATTGAAAGCGATGCTGGAGATGGGGGTAATAGAAGAGTCCAACAGTGCCTGGTGTAGCCCCATCGTTCTTGTGAGCAAGAAGGATGGGTCCATCCGGTTCTGTGTGGACTATCGCAGGGTGAATGATGTTTCACGGTTTGACGCCTATCCAATGCCTCGGGTCGACGAGCTCCTGGATCGCCTGGGCACTGCTCGTTTTTTCACGACACTGGATTTGACCAAGGGCTACTGGCAGATTCCCCTATCTCCAGAGTCCAGGGAGAAAACGGCCTTCTCCACTCCGTACGGTTTGTACCAATTTGTTACACTTCCGTTCGGGTTGTTCGGGGCCCCAGCCACATTTCAACGCCTCATGGACCGCGTGCTGCGGCCACATGTTGCATATGCTGCCGCCTACCTGGATGATGTAATCATCCATAGCACCACTTGGGCGGAGCATGTGCGGCAGGTGGCTGCGGTGCTGGGTTCACTGAGGCAGGCGGGGCTCACGGCCAACCCGAAGAAGTGTGCAGTTGGACGGAGGGAGGTACGGTATCTGGGGTACCACTTGGGCGGCGGGCAGGTGCGTCCACAGGTAGATAAGACAGCTGCTATTGCAGCCTGCCCAAGGCCCAAGAGCAAAAAAGAGGTGCGGCGGTTCTTGGGGCTGGCAGGCTATTACCGGCGGTTTATCCCCAATTTCGCGGAGCTGACCAGCCCCTTGACTGACCTCACCCGAAAGGGTGCCTCAGATCCGGTCCAGTGGACGGAGCGGTGCCAGGTGTTGCTTGAGAGGGTTAAACAGACCCTCTGTGGGGAGCCTCTTCTCCACACACCTAACTTCTCTCTCCCTTTTGTCCTGCAGACTGATGCGTCGGGCAGAGGGCTGGGGGCCGTTCTGTCTCAGCAGGTGCAGGGCGTCGACCGCCCGGTGCTCTACATCAGCCGGAAGCTGTCCGAAAGGGAGGCCAGGTACAGCACGGTGGAGAGGGAGTGCCTGGCCATCCGGTGGGCGGTCGATGCTCTGCGGTACTACCTGCTGGGGCGCCCATTCACCCTCTGCTCGGACCATGCTCCCCTCCAGTGGCTCCACCGCATGAAGGATGCCAACGCCCGGATCACCCGTTGGTATCTGGCAATACAACCGTTTAAGTTCAAGGTGATCCATAGGCCGGGGGCGCAGATGGCTGTGGCCGACTTCCTTTCCCGCTCCCATGGGGAGGGGGGGGGGGAGTAGGTTAGGCCGGACGGCTCCCCGGCCTAAGTCGGGCGGTGGAGGTATGTGGAGGGGGCGTGGTGCATCAGCTGCAGGAGAGAGGTGTGGAGAGGGCTCAGGAGAGCAGCGCCAGGTGAGAGTGATTGACACAACTGCATGGCATTAGCTAATCACTCTCTCCCTTTTAAAACACAGTAGCGTGCTGGACCTGGGAGGAAGGATGACTGGAGCACGCACACTCCAGAGGGGTGTTGAGCTGACGGAGCACGGCAGCAATACGCCTGTGAACGGCTCTGTACTACTGTGGTAGTGTGTAATTAATAAAAGTAATCTGAACTGTTATTGTACTCCGTGTCATATCTGCTGAGGAGAAACTCACGGTGGCTCAAACCACGCCACAGACTGCATCCCAAAAAAACCTGTTACAGCAACACTGGTTGATGCATTGCCATCCGAATTCAGGACAACTCAGAGATGGACAGGTACACTGATACCTCCAGGTTCTGTGAAACGTTATGTCCGTCCAAAGTACCAGGCCAAATGTTATCAAGACTGGCAGAACCATGTATAAATAGCAGTAGTTAGTTAGGTATTTGCAAGTGCATTCCATATCTCTGCCGAACAAAACATAGTGAGTAAAAATCACGATGATAGTAGTGTAGAGGCCCAGTCTTGCAAAAGGGAAATAGGGTGGTAATGGTTTCATCTTTCATCAGCGGACAGTCAACGTCTGATAAAGCTGAGGGCTGTAAGATGAAATATATATCAGCACGTCAACTTGACTTTGCTGATGGGAAACAAACCTTTGTTTGTTTCCCATCAGCAAAAGTCAGAGATCGGACTGGTTTGAGGAAGCGGGAAAATGGCTGCGGGACAGACAGGAGGTATGTGACAGACAATCAGAAACAGTGAATGTGGGAAAAGTATCAAGAGACCAACCAGGCATTTGTGCCAGGCAGGCAGTTATTTTATAATGTGTGCCCCTTATGAAATGTGCTCTGCTTCTTTTGCTCAATCCCAAAACCTGTCAGAACACAAATCATATTTCAGATTTGCACAAAGCAAAAGGCATTTTCGGCGATTGGCCAGGCTAAAAACAGCCTTACATTAATTTTGAACTGGACCATCTGCAGATGAATTCAATACCTGATATGTTAGGTTAGGTACAAAATCACAGGGAGGTATGTTCAGAGGCAACCAAAACCACCAGAGAGGTGTTCCATCAAGGTGGATTCAGGAAAAGCCTGGCTTGATATGATAAGTCTTGCTAATTTAAATGAGAGATGAGTTCCATTAAAGTGGCTTATGTGACTCCCTGCTCAGTAACCATGGTAACTTATACCTCTGAACTAGCCTGCTCCGTAGTAGACTAACTGATGAGTTAACTTTAGCTGTGTGTCAAATGATTCCAGATGGGCGGAGAAAATATCCCAAAAGACAGTTCTGTCATGTTTCTTTTCGTGGGCGCATCACTTTTGTCATGTCCGTGCTGAAAGTTTAAACTTAGTTTTTATGTGTACACTGGATGGTTTAAAACTTTTTTCTCACAATGTGACGAGGCATGAATTTACGCACCTATTTCAGTCAATCCGTTTTTAATTCATGCAACTTTTAGTTTGGAGTGAACCCTTTATTTGAAAGCTCAACATGTACAATTAAGGTGTTTTTTAGTAGTCCTTTATTCATAACTTTATTCATCTTTAACCATGACCTTCTGCTGCTGCTGTGGTAAAATGTATACTTACATCATTCTCTAGTTTCTTTATCTCCAGCTTATTTTATTACAATTTTGGATTTTTGTCTCGATATCGAGTTTTTGGTTTCGTGCCCACATCCTGTAAAAGAAAACGTGTCAAAGAGTAGCTGATTATGAAGTTGCCAATTATTATTTAATTTCTCAGTTTCATCATCGCTTGCTGCTGTAGTTGTTCCAGCTGTGTCCTGCAGCAATGTGCATGGTTACCACAATCTGTAGAATGAAGACAGCACAAGTATTATCACGTTTTCACTTCACAAGTAATTTTGTGGCTGTTCAGATGCTCCTGTTGAGATGTAACAGAATAATTAATATAGGGCAGGGCTACTTCACCCAGTTAGGCCAATTAACTGTTAATTCATTGTAGTTGTGAGTTCCCCCATGTTATGCTGGACTTACACCAAAAGATTTCCCCAGTCCCAGACTAAAAACTGAAAGTCTTTAGTAAATCTAGGAGTTTTACTGGAGTCACGGCGCTCCCGTCATCTCCATGGTTAAGTTTAAGGTAGTAATCTGCTCTGTTTCATATTAGTCTTTTCCTAGTCTTGGGTTTGGATCATATCAAACGTGTTTGATATTATCTCCAGTCTCAGTGACGTAACACAATCACCAACCAATAGATGAGCGGGGTAAAGGTCCCCGGTTCCAGACCGGCCAGTAAAACCACTTCCACAGGAAAAAGTCACATCACAATAATGATAGTAAACTCAGTCCTAAATACAAATATAGTGATGTCATATATTTAGATTTTATGGGGCGCTGTTTCTTAGTAAAGACAACAGTAAGGTGACCCAGTTAAAATGTATAAATAAATGTATAGATAAATAAGTAATACATAATTGATGATTAATGTATGATTAACGAAATGAGATTTTAAAGAGCTGATAAATATAACTATTCAATTAAACACATAATTAAATAGGACATAAATGTATATCATAAATTCATTTCTAAATGTTCCTTTCCTTTATTCTTCCTTATATCTATTTTTTACTGTAAAATAGTCAACTTTTCATGTGATAAAAGCAGAAACCCTTTTTCAGCTTTGTGAGGGGCATTTTGTGGCGTCTTCTCTTATTTCTTTTTTTTTCTCAACACAAACCACTGAGTCACACACTAGAGCAGCTGGAGCCAAAAGCTGCTTCTCCTCCATTTAGTAAGATGTTTACTAAGAGCATGATGGGAAAAAATGCTAAAAGAATCTAGTTGTAGTCTTGTAAATAGTGACCCTGCAAGATTCAAAGTCTTTGTAGAATCTTTTGCCATGCCATCTCCCTGGCTCTGTTAATGGCAGCAGTATTGCCTGTTTTTGCGATCATCATTTGATATTCTTCATAAAGCTCATTCAGCGCTGCTTTTCACTTCTTATTGTGACATCTTATTGGCTGCCCCCGGCTGTTCCACGATCGATTAATACAGGCTGCTTATATACTGAGTTTTCATTGCTAAACCATGCCCGAGTGACAGTAAGTTCTCTGCTTAAGTTATTTCCTTCTCTGTCTTTGTTCATGTTTTCCCACAACCACAAATACATTGTAAGACTTGATGTTAAATTAATTCAAATACCATCTTCCATCTCAACTTCCAAATGAATGCAGAAATTAAAGAGATTTAAAATGAAGGTAAATTAAACTATATTTAAATTTAAATATAGTTTAATTTACCTTCATTCTTCTTTCATATTTACATTTAGAAAAACAAGTAATTGATGTCACTACAAAGATCAAACATTACACGTTTTTTCTGACTGCAAACAAATATCAAGTCCAATATCATGACCATAAAAAAACATGAGTGTGGGTTGCTATGCTAATCAAAAATAAAATTCATAATTTAGGAAGCTGAAATGAAAATTGATCACTTGAACAGTATCAGTGCACAACCTACTGCCGCTTCCCTGAGCTTCTGGAATTCTTATTACTCTTCAGATACAGGTAAAATATCAACATGGCAGCATGTCCCAATAAAGGGTTTTTCCCCCCAAAACACTTGGGGGACACTGAGTTGTCCAGAAGTGGTTAAGTTCAGTTTAAAATCAAAGTAAAGACAACTTTAGTTTAATAAAAAATAATGCTTCTTCCATATTCTACTTTTACTTGACAGATTGTATGAGCTGTTAAGTAGGCTGTATGCACATAAAAGCAAGAGGACAATAAAAAAAGAAAAACGTGGAAGTCACTGTGCAGCCCCACCCTACCCCCTCCCATGCTATATGGTCTGATTGACTCTAAACGGGACCATAATTTACTAAATGTACATCATGCTGTATTTAAGAATACTTGAATGTTTTCTGAGTAGCCCCCTGCTGGACATTAGAAAGAATGCAGGTATAGAGTTCTTTGATTTCACTTTTCAAAGCCAGAGGTTGCTGTCTGCTACCAGAATTTGCAGGGTGAAATTAGTCACCCATAAGATATTTTCTTCTGTTTCCTCATTCCCTCATTCCTGATGCAGTCCTCTCACAACAATAAGGAATAACAATAGGTGTAGTGGATATCCTTTTATGTTGTCATCCAGGAGGATGGAGACCGTCTGTGCTGAGAAAAAGAAAGATCACAGAGAGAAATCCCTTAAGTGAAGGCCTTCTCTTGAGGCGCCGTCTGAGCCTTCATTTCTCTGGTTCGTGGTTTCCCCTTTGCCACAGGGATGAGTCATTTCAACCTATGAGACACAGACATGTTGTCTACTGATTTTACCAACACATAATTTGATGATTTAAAAGCATGGATAACTCCTGAGAATGTGTCTGGATGTTGATTCACATTGAATAAAAGTTTTCATATAAAAAATAAATACAGAAACGTCTGATCAACTAAGTAATTACTTGCTTAACAATTTTGACTTCTGGGCCGTCCCGTTGACACACCTGGTAGATCGTGTACCATAGAGGCACTGTCCTCGTGAGCAGGCGGCCAGGGTTCGAATCCGATTCGGGGCCCTTTCCCGCATGTCTTGCCTTTTACTCTGTCACTCTGTTTACTCTGTCTCTGTCAATAAAGCCTTGAAAACGGCCATAAAAAAGAATGACTTCCAGTTTAAGCTCTGCCCATTTTGAGAAACAAAATCTTGACCAAAACAAACAAAATTGTTGAAAATGCAGATACAAAAAGACAAAAAATAACTATTTAACCTCTCTACCTCCATACAACTTTTTGAACTGAAATTAACTGAATGACAAAGTAAAATTTATATTTTTGAGTCCTTCCCTGGTCTCATCAAAACCTGCCAAATGACCCATTTTACTGTCAGAATTTGATCCATTCTGTCTGATAACGTTTAGAGAGTGTAGAAGAGCCATAAGATTAAATTGTTTTATTCACATTCAACTTAGCCAAGTGCTAAACAGGAAGTCCCTTTCCAGTTTTGCAAGACTTAGGACCAATGGGCTGCAGAGCCTGTCACCTAGTTAGCATGCAGTGCTGTCCTTAATGGTCCATAATAAAACTTTTTTTTATGACATGCAAGTTGGTGAAACGCACATTGAGCAGACAGGAACAGTCCCTGGGTTTATTTTAAGTAAATGACATAAGTCCAAAGAGAAGCAGTAATGATTCCATATGAAAACAGGAATGGAGCAGCTAAACATTACCGCAGGTAGCTGCAGGTAAGTGTTCAGGTGAGTTGCTGGTCAAGGTTCTGATAACATGGTTCAGAGGCTGGAAATCAAGACATGAGCAACATTGATGATTTGGCAAGCAGTGAGCAGTAAAGAGACGATAAGATCCTGCAGGGCTGACAAAATGACCGTGGAAACAGGTGTGAGCAAGTTTACAGGGGATTCAGGTAACTGGGACAGCAGGAAAGAGGTTACTGCAGAGCAGCAGAGAGTGGCTGGATGTGAAAGTCTGGGATCAAACTGGTTTGAGGAAGTGGGCATATGGCTGCAGGGACAGACAGGAAGTATGTGACAGACAACTAGAAACAGTGAATGTGGGAAGAGTATCACAAGACCAACCAGGCATTTGTGCCAGGCAGGCAATTATTTTATAACGTGTGCCGCTTATGAAATGTGCTCTTCTTCTCCTGCTCAATCCACTCAACCTGTCAGAACAGAAATCATGGGGGGGCTTGCAGGATCTGCATTGAGTGGAATTTCCTAGTTGTAACGGCTCATAATGCACAGGCTTGTAGATTCTCCATTTTTTTTTGTTCAACCTGGCCATCAAACCTTAAAATCAGAGGGAGGAATCAGGGGTATGATCAGAGGCAACCAAAACCACCAGGTGTCTTTATATGCAGATGACTCCATATATATATATATATAGAACAAAACATAGTGAGTAAAAATTACAATGCTAGTAGCTTAGATGCAAAGGGAAAATTAGTCAGTCAATGATTTCATCTTTCATCAGCGGACAGTCTACATCCGATAAATCTGAGGGCTGTAACATGAAATATATCAGCAGGTCAATGTGACTTTCCTGTTCGGCAACAAACCATTGTTTGCCCATCATGCTGAGTTTTCATTGGTGGACCATACCTGAGTGACAGTGAGTTCTCTGCTAGAAGTTATTTCCTTCTCTATTCTATTTGGTCATGTTTTCCCACAACAACATATACAACAATTGTATGAGATATTAATATCCGGCTGCACAAGGATAGGGAATGAAGAGAACCTTCTCTTGAACTCCAGGAAGGCGTCTTCTACCACACAAACGGCACAGACAGAGATGTTAACTTGGTCAAAGGTGATACTACCTCACTGTAGCTGCGAATGAACCAGTGTTAGAAGTTTACAAATCCCAAGAACCTCTGCAGTTGTTTTCGGGTGTTGGGTCTGGGCTACTAAGTGACAGTTTGAATCTTGGCTGGGTCCGTCCTCACCTGTCCACCACAATATATAGCACAAGAAGGAAAAAGAAGTGGCATGGTAATCACACTTTTCACCCTTAACAACCCTTGTCACACAACCTCTCGAGACCCTGTCACACATGAACTATGTGCTCCTCAAGGTTGTGGGAGAATATGAGTATGTCATTAAGGTAGACAAACATGGAATGGTTGAAGAAGTCTCTCAAAACTTCATTGACCGTAGCCTGAAAAATGGCTGTTGCACTGGTTAATCCGAATGGCATGACAAGATACTTAAAGTGTCCTAGAGGTGTGTTGAATGCTGTCCTCCACTCATCCCCTTTCTTAAACTGAACCAAGTGGTAGACATTGCATAGATCCAGCTTTGTAAAGATTGTAGCTCCATGGAGGGTTTTAAAAGCAGAGTTTATGAGTGACGTGGTACTTTTTTTTAATAGTGATATTGTTAAGGCCTCGAAAGTCAATGCATGGTCTCAGTGTCTTGTCCTTTTTGTCAACAAAAAAAGATACCAGCACGGATGAAGGACGGATGATACCCGAGTTGAGTGACTCTAGAATGCAGTTCTTCATGGCTCCACGTTTGGGAGCAGAGAGGTTGTAGAGCCAGCTAGTGGGTAGTGGAGCTCCAGGCAGAAGCTTAATGGAAAAGTCATAGGGCCTGTGAGGAGGTAGGGACAAGGGTCACTGTTTGCTTAATACCTCAGCGAGGCCATGGTAGACTGAGGGTACACAGGATAGATCAGGGGGTTCTGGTGGAGCAGTACTGGGTCATTGAGAGCACATGGGTTGAGCACATTTTAGACATGAGGAATGACATTGAGAACTTCAACTTATTATTTTATCTGTGGTCCAGTCAATTATGGGGTTATGAACCTATAGGCCTACCAACTAGACAATCCTTCACTGCCTTGTCTAACCCCTTGAAAAATATACACTATAAAGCCTGATCATCCCACCACAATTCAGCTGCTAATGTGCAAAATTTGAGTAGTTAGCTGCGCTGGGGGAGTCATACCAGAGGAGAACTGAGTGAAGGTGGTGTTAGTAGTGTGAAGGAAATTTGGTACTTCCTATCATGGTGGGACATGAAGTAGGCTGCGACCTACTTGATATTCAAGACGCCAGGCCTTGTGGGAACTCACTGTGAACTTAACTCTGATAACACCATGATTGAGGGGACCATGTAGATCAGAGGACTCTGTCCTGATGTGATGTATAGGGCAGGAAGATAGGACCACATTGAGACTTGCTGAAGAATCAATGTTGGGAAATACAACAGATATAAGTCGAGCTGTGTATGGGACTTTGTTGTACTGTGAAAGAGCCATTCGGGATTGTGCGGTGTATGGAATACGATTGTGCTTATAAAACTTGCTGACCAGAGTATTGAGTGCTTTGTGTTTAACCAGCTCACCCATTAACTTAGTGCAGTTGTCAAAATTGCCACGACAGTAGTGATAGGGCCGTGCCAAAAAAGCAGCAATAAAAAAGCAAATTATTGAAACCAAACCTTCTGACACCCTTTCCACCAAAAATACTTCTCCCCTTCCTCAACTGGACTGTGTGGCAATGTAATGGGCTCAGATAAGAAAATCAGCAAGAACTTAAGTACAAAGTATTTGACCTGTAATCAATGATTTGGTTTATGTGTGTTTAAGTGTCATTGTTGTGATATTGGTAAAGCTAAATCATTGTATGTATGTTAAGTTGTATGTTAACCTTGCTTTACACAGTTGTACATGCAAACTCTACTGACTTCTTTAACTTGTTTAAACAATGATTCACATACATTATACTTTAAGTTGGCTTTTAACAAACACACAGTTTTGTATTGGCTGCACAGCAGCACATGGCCATTGTCATCCAAGGCAGGAAAAGGCCATTTCTCCCTCAACACTATTGGTGAGCTTTTGGTTGGCTTGACTGGTTTATTTAGAATAAATACCTTTTTGGAATACACATGCTGTCTATTTAATGTTGTACACTGTGAACGATATGTCAACCTATTCTATTCTAATTCCAAATTCATTCAACCACTACAAAATATAAATATGGTAATTTGATTATAATAATTAAGTTAATTATTAATCAGTGTTCCAAATTGATAGTTTAGCAAATTTATGAGACTGATTTAGGTGAATTGGCTATCTTTTTTCTGTTTTACAGGGTGGTGCCCCACGAGTGATGACTATTATAATTAATAATATTCATGATTATTATTTAAAATTCAAATCTATAATCTAACCACACTTTTGAACCGTAAGACCCACACAAGTTGCTCAGGTTCATCCTTACATATTTGATATCCTTAAAGGGGGGATAGCATTAATGATAACAGCCTTTTAAAAAAAAAAAAAAAACATATTTGATGCCCTGTGCAAGGTATCATTTATTTATGAATCCCTACACCTCAAAATGGGATACCACTCTGTAAAACAGAGAAAATACAGCCAATTCAACTAAATAATTCTCATAAAGTTACTAAACTATTTATTTGGAACTCTGATTAATAACAAACTTAATCATTATAACCAAATTGTCATATTCATATTTAGTTATGGTTGGAGGAATTCAGATTTCTTTTTATAGAAGAGATTGGCATCACTCATATATTTAGAATATTAAATTGACACCATGTGTAATCCAAAAAGTATTTATTTATAAAATGGCTTTCTGGGTAAGGTCAGAACTGGCACATCTTTAGACAAATGGTCATAAAATCATCATGTGCAGTCTTTGAATTCCTCTACAAAGCTGTGTGTTTGTTAGACATATTGTTTGTGAAGTAGTTTGCCAGAGTAAATTGAGTTAGTTGCATTTACAGCTCTGTGTTTGTGTCAAGCAAGGCTTGAATGACATTCAACTTCAAGTGATGTGGCTACACAAATATCACAGAAATGATACTTAACAACACACATAAACCTAATCATTGATACAGGTTAAAATCTTGTGCTTAGCCTTTTGCTTGTTTCTACCTTATCTAAAGCCCAGTACATACTAATCTCCAAATGAGAAGGATTGTGAAGAAAGGCACAGAAAAGGGTTAAAGGTTCGCTTCTGAGTGGGATCAAGCAGTTCTTTGCTGGATCTGAGTGCAGGCTGGTCACTGCTGTTGTCCATTTGCTGTCTTGGCCCCTATTGCTGGCTGCTGTAGTAGTAAACATTGTGTTCACGAATCACTACTACTAGGCTATGTGGCTGTAGGGTTACTTATCACTGAAGGGAGATCTCTGCAGGGGGCCTCAGACCTGTCCTTTGAGTGGAGACGGAGAAGAGAGGTGTGTGTGGGGGGGTTCTGGCCATGCCAGATCTGCGTCCCCAGAAAAGCCAAATTTCAAACAATTTGGAATTTTTTTATTTTGGCAATTTTATGGCAACCATCCTCTAAATGCTCTAGGCCTCTATTTTGTGGTTGTAAAGTTAATTGAGGCTGTGATTATCCTAGAGGTCACAGCAGCTCATTTTATACACTGAGCTCAAGTTTCAATAACTAACATCATCCCACATGAAGAAAATTGGGCTCATTGAATCTACAAGAGTCTCAGCTTTCCATATCTATATCCAATGTATGCAACCCACAGACAGTTTAGGGACCCCAATTTGCAGAAATATTCACATACAATGTAATAATTCAAAATGACAAATTTTAATGGATCAGACAAACAATTTTAATTATGATCTATTCTCTATAAATGGAAATGTGCTTATTCCTGGACCTCTACTATAGTGTGTTATTGTTGCTAATGTGTTGAAGATTTTTTTTCTTGCAAGGTTGCTTGTCAACACCGCCCTCTGTAATCAGTGCTCTACTGTATATCCATATTTCTCATATTAAACCTATGAAACAAAATTATCACATAAGAGAAACTTTGGGATAGGCCATTCAAAGTCATATGCTTCCTCTTCGGGTGGCTAGATTGCTGTGATTGACTACAGTTGACATTAACAAAGACATGAATAACTGCAGCATACCGAGTCATCATTACATTGTTCAAACTGAAAGTATACTCTTTACTGTTTCCATGATGCATCATAAAGATAATATTACAGCATGGAAACACACCATCAGTAGCATTCACAGTAACATCACTTTTAATACATTACTTTGGCTTGACAAAGCAACCTCTTTAGGTGTTTAGAGATTTCTTTCATTTTTAGCCCATATATAATTGGATAAAACAGAGGATAATACAAAAATGCTTGGAAAGTCATAATGAAATGTATATCAGATCCTAGTCGACTGACAATTACATCATATGCACACAAACAGGAAAAGAGACTTAAAACTATCAAGTGGGGTAAACAGGTTTGTGAAGCTTTAGTTCTAACTTCTCTACTACTTTGATAGGATATTGTAAGTATTCTGATATATGTAAAGTATATAAAAAACAAAGGGAAAATTGACATGCTTACGAGAGCAAACATACCAAACATAACTCTTGCTCTTGGAATCACACAGTGGAGAGCGTAAACTAAATTGTTACAAAAAATTGCATTCAAAGTTAAATGGCAGAGTTTTTGGTTAGCACTCATTATAACTATGACTGCAAGTTCACACAAAGGAACAAGCCAAGCTAGAAACAAAATAAAAGTTACAGTGTTTTTTCTCATGATAGCGGTATATTGCAGAGGTTTGCATATAGAAACATACCTGTCATAGGCCATGGCTGACAACAGAAAGAAATCTGCAGCACTTAGGGAGTAGAATACATATAACTGAAGGAGACAGGCTGAATTTGATATGATATGGTTTTTAGCCAAAATGTTAATTAACAAATTTGGGTACATAGCAGTATTGTAAACAATAGAGTTCATTAACAAAGCTGCAATAAAAATGTACATTGGCTCATGGAATTTCCTGTGTATACAAATAAGGTACACAATGGTGACACTGAAGCACATTGCTAGAGAATATACCGTAAACATAATAAAAAAATATAAAAACCTGTATTTGCCCATTGCCACATATCCAGCTAGAGTTATATATGTCACATTTAAGTCATCATCCATGAAGAATGTCACAAATAAAACCATCAATACATAAGGCAGTTCTGAGATGTTTACAACAAGCACAAATGATTAAACTGAGAAAATAAATTTAACTATGAATATTGCAACATAGAGAATGTATTTGATTGTGTCTCTTACTTACTTACAGATACCTGTCCTTCAACTGCACCCTTATTTGTGCTCAGCTTCAGAGATCAGTTGTGTAGTGAAATATTCTAATTGGACAGAATGCTTTATGACATTTGTTCGGCCTCCATGGATCTCATTAACTCTTCGACCAAGAGTTATCATGTCAACAACTTAATCAAACTCCTGAGGCTTTCACCCTAGGTGTTTACCTTTGTTGACAATATAAGTTTGTTATCTTAAGTTTTTTACATTTCCTTAGAAAACAACAACAATTGAACCACATTGCATTCAAAACTGCTGCAGGGTTAAGGCAAAGCCCTAATAATTGACCTGCTTATTCTAGGTCAAGTTCAACTTCAGGTTATAAAGCACAATATGATCAATATGAACTTTAAACATTGTGCGGGCACTGCAAGGACCTTTCATCGGCTAAACTGCCAATTTGTGAACACCACATACCCTCATGTTTTTACAGAAAAAATATTTTATAACGTGTGCCGCTTATGAAATGTGCTCTTCTTCTGCTAAATCTACTCAACCTATCAGAACAGAAATCATATATTTCAGATTTGCAAAAAAGCAAAAGGCATTTCCGGCGATTGGCCAGGCTAAAAACAGCCCTACATTAATTTTGAACTGGACCATCTGCAGATGAATTCCATACCTGATATGTTAGGTAAGGTACAATACAAGGTGAATAAATCCCTGTTTTTGTTATGTTTGTACCATATTGACTGCAGGAGTGGGAGTGGGGTCCTGGGACTTATCTAGTACTAACCAGAAAGATGTAATCAACAAATGAAGGTGAACAAAAATTAAAGCAGGACATGAACCGTTAGCAGTCTGCTGCACAGTTCCACTCTGAGCTGGTATCAGCAGAACTCCATTAAAAACGAGGGACCACCTTGATGTTAAATTCAATTAAATTCCATTCAGTTCTGTTTAAAATCATGATAAATGCAACTTTAGTTCAATAAAAAATAATGCTTCTTCCATAATTTACTTTTATTTGACAGATTGTATGATATATTAAGTAGGCTGTACGCAAATAAAAATCAGGAGGACCATAAAAAACAAAAACGGGGAGGTCACTGTGTAGCCTCAACTTTCAAATGAATTTCAGAAACTAAAGAGATTTAAAATCAATCTAAATAAAATTTAATTTTCTTTGAAAATGACCCAAATGCACGACCCAAGAGACTGAGGTTATCAGTGCAAACACAAATAAGGGTGGTAAGTAACCGAGAGAGGCTTCAAGTGGAGAGACACCAAATGGCAGCAGAAGTCAGTGTGTTATGTTAATACTCGACTCAAGAAAGATGAGTACCCCAGGTAGCTGTATTCTGGGCACAGATGCAATGAAGGGCGGTCTCAAAATCCTTATCTGCCCGTTCCGTCTGGCCGTTTGACTGAGGGTGTTAGCCTGAGGATAAACTCGCTGTCACCCCCACTGCACGGCAAAACTCCTTCCAGACCTGTGATGTGAACTGAAGCCCTCTGTTTGAAATAAGGTCCACAGGTATCCCATGGATCCAAAACACATTGTCCACTAGGATCGCAGCAGTTTCAGCAGATGATGGCAGTTTTGGAAGGGCCACAAAGTGCATTGCTTTTGAAAAACAGTCTACTATAATTAAATTAAGTGTCTTTACCTTGTGAAAGTGAGAGTCCGGTCACACAGTTCACAACGATGTATGACCAAGGACGGCCGGGTACTGTGTCAGAAGCCATGGAAGGCCACCAGAAGTAGCGTTGTAGTAAGGTCAGGGTGGTAAAAGTCCCCAGATGGCAGGAAAACCGAGATGTGTGATCCCACTCCACACCTGAGTGTGGACAGAAACCAACACAAACAACCGATCTGAAGGACCACCGTCTGGATCAGGGTTAGTATGCAAGGTAACGCAGGCCCAGCAGGCAGAATGTGGGAAGAATGGTGTCTGGGACTGTAGGTAGGTCACTGTCTCTACATAATTGTCTGGAAAAAGCATCAGGTTTAACATTCTTGATCCCTGGTCTGTAAGTAAGGTAAAAACTGAAGCGCCCAAAAAACAATGGCCACCTAGCCTGGCGAGAGTTCAGTCTCTTAGCATTCTGTATGTATGCAAGATTTTTGAGGTCTGTCCATACCGTGAAAGGTGTGTCCGCTTCCTCCAGCCAGTGCCTCAATGGATAACACGGCTCCCACACCAACACATCCGAAGTGTCCACCTCCATGACGAATTGGGGAGAGGGATCCGGCTGCTCAAGGACAAGGGCTGAAGAGAACCTTCTCTTCAACTCCTGAAAGGCATATTTTTCCACACAAATGGCACAGACAGAGACGTTAGCTTGGTCAAAGATGATACTACCTCACTGTAGCTGCGAATGAACCAGTGGTAGAAATTTACAAATCCCAAGAACCTCTGGAGTTGTTTTTGGTTGTTGGGTCTAGGCCACTAAGTGACAGCTTTGATGTTGGCTGGGTCCATCCTCACCTGTCCACTCTCCAATATAGCCCAAGAAGGAAACAGATATGGCATAAAATTCACACTTTTCACCCTTAACAACCAGTTTGTTCTAACACAACCTCTCGAGACCCTGTCACACATGAACCATGTGCTCCTTAAGGTTATGGGAGAATGTGAGTATGTCATTAAGGTAGACGAACATGGAATGGTTGAGGAAGTTTCTCAAAACGTCATTGACCGTAGCCTGAAAAATGGCTGTTGCACTGGTTAATCTGAATGGCATGACAAGAAACTTAAAGTGTCCTAGAGGTGTGTTGAACGCTGTCCTCCACTCATCCCCTGTCTTAATCTGAACCAAGCGGTAGGCATTGCGTAGATCCAGCTTTGTAAAGATTGTGGCTCCATGGAGGGTTTTAAAAGCAGAGTTTATGAGTGGCATGTGGTACTTTTTTTTTAACAGTGATATTTTTAAGGCCTCTAAAGTCAATGCATGGTCTCAGTGTCTTGTCCTTTTTGTCAACAAAAAAGATACCAGCACGGATGATGGACGGATGATACCCAAGTTGAGTGACTCTAGAATGCAGTTCTTCATGGCTCCACGTTTGGGAGCAGAGAGGTTGTAGAGCCGGCTAGTGGGTAGTGGAGCTCCTGGCAGAAGCTTAATGGAAAAGTCATAGGGCCTGTGAGGAGGTAGGGACAAGGGTCGCTGTTTGCTTAATACCTCAGCAAGGCCATGGTAGACTGAGGGTACAGAGGATAGATCAGGGGGTTCTGGTGGAGCAGTACTGGGTCATTGAGAGCACATGGGTTGAGCACATTTTAGACATGAGGAATGACATTGAAAACTTCAATTTATTATTTTACCTGTGGCCCAGTCAATTATGGGGTTATGAACCTATAGGCCTACCAACTAGACAATCCTTCACTGCCTCGTCTAACCCCTTGAAAAATATACACTCTAAAGCCCAATCATCCCACCCCAATTCAGCTGCTAACGTGCAAAATTCGAGTAGTTAGCTGCGCTGGGGGAGTCATACCAGAGGAGAACTGAGTGAAGGTGGCGTTAGTAGTGTGAAGGAAATTTGGTACTTCCTGTCATGGTGGGACATGAAGTAGGCTGCGACCTACTGATATTGATATTCAAGACGCTAGGCCTTGTGGGAACTCACTGTGAACTTAACTCTGATAACACCATGATTGAGGGGAACATGTAGATCAGAGGACTCTGTCCTGATGTGATGTATAGGGCAAGAAGATAGGACCACACTGAGACTTGCTGAAGAATCAATGTTAGGAAATACAACAGATATAAGTCGAGCGGTGCATAGGACTTTGTTGTACTGTGAAAGGGCCATTCGGGATTGTGCGGTGTATGGAATATGAATGTGCTAATACAACTTGCTGAACAGAGTATTGAGTGCTTTGTGTTTAGCCAGCTCACCCTTTAACTTAGTGCAGTTGTCAAAATTGCCACGACAGTAGTGATAGGGCCGTGCCAAAAAAGCAGCAATAAAAAAGCAAATTATTGAAACCAAACCTTCTGACACCCTTTCCACCAAAAATACTTCTCCCCTTCCTCAACTGGACTGTGTGGCAATGAAATGGGCTCAGATAAGAAAATCAGCAAGGACTTAAGTACAAATTATTTGACCTGTAATCAATGATTTGGTTTATGTGTGTTTAAGTATCATTGTTGTGATATTGGTATAGCTAAATCATTGTATGTACGTTAAGTTGTATGTTAACCTTGCTTTACACAGACGTACATGCAAACTCTACTGACTTCTTTGACTTGTTCACACAATGATTCACATACAATATACTTTAATTTGGCTTTTAACAAACACACAGTTTTGTGTTGGCTACATTGAACTGCTGGCTGTGGGAATGCGCCCGTATTATTTGCCGAGGGAGTTCACGTCCACCATGTTAATTGCTGTCTACATCCCCCCATCAGCTAATGCAGCAGTGGCCTGTGAAGTCATCAGCACTGTCACTGCTAAACTACAGACTGAACATCCGGATGCATTCATGGTCATTACAGGAGATTTTAATCATGCCTCTCTGGGCAAAACATTAAACAACTTCCAGCAATATGTTGCCTGCCCCACCAGAGACAATAAGACACTGGATCTCCTGTATGCTAACACCATGGATGCATATGAGGCAACAGCCCTCCCTCCCCTCGGCAGGTCGGACCACAACTTGGTCATGTTGACTCCAAAGTATGTTCCTCTTGTGAAAAGGCAGCCTGTGAACACCAGGACGGTGAGGAGGTGGACAGATGAGGCCTCTGAGGCACTGCAGGACTGCTTTGGGTCGACAGACTGGGATGTACTCTGTGAGCCATATGGGGAGGACATTGATAACATGACTGACTGCATCACAGAGTACATTAAATTTTGTGAGGACACCACTATGCCAGCCCGGACCGTACGCTGCTTCTCCAACAACAAGCCCTGGATTACCAGTGACCTGAAGGCACTTCTTAACAAAAAGAAGAGGGCTTTCATGTCTGGAGACAGAGAGGAGCAGAGGAGAGTGCAGCACGAACTCAGGGAGATGCTGAGGACATGTAAAGACACCTACAGGAGGAAGCTGGAGGCCAAACTCCAACAGAACAGTGTGAGGGATGTGTGGACCGGACTGAAACACATCACAGGGATGAAGGGGAAGGACAGGCAGATGTCAGGGAGCCTGGACAGAGCAAACCAGTATAACAACTTTTTTAACAGGTTTAGCTCACCGCCTGCCACCCCTTCTACTCCCCCTGCCCCCCACACATCCACACTGTCCCGAATGGCTCCCCCCTCCCCCCAGCATTCTCCAGTGCAGCACCTCTCCATCTGCCCCCCCCCCCCTCCTTCTCCCCCCCCCCCCCCCCCCTCCTACACTGATGACATCTGCACCAACCCCCCCTCAGCGGTGACTACAGGCCAGGTAAAGAGGCAGCTGGAAAGACTCCATCAGCGTAAAGCTGCAGGTCCTGATGGTATCGCACCCAGGATCCTGAAGACCTGCGCCAGCCAGCTGTCTCCTGTACTACGACACCTTTACAACCTGAGTCTGAGTCAGGAGAAAGTCCCGCTGCTGTGGAAGACCTCCTGCTTGGTCCCAGTCCCCAAGAAGTCAAGACCATCTGACCCAGCAGACTACAGACCTGTCGCCCTCACATCTCATGTGATGAAGGTCCTGGAGAGACTGGTCTTGGCCCAGCTGAGGCCACAGGTGAGGACGTTTCTGGACCCCTTGCAATTTGCCTACCAGCCCCATTTAGGAGTCGACGATGCTGTCATCTACCTGCTGCAACGAGCCCATATGCATCTGGATGGTGGAGGAAGCACTGTGAGGATCACATTCTTTGATTTCTCCAGTGCTTTCAACACCATTCAACCTTTGCTGTTGGGTGAGAAGCTGCGGGGGATGGGTGTCGACGACTCTAGGATCTCCTGGATTACTGACTACTTGACAGGCAGGCCACAGTTTGTCCGTCTGGGCAGTGTCCTGTCTGATGTGGTGGTCAGTGATACAGGAGCTCCGCAGGGAACTGTGCTTTCTCCCTTCCTCTTCACCTTATACACCACTGACTTTCAGTACAACTCTGAGTCATGTCACCTGCAGAAGTTTTCTGACGACTCAGCTGTTGTCGGGTGTATAAGAGAGGGAGAGGAGGGTGAGTACAGGACACTGGTGGACAGATTTGTAGAGTGGTCCGAACAGAATCACCTGAAGCTGAACGTCACCAAGACCAGAGAGATGGTGGTTGACTTCAGGAGGAAGAAGATGCTTCCACAGCCACTTCTGATCAGGGGGGAGGTGGTGGAGGAGGTGGAGGACTACAAATACCTTGGAGTGGTGATTGGCAACAGACTGGACTGGAAATCTAACACAGAGGCTGTGTACAAGAAGGGGCTGAGCAGACTCTATTTCCTGAGGAAGCTGAGATCCTTCAATGTGTGCAGCAAGATGTTGGAGATCTTTTACCAGTCTGTTGTTGCCAGCGCCATTTTCTTTGCTGCTGTGTGTTGGGGCAGCAGCATCAGAGCCAGCGACACCAACAGACTTGATAAGATTATCAAGAAGGCTGGCTCTGTACTTGGTCTCAGGCTGGAGACTTTTGAGACTGTGGTGGAGAGGAGAACACTAAACAAACTGCTGGCCATCATGGACAATAATAATAATAATAATAATACATTTAATTTATAGGCGCCTTTCATGTCACCCAAGGTCACCTTACAAAGTCTAAAATCATAAACATCTTTAAAAACAAGACAACATGGTAAAAACATCACGACATGGTAAAAACAAGACAATACGATAAAAGCAAGTGAATTAGTGTCCAGTTATAGAGTGTATGCCAGTTTGAACAGGTGAGTTTTGAGTTGTGACTTGAAGGTTGTAATGGTGTCAGACTGTCTTATGTGTGGGGGGAGGGAGTTCCAGAGTCTGGGTGCTGAGCAGCTGAAGGATCGGGCACCCATGGTACTGAGGCGTGATGTGGGGGTGATTAGTAGTCCAGCA
Source organism: Centropristis striata (assembly GCF_030273125.1). Taxonomy (NCBI): domain Eukaryota; kingdom Metazoa; phylum Chordata; class Actinopteri; order Perciformes; family Serranidae; genus Centropristis; species Centropristis striata. Next base: position 12,201,030 of record NC_081521.1, read on the forward strand.
GAGGATGAGCGGAGGGAGCGGGAGGGAGTGTATTCTTGAAGGAGGTCGCAGAGGTAAGTGGGGGCTAGGTTGTGGAGAGCTTTGTAGGTGAGGAGGAGGTTCTTGTATTGGATGCGGTATTGTACGGGGAGCCAGTGGAGTTGAATGAGAACAGGGGTGATGTGGTCAGCTGATTTGGTACGGGTAATGATCCGGGCGGCCGAGTTCTGAATTATTTGCAGTCTGTTGATGAGTTTGGTGGGGAGTCCAGTGAGGAGGGCATTGCAGTAGTCGATGCGTGATGTGACAAATGAGTGGACCAGGATTTCAGTGCTGGATTGGGTCAGTGATGGGCGGAGTCTGGAGATGTTGCGGAGGTGGAAGAATGCAGTCCGGGTGATGTTTTGAATATGGGGTGCAAATGAGAGGGTGTTGTCCAGAATGACGCCGAGGCTCTTAACTTGGGAGGAGAAGGGTACAGGGAATCCGTCGACGATGATGGGTGGAGCTGGGGTACGTTGTGATTTGGTGAGGGTGGATTTGGAGCCGATGAGCAGGGCCTCGGTTTTATTGCCGTTAAGTTTGAGGAAGTTCCTGCTCATCCAGCTCCGGATGTCTTCAAGGCAGGTGGTGAGTGAGGTGGGAGGGATGGCAGCGGTGGGTTTGGAGGAGATGTAGACCTGTGTGTCGTCGGCATAGCAGTGAAAATGGACCCCATGGTGACGGAGGATTGTGCCCAGGGGGAGGAGGTAAATGGTGAAGAGAAGTGGACCCAAGACTGACCCCTGGGGGACACCCAGTGAGACACCCAGACACCCAGACTTGTGGTTCCTTAATTGCACAAATTGTTGACGGTCAGTGAGGTATGATGTGAACCAGGAGAGTGCAGCACCAGTGATCCCAATGCCAGCCAGGCGGTCCAGGAGCAGGGGGTGGGAGATGGTGTCAAATGCTGCACTGAGGTCGAGGAGAATGAGAATGGTGAGTAATCCAGAGTCGGCTGCACGGAGGAGGTCGTTGGTGATTTTGACTAGGGCTGTTTCAGTGCTGTGTTTTGGACGGAAGCCGGATTGGAAGGGTTCATGAAGATTGTTTGTATCGAGGTGGGACTGTAGTTGTGCGGCGACCACCCTTTCAAGTGTTTTAGAGATGAAGGGGAGGTTGGAGATGGGTCGATAGTGGTTAAGGTCAGCTGGGTCAGCACCGGGTTTTTTCAGGATGGGTGTGATGGCAGCCAGTTTGAGAATGGGGGGTACAGTACCAGTAGTGAGGGAGGAATTAATTATGTTGGTGATCATTGGGGAAATGGACGGCAGACATGCTTTGACAAGGGAGGTGGGAAGAGGATCGAGCTGGCAGGTGGTGGTTTTGGCTTTGTGGATGAGTTCCACGATGGTGTGCTCTGATACTGGGGTGAAGTCAGAGAGGGGGCTGATGTGAGGTTGGCCGGTGGTGGTCATCCAGGGTGGGTCGTTTGAGGGGGTGCAAGATGAGGCCAGTTGTTGGTGAATGGTGTTGATTTTAGAGGTGAAGAAGTCCAAGAAGGCAGTGCACTGGTCGGTAGAGATTTCTGGAGGGAGGGTTTTAGGAGGCTGAAGTAAGTGGCTGACTGTTGAAAATAGGACTCTATTGTTACCTGTACCAGTGTTGATGATGTTGGAGTAGTATGAAGATTTGGCAGTGACGAGGGTGTTCTTGTAGTGATGGAGGTGGTGCAAGTACATTTGGCTGTGTACAGTGAGTCCAGTTTTTTTTGTAAAGTCGCTCCAGTCGACGGCCAGTGGCTTTGAGCTGGCGGAGCTCAGGGGTGAACCAGGGAGCAGTGTGCGTGAATGAGACTGAGCGGGTTTTCAAAGGAGCCAGGGCGGTGAGGGAAGAGGAGAGGCAGTTGTTGTAGTGAGTCACCAGGTCAGTCAGGGAGGATGCTGGGGGAGGGCTGGGGTAGGAGCTGATCAGGGTGGAGAGATCGGTGGTGACGATGTGTTTGATGTTTCTGAAGGAGATGGTCCGTTGTTCCTTGGCTTTGTGTAATTGGGTGCGAATGTCAAAAAGTACAGCTTTGTGGTCAGAAATGGGGAAATCAGTGACATCAAGGTTGGTGGGAGTGATGTCAGTACAGCAGATTAAATCCAGTATGTGGCCTTTGTTATGGGTTGGGAGGTTGACATGTTGTGTGATACCAAGACAGTCCAGAAGTGATGTGAAGTCCTTAGCAAAGATATTGGATGGGTTGTCAATGTGGATGTTGAAATCGCCGAGGAGGATAACAGTGGGGGACATTGCACATACAGATGTTAGTAGTGATGAGAATTCATTGAGGAAAACAGCAGAGGGTTTTGGTGGTCTGTAGATGGTGACAATGATAGTGGGTTTAGGGCCTGTGAGTTTTACAGCTAGACATTCAAAAGAGGAGTGATGGGGGACTGTGACAGCAGTGGCTTTGATGTGATCCCGGTGCAGGAGAGCAAGGCCACCCCCCCTCCCAGTAGCACGGGGTTTACTAATAAAAGAAAAACCCGGTGGGACAGCCTCATTGAGATGGGAGAAGTCATTTGGTTGTTGCCAGGTTTCAGTGAGGCAGAGAATGTCTAGTTTGCGGTCAACAATGAAGTCAGCGATCAACAGAGCTTTATTACAGAGGGATCTGGTGTTCAACAGACAGAATTTCAGACAGGTGAGTGGAGTATAGAGGGTTGCTTTGAACAGAGGGGATAGTACACTGTGATTGACAGGATTGAGTGGACGGGCAGTGCGAGGAGGGGGGCGGGGCCAAGTGGACCAGAAGGAGCGGATGTTTGTATTGGTGTTGTTGTGTAGAGTGTACTGAAAGTTCCGACCAGAGCCTCGGTGGACGTACCTTGGTCGTTTGAGGATGTAGTGGGATGCAAGCTGAGGTGGGGGGGTCTTTGAGAGGGTCCGGAGCCGTAACATCTCCGTTACCGAGTAACGAAGCGGCAGAGATGCAGAGTCCGACATGGCGTAGTCCAGAGGGGCAGGTTAAAAATCCTCGATATGAAATCGGCAGCGACGTGATCCAGCAGTAGATGATCCAGGTGGTTATGGTGAAGCCACAGAGCCAGCGCAGTGGAGGCAGCTGGAGTGGAGCGTGCCGGTTGTAGCTTCGCTGGAGACTGGGAAGCCGGTTGGACGGTGTCGGGGATTAGCAGCAGGCTAGCCGGCTGGCAGGTAAACACTGTCAGGTAGCGGTGTAGCAGGGAGGCGGCGTCCTCCGCGTTGACAGCAGTCCGCGGGCGCGGGTAAGCGTCCGGGAGAGCAGGCAGGGTGGCAGCGGGCCAGTCCGAACGGGTGTGCTTCGTGGGGCACACCAGCGCAGGTTATCCGGCCACAGAGTGCGGAGAGGAACCACAGGAATCCCAACAGGTGAGCCCTGTACCGGCGAAGCTAGCTTCAGGCTAACGAGTGCTGAGGCAGTGACAGCAGACAGGCAGAGACAAAACTGCTGTTTCGGTGTCGCAACGGTTAGATTGAGCAAGCCGAATCTAGCAGGTGGGTTTGAGGTCCAACATTCATCAAAAGACAGACTTGATGAATCGATATAAAACATATAAAATAGCAAAAACAGCGGGCGAGGCGCGGCAGCAGCTTGCCAGCGGTCCCTCACTCACTCACTTTGCATCCATCCATGCCAATGATCAGCACCCTCTCCATCACACAGTAGAAAGACAGCGGAGCACCTTCTCTCACAGGCTGCTCCAGCTCCGCTGTCAAAGGGACAGATATAAAAAATCTTTCCTGCCACATGCCATCACACTGTACAATAACAAATAATAACCTGGTTCATTACATACTGTCTATGCACTTTATGTGTTTTTTATGCACACTGTTCATTGCACCTTATTTGTTTCAGATGCACCTTATTTGTTTCAGATGCAAATTTATGAGACTGATTTAGATGAATTGGCTATCTTTTCTCTGTTTTACAGAGTGGTGCCCCACGAGTGATGACTCAGAGTAAATCAAATCATATCATTTATTATAATTAATAATATTTATAATTATTATTTAAAATTCGGATCTATAATCTAACCACACTTTTGAACCGTAAGACCCACACAAGTGTTGCTCAGGTTCATCCTTACATATTTGATATCCTTAAAGGGGGGATAGCATTTATGATAAAAGCCTTTAAAAAAAAACAAAAAAAATACAAACATATTTGACGCCCTGTGCAAGGTATCATTTATTTATGAATCCCTACACCTCAAAATGGGATACCACTCACACAGCAGCTCATTTTATACACTGAGCTCAAGTTTCACTAACTAACATCATCCCACATGAAGAAAATTGGGCTCATTGAATCTACAAGAGTCTCAGCTTTCCATATCTATATCCAATGTATGCAACCCACAGACTGTTTAGGGACCCCAATTTGCAGAAATATTCACATACAATGTAATAATTGAAAATGACCAATTTTAATGGATCAGACAAACCATTTTAATTATGATCTATTCTCTATAAATGGAAATGTGCTTATTGCTGGACCTCTACTATAGTATGTTATTGTTGCTAATGTGTTGAAGATTTTTTTCTTGCAAGGTTGCTTGTCAACACCGCCCTCTGTAATCAGTGCTCTACTGTATATCCATATTTCTCATATTAAACCTATGAAACAAAAATTATCACACAAGAGAAACTTTGGGATAGGCCATTCAAAGTCATATGCTTCCTCTTCGGGTGGCTAGATTGCTGTGATTGACTACAGTTGACATTAACAAAGACATGAATAACTGCAGCATACCGAGTCATCATTACATTGTTCAAACTGAAAGTATACTCTTTACTGTTTCCATGATGCATCATAAAGATAATATTACAGCATGGAAACACACCCCTGTTGTCTTGACTGTTCTGTAATATCAGTAGCATTCACAGTAACATCACTTTTAATACATTACTTTGGCCTGACAAAGCAACCTCTTTAGGTGTTTAGAGATTTCTTTCATTTTTAGTCCATATATAATTGGATAAAACAGAGGATAATACAAAAATGCTTGGAAAGTCATAATGAAATGTATATCAGATCCTAGTCGACTGACAATTACATCATATGCACACAAACAGGAAAAGAGACTCAAAACTATCAAGTGGGGTAAACAGGTTTGTGAAGCTTTAGTTCTAACTTCTCTACTACTTTGATAGGATATTGTAAGTATTCTGATATATGTAAAGTATATAAAAAACAAAGGGAGAACTGACATGCTTACCATAGCAAACACACCAAAAATAACTCTTGCTCTTGGAATAACACAGTGGAGAGCGTAAACTAAATTGTTACAAAAAATTGTATTCAAAGTTAAATGGCAGAGTTTTTGGTTAGCACTCATTATAACTATGACTGCAAATTCACACAAAGGAACAAGCCAAGCTAGAAACAAAATAAAAGTTACAGTGTTTTTTCTCATGATAGCGGTATATTGCAGAGGTTTGCATATAGAAACATACCTGTCATAGGCCATGGCTGACAACAGAAAGAAATCTGCAGCACTTAGGGAGTAGAATACATATAACTGAAGGAGACAGGCTGAATTTGATATGATATGATTTTTAGCTAAAATGTTAATTAACAAATTTGGGTACATAGCAGTATTGTAAACAATAGAGTTCATCAACAAAGCTGCAATAAAAATGTACATTGGCTCATGGAATTTCCTGTGTATACAAATAAGGTACACAATGGTGACACTGAAGCACATTGCTAGAGAATATACTGTAAACATAATAAAAAAATATAAAAACCTGTATTTGCCCATTGCCACATATCCAGTTAGAGTTATATATGTCACATTTAAGTCATCATCCATGAAGAATGTCAAAAATAAAACCATCAATACATAAGGCAGTTCTAAGATGTTTACAACAAGCACAAATTATTAAACTGAGAGAATATATTTAACTATGAATATTGCAACATAGAGAATGTATTTGATTGTGTCTCTTACTTATTTACAGATACCTGTCCTTCAACTGCACCCTTATTTGTGCTCAACTTCAGAGATCAGTTGTGTAGTGAAATATTCTATTTGGACAGAATGCTTTATGACATTTGTTCGGCCTCCATGGATCTCATTAATTCTTCGACCAAGAGTTATCATGTCAACAACTTAATCAAACTCTGGAGGCTTATATCCTAGGTGTTTACCTTTGTTGACATTATTAGTTTGTTATCTTAAGTTTTTTTTACATTTCCTTAGAAAACAACAACAATTGAACCACATTGCATTCAAAACTGCTGCAGGGTTAATGCAAAGCCCTAATAATTGACCTGCTTATTCTAGGTCAAGTTCAACTTCAGGTTATAATGCACAATGTGATCAATATGAACTTTAAACATTGTGCGGGCACTGCAAGGACCTTTCATCGGCTAAACTACCAATTTGTGAACACAACACACAGTCATGTTTTCGTAGAAAAATAGTTAGAGGGTGTCATTTTCATTCAAATTGATTACAACCTTAAACCAGTTTGATTTCATGCCAACAGGCTGAACTGGCATCTGTCTGTCTTTTTTTTTCTGACCTTCATGAAGGAAATACAGACATAAACAAGACATACAAAGAAAAATGTCAGTTACAGTATCTGTAGAATGAAATATATATATATATATAATAACATAATAAGGCACATAGGGTACAAGGTGCTTCCCTTTATATTTTTCTGGGGTTTCTGAAAATACGTTTTTAAAGTGTATGAGTGTGCGCTCACATTTCTTATTTGATATCAACTCTAAAGTTTTGATAGAAACTTTTAATTCTCTTGTGAAAACGCTAAAGTTAGGAAGGGATTTGGAAAACTTCAACTTGTGGATGTGAAACTTACCCATCAGAAGCATAAGATTTGTTATAAAGCATACTGTTTTGTTATTAGATTCAGGTTTTGAGACAAATCTTTAGGTTCAAAATCGATGGGCTGTCCAGTCTTATCGAGTGTGAAGTTTTCCATATCCCTCCAATATATAGATGACAATGGGCAAACATAAATAAGTGTAAAGTTGTCTCTGGCTCATCTCCACAAAAAGTGCACGTTTCACTTCTATCAGGAAACCTGGAAATTGATTTATTACATGGGTAAATTTTATGCAAAATTTTAAAATTAACCCTCTGAACTGGGATCTGTCATTTTTTTTTATTTATCCGGGAGAATGACATCATCCAAGATCAATTATCTGCTCTCGATGTATTGCACATGCTCATTGGTCAACACAGAGAGAGAATGAGATGTTCTCTGGCAATATCGTATGAACTTTTTTGAGGGGACAAGATGAGACACAGCAGATTTATTGTGTGCCAATATGCAAACATTTTGGACAAAAGGTGAACCACGCTGACTTCCCCTTTTCTTTTTCTTCATCTATTTATTGTTGGTTGGCATCCCATGTTAAAGGTGCATTACCTCCACCATTTGGACTGTAGTTGCTACACTCTATTTCAAACTGCTGAGTCAAGTTATACAAAAGTCCCACTTTTTTCTTCCTTTTTTAAAAACACAATGCATGACCAGGATATCAAGTATGAGAATAAGGGCCAGAATGTTGATTTTGAAAATTAACATTTTGCAATTTAGTGATCATGTGGTCAGGATTCTATGACCCTAAGGTTCCCGGGGCTGCGACCTCTTTCATTAGTTCCATGTGATTCCTTGCAACACGCAGCAGCACAGGCACGCTCTCTCATTTGATAACATTTCAAACATGGACACATACACGCTTTTTAAAGGCCAAAGGAGGGTAAACTTAAGGTTGGAGGATATGTCCATGGACACAGTATGCCGTATATTACTGTGGTCAAGCCAGCCGCCACTTGTTTTCGCGATGCATGTATTTACTAGACATTACGGTACCAAAGTGTTAAAACGGCCTTCAAAATAAAAGCAGTTTTCCAGTTCAATTGTATTTAATAGGGGTGTGATGAGATCTCGTGCCACGAGATTTGTGAGTTATTCAAACTTCTATTTGTTACCTGTGGGGAGAGTAAAATGAAAAGAAGAAGAGGAGGAGAAGGATGGGAAGCAGCCAGAATGACTTCGCAGGGGCCGGCGGCTCGTTAAGAAGAACGAATCGAAGCGGCACATTCCTCCTGCAGCAGTCTCTCCCAGCTGCAGGCACGGAGCCGGCTAACAGTTAGCTCTGTAGCAGTATGTGCTGCTGCTGCAGGAGGTGTTCACTTAGCGATCTCTGTTTGTTTACAACAAGCACTGGACACTCTATGCTCAGTTAGCGATGTCGGTTAATTCAAGATCGCTATGTTTATGATAATTAGCCATGCTGCTTTGTTTTGATCATCTGCTGATGTTGTTCAGTTAGCAATGAAGGCCACAGTTGCGTCTCCCGTGTTTAATCTGTAGTGCATGTGATCACGGATCGAAACTGTCGCTAAGCGATTAGCATACTTCACCTCTGGGGGATTTTATTTTCTTATTTATCTTATTTTAACTTTTATCAATTTTAGTTTTAGTATTAAGTTGTGGAAGAAGAAGTTTATTAAAAGCTCATGCTTACATCATGGATGTAAAGAGTTATAATAAAACATTTCAAAATGCATGTGCAACTCGGTTAAATAAAAGTCTGTTGGTCCAGTCATATATTTTGTCATTGTAGTTTTCTTAAAATCTCGTCTCGTTCTCGTGAACCCAATATCGTGTCTCGTCTCGTGAGCTGAGAGTATCGTCACACCCCTAGGATTTACATCTAATTTCAAATTGCAATTAAAAGAAAACTATCTATAATCAGAGACTCATTTCACTTCAGTTGGACAGTGGACCCCCTCAGGGTGTCCCACACTTGATTTCAGTACATTCTAATGTATCATTTTAAAATTAAAGCCTTATGAAAACTTGCATAAGACACATAACAATATTTCTTCTAATTTAAGATTGCAATTAAAAGGAAACTGACCATACGGGACTAATAATGTATGACTCATTTTTTTCTAACGTCATCACTTGTGAAGTCAGAGTTCATGTTTGATAATTAAATGTATAATTATAAATAAACTACAGAGGAAAGTCTCATATTATAGAATGCAATTTTTAATAACTACAGAAATGAGACATTACATTGTTCAAGGTTAAGACAAGCTTTGCTGTTACCATACTTTCCTGTAACAGAGGCCCTTCAATGCTTACATAGATTAAAAACCTTTCAAGAATTCACATCTCTGCACGATTATTGAAGACATTTCCATCAAGGGATACTCACTGTTAATACATCAAATTATTTTGGCTGGAAGGAACAACATTTTGAGGTGTTTGGAAATTTCTTTCATTTTAAGCCCGTATATGAGTGGATTAAACAAAGGCTGATACAAAACAATTTGTAACATCATTAATAAACGTAAAAATGTTGGCAAATTAGATTCCACTCGAGCTATACTGATATCATATGCACTTAAAATGGAGAAACTGATTAAAACCATTAGGTGGGGTAAACAGGTCTCTGCTGCTTTTTTCCTGACTTCTTTACAACTTCGATAGGTTATTATAAATATCTTTGTGTATGTAAAAACTATGAAGAGCATAGGCAGAATTGCGAGATCTAATAAAGCCACTACACCAAATATAGTAATTATTCTTGATGTTACGCACTGAAGTCTATAAATAGCATTATTACAAAATATTGCTTTTAAAGTAGAGGTACACAGTTTAGTTTTAGCACTGAGTATTACTGGGACCAAAGCATGACTAGCAGGCAGAAGCCAAGCAACAAAAAGGAAAATACTTACAGTGGTTTTTGTCATGATAGTTGGATATTGAAGAGGTTTACATATAGAAACATAACGGTCATAGGCCATGGCTGACAATAGTAAAAACTCAGACGTGCCGAAAGTGTAATAAATATAAAATTGAAAAAGACAAGCTGAATATGAAATGACCTGTTTTTCAGACAAAAAGTCTATCAGAAGCTTTGGGTAAACACTAGTGCTGTAAAGAACACAGTTCAATAGCAAAGCTGCAATGAAAACGTACATAGGCTCATGGAGGTTTTTGTGTTTCCCGATAAGGTACACAATAGTCAAATTACAGCATATTATTAACAAATATATTTTGAATATAATAAAAAAATAAACATATCTGTATTTGTTAACCTCCACATGCCCACCAAGAGTTATAATTGTTCCATTTAACTCATCATCCATTAATGATGTCTAAAGCTAAATGTTCAGTAAAAAAACAAGTCTCACCATAACAATTATACCAACGTCCGACCTGTACTGAAGTGACTTATATGTATTTAACTCCAACATGCAGAAGTGACCTGTTCTAAGCCAATGCAAATGTTGTTATTAGATTGCAATCATTGCTTAACCCTCCAATGATCTCATTAAACTTCCTGCAAAAAATAGATACTAATTTACAGAGCAATTTATCAAACTCTGGAGGCCTGAAGTCACAGCTGTTTTTTTTGTTGTTGAGCATGTGCCCCAGTGCATAAACTCAAAATGTCAACTGCAGCCGTCCATGACGACTAAGTCGCCCTCTCTGTTCCATGGCAACAGTTGTTTTGTCAGCACAGTTCATGCATGTAATGACTAGAAGACAGATTCTAGCTCAGTACTTTACTTATCTTGTAGTTCAATAGCCAAATGTGAATTTGTAAGCTGGCACATTTTTTATTCAGTGTAGTTTATATATACGAAAGAACACTTGTGGCATACCTGTGGCCCCAACATATCCCACCTTTGCTCACAGAATTTCTCTCGATGGGTAATTTTGCAAGCTAGTGAAAAGAAAAAGGGTCCACTGCTGAGTTCTTTCGTCAGTTCATTCAGTTAGTAATGTCTGGGCAGTTTATTCTGTCTGTCTACCTTGGCTAAGCATGAACAGTAGTCCAGGTAAAACATAACTGTAATGACATGGTGTGAGATAACTAACAGAGTTGATCATCAGGGTTAGTGAGAACATAAATTTTAGTTATGAAAATTTGTTAAAGCCCATGACCATAGGTGAGGGTTGGAACGTAGATGGACCGGTAAATCTAAAGCTTTGCCTTCCGGCTCAGCTCCTTCTTCAAAACGACGGTCCAGTACAACGCCCGCATCACTGCTGACGCCGCACCAAACCACCTGTCCATCTCACGCTCCATTCTACCCTCACTCGTGAACAAGACCCCAAGATACTTGAACTTCTTTGCTTGCGGCAGTACCTCTCTCCCCACCCAGAGGGGGCAGTCCACCGTTTTCCGGCAGAGAACCATGGCCTCAGACTTGGAGGTGCTGACTCTCATCCCAACTGCTTCGCCTCTCGGCTGCAAACCGCCCCAATGAGTGCTGGAGGTCGTGGTCTGATGAAGCCAAAAGAACCACGTCATTTGCAAAAAGCAGTGATGCAATTCTTAGGTCACCAACCGGATCGCTTCCTCCCCCCGTTGAGATCCTGTCCATGAAAACCACGAACAGAATCGGAGAAAAGGGGCAACCCTGGTGGAGGGTAACACAGGGCTGAAACGCCCTCTGTGGCCAGAGGCAGAGATGCAGTCAGAGGTGCTGTTACTGTCGAAATGGATTATAAACTTGTTCTAAATCATGGTCAGAGATGCTGAGGTCATCATCTAGACAGTTCACTGGCCTCTTGAAAGGGTGAGCATTTGAAGCAGGGGTTCTGTGAGACACTGCAGTGTTTACACTCACAGACTCACATGGTTTTCCTCTAGCTTTGGAATTGACAACAGTTTCCCACACCACCTGTGGCAATTTCCTTACCTCATCTAGAATATAGCCAGTAACTGTAAACCTAGGTTTACATGGGCAAGTTTGCTTCTTAAGCTCTAAACTTGCAGACTAACTGAAATGCAGGGCAGTGACAGTTAGAAGGATTGTTTCTTAAAATTGAAGTTAGCTATGGCTCAGATTCAATCTCAATCTCTATCTTACACTGAAATGCAAGGCAGTAACAGCAAAATACAGCTCTCTATGTGCAGAGGGCCGGAGGCGTGCTGTGTCATACTCAAAAAGGAAAATGGGTGCACTCATTTAACAGCAAATGTCTGAAAAGGTGGTGTTGAATACTCTATAATCAAATGTTGAACCAACCTTCTTAAACTTCTCCAGAGTAGGTTTAACTTAGCTAGTTAGCACTAGCAAGTGGTAAACTTAGCCAAATGAATGGTTTGAAGGTGGTAGTAACCAATACCAAATCACTCAAATTGCTTTTACTCAATTTATGAAAAAATAAATTTACACCACAATGCACTTTTGTGAGTACAGATGGGTTACTCCTGTAACTGACCTCTCTTGTAAAATGTAAGGACTTCTAGCAAGTCCAGAAATGGAATCAAAATTTTTGCAGTGGACCAAAAATTAAAATGCTGATAATATTGTTGCACAATTGATCGTTCGCAAAAGCTCCGCCCTCTTAGTTATTGTTGTTATGCCCGTCAAGCTTCCAGGATGGTCAGCAGCCATGAAGCTGACAGATGATGTGTTAGCGAGTGTTTTTGGAGTAATACCTTCGAGAGTTAGGCTGCCCATTCACAAAATGCTACAAAGATTAAAATCAACTGGGTTCAAAATGGCCTGTTGGGACATTATGTTTATTAATATACACATTACAGGGCTGTACATTAACTGTTTTTGCTTATAGCACTGGTGCTACAGAGGTTAATAGTTTTGTAGCACAATCCCCATAGACTTATGTCTTATGCATAGACTTATGTAGCAGTGCTATAGGCTAAATCTGTATTTTTACTGTACTGTGACTTATTGTGAAGGACTGAATAAATACAGGACCAAGTGTGTTGAAAAAAATGCTGTTGTTTATTTTGCTTATCCAAACAATCAACAGCCCCAGTTGTTTAACATCAAGGAGATGAATGTGTCCTATCCCATGAAAACAATAGCGCTAGGCTAATTCCTCGGGGGTCAGCGTCCTTTAGCCGACTCCAGTTAACCCAAGGATAACGTACATGGTCAGAATGCTGTACAGTTTGAAAGCTAAGATTAGACCTCTAGTTACCACCACTTACTTTATTGGAAACATAACATGACCATTTATATTAGTAATTAATGTGAATTTTTGACAGAATGTTAGCCAATAGGATGGAGGAGTTTACTAAATGGTCAATAATGAACCACTGGCAATTGTACTATGCCTCACACGGGGCACCAACAAGATGTAGGGAACATAGGTGTAGAGATATATGTAAGGCTACCTCAAAAGGAAGTAGTGAACATATGAGTGTGTTTATCAGATACATGTATGAATACCTCTCCATGGGGCATCAAAAAGAATGCAAGGGTTCAAAAGCGGGTTTGGATGGCTATCCGAATTATTAACAATAATTGTAAATCCTTTTTAATTATAATAAAATATGATATGACTTGACTTACTCAAGTAACCTAGAAACCACTCTGTAAAACAGAGAAAATAAAGCCAATTCACTTTAAATCAGTCTCATAAAGTTACTAAACTACCAATTTGGAACTCTGACTAATAAAGAACTTAATAATCATAATCAAATAACCATATTAACATTTAGCAATGGTCAATTAAGTTCATAAATACAAATGAACACTTGTGTCACACCTGTGGACCCTACAAAGTTGAAGTTGTATGGTGATGCCTTATACCAATAACCTGCACATACATCACAAGAATAATACTTATTAACATACATTTAACAAAACCATTGATTACAGTATGAATCTTGTGCTTAGCCTTAAGTTTCTTGCTATCCAAATCTGTGCCCAATACATTACCACGTCAGTGAATGCAGGGCAATTTGAAGAAAAGCTGGGTGTGGCTCTTGTTGCTTCCACAGTTAGCCAACCGACCTTTTGTCCTGGACTGTGGGCTCACTGGTGCTGTTGTAGTTGTCATCATGTTAACTAATTAAAATCATGATTAGGCTTCTCTGTGGCTATGTCCCAATAAGCCACAAGCAGGAAAATCAAGAAGTTGGAGGGAGGGTTGGCCCTGAGGCAGACCCTCTTATCTTTGGAGCCCTGGAGAAGGGGTCTTGATACAGGCGAGATGCTGGAGAGAAGAGAGAGTGAAGAAATGGGACTCTGGGGTTATAAGCAGGAGACCCCATGTGATGTCAGAGGTCTTTCTGACCATTGAGGTTATCACCCATGGGGCAATAAAAATGCAACTTGATTACTGGGAGACTGAGTTTGAGCTGTGTCTTTTGAGAGAAATTCAGTTGCCAATTTAGAATCTGAAAAATGAAATGCTGTTGCAGTCCAATATGCACAAATGAACAAAGTCCATCTGTGGCATACCCTTTGATTCTAACACTAATCTTAGTTGAGTAAAAGCCATATGTTATAAATAATATACGTAGTGGTATGAACCAAATATTAAATACATACACCCGAGAATTCAGAAAGTAAAAACTTCATGTTTGTGTAACAGGACTTGCTAACCAGTTAGATGCTTTACTGTTTAGGGTCAGGTAGAGTGGTGACCTTTGCCGCAGCAGCGACCTCTACAGCACTGATTAATATGGTAATTTGTTATTGTTGCTGTTTTTTTTTCTTTGTTTGCAATGTGGCTTGTCCTCATTGGCACCTATAGAGATCCCCCTGTTTGTGTATCCATTATTGATGCAGCTTATGTCCACATTGAACTGTTGTCAGGTTAGGTTTTCATGTGTGTCACTCTGTATGTATTCTGCAGTCGCATACGAGCTTATGAATGTTGATTGATTTCTCATATTACACATAAAAAACAAAAACAAACAAAGCCTTTGAGCCTTGTCAAAATGCTTCTGACATGGAAACAAACAGCAGATTCCAGGGCACAGACCATCCCCAAGCTCATATACATAGTAATTGTTTAACGAAGCCCTCATGGTCAAAAGTCACAGAGTGAAAAATAATGATCCGTGAGCAGCAAATGTTATTAAAAAAGTGAAGAATGTTGGCATATTGCAAGCTGTGAAGTGCAATGGGATAAACTTTTCTGGAACACAAGTATGTACAGATTTAATCTGAATACATTAGACTTCTGGACTGATACACTTTAACTTGCTGGTTATGAGTATGTATCTGTACTATCAAAATACCCAGAGTCAACATTATAAAAATGAATGGCATCACTTGTAAAGGGAGAGTTCATGTTTGCTAATTAAATGTATAATAGTAAAATAAACTACAGAGAAAAGGTCTCTGTGCAAGCTGTGATTACTTCATATTGCAGAATACATTTTTTAATAACTACAGAAATGAGACATACATTGTTCAAGGTCAAGACACTCTTTGCTGTACCATACTTTCTTGTTAGAGAGGCCCTTTAATGTTATTTATTTTTAAGTGCATACATTAAATACCTTTAAAGAAGTCATATCTTTGCATGGTTATTTCAGAAGAAATGCCTGTACAGTGATAATCACTGATAATGCATCAAATTATTTTGGCTGGAAGGAACAACCTTTTGAGATGTTTGGAAATTTCTTTCATTTTGAGCCCGTATATGAGTGGATTAAACAAAGGGTGATACAAAACAATTGATAGCATCATTATTAAACGTACAGATTTCGGCAAATTAGATTCCACTCGAGCTATACCGATATCATATGCACTTAAAATGGAGAAACTGATTAAAACCATTAGGTGGGGTAAACAGGTCTCTGCTGCTTTTTTCCTGACTTCTTTACAACTTCGATAGGTTATTATAAATATCTTTGTGTATGTAAAAATTATGAAGAGCATTGGCAGAATTGCAAGATCTAATAAAGCCACTACACCATATATGTTAATTATTTTTAATGTTACGCACTGAAGTCTGTAAATAGCATTATTACAAAATATTGCTTTTAAAGTAGAGCTACACAGTTTAGTTTTAGCACTAAGTATTACTGGGACAGCAATATGACAAGCAGGCAGAAGCCAAGCAAAAAACAGGAAAATACTTACAGTGGTTTTTGTCATGATAGTTGGATATTGAAGAGGTTTACATATAGAAACATATCGGTCATAGGCCATGGCTGACAATAGTAAAAACTCTGAACTGCCGACAGAGTAAAAAATATAAAACTGAAAAAGACAAGCTGAATATGATATGACCTGTTTTTCAGATAAAAAGTCTATCAGAAGCTTTGGGTAAACACTAGTGCTGTAAAGAACACAGTTCAATAGCAAAGCTGCAATGAAAATGTACATAGGCTCATGGAGGTTTTTGTTTTTCCAGATAAGGTACACAATAGTTAAATTACAGCATAATATTAACAAATATATTTTTAATATAATAAAAAAATAAACATATCTGTATTTGTTAACTTCCACATACCCAGCAAGAGTTATAATTGTTCCATTTAACTCATCAGCCATTGATGTTGTCTCAGACTAAATATTCAGTAAAAAGCAGAGGACATAACCAGTGTGCATAAATGGTGTTTCATAAAATAAGTCTCACCATAACAATTACACAAATGTCCAACCTGTACTGAAGTGACTTATGACTATATTTATTCAATTCCAACATTCAGAAGTTAAGTCGGTGCAAATGTTTGTATTAGATTGCTTAACCCTCCAACGATCTCATTAAACTTTCTACAAAAATATATACTAATTTACAGAGCAATTTTTCAAACTCTGGAGGCCTGAAGTCCCAGATGTTTTTTGTTGTTGTTGAGCATGTGCCCCAGTACACAAACTCAAAATATCAACTGCAGAAGACCATGATGACTCTGTTTCATGGTAACAGTTGTGATGATTTGCCATGGCCTGTTTGGTATCTGATGAGAGGTGATATTTTTTACATGTTGTTCATGGCATATGGAACATTTCCCAAAATTGTAGTCATTTTATTGTCCCATGTGAGTTGTCAAAGTCATGAAGAGGCTTTTTTAGTGTTGTGTCTGTTTTTGGACAGAAGAATTGTATACAACCTTATTAGCTGTGAAGGTGACTTATGCGTTACGACTCTGAAGCGGGTCTGTCCGCAACAGCTGCGTATCTCCGTCAAGACACAGCGGATCCGTCTGTGTCCAGCTGTTGCGGACAGCGGAGTCCCGAGGACGAATTCACGCATAATCAAGTGATATAACTGGAAGACAATCAACATCTCCTCATCAATGACTGGAAATCCAGCAACTCCATTTTAACGAGTGCGAACGAGGTCGGCCGACTTGTTAACAAGAGCCTCCTTAAGTTGTGAAATACGATCCCCCGTGAACCTGAGGTATTTTATTTTGAAAACATTACGGATGTTTTATTTTGTGTCTGTGCACGACTTCCTGCACCGAACGATCTGCTCTGTGATGAATTGATGCGCTGTGCTCCGTCAAATATAGAAGCTCTGCGCAAGTGTTGCAAGGGCTGACGGATGGCTGTGCGATGCCGGACTCACTACCCAGCGGATCTGGAGTTGGTGGAATCTCACACAGTGATTATAATGAGTGCGTAACGGCTCCGCCCACGGAGCTGCAGCCGTTAGGCATTCAGTGGAATTTACGGGTTAGTTGTACTGGAATTGACTCCTCATCCAATCATACCTTAGCAACCTTTAATAAGAAGGTCCGTCAAGCTTTGAGCTCTGAGTAACATGGTGATACGTTGAGGATACAGGATTTCTAAATCTGACACCAGGTACCCTCAGAGTTTAGCAGGAAGAGTTGTTTTTTCCCCTTTTCCAAAACTCAAAAAACAAGAGGAGCGTTGCTGGCTGTGGATTAAACAGTGTGTGTGACCCCACTCCCAACTTAATATCTCAAAGATCAAAAGACACACACATATGTCTGCTCCAAGGTAAGCTGCTAGCTAGCAAACATGAGCTAACTAACAACTATATAGCTATATGTTAGATGAGATAACCCGAACCAAATTGAACAAATATGGTTCCTATCAATTAGTATTCTTACCACTAATACTGCAGAATTAGTCCTACAAACTTATGTTTATGACACCGTCTGTGTGTGTGACTCCACTCCCAACTTAATATCTCAAAGATCAAAAGACACACACATATGTCTGCTCCATGAATGTAGCTGATAAGTATTCCAACAACAAGAAGGCCATAGTTGGAAATTCTGTCCCAGAAGTGTGACCAGACAACTAACCTATCAAATGATGACCTCAACATCTACTATAGTTCAGAACATGGTCATAATCCATCTGACAGTGACATAACCTCTGAATGCCCCTACTTGTCTGGCTACATAGAGCATAACAACCCTAAACCACATGTTGAGAAAACTCACAAATAAACCAAGTCCATCTGTGGCATACCTGTCCCAACATACATATAAATTGAGTAAAAGCAAAAAATGAATTAATGCTAAACTGTGTACTGGTTATGAACCAAATATTAAATACATACACTTGACAATTCAGAAAGTGAAAACTTAATTCTTGTGTTGCAGGACATGCTAACAAGTTGGATGCTTTACTCTTAGTTGTACTGGAATTGACCGTTGACCGTCAACATGGTGAAATGGTGAGGATATGGGATTTGTAAATCTGACACCAGGTACCCTCAGAGTTTAGCAGGAAGAGTTGTTTTTTCCCCTTTTCCAAAACTCAAAATCCAAGAGGAGCGTTGCTGGCTGTGGATTAAACAGTGACGGTGACCCCACTCCCAACTTAATATCTCAAAGATCAAAAGACACACACATATGTCTGCTCCAAGGTAAGCTGCTAGCTAGCAAACATGAGCTAATTAACAATTCTCTAGCCATGTTAGATGAGACAACCCAAACCAAATTTAACAAATATGGTTCCTATCAATTAGTATTCTTACCACTAATACTGCAGAATTACTGACTACAAACTTATGTTTATGACACCGTCTGTAAAATTAGCACGCTAAGTTAGCTTACAATATTGCTAGGAGCTAAACATAATATTGAGCTGTACAGTGGTAATAGCTAGCGTCAGTGAATCACACATCAGGCTGTGTTATGTGATGATATATTTCTGATTAACTAAGTGGTGTGAAGCTAGAGTCTAACTTCGTATCTTTCAAACCTTATAGGGTTTAACCATGTACATTAGCCTCGGGTTTACTGGAGTCGGCAAAAGGACGCTGACGCCAGTGAATCAGCCTAGCGCTATCGTTTTCATGGATTGGTCACTTTCATCTCCTAGCTGTAAATCAATGGGGGCTGCAGATATTTTTTGTGGAAATTGAATGTTTCTAGGTGTGCCAACATATCACCTTTATCAACCATCGTTATCGACACACCCGGTCCCGTTCTGTATTTATTCCGTCCTTCACAATAAATCACGGTACAGTAAAAATACATATGTTGGCCTATATTACATGCTACATCAGTGTGTGCTTTTGATGATTTAACATCTGGGACACAAGTGACATCTTATTTTACATGTTTTCTAGTGTAGCCTACAGATGAAGTGTTGCTAGAGATTTTTGTAGATTGTGCTACAAAAAACTGTCAACCTCTGTAGCACCAGTGCTATAAGCAAAATAAGTTATATACAGACCTGTATATCAGTGTTGAACATTACATTACATTACATGTCACTTGGCTGACACTTTTGTCCAAAACGACATACAATAACTGCATTCAACCTGATGGTACTAGCCTTAGACCACAGGAATCAAGTAAGGACATAACTTTTAAGAGCCACCTTTAACTGCGACAGGAGTACTATATACTATATTTGTCAAACTCTGGAGGCCTGAAGTCCTAGATGTTTTTTTTGTTGTTGAGCATGTGCACCAGTGCACAAACTCAAAATATCAACTGCAGAAGTCCATGATGACTAAGTCGCCTTCTCTGTTTCATAGCAACAGTTGTGTTGATCTGCCATGGCCTGTTTGGTATCTGATGAGAGGTGATATTTTTTACATGTTGTTCAGGGCATATGGAACAATTTCCCAACATCGTAGTAATTTTATTGTCCCATGTGAGTTGTCAAAGTCATGAAGAGGCTTTTTTAGTGGTGTGTCTGCTTTTGGACAGAAGAATTGTACACAACCTTATTAACTGTGAATGTGACTTATACCTGTCGACTGAAGTGTTGCAGTGTAGGACCCTTGGCTGCTCGGGCTCTTTCTTTGTCAGATATGAATGTTTCTGGCGAACATACTTGTCAGCTTTCTCATGACACTTAAACTGTTTTAGTTCAATGCTGCTTTTAGCCACCTCAAACTACCAGTTGTAGTAGGGGCTGCAGATATTTTTTGTAGAAATTGAATGTTTCTAGGTGTGCAAACATCACCTTTATCAACCATCGTTATCGACACACCCGGTCCCGTTCTGTATTTATTCAGCCCTTCACAATAAATCACAGTTCACTAAAAATACATATGTAGGCCTATAGCACATACTACATCAGTGTGTGCTATGGATGATTTAACATCTTGGCTCCAAGGAAATCTTATTTTACATGTTTTCTAGAGTGTAACCTACAGATGAGGTGGATGTTACTATAGTTACATACCAATGATAGAGATTTTGTGGATTGTACAAAACTATCAACCTCTGTAGCAGCAGTGCTATAAGCAAAATAAGTTAATGTCCAGGCCTGTATATCAGTGTTGAACATAATATTACATTACATGTCACTTGGCTGACACTTTTGTCCAAAGCGACTTACAATAACTGCATTCAACCTGATGGTACTAGCTTTTAAAAATTTTTATTAATTAATAATTTTTTTTAAAAATAGGCGAATGTGGCAGCATAGTCTATGTGTTGCACATAATGTACCTTGAACGCACCCTGGTGGCCTGATAGCCTACCCGTGAGCAGGGGCCCATATTTAAGACGGCCCTCTCCCCGGCTCTTCCTTTCCGCATCACTTCCCTTGCCTGTGGTGGTGGCGGTGGTGGTGACTGGTGGTGGTGTCCCCTCGTTTTGTGTGCTGTGCTCCCTGGTGTTGGTTACTTCCAAGCGTGTGTGTCTGGGTGATTTAATTCTATTTATTTATTATTTATCTATTTTGGGGTGAACCCCTCCCCGTTCGCTAACACTTGTCCACCCGGTAAGCCTCTGCTCCAGACTAGTTTCCCTTCCCCTTGTGTGAATGATTTTGACCTATGTATTTTAACTGATTATTTTTAACTGATGTAATAAAATATATATTTTTATACCTTGAACCACGTCTCTTGCCAAGTGAATAGAACGAACCTGTGTGTCTAGTATTTAAAACCAAAATTCTCTAAGTGAAATTCCTAGGGTGGCGTTGTTGTGCAACAGTGTAAATTTCTCTCAAACATATCTGCTAGTGTAATTATTCACCCTAACCTTTGCCACAAACTTGACGTTGTCGGCAGGATCTATTCTTTCCAAACGGCTGAGACGTGTGTTTCTTGGTTTGTTTTTTTGCTGTGTTCTTATTGTGTTTTCTTTTTTTGTAACCAGGTTGGAGAGACTGAGACAAAGCAGCAGTGGTGCCTAGTGGCTCTTCGAGTGTTTTGGTGAGGTAATTACTACAGTTGACCTTTTGTGGTGCCGTTGCGCCATAGTAATGTTTTTTTTGTAGTATAGTGACTTGGCAGTAATCATGGATCAAGAAGTGCAGGAACTTAGAGACTTGATAGCACAGTTAAAGGCTGATAATGAGCGGTTGCGGCAGGGACAGGCCAGCTCTAGTGCTCAATCATCTCCTTCTGCAGCATCCCCGGCTGCCCCTTTCACATCTAGTCTTCCTGTAGTAGAGAGACTAATTTTTGTGCCTATCGATAGGAAGTGTCCCATCTTTAGAGGAAGGGCTGAGTGAGTGGATGGAGGAGGTGCAGGCGTGTATGAGGGCTCGGCGTCTGTCGCTGTCGGATCAAGCATTTTCCCTGTTTGACCACCTAGAGGGAGAAGCCAGAGATGAGATTAAGTATCGCTCCGATGCAGAGAGAGAGGTCCCTGCTAGTATACTTGCCATTTTAAAGGAGCTGTATGGGTCTGTGGAGTCATATGTTGCCCTACAGGCGGCCTTCTTTTCTAGGAAGTAGCAGGATGGAGAGACCCTTGTAGAGTTCTCTCTCTCATTGATTGGTCTCATGGAGAGAGTGAAGCAATGCGCACCTGCCGCAATGCCAAATGCTGAGGCCCTCCTACGAGACCAGTTTATTGAGCATGTCCTGGATAGTTCTTTGCGCCGTGAGCTAAAGCAATTTGTGTGTGGGCAGCCTAACTCCACTTCGCTTGATGTTAGGGCAGAGGCTATCCGATGGGAGCAGGAAGGGCTACCCAGTGGTGTGTGTGGTCGCAGTCAGACCTCCTTTTAGTATGTTGTGTCCAGTATGGTGTTCAGGGTGGTCCTCAGGCGCTTCTGAGCTGATTTCATCTTGTCCCCATTTAGATGTGGACATGGGTGGGGTGAAGGTCCCATGTTTGGTAGATACTGGTTCCATGGTATCTACGATTTCTGAGAGCTTCTTCCGTCAGCATTTTGAGTCCTGGGGCCAGGAGGGCCTTCACTCCTGTCATTGGTTGGAGCTTAGAGCTGCCAACAGTCTGGAAATTCCTTTCATTGGCTACCTAGAGCATGATGTGCAACTTTGTGGCAAACGGATGCCCCGTTGTGGTGTCTTGGTTGTGAAGGACCCCCCTGGTGGTGTGCCTGTTCAAGTACCTGGTGTTTTAGGGATGAATGTAATCCAAAAATGCTACAGGGAGCTTTTCGTGCAGTACGGGGCAGCCTTGTTCTCTCAGCCTTGTGTCTCTGAGGGCCCTACACAAGTCCTTGTGGCACTGCAGAAGTGTCATCGTGCTAGCCTTCAAGCCCCTCGGGACCATCCTGGTTTGGCAAAGGTCAGGGGAAGAAGGCCTGGAGGATCCCAGGAGGAGTCACCAAGGTTGTAGCAACCACTTGTTCTCAGCAACACTCAAGCTCTACGGTACTGTTTGAGCCCTCCGACTCTGGCTTGCCTGATGGGTTGCTTGTTTCCCCCGCCTTGGTGCGAGTGATCAGGAGCACTGTCTACATACCCATCCTGAATGTTGGCTCCACCAACGTGGCGTTGTACCCCCGAACTGCTGTTGGTACACTGGACCACGTAAATGTTGTCAGTCTTCCCTCAGGGGTCACCGAAGTGCCCTCACTTGTAGCCACTGTGTCTTCTCAGACCGCTCCCCCTAGTGTTCAACATCAGGTAGAGAACATGGATTTGTCACCTTTGTCTGCTGAACAACAGTGTCAGGTGAGGTCCCTACTCAGGCAGTACACCCCTGTCTTCTCAGCTCATTGTGGAAGACTTGGGCTGTACAGATCGAATTTCCCATAACATCCCTCTGGTTGATGACATCCCAGTCAGGCACTGGCTTACAGGCTGCTTCAAGTAGCATGGACGCTTCAGAGCTGATTTAATCTTGTCCCCATTTAGATGTGGACATGGGTGGGGTGAAGGTTCCATGTTTTGTAGATACTGGTTCCATGGTATCTACGGTTTTTAAGAGCTTCTACCGTCAGCATTTTTCCCATGACATCCCAGTCAGGCAACGCTACAGGCGTATCCCACCCTCCGAATATGAGGTAGTTAAGGAACACATCAATCAGTTGCTGCAATCACAGATTATTCGGGAGAGTAGCAGCCCTTACATGTCTCCCATCGTGCTGGTGAGAAAAACAGATGGTAGTATCCGCATGTGCGTTGACTACAGACAGCTCACCAGCAAAACCCGAAGAGATGCATTCCCTCTACCACGTAAAGAGGAGTCTCTGGATGCCCTGTCTGGTGCTTGCCGATCTCCACGCTAGACTTGGCCAGCGGCTACAACCAAGAGCCAGTCACTGAGGCAGATTGGCCTAAGACCGCCTTCTGCACACTTTTTGGCTTGTTAAGAAAGGTGAGGCCGATAGCCTATGCTAGTCGGTGTCTCAGCTCTACTGAGAGAAACACAGCAAATTAAAGCTCTATGAAACTTGAAATCTTGGCCCTTAAGTGGGCCATGACGGAAAAATTCAGAGAGTATTTGCTGGGGAACAAGTGTATTGTGTACACCTATAGCAACCCCCTCAGCCAACTGTCTTCTGCCAAGTTGGCTGCCACAGAGCAGAGGTGGGCTGCTCAGTTGGCTTCCTTCGACTTTCAGATAAAGTACCGGTCCGGGCGGAGTAACAGAAATGCAGATGCCCTCTCCCGTCAGCATCCACCTGCCCCCTTTGACTTGGAAGCAATGCTTCCGGGGACCGCCATACCCAAACCTTTGCAGCAAGCGTTGGGTCAAAGGACGACTGAGGCAGTGCAGGCTTCTATTGCAGCCCTGCCGCAGCGGACCCCCTCTTAGCTGTGCGCCGCACAGCAGGCTGATCCCACCATACAGGAACTGCGGCAGTTATGGGCTAACAGGCGACGTCCCAGCCGTGAGGAGCGTGCACAGCTGTCTCTATCAACGCTGACCTTGCTTCAGCAGTGGAACCGCCTGGTTGGAATGGACGGGATCTTGTACCGGAGGGTGTTCTGCCCCGATGGTGCGGAAGCGGTACTTCAGCTGTTGTTGCCCAGTGCTGTGTTTCTCTCAGTAGAGCTGAGACACCGACTAGCATAGGCTATCGGCCTCACCTTTCTTAACAAGCCAAAAAGTGTGCAGAAGGCGGTCTTAGGCCAATCTGCCTCAGTGACTGGCTCTTGGTTGTAGCCGCTGGCCAAGTCTAGCGTGGAGATCGGCAAGCACCAGACAGGGCATCCAGAGACTCCTCTTTACGTGGTAGAGGGAATGCATCTCTTCGGGTTTTGCTGGTGAGCTGTCTGTAGTCAACGCACATGCGGATACTACCATCTGTTTTTCTCACCAGCACGATGGGAGACATGTAAGGGCTGCTACTCTCCCGAATAATCTGTGATTGCAGCAACTGATTGATGTGTTCCTTAACTACCTCATATTCGGAGGGTGGGATACGCCTGTAGCGTTGCCTGACTGGGATGTCATGGGAAAAATGCTGACGGTAGAAGCTCTTAAAAACCGTAGATACCATGGAACCAGTATCTACAAAACATGGAACCTTCACCCCACCCATGTCCACATCTAAATGGGGACAAGATTAAATCAGCTCTGAAGCGTCCATGCTACTTGAAGCAGCCTGTAAGCCAGTGCCTGACTGGGATGTCATCAACCAGAGGGATGTTATGGGAAATTCGATCTGTACAGCCCAAGTCTTCCACAATGAGCTGAGAAGACAGGGGTGTACTGCCTGAGTAGGGACCTCACCTGACACTGTTGTTCAGCAGACAAAGGTGACAAATCCATGTTCTCTACCTGATGTTGAACACTAGGGGGAGCGGTCTGAGAAGACACAGTGGCTACAAGTGAGGGCACTTCGGTGACCCCTGAGGGAAGACTGACAACATTTACGTGGTCCAGTGTACCAACAGCAGTTCGGGGGTACAACGCCACGTTGGTGGAGCCAACATTCAGGATGGGTATGTAGACAGTGCTCCTGATCACTCGCACCAAGGCGGGGGAAACAAGCAACCCATCAGGCAAGCCAGAGTCGGAGGGCTCAAACAGTACCGTAGAGCTTGAGTGTTGCTGAGAACAAGTGGTTGCTACAACCTTGGTGACTCCTCCTGGGATCCTCCAGGCCTTCTTCCCCTGACCTTTGCCAAACCAGGATGGTCCCGAGGGGCTTGAAGGCTAGCACGATGACACTTCTGCAGTGCCACAAGGACTTGTGTAGGGCCCTCAGAGACACAAGGCTGAGAGAACAAGGCTGCCCCGTACTGCACGAAAAGCTCCCTGTAGCATTTTTGGATTACATTCATCCCTAAAACACCAGGTACTTGAACAGGCACACCACCAGGGGGGTCCTTCACAACCAAGACACCACAACGGGGCATCCGTTTGCCACAAAGTTGCACATCATGCTCTAGGTAGCCAATGAAAGGAATTTCCAGACTGTTGGCAGCTCTAAGCTCCAACCAATGACAGGAGTGAAGGCCCTCCTGGCCCCAGGACTCAAAATGCTGACGGAAGAAGCTCTCAGAAATCGTAGATACCATGGAACCAGTATCTACCAAACATGGGACCTTCACCCCACCCATGTCCACATCTAAATGGGGACAAGATGAAATCAGCTCAGAAGCGCCTGAGGACCACCCTGAACACCATACTGGACACAACATACTAAAAGGAGGTCTGACTGCGACCACACACACCACTGGGTAGCCCTTCCTGCTCCCATCGGATAGCCTCTGCCCTAACATCAAGCGAAGTGGAGTTAGGCTGCCCACACACAAATTGCTTTAGCTCACGGCGCAAAGAACTATCCAGGACATGCTCAATAAACTGGTCTCGTAGGAGGGCCTCAGCATTTGGCATTGCGGCAGGTGCGCATTGCTTCACTCTCTCCATGAGACCAATCAATGAGAGAGAGAACTCTACAAGGGTCTCTCCATCCTGCTACTTCCTAGAAAAGAAGGCCGCCTGTAGGGCAACATATGACTCCACAGACCCATACAGCTCCTTTAAAATGGCAAGTATACTAGCAGGGACCTCTCTCTCTGCATCGGAGCGATACTTAATCTCATCTCTGGCTTCTCCCTCTAGGTGGTCAAACAGGGAAAATGCTTGATCCGACAGCGACAGACGCCGAGCCCTCATACACGCCTGCACCTCCTCCATCCACTCACTCAGCCCTTCCTCTAAAGATGGGACACTTCCTATCGATAGGCACAAAAATTAGTCTCTCTACTACAGGAAGACTAGATGTGAAAGGGGCAGCCGGGGATGCTGCAGAAGGAGATGATTGAGCACTAGAGCTGGCCTGTCCCTGCCGCAACCGCTCATTATCAGCCTTTAACTGTGCTATCAAGTCTCTAAGTTCCTGCACTTCTTGATCCATGATTACTGCCAAGTCACTATACTACAAAAAAAACATTACTATGGCGCAACGGCACCACAAAAGGTCAACTGTAGTAATTACCTCACCAAAACACTCGAAGAGCCACTAGGCACCACTGCTGCTTTGTCTCAGTCTCTCCAACCTGGTTACAAAAAAAGAAAACACAATAAGAACACAGCAAAAAAACAAACCAAGAAACACACGTCTCAGCCGTTTGGAAAGAATAGATCCTGCCGACAACGTCAAGTTTGTGGCAAAGGTTAGGGTGAATAATTACACTAGCAGATATGTTTGAGAGAAATTTACACTGTTGCACAACAACGCCACCCTAGGAATTTCACTTAGAGAATTTTGGTTTTAAATACTAGACACACAGGTTCGTTCTATTCACTTGGCAAGAGACGTGGTTCAAGGTATAAAAATATATATTTTATTACATCAGTTAAAAATAATCAGTTAAAATACATAGGTCAAAATCATTCACACAAGGGGAAGGGAAACTAGTCTGGAGCAGAGGCTTACCGGGTGGACAAGTGTTAGCGAACGGGGAGGGGTTCACCCCAAAATAGATAAATAATAAATAAATAGAATTAAATCACCCAGACACACACGCTTGGAAGTAACCAACACCAGGGAGCACAGCACACAAAACGAGGGGACACCACCACCAGTCACCACCACCGCCACCACCACAGGCAAGGGAAGTGATGCGGAAAGGAAGAGCCGGGGAGAGGGCCGTCTTAAATATGGGCCCCTGCTCACGGGTAGGCTATCAGGCCACCAGGGTGCGTTCAAGGTACATTATGTGCAACACATAGACTATGCTGCCACATTCGCCTATTTTTAAAAAAAATTATTAATTAATAAAAATTTTTAAAAGCTAGTACCATCAGGTTGAATGCAGTTATTGTAAGTCGCTTTGGACAAAAGTGTCAGCCAAGTGACATGTAATGTAATATTATGTTCAACACTGATATACAGGCCTGGACATTAACTTATTTTGCTTATAGCACTGCTGCTACAGAGGTTGATAGTTTTGTACAATCCACAAAATCTCTATCATTGGTATGTAACTATAGTAACATCCACCTCATCTGTAGGTTACACTCTAGAAAACATGTAAAATAAGATTTCCTTGGAGCCAAGATGTTAAATCATCCATAGCACACACTGATGTAGTATGTGCTATAGGCCTACATATGTATTTTTAGTGAACTGTGATTTATTGTGAAGGGCTGAATAAATACAGAACGGGACCGGGTGTGTCGATAACGATGGTTGATAAAGGTGATGTTTGCACACCTAGAAACATTCAATTTCTACAAAAAATATCTGCAGCCCCTACTACAACTGGTAGTTTGAGGTGGCTAAAAGCAGCATTGAACTAAAACAGTTTAAGTGTCATGAGAAAGCTGACAAGTATGTTCGCCAGAAACATTCATATCTGACAAAGAAAGAGCCCGAGCAGCCAAGGGTCCTACACTGCAACACTTCAGTCGACAGGTATAAGTCACATTCACAGTTAATAAGGTTGTGTACAATTCTTCTGTCCAAAAGCCCTGCCGCAGCGGACCCCCTCTTAGCTTTGCGCCGCACAGCAGGCTGATCCCACCATACAGGAACTGCGGCAGTTATGGGCTAACAGGCGACGTCCCAGCCGTGAGGAGCGTGCACAGCTGTCTCTATCAACGCTGACCTTGCTTCAGCAGTGGAACCGCCTGGTTGAAATGGACGGGATCTTGTACCGGAGGGTGTTCTGCCCCGATGGTGCGGAAGCGGTACTTCAGCTGTTGTTGCCCAGTGCACTCATTGCAGCAGTGTTGACACAGGTCCACCAGGAGCATGGCCACCAGGGAGTGTGTATATCCACTGAAGTGGCTCGGTGGTGTCAAAACTGTGAACGGTGTCAAGTTGCCAAAGATGTCCACCCAAAAGCTGCCAGCTTTATGGGGCATCTGTTGGCATCACGCCCCAATGAGATCCTTGCCATTGACTATACCACTCTTGAACCTACCCAGAATGGTGTTGAGAACATCTTGGTTCTAACCGATGTCTTTAGCAAGTATACCGTAGCTATCCCCACCCTTGACCAGCGTGCCGGTACTGTAGCTGGAGGCGTGTGATTCGTGGCCGTGTTGGTAACTTCCAAGCGTGTGTGTGTGGGTGATTTATTTCTATTTATTTATTATTTATCTATTTTGGGGTGAACCACTCCCCGTTCCTTAACACTTGTCCACCCGGTAAGCCTCTGCTCCTGACTAGTTTCCCTTCCCCTTGTGTGAATGATTTTGACCTATGTATTTTTTTTTTTTTTTTGAAGATTATTTTTTTGGCATTTTTATGCTTTATTGGAAGTGATAGAGTGAAAGGGGGTGATAGAGGGGAAGAAATGCGGCAAAGGGAGCTCAGGCCGGATTCGAACCCGGCTCCGCCACAGCAAGGACTCAGCCTACATGGTAAGCGCTCTACCAGTGTGAGCCACCGGGACACCCCTGACCTATGTATTTTAACTGATTATTTTAACTGATGTAATAAAATATATATATTTTATACCTTGAACCACATCTCTTATGTATGATGTATGGGCTGTCTGAGGTCCTGATGTTGGTGGGGAGCTCGTTCCAACATTTGGGTGCAAGGACAGAGAAAAGTCTGAAAGTGGTTTTGAGGCCATTTGACCCACGCTGGGTGGTAGTTGCCAGCTGTTTGGCTGATGCAGAGCAGAGAGGACAGGCAGGAGTGTAGGTTCATGTTTTCATGTGTGAGTCACTCTCTATGTATTCAGCAGTTGCAGTCGAGCCTATGATAGTTGACTATGTGGTATAATAAGGAAATGAAAGCACCTTTTTGTTTTAAGTTTTAGATTTTATTTTCCTGTTTCTCATTTTACATTGAAAAAATGTTTTGCTGGCAACAAACTTGCCATTTCGGCCTTGTTAAAAGGCTTCTGACATGAAAACAAACAGCAGAGGCCAGAGCACAGACCACCCCCAAGCTCAGACACATAGTCATTGTTTGTTGAAGCCCTCATGGTCAAAAATTGCAGCTCGAAGTAAAAAATCATAACTTTTACCTGAGTCAGAATGTGATAAAGTGGAAGACAAAAAAAACCCCTGCTGTGAGCAGCAAATATCATTGTTATTCAAGATGATTTAGTTTGAAGTTAACATGTTGGCATATTGCAGTCTGTTAAGTGCAATAAAATGAGATAAACTTTTCTGGAACACAGACATGTACAGATTTAATCTGAAACCATTAGCCCTCTGAATTAATACACTTTAATTTACTGATCATCAGCATGTAACTGTACTATCAAAATACCCAGAGTCAACAATATAAATATAAACATTATCACTTGTGAAGGCAGATTACATTTTTTGCTAATTAAATGTATAATTGTAAAATAAACTAAAGAGAAAGGTCCCTGTGCAAGTTGTGATTACTTCATGTTAACTACAAAGAGACATAACATTGTTCAAGGTCAAGACACTATCTGATGCTCTGTAATGTTTTTTTTTAAACAACAAAAAAACACCTTTAAAACATTCACATTTCTGCAAAGTTACTTCAGAAGAAATGCCTCTACTGTAGCAATCATTGTTACACCATCAAATCCTTGTGGCTGGAAGAAACAACCTTTTGAGGTGTTTGGAAATTTCTTTCATTTTGAGCCCATATATAAGTGGATTAAACAAAGGCTGACACAAAACAACTTGTAGCATCATTATTAAACGTACAGATTTCGGCAAATAAGATTCCACTCGAGCTATACTGATATCATATGCACATAAAATGGAGAAACTGATTAAAACCATTAGGTGGGGTAAACAGGTCTCTGCTGCTTTTTTCCTGACTTCTTTACAACTTCGATAGGTTATTATTAATATCTGTATGTATGTAAAAACTATGAACAGCATAGGCAGAATCGCAAGATCCAATAAAGCAACTACACCAAATATATTAATTATTTTTGATGTGACACACTGAAGTCTGTAAATAGCATTATTACAAAATATTGCTTTTAAAGTAGAGGTACACAGTTTGGTTTTAGCACTGAGTATTACTGAGACAGCAATATGACAAGCAGGCAGAAGCCAAGCAACAAACAGGAAAATACTTACAGTGGTTTTTGTCATGATAGTTGGATATTGAAGAGGTTTACATATAGAAACATATCGGTCATAGGCCATGGCTGACAACAGTGTGAACTCGGAACCACAGAAAGTGTAAAAAATATAAAACTGAAAAAGACAAGCTGAATATGATATGACCTGTTTTTCAGATAAAAAGTCTATCAGAAGCTTTGGGTAAACACTAGTGCTGTAAAGAACACAGTTCAATAGCAAAGCTGCAATAAAGATGTACATAGGCTCATGTAGGTTTTTGTGTTTCCAGATAAGGTACACAATAGTTAAATTACAGCATAATATTAACAAATATACTATTATCATAATAAAAAAATAAACATATCTGTATTTGTTAACTTCCACATACCCACCAAGCGTTATAATTGTTCCATTTAACTCATCCATTAATGTTGTCTTAAACTAAATGTTCAGTAATAAAACATGCAGAGGACATCACCAGTGTGCATGAATAGTGATCCGTAAAAGAAGTCTCCTCATAAAAATGATACCAACAACCAACCTCTACTGAAGTGACTTACTCATTCACAGATAGCTGGCCTTTAAAGGGAATTGGAGTGTTGTTTTCCAAAATTCCAAAGTGAACACCCTTCAAGGATCTCATTGAAAGTTATGCCAAAATAGATAGTGCCAGAGGGTCAGTTGGCAGCTTTGAGGCTGTGTGTTATGTACTGGGATTGGTAATGTTTTTCCCAACCGGATGGAGGGCATTTATACGTCACTCACACAAAAGAAATTGGTATTAAAGGGGGGGGTGGGGGGTAGGCATTTCAGGGCTGTGGGCGCTGATGTGTGCCTTTCAAGTTAACCCAAGCCCGACAAGTTTCAAAGCTTGGGGTATGGTAGGGTGATAAAAGTCCTAACTTTTGTAAACTGGGACACATTTTGTCTAAAACATTGGCCCTCATTTATCAAACAAGCGTAGAAACGGGCGCACATCTGAGTGTATATTTCGTCTTAAGACAGGGTTCATGTGTGATTTATCAAACGATTGTATCCCGCCAATCAGAGCGTAACAATGATCAGACTTTGATAAATTTGGCGGCTGAAAACAATCGTAATTTGTCACGCCCTAATATATAACAGGGCTAGAGGCCTCGCCCCTAGAGATGATGACATGGAGAGACGACACACAACGAAGAAGAGGAATTTCTCCAAAGCAGTGATTGAGACTCTGACGTCTCACGTGCAACAGCATGAAGCTATATTGTTTGGCAGGCTAAAAAGTGGCATTAAAGGCAGTAGGAAAATTTTTCAGGTCCTCTGCGGTCACAGCAAGCTTTTAGTTGTTCACTGTGTAAGCTGCTCAAGACAACGTGGACCTTTTCATCCACACCTTGACTGAGTGAGTTTTTACAGTCACAGAGAGGATTTCTGTGGACTTCTGTGGAAGTGTGTCTGCTTCAGTGTTGTCTTTGACGGGCATTACTGATTCTTGATTTTGTTGGGACCAATTTAATTCAAAAGATGATCTGAGGTTAGGGCGATGACAAAACAGGCTTGGGAAACTGTCACTCACCAAGCGTGTAACAAAACCAGTGAGCCTCCCAGCTCTAAGACTCCAGCGTTATACTGATGTCTTGCCTCAAAGGACCACTCTCGCCATAGGAGGGTGACAAAAGGCCCCAAAGGAACACTGAATGTAGCTGATAAGTATTCCAACAACAAGAAGGCCATAGTTGGAAATTCTGTCCCAGAAGTGTGACCAGACAACTAACCTATCAAATGATGACCTCAACATCTCCTACTATAGTTCAGAACATGGTCATAATCCATCTGACAGTAACAGAATGCCCCTATTTGTCTGGCTACATAGAGCATAACAACCCTAAACCACATGTTGAGAAAACTCTCCAACAAACCAAGTCCATCTGTGGCATACCTGTCCCAACATACATATAAGTTGAGTAAAAGCAATAAATTAATTAATGCTAAACTGTGTACTGGTTATGAACCAAATATTAAATACATACATTTGACAATTCAGAAAGTGAAAACTTCATTCTCGTGTTGCAGGACATGCTAACAAGTTGGATGCTTTACTCTTAGTTGTACTGGAATTGACCGTTAGGCAACATGGTGAAATGGTGAGGATATGGGATTTGTAAATCTGACACAAGGTACCCTCAAAGTTTAGCAGGAGTTGTTTTTTCCCCTTTTCCAAAACTCAAAATCCAAGAGGGGCGTTGCTGGCTGTGGATTAAACAGTGAGGGTGACCCCACTTCCAACTTAATATCTCAAAGATCAAAAGACACACACATATGTCTGCTCCAAGGTAAGCTGCTAGCTAGCAAACATGAGCTAACTAACAACTATATAGCTATATGTTAGATGAGATAACCCAAACCAAATTTAACAAATATGGTTCCTATCAATTAGTATTCTTACCACTAATACTGCATAATTAGTCCTACAAACTTATGTTTACGACACTGTCTGTAAAATTAGCATGCTAACTTAGCTAGCAATATTGCTAGGAGCTGAACATAATGTGGGGCTGTACAGTGGTAATAGCTAGCGTCACTGAATCCCACATCAGCTGACTGTGTTATGTTATAATCTGTTTCTGATTAATTAAGGTGTGAAGCTAGAGTCTAACTTTGTATCTTTCAAACCGTATAGGGTTTAACCATGTACATTAGCCTCAGGTTTACTATAGTTGGCAAAAGTACGCTAACGCCAGTGAATCAGCCTAGCGCTATTGTTTTCATGGATCGGTCACTTTCATCTCCTCGCTGTGTATCAGTGGGGGCTGCAGATATTTTGGGGGGAAATGTAATGTTTTTAGGTGTGTCAACATATCAGCTTCATCAACCATCGTTATTGACACACCCGGTCCGGTTCTGTATTTATTGAGTCGTTCACAATACATCACAGTACAGTAAAAATACATATGGCCTATAGGACATGCTACATCAGTGTGTGCTTTTGATGACTTAACATCTGGGCTCCAGTGACATTTTATTTTACATGTTTTCTAGAGTGTAGCCTACAGATGAGGTGTTGCAGATTTTGTGGATTGTGTTACAAAACTATCAACCACTGTAGCACCGGTGCTATAAGCAAAATAAGGTAATGTCCAGGCCTGTATATCAGTAGTGAACATTACATTACATTACATGTCACTTGGCTGACACTTTTGTCCAAAACGACTTACAATAACTGCATTCAACCTGATGGTACTAGCCTTAGACCACAGGAATCAAGTAAGGACGTAACTTTTTTACGAGCCAACTTTAACTGCTACATGAGTGCTATAAACTAAAGAAGAAGATTTTTTTTTAAATTAAATATTTAAAAAAATAAATAGGCGACCATGACTTAACCAAGGTATTGTTGGAAGAGGTAGGTCTTCAGCCTGCGGCAGAAGATGTACAGACTGTCTGAGGTCCTGATGTTGGTGGGGAGCTCGTTCCAACATTTGGGTGCGAGGACAGAAAAAAGTCTGGAAGAGGTTTTGAGGCCAGTTGACCCATGCAGCGTGGGAGTTCCCAGCTGTTTGGCTGATGCAGAGCAGAGAGGACGGGCAGGAGTGTAGGTTCATGTTTTCATGTGGGAGTCACTCTCTATGTATTCAGCAGTTGCAGTCGAGCCTGTGATAGTTGACTATGTGGTAGAATAAGTTAAATGAAAGCAACTTTTTGTTTTAGGTTTATTTTATTTTCCTGTTTCTCATTTAACATTGAAAAATGTTTTGCTGTCAACAAACTTGCCATTTCGGCCTTGTAAAAAGGCTTCTGACATGAAAACAAACAGCAGAGGCCAGAGCACAG
This sequence comes from Centropristis striata, assembly GCF_030273125.1. NCBI lineage: Eukaryota > Metazoa > Chordata > Actinopteri > Perciformes > Serranidae > Centropristis > Centropristis striata. Next base: position 12,235,633 of record NC_081521.1, read on the forward strand.
ACCACGCCCAAGCTCAGACACATGGTCCAAAATTGCAGCTCAAAGTAAAAAATCATAACTTTTACCTGAGTCAGAATGTGAAAAAGTGGAAGGCAAAAAAAGCAGCAAATGTCATTGTCATTCAAAATGCTCAAGTTTGTTGGCATGTTGCAGTCTGTGAAGTGCAACAAAATGAGATAAACTTTCCTGGAACACAGGCGTGTACAGAAGGCAGAGTTCATGTTTGATAATTGTGTGTATTGTAAAATTAACTACAGAGAAACGTCCCTGTGCAAGTTGTGATTACTTCATATTAACTACAAAGAGACATTACATTGTTCAAGGTCAAGACACTCTTTGCTGTACCCATACTTTCCTGCTTGAGATGCTCTATAATGTTTTTTTCGAACAAAAAAAACAAAACACCCTGAAAGAATTCACATTTGTGCAAAGTTACTTCAGAAGAAATGCCTGTACAGTGGCTATCATTGTTACACCATCATATCCTTGTGGCTGGAAGGAACAACCTTTTGAGGTGTTTGGAAATTTCTTTCATTTTGAGTCCGTATATGAGTGGATTAAACAAAGGCTGATACAAAACCATTTGTAGCATCATTATTAAACGTACAGATTTCGGCAAATAAGATTCCACTCGAGCTATACTGATATCATAAGCACATAATAGTCATTGTTTGTTGAAGCCCTCATGGTCAAAAATTGCAGCTCGAAGTAGAAAAATCATAACTTTTACCTGAGTCAGAATGTGATAAAGTGGAAGACAAAGAAAACTCTACTGTAGCAATCATTGTTACACCATCAAATCCATGTGGCTGGAAGGAACAACCTTTTGAGGTGTTTGGAAATTTCTTTCATTTTGAACCCATATATGAGTGGATTAAACAAAGGCTGATACAAAACAACTTGTAGCATCATTATTAAACGTACAGATTTCGGCAAATAAGATTCCACTCGAGCTATACTGATATCATAAGCACATAAAATGGAGAAACTGATTAAAACCATTAGGTGGGGTAAACAGGTCTCTGCTGCTTTTTTCCTGACTTCTTTACAACTTCGATAAGTTATTATTAAAATCTTTATGTATGTAAAAACTATGAACAGCATAGGTAGAATCGCAATATCTAATAAAGCAACTACACCAAATATATTAATTATTTTTGATGTGACACACTGAAGTCTGTAAATAGCATTATTACAAAATATTGTTTTTAAAGTAGAGCTACACAGTTTAGTTTTAGCACTGAGTATTACTAAGACAGCAATATGACAAGCAGGCAGAAGCCAAGCAACAAACAGGAAAATACTTACAGTGGTTTTTGTCATAATAGTTGGATATTGAAGAGGTTTACATATAGAAACATATCGGTCATAGGCCATGGCTGACAACAGTGTGAACTCTGAACCACAGAAAGTGTAATAAATATAAAATTGAAAAAGACAAGCTGAATATGATATGACCTGTTTTTCAGATAAAAAGTCTATCAGAAGCTTTGGGTAAACACTCGTGCTGTAAAGAACACAGTTCAATAGCAAAGCTGCAATGAAAACGTACATAGGCTCATGGAGGTTTTTGTGTTTCCAGATAAGGTACACAATAGTTAAATTACAGCATAATATTAACAAATATACAATTATCATAATAAAAAAATAAACATATCTGTATTTGTTAACTTCCACATACCCACCAAGCGTTATAATTGTTCCATTTAACTCATCCATTAATGTTGTCTTAAACTAAATGTTCAGTAATAAAAGATGCAGAGGACATCACCAGTGTGCATGAATTGTGATTCATAAAAGAAGTCTCCCCATAAAAATGATACCAACAACCAACCTCTACTGAAGTGACTTACTCATTCACAGATAGCTGTTTAAAGTTTTTTACTCAATTGCTCCACCCTCCAAAGATCTCATTGAATGTTATGCCAAAATAGATAGTGCCAGAGGATCAGTTGGCAGCTTTGAGGCTGTGTGTTTTGTACTGGGATTGGTAATGTTTCTCCCAACCAGATGGAGGGCATTGATACGTCACTCTTGGTTTACTACTACGAGTTACTAGTTCACCAGTTATTTGATAGTAATTATCGAATTAGTGCCACTTTGTTTTGTTAATGTACTCCAAAGTAGTTTTCTGCCAATGCTTTAGAGTTTGTTATAAACTTTTTACTTGTAATAAGCAGTAACAAAAATCCTAGTTTTTGTTCAAACTGCTGTTTCCCTTTGTCCTGTGTTACTCTTTCATTTCCTAAATCTATTTACGGACGTAGCATATTTGGGGGTTCCTCCAAGATTTTGAAGAAGGAAATTGGTATTAAAGTGGGGTAGGCATTTCAGGGCTGTGGCCACTGATGTGTGCCTTTCAAGTTAACCCAAGCCCGACAAGTTTCAAAGCTTGGGGTATGGTAGGGTGATAAAAATCCTAACTTTTGTAAACTGGGACACATTTTGTTTAAAACATAGGCCCTCGTTTATCAAACAAGCGTAGAAACGGGCGCACATCTGAGTGTATATTTCGTCTTAAGACAGGGTTCATGTGTGATTTATCAAACGATTGTATCCCGCCAATCAGAGCGTAAGAATGATCAGACTTTGATAAATTTGGCGACTGAAAACAAGCGTAATTTGTCACACCCTTATATATAACGGGGCTAGAGGCCTCGCCCCTAGAGATGATGACATGGAGAGACGACACACAACGAAGAAGAGGAATTTCTCCGAAACAGTGATTGAGACTCTGACGTCTCACGTGCAACAGCATGAAGCTATTGTTTGGCAGGCTAAAAAGTGGCATTAAAGGCAGTGGGAAAAATTTTCAGGTCCTCTGCGGTCACAGCAAGCTTTTAGTTGTTCACTGTGTAAGCTGCTCAAGACAGCGTGGACCTTTTCATCCACACCTTGACTGAGTGAGTTTTTACAGTCACAGAGAGGATTTCTGTGGACTTCTGTGGAAGTTTGTCTGCTTCAGTGTTGTCTTTGATGGACAATACTGATTCTTGATGTTGTTGGGACCAATTTAATTCAAAAGATGATCTGAGGTTGACAAAACAGGCTTGGGAAACTGTCACTCACCAAGCAAGTAACAAAACCAGTGAGCCTCCCAGCTCTAAGACTCCAGCGTTATACTGATGTCTTGCCTCAAAGGACCACTCTCACCATAGGAGGGTGACAAAAGGCCCCAAAGGAACACTGAATGTAGCTGATAAGTATTCCAACAACAAGAAGGCCATAGTTGGAAACTCTGTCCCAGAAGTGTGACCAGACAACTAACCTATCAAATGATGACCTCAACATTTCCTACTATAGTTCAGAACATGGTCATAATCCATCTGACAGTGACATAACCTCTGAATGCCCCTATTTGTCTGGCTACATAGAGCATAACAACCCTAAACCACATGTTGAGAAAACTCTCCAACAAACCAAGTCCATCTGTGGCATACCTGTCCCAACATACATATAAGTTGAGTAAAAGCAATAAATTAATTAATGCTAAACTGTGTACTGGTTATGAACCAAATATTAAATACATGCATTTGAAAATTCAGAAAGTGAAAACTTCTTTCTTGTGTTGCAGGACATGCTAACAAGTTGGATGCTTTACTCTTAGTTGTACTGGAATTGACCGTTAGGCAATATGGTGAAATGGTGAGGATATGGGATTTGTAAATCTGACACAAGGTACCCTCAGAGTTTAGCAGGAGTTGTTTTTTCCCCTTTTCCAAAACTCAAAATCCAAGAGGAGTGTTGCTGGCTGTGGATTAAACAGTGAGGGTGACCCCACTTCCAACTTAATATCTCAAAGATCAAAAGACACACACATATGTCTGCTCCAAGGTAAGCTTCTAGCTAGCAAACATGAGCTAACTAACAACTATATAGCTATATGTTAGATGAGATAACCCAAACCAAATTTAACAAATGTGGTTCCTATCAATTAGTATTCTTACCACTAATACTGCATAATTAGTCCTACAAACTTATGTTTACGACACTGTCTGTAAAATTAGCATTCTAAGTTAGCTAGCAATATTGCTAGGAGCTGAACATAATATGGGGCTGTACAGTGGTAATAGCTAGCGTCACTGAATCCCACATCAGCTGACTGTGTTATGTTATGATCTGTTTCTGATTAATTAAGGTGTGAAGCTAGAGTCTAACTTCGTATCTTTCAAACCGTATAGGGTTTAACCATGTACATTAGCCTCGGGTTTACTATAGTCGGCAAAAGTACGCTAACGCCAGTGAATCAGCCTAGCGCTATTGTTTTCATGGATCGGTCACTTTCATCTCCTCGCTGTGTATCAGTGGGGGCTGCAGATATTTTGGGGGGAAATGTAATGTTTTTAGGTGTGTCAACATATCAGCTTCATCAACCATCGTTATTGACACACCCGGTCCGGTTCTGTATTTATTGAGTCGTTCACAATACATCACAGTACAGTAAAAATACATATGGCCTATAGGACATGCTACATCAGTGTACATGCTTTTGATGATTTAACATCTGGGCTCCAGTGACATTTTATTTTACATGTTTTCTAGAGTGTAGCCTACAGATGAGGTGTTGCAGATTTTGTGGCTTGTGCTACAAAACTATCAACCACTGTAGCACCGGTGCTATAAGCAAAATAAGGTAATGTCCAGGCCTGTATATCAGTAGTGAACATTACATTACATTACATGTCACTTGGCTGACACTTTTGTCCAAAACGACTTACAATATCTGCATAACTTTTTTACGAGCCAACTTTAACTGCTACATGAGTGCTATAAACTAAAGAAGAAGATTTTTTTTTAAATTAAATATTTAAAAAAATAAATAGGCGACCATGACTTAACCAAGGTATTGTTGGAAGAGGTAGGTCTTCAGCCTGCGGCAGAAGATGTACAGGCTGTCTGAGGTCCTGATGTTGGTGGGGAGCTCGTTCCAACATTTGGGTGCGAGGACAGAAAAAAGTCTGGAAGTGGTTTTGAGGCCAGTTGACCCACGCAGCGTGGGAGTTCCCAGCTGTTTGGCTGATGCAGAGCAGAGAGGACGGGCAGGAGTGTAGGTTCATGTTTTCATGTGTGAGTCACTCTCTATGTATTCAGCAGTTGCAGTCGAGCCTGTGATAGTTGACTATGTGGTAGAATAAGAAAATGAAAGCAACTTTTTGTTTTAGGTTTATTTTATTTTCCTGTTTCTCATTCAACATTGAAAAATGTTTTGCTGTCAACAAACTTGCCATTTCGGCCTTGTAAAAAGGCTTCTGACATGAAAACAAACAGCAGAGGCCAGAGCACAGACCACGCCCAAGCTCAGACACATGGTCAAAAATTGCAGCTCAAAGTAAAAAATCATAACTTTTACCTGAGTCAGAATGTGAAAAAGTGGAAGACAAAAAAGAGTTCATGTTTGATAATTGTGTGTTTTGTAAAATTAACTACAGAGAAACGTCCCTGTGCAAGTTGTGATTACTTCATATTAACTACAAAGAGACATTACATTGTTCAAGGTCAAGACACTCTTTGCTGTACCCATACTTTCCTGCTTGAGATGCTCTATAATGTTTTTTTCGAACAAAAAAAACAAAACACCCTGAAAGAATTCACATTTGTGCAAAGTTACTTCAGAAGAAATGCCTGTACAGTGGCTATCATTGTTACACCATCATATCCTTGTGGCTGGAAGGAACAACCTTTTGAGGTGTTTGGAAATTTCTTTCATTTTGAGTCCGTATATGAGTGGATTAAACAAAGGCTGATACAAAACTATTTGTAGCATCATTATTAAACGTACAGATTTCGGCAAATTAGATTCCACTCGAGCTATACTGATATCATATGCACTTAAAATGGAGAAACTGGTTAAAACCATTAGGTGGGGTAAACAGGTCTCTGCTGCTTTTTTCCTGATTTCTTTACAACTTCGATAGGTCATTATAAATATCTTTGTGTATGTAAAAACTATGAAGAGAATAGGCAGAATTACGAGATCTAATAAAGCCACTACACCATATATGTTAATTATTTTTGATGTTACGCACTGAAGTCTGTAAATAGCATTATTACAAAATATTGCCTTTAAAGTAGAGCTACACAGTTTGGGTTTAGCACTGAATATTACTGAGACAGCAACATGACAAGCAGGCAGAAGCCAAGCAACAAACAGGAAAATACTTACAGTGGTTTTTGTCATAATAGTTGGATATTGAAGAGGTTTAAATATAGAAACATAACGGTCATAGGCCATGGCTGACAATAGTAAGAACTCTGAACTGCAGAAAGTGTAAAACATAAAAAACTGAAAAAGACAAGCTGAATGTAATATGACCTGTTTTTCAGATAAAAAGTCTATCAGAAGCTTTGGGTAAACACTAGTGCTGTAAAAAACACAGTTCAATAGCAAAGCTGCAATAAAGATGTACATAGGCTCATGGAGGTTTTTGTGTTTCCAGATAAGGTACACAATAGTTAAATTACAGCATATTATTAACAAATATATTATTATTATAAGAAAAAAATAAACATATCTGTATTTGTTAACTTCCACATACCCACCAAGAGTTATAATTGTTCCATTTAACTCATCCATTAATGTTGTCTCAAACTTAACATTGCATTAATAGCAATTTATAAAAAAAAGCCTCACCATAACAATTATTCCAACATCCAACCTCTACTGAAGTGACTTACTCATTCACAGATAGCTGGCCTTTAAAGAGAATTTCAGTGTGTCCATTTCTAAAATTCCAAAGTGAATTCTTTTGAGTATTTGCAAAGTTTTTTACGCGATTCCTCCACCCTTCAAGGATCTCATTGAATGTTATGCCAAAATAGATAGTGCCAGAGGATCAGTTGGCAGCTTTGAGGCTGTGTGTTTTGTACTGGGATGGTTAATGTTTCTCCCAACTGGATGGAGGGCATTTATACGTCACTCTTGGTTTACTACTACGAGTTACTAGCTTACTAGTTAATTGATTGTAATTATCGAATCAGTGTCACTTTGTTTTGTGTATGTTTGTGTTTTTACACTTTTAGAGTTTGTTGCAAACTTTTTAGTTGTAATAAAAATCCTAGTTTTTGTCCAAACTGCTGTTTCCCTTTTTCCTGCGTTACTCCCCTCATTTCTTAAATCTATTCACGGTTGTAGCAAATTTGGGATGTTCCTCCAAGATTTTGAAGAAGGAAATTGGTATTAAAGGGGGGTGGGCATTTCAGGGCTGAAATCCTAACTTTTGTAAACTGGGACACATTTTGTTTAAAACATTGTGAGGTGTGTTGTGCCCAAAAATGGCTTGATCTGCAGTACATACTCAATATGGATAGTACTGAACTGTCATTGCCACATCATTTCAGGAGAGCCGCCTTGGAAATGCATAACCATGATAGTCGTTGCCAACAGTAGCTATACCAGCTCGACTGTCTATGACAGTGAGCATGATGGACTTGGGCTTGCCTTGCTGGCTTCGCATTGACAAAGCACAGCCGGTGAGCACCTTTTTCTTTAGTAAAGACGAGCATAATTGATTATCAGTAATGTAAACGTAAAAAAAGACTTAGACTTTCTTTATTGTCACTGCACAAAAACACAACAGTGAATCTGGCAACAAAATATCGTTGCTTGGCTACCGCAGTACACAGAGAATTGGTGAGCAGTACCTGTTAATATATATATATATATATATATATATATATATATATATATATATATATATATATATATATATATATGTGTATATATATATATATATATATATATATATAAATAAACTTGTATATAAAAAAAGTGTCCAAGTACGTACATGAAATATTGCACCCTAAAAGTTAGCAGTAGAGTCTGAAATATTGCACAGATGATTAATTGCACTTTACAAGTAGGGTTATTTGGTATTAAGCAGTCTGATGGTGAGCTACCAGACCAGACGGAGATGCAGCTAGTCAGCAGGCTCCCGATGGTCCATCTGTAGAAGATGGGAGGGGGGATGGAGGCTCTTCTCACCCATCGCAGGAAGTGCAGGCGCTGCTGAGCTCTCTTCACCAGGGAGGTAGTGTGGAGTGACCAGCCGATGTTATCTGTGATGTGCACCCCCAGGAACTTAGTGCTGTTGACAACCTCCACTGCTGTGTCGTTGATGAGGAGTGGTGTGTGGCTGGGTCGGGATCTCCTGAAGTCGATGATGACCTCTTTTGTCATGGCAACGTGCAGGTTGTTCACCCTACACCAGTCCACCAGATGTTGCACCTCCTCTCTGCAGGCCAGCTCATCATTGTCCTGAATGAGGCCCATGACTGTTGTGTCATCCGCATACTTCAGTATGTGGTTGGTGTTGTATCTGGGACGACATTCGTGGGTCATAAGGGTGAAGAGCAGGGGGCTCAGGACTAAGCCCTGGGGGAGCCTGTGCTCAAAGAGATGACGCTTGAGGCGTTGTTCCCCACACGGATAGACTGCGTTCTGTCAGTGAGGAAATCCAGCAGCCTGTTGCACAGGCGGGTGTTGAGTCCCAGGGGGCCCAGTTTGCATACCAAGTTCTGGGGGATAACCGTGTTGAATGCTGAGCTGATGTCCAGAAACAGCATCCGCACGTGGGTGTTTTTCTCCTCCAAATGCTCTAGGCTCAGGTGAAGAGCAGTGGAGATGGCATTCTCAGTGGAGCGGTTAGGCTGGTATGCAAACTGGAACGGGTCAGTATGGAGAGGATGTGGTCTTTAACCACCCGCCTGAAGCACTGGTGGATGCAGGCATGTGATGGTTGGTTTATTGGGCACTGGGACAATGGTGGCTGACTTAAAGCATGAGGGGTAGATGGCCTGGTTCAGTGAAGTGTTGAAAATGTCTGTGAGCACGTGGGCCAGCTGGTCTGCACGCAAGGACCTGTAGCCTTCTGTGCGTTGACCTTCCTCAGGGCTCTCCACACAGCAGTGGTTTCTGAGGGCCTGTTCATCAGTGTGGGGGTTAGCTTTCCTCGTGAAGGTGTTGTTCAGACCTTCAAACCTTCTGAAGAAATTGTTGAGCTCATTGAGGAAGCTGATGTCTTGGTAGGGTGAAGGTGTAGCTTTATTGCCCGTGACAGTCTGGATGCCCTGCCACAGTTGTCTGGTGTTGCTGGGGTCATGGAAGAAACCTTGGATTGACTGTGAGCATGTTAAGCTACCCTGGTGGCACAGTTCAGATTGGTCCTTGCTGATCTGAGAGCCACCGCATCACCCGATTTGAAGGCAGCATTGCGCTCCCCCACTCGTCATCCAAGGTTTCTGATTGGCCCATGTGACTATAGTCTTTGTTGCAGTGACTTCCTCCATGCACCACTGGATATAGTCAGACACAGATGCAGCATGTCTTATGAAAGATATGCATCTGACATGCGGACTGACAAATAAGAAATTCTGTCAAAGTCCAGAACGGAAGCCCCACAGACCCTGTCTGTGGCCTTTGTGGTTCATCAGGGAAAAAATCTGATTAGCGATAATAATGTCAAAACAACAGGGGCGCCAATACGATCATTTATTAAGTGGGGAAAAGACATAAAACTTGAAACAAAAACACAAAAAATTAGTGCGAGAAAATGTCACATAGGAAGCTTAAGGAGGAAAGGGCCAAATCATTAGAAGTGGAGGCATTACTGAGCTTACTGAGCTATTTAGTTTTGAAACCACCTAGTAAGACTGTGGAGGACGGCCACGAGGAGGCTGAGCAGTGCAGGAACAGATGAGCACAGATGAGGGAGAGATGCTGGTAAGTTTCAGGAGCAGGACACAAGTTTAATAGGCTAATCTACATTTATTAGAGTTCTGTTTCTATGAATGTCGAGTTTTCACCACAATGATGATGATTTGTGTGATTTAGTGCAGTCCAAACTGACTTGTGTTTGGGGCTGTCAATATTAATGCATGAAACACCATATAATAATAAAATAAAAAAAAACGCCATAATTCCGGGTAGTCTGCGATTAATTCATTCATTTCCATTTTATTGGTGTCACTTCTGCTAGAAAAAGGGGAAGATGTCAAAAATATCCTCCAAATCTTACTTTTGGGTTTTTGGGGAGGGAACGTGCTGTCAGTCTCTCTCTCTCTCTCTCTCTCTCTCACACAAACACACACTGTGTCTTGCCTTCTTTTTTTCCAAAATGAGGTAGCCTAATTAAAAGTACCATAGGCACAGTCATTGTTTTCATAACTGGACATTGTGATTTATTGAAGGGTATGTTATTGAAAAAATATTGAATATGTTATTTCAGGATAATTTAACCGGCTACACACATTGGCTAACAACATATTCTTTTTAAATCATTTGAGAATTCAGATTGAAGTTGCAGCTCAAAAGATGACGGGGGAGTGCAGGGTGCTCTACACCACAACATTTTTAATATTATTATTTTAAGACTGGGGCTACATAAATAAACACAACACAAATAATCACTGATTTAAAATCTTATTCGCTGTGAATATCTTGTCTAGTAGGCTTGTGGTATAGTATCCTGACACGCTGGCAATTGGTTATTTCAATGTGTAATCACGTATCGGTTCTGGGACTACTTTTTAAAAAAAATCCAGGGCCTTTTTTTAATCCCAGTCTGTCCCTATATGTAAACCACTGCAACATACAACCATCATGAGAAAATCAACTGTCAGTTTCTTTTTGGTTTTATTTCGGCTTGTGACTGCTTGTAAGACTGCAGTGGCAATTGGACTGAATTTAAATTGCAAATTCTGTAGCTTTATGTTGTGATCGAACCACAGATGAATCTTGGGTTCATTTGTGGACTTTAACATTTGTGCACTAAAATGCAACAGCATCCTGATTCAACTCACAAAATGGCATTTCACCTCCATTTTGAGTCCTCTGAAAAGGAACTTCTCTCCCAGAATGCTTGGTGTTTATGACGTCTACAGGCTACCTCATTGGTCAAGGGACCTTTGACACCACATGTGGTCTCCTGTTAGATCAGAGTCTCCTGCTCTTTCTCTTTCTCCACTGACCAGCCAGAGGGGCACAGTTCTGAATCCAGAGGCCTGGATTCCAGCCCCCATCCTCCCTCACCCCCTGCAGAGATCCTATCTCAGGGTGAGGCCTTCTCCTCAGAAATCTTCTTTCCAGAAGTAATTCTGAACAACTGCAACTCTGCGTTCATTAATGCAACTTTGATGCACAGGGATCAAAGTTCATTGCAACTGCCAGAGAAAGCTTCACCTCAACAACAAGGACGACCCAGCAACTTTATTTTGCAAGGCAGCAAATTATTGAAACTCAACATGAAGCCAAACTTCCTTACATGCCCGCCATCGGAAAGGATTCCCCCCCTTTTCCAACTGGACTGTGAGTAATGTACCGGGCTTAGATAAGCAATCCGCAAGGACTTTAAGTACAAGCGACTTGACCTGTAATTAATGATTTGGTTTATATGTGTGTATCTTAATCTTGCTTTAAACAGAAAAGACACAGTTTTGTAGCCGCTCACATGGCCATTGGGCTAGTTTTCCCTTCACAGCTTGAGTTTTATGACCCTTTGTGTGATGAGAAATACATTCATATATAATTAAATGTTTCCTTTCATATATAAAGTAAATAAACACATGTAAATAAATAAAATGCAAGTATAGGACATGACCTCATTAAAATCAGATAAAATGCTAATTAAAGAGCAAATTCTTGATTTAAAAAAAGATAAAAGTGCAAAATATACAGGGTTCAATTTTACTTGTGTTTATTATCAACCCAAAACATTCATGATGTTTCTAAATGTACTGACGATAAAATAACATCTAAATTTGAAGTCGAACCGATGCCCTTAATCATATGATTGGTGGAGAATTGATCAGAATGTCAGATTTATTAACCCCTTAGCGTTCCTGCAAATTAACCTTAAAACGGCTAAAAAAACAACAACATTGAAAAGGTAAACAGCTTTCAAAGCTGTTCTTGAACAGTTTGGAGTAAATCTGTGGTTTTGGTCACATTTGAAAGGTAACACTCTTGAGTTTATTCCCAAAAAGTCAGAATAACTGTACGTGCTACTGTTATTGAGTGATGGAAGTTAAAACACACTGAAAAATGTGTTTTTTTTATTGTCTGCCTGAAATGTTTTGGTAAATACAGGCCTGCAGATCATTAAAGCTGGGACTTATGGGCTATGACACACAATGGGGTCAAAGTATAAAATATTACCTACTAGCAGTTGAAATTTGATGAAGATATCTAAAAAAAAAAAAAGACTATTTTACACAGGTTTTTCACCAGTTTAATAATTATGGGTGGGACAAAGGAACGCTAACAGGTTAAGCATTTTGTGATATGGTGGGTATTGTGATGTAATATATTGCAATTTAACTGTTTAAAGATAAATGTGAAATGAAATTACCTATAACTTTCACTCTTAAACATACACAGTGTAATGGATACTTTTAGCAAAGAAACATCCATGGAGAATTATTTTTGTGTACTTTTTTGTAATTTTCTATTTTCATTGAATTGAACGCCTCCAAATCTGGATTGAAACTGCTGTTTTAAGTATAAAAGAGGTCAAAACTTGTAATAAAGTTATCAGAAAGTGCCTTCTAAAAGTGATGTAAGAAGTTGGGTTTTTTTAGTGTGTGTGTGTGTGTGTGTGTGTGTGTGTGGCAGCCACAGAAGCCCACAGCTGATGTAAGGATACTGTAATGAGTGTAATTAGTGGCAGTGAACAACAGAGCAGGTCTCAGGGGAGTGGCCTGACTACAGCCAGTCTGAAAACAGCTAATGATGACCCAGAGGTGACCGTGTGCCAGCATCAGGGGAACAACATGCTTTATTGTTACAAACACACCAAAACAACTGAGACAAGAAGCAAAGTTAGGTGAAATAGCTTAGCAGTAATTATGTCAACATGGTCATTATCTCTATTGTCCTGTGAGAGCAATTAAACACACTTACACAACACTTTAACAATATAATATAATTTGATATAGACAAACAAAAGACATTAGAGATAGAATTCCACTACCTTTAAAATTATATATGCACATCAGATAATAATAGTAAAAATAATGTGAAAATATAAATCATTGAAGATGTAAAAATGAAACCCATAATATAAAGTAAAAAATGTAAAAATCCCATACATGCCATGAAAGTGACCAGCAGTATGTATTCGTACCTTGTAGGCTCCCCTAAAAGGTGTCCGATCAGAAACAGTGCCATGCCGCAACACGTCCTACGTAAATAATGATCCATCCATCCATCCATTTTCCTCCGCTTATCCGGGGCCGGGTCGCGGGGGCAGCATGCTAAGCAGGGAATTCCAGACGTCCCTCTCCCCAGCCACAACGTCCAGCTCCTCCTGGGGGAACCCGAGGCTTACCCGGGCCAGGAGAGAGATATAATCCCTCCACCGTGTTCTGGGTCTTCCCCAGGGCCTCCTACCAGCGGACCCTAGAAGATCGGTGTACCTCGCCAGGCATGGGTAAACCGGGGCCCCCTCCTGGAGCCAGACCCAGGAGGGGAGCATGCAGGCGAGTGTCTGGTGGCCGGGCTTTTGTCCATGGGGCCCGGCCAGGCTCAGTCGGAAAAAGCCACATGGATCCGCCGACCTGTGGGCCCAACCCCCGAAGAGTAGGGCATAGGGGTCGGGTGCAGTGTGAGTCGGGCAGCAGGCGAAGGCGGGTACCTGGGCATGCTGACCCCCTTGCTCCAGCTGCTAGTAAATAATGACATTTTGAAAAATTGATTAAAATATCTTCAAAGACAGGATACTTTCTCTTGTCAAGGTCTGGCAATGGGAGGTTGGTACCTGTAAATCCACTGAGGAGAGGCTGACATAAAAACCAGCAGGACTTCCTCCACACAAGTTAATTGTCCTCTGAATTTATATTTGTTGACACATCTAGTTTTGCACCAGTCCAGGATATGGGAACAAAGTTTTGGAGTCAAATTGGTGTTAGTATCCTGGTGGCAAACCAGTGATGACCTGCCAAGAGTTCATAGGCCTCCTCTACTGAGTCCACCCAAGGATTGGGAGCTCACTGGAACATTAGAACCAAATCCAGCCTAATGTAGTTGGAAATAATTTCAGGTGCAAACTGCTGGCTGATATCCAGCAGCATCATCCAGGTGCAAGCCACGCATGCATGTATGGTATAAGGATGTTCAGGCCTTTCCTGTCTGTCTCTTATATGGTTTTGCCTTCAAGGGATTAGTTGCTCTTGAGCGTAAGGAGTTGGTCACCTTTGCTTGTTCTCCAAAGCTAATGCCAGGCTTTTAAGGACCAGAATGTGCCACCAGATTTAGTCTTTAGCCTTTGATCAGGCTGGTCATGATGTGTTCGAGAGTCACTGGACTTGGGGAAGGGCACAGGTTGGAGTCTGGACTTCCTTTCCACCTCCACAACAACCAGTTGCGTTCGTTCTGATGCTGTGGCCTTGCAAAACGATGGTGAAAATGAAATCAATTTTGTTTGGAATATATCTTTTGGTAAATGAGTCACAAAGGTTGTGATGTAATGGTTGAAGGGATTTCTTATGGCATCTAGATTTTAGTAGTTTGGAAATGTTTTTTTAAAAAGTGTGGTGGGTTTTACATTTTACTTGCGGCTTTCCATGTGCTTGACTGACTCAAAATCTAACAAAGAAAATATACATACATTACAAAACACAAATACTTTCACAGCAGCTGTAACTTGAGAAAAACGTGTATGCAAATACACAAAACACAAGCAAATTGAGAAAACATCTCAATTTGACAACACAAGCACAGCATTTAGAAAATGAGCTGCAAAGACCACAACGAAATAAAAAAAAAAACGCTGCAAAGACCACAACACAAAACAATGAGAAAAGGCGCTGCAAATAAACCACAACACAACAGAAGTGTTTCCAGAGGACACTTAACAGTGATGCTAGCGTTAGCCAGCGATCGATAGCGTGCTAACAAGACCAAGACCATCTCGGTGCCGTTGAGAGAGAACAACTAAAACATGTATCATTCATTTATTTGATTTGTTTAACTGCAATGTGATTGATATGGGCTAGTGGGCTAACACTATATATGACGTTATAACATAAAAATAACATTATCTTGAAATAACATGGTAATATCCAACATGGTCTCACAGGAATCCGTGAAATAGCCACGGATTTGCTTGACTCAAAATCCGTGGAATAGCCACGGAATCACTCAAATTTCCGTGAAACTGACACGGATTTCGCTACAATGCAAGTTAATGACAGTCATATCCCGTGGCTATTCCAACATACAAAGTGATTATGTACATTCACTGAGTGAATATTTAGAAAATAAAACATATATTTCTCACTAGAAATGTGATCAAAATCCATTTTTATGCAGAAACTAAGTCAAAATATTGATTTTTTTCACAAAAAATGAGAGAACTGTCCGCCATGTTTTTTGTTCTGACCGCCGGGACCTTGAAAGTCACGTGACTTGGAACAAACCAATAGCCACAGGATATGACTGTCATTAACTTGCATTGTAGCGAAATCTGTGTCAGTTAAACGGAAATTTGAGTTATTCCGTGGCTATTCCACGGATTTTGAGTTAAGCGAATCTGTGGCTATTTCACAGATTCCTGTGAGACCAGGTTCATAATATCACATGCGTGTCCAGACGTGTGCATCACTTTTAAGTGTCCTCTGGAAACACTTCTGTTGTGTTGTGGTCTTTGCAGCACGTTTTCTAAATGCTGCGCTGGTGTTGTCAAATTGATGAAGATGTTTTCTCAGTTTGCTTGCGTTTTGTGTATTTGCATGTGTTTTCTTAAGTTGCAGCACTGTGAGCTCTCAGGGCCACCATAGGTTTTCCCTCTGGAACCTGCCTCTAGACACTGCTGCTTGTATCCTTGCAGCAGCAAAGATACATTTTCCACAAATGCTCTAGTCTGGCTTATTTCAGGGGAGACGTCTGAATCTATCAAAGCTCTCATTCAAAAAGCTGGTTGGAAGCTTTGGTTATGAGCACAAGTTGGTTGAAGCTTAAAACTTAATATTTGACGGTTTTTGTGGATCTTTTTAGTAGATATGTAGATTTCCTTCTTCATTTGTAGTGCACACACATGATTATTATGCAGTACTATGACTAACATGAGTATAACAACTGTATGTATCATGTAGCTGGAGGCATTAAGTCATCAGTCTATTTGTAGCCTTTATTTAAACTTTATTTAAAAATATTTTGACTTTGCTTGATCTGTTATCCATATGCATGGTTTGGCAAATAAGTCAATGATAAACTTTTATGTATATTTGGTTATTCTGCATGTTTTCACTTGTATTTTATCTAAACACAGTAGGTAAGAAAAGGACACCTTGATTGATACTTTCATGTCACTTACAAAAAAATGTGATAATACTGTAGATTGTCTTGAAAAAGTTTAAGCCTTTATTTAATTCTTTACTCTATTTATTTGGCTTTGTCTTCCACCACTCTGTCCTGTCCTAGGTATACATGAAGAGGAACAGCAGCCTGAATCCTTTATACTTTCAGTTCACTCTGTTTGCAGACTATGGGTCACTCAGATATCTGTTCTTTATTCTGTGTCTGTTGATCTACATGACTATAATCTCTGCTAACGCTGTCATTATTGTGACAGTCATCCTGGAGAAGTCTCTGCATCAGCCCATGTTTATTTTCATCTGCAGTCTTTCTTTGAACTCTCTGTACGGCTCGGCCGGCTTCTTCCCCAGGTTTCTGTCTGACCTTCTGTCTGACAATCATTTGACCTCACGTCCCTCATGTTTCATTCAGATCTACATCATTTACACCTATGCAATATGTGAGCTGACTATTCTGAGCATCATGGCCTACGATAGACTCATTGCTATTTGCCAGCCTTTACATTATCACAGTAAAATGACAGTTAAGATGGTGACACATCTTCTAATGTGCGCAGTGCTCTACCCTACTGTTGCTGTTGGCTTCTGTCTGTCCCTTACTGTTCGATTACCGTTATGTGGAAATAAATTGCACCGGGTTTTCTGTTCTAACTGGCCTGTGGTTATGCTCTCCTGTGTGGACACAACTCTGAACAATGTAGCAGGTCAGTTTCTCACTGTGACATCGATCTTCATCCCCACATTCTTTGTCCTGTACAGCTATCTGCGTATTCTGCTTGTTTGCAGGAGAAGCTCGTCTGAAGTCAGAGGAAAGGCGTTACAAACCTGCCTGCCTCACATTGTCACATTTATGACCTTTACTTTCTCTCTCTTCTGTGAGCTTTCATTGACTCGGTTTGAGGCAGATAAAATGAATCCGATCATGACAATTGTTTTATCTTTGGAGTATCTGATCATTCCCCCTATCAATAACCCTCTAGTTTATGGCCTGAATCTGCCTCAGATTAGAGGTGTGGTTTTTAGATTTTTGAGGAAGGGTCCTACTGCCAAAATTTAGAATGCACATATAGCAAAAAGATGTTAAAAAATCTGCTTCTACAATAGATTCAATGTATATATATTTTGTTTGCCATCACCTTTATTTCAAGGAAATTCATAAATAATACAACAGCAAAGATATGACACTTGCACAAGCTGTATAATTATGAACTACTGCAGTTGAGTCTTACAGTGGGTTCTGTTCGGGTAAGGTAAGGTAAGGTAGAACTTTAATATCTCCGAGGGGCAATTTAGTTTACAAGCAGTAGTATAACACAAAAGACACAACATACAAGTACAACATACAAGTGCAATAGTACAAACACTACAGTTCCAAATTGTCGCTCACTGTTAAATGTAGATAGCCTGGGTATACCCATACTGCTTTGCGCGCTCAATTTCATTTCAAACCTGCAGGCAGTCTGAAATCTAAGGCCGTTTCTTAGCCCTGTTTTAGGGATCCAATCACAGAACGGGGAGGGACGGCAAGACGATGACGTGTACTACTCGACAGACGGAAGCTTGTAGTTTTGTAGTTTTCTTATGGATCCAACATGGCTGCAGCAGATGCCAAACTCTCTTTGGATCTAGCTGTAGACAATGTTCTAGATAGTTTAGAGTGAAAGTTGATTTTAAAAGAAGAACAACGTTTGACTTTACACTCCTTTATCACCACCAAAAAGGATGTTTTAGCCTCGCTTCCGACAGGATTTGGCCAAAGCCTAATCTACCAACTAGCCCCGCTACCGCTCGCTGCTGTAACGCCAGTGATCTGGCTACGAGCCGGAGGACAGCGGAGCCCCCAGAGACCTGCAGCAGCTCGTCTATTGACCATAAAATCAGTGGATGTGTGGCTGAATAACATGAGGGGGGAATAAGGCGTAAAAATAAATCTTGCGGAAAGCGAGAACTGGCGAAGCAAAGCAGCAAGCAACACACACACACACACACCAACACTGCCGGTAGACTGTGAGCTGAAACTATAGAGCAAATGTGAACATTTTGGCAAATGTGTTTCTCTTTCTGTCTCTGTCTTTCTCTCATTAATTAAATGTTAAAGCTCATGTTAGAAGATATACTACACTACTTATATAAGCGTAAAGAGGAAGTTTTGAGCTTAGTCTTTAGGCTTAATCCTCATAGTCCTGAAACTACCTGCAAAGTGGAAAGGCAAAGATGAAGCGGAACACAAATTAGTAAGATCTCGTCCTTCACAGTAGGTTGTGGACAAAAAGCTGAACCTGGGGTATGTGCTGCTTTTCTAGCAGATTAATGCCAATAAAAACATTTTATATCAAAACCTAGAATTAAGATTTGAGAGGTGTATGATGGAACTTCAGTTTCACAGTGGGTTTTTTTTTTAAACTTTTCATGTGTTTATTCTATGATTTACTATGATTTAGTTTGTGTTGTGGGCCAGTTGTTCTTTGTTATTGTAATACAATCTTATTACATTAGATTACAGTAAAATAAGATATTGAATAAACCTGCAGTGGGCATCACCAAATTCTGGACCCTGTGACCAATTTCTGATAAATTAAAGAGAATAAATAATAATATTTGCAGAGTGTTGTATTTTCTCAGATGGTCAAACTGTAATGTCTGTGAACAACAGGCCGACTCTCAGGGGAGCAGACTGACTACTGACTACAAAATGTTTTTTTCTGCTTTTATTGAGTCTGTACTTTCCTTTAATGTTATCTCTTGGTTTGGACATCTCAGTCTTAAAAACAAAAACAAACTGGGTAAAATGGTCAGGCTGAGTTGTAAAATAACTGGTCTTTGCCTTAAAAATCTTCATCAGCTATATGTAGAAAGGCTCATCTCTAAGGCTCAGACCATTGTTTCTGACTCTATTAACCCCTTGCATGCTGAGTGCCAGCTGCTTCCTTCATGGTGAAGGTTTACTTTCCCTAAATGCAGCACAAATAGGTCCAGGTTCTCTTTTGTCCCATCTGCTATTGCCACTCTTTACAAGCAATAATGTCAGGACATCATGCTTATTTAGTCCTGCTACATTTTAGCCTGGCTAACGCAAGACTATATCACAAATGAGATTAGTCTGGACACCAGCCATTCATTTATCCGTAGAGGAGGCGTGGTTTACGATCCTCCAGAGCTGTTTATTGGCCGCTATGAATGTCTATCAAAAGCGTCTCTAGGTAGCTCTTAGCCAATCGTATCAGTTATACCAGATGATGTATGTAGAGCGACAGAAATTTATGTTTATAAAGACAGACCAGCCCATCTCTACTTTGAGACTAAAATGCTCAATTTTGCTTCTGCAACTTTTTTCTGCAGCATGTTCTGACTCTGGCTGCTCTGTAGTTTCAGCTCACAGTCTACCAGCAGTGTTGGTGTGTGTGTGTGTGTGTCTGTGAGAAGTGTTGCTTGCTGCCTTGCTTCTCCAGTTCTTGCTTTCCGCAAGATTTATTTTTACGCCTTATTCCCCCCTCATGTCATTCAGCCACACATCCACTGATTTATGGTCAATAGACGAGTTGCTGCGGGTCTCTGGGCGGCTACGCTGTCCCCCGACTCGTAGCGAGATCATCGGCGTTACAGCAGTGAGCGGTAGCGGGGCTAGTTTGTAGATTAGGCTTTGGTCAAATCCTGTCGGAAGCAAGGCTAAAACATCCTTTTTGGTGGTGAAACAGGAGTGTAAAGTCAAACTTTGTTCTTCTTCTAAAATCAACTTTCACTCTAAACTATTTAAAACGCCTTAAGCTAGATTGAAAGAGAGTTTCACGTCAGCTGCAGCCATGTTGGATCCATAAGAAAACTACAAAACTACAAGCTTCCATCTGTTGAGTAGTATGCGTCATCGTCTTGCCGTCCCTCCCCGTTCTGTGATTGGATCCATAAAACAGGGCTAAGAAACGGCCATAGATTTCAGACTGCCTGCAGATTCGAAATGAAATCGAGGGTGCAAGGCAGTATGGGTATACCCAGGCTATCTGTCTTTTGTCTAATACTACTGTTTGTAAATTAAATTGCCCCTCGGAGATATTAAAGTTCTACCTTACCTTACCTTCCCTGAACAGAACCCACTGTAAGACTCAACTGCAGTAGTTCTGCTGTGGATTCTGCCCCTCGGAGGTATTAAAGTTCTACCTTTCCAAAAGGACCCTGCTCAAAGAACCAAAGGGAGGTTGGAATACATAACATCAGCCAGGAGATGAAGACCCTAAAGAGTCGGTACAAGCAGGCAGGAGACGAGGAGCGCTTTGGCTTGGTCGGAAGCGAAGCGGCAAGCTGACTTGCTCACAGGAGGAGATAGACCACCATCTTCAGCACACTTACAGCGACCCAGCAAGAGAGCAGGAGTTGGGAGAGTGCCGCACCCTGATAAATCCCCCTGAGCCGAGGGTGGAGTTCGATATGTCAGAGCTGCAGCTGAAGGAAGTGCAGGAGGTCGTCAGGAAAGCGCGTGCAAGCTCTGCTCCAGGACCAAGCGGCACTTCATATAAAGTGTACAAAAACTGTCCTAAACTCCTGCAGCGCCTGTTGAAGATCCTGCGAGTCATCTGGAGGAGGGGCAGGATTCCAGCACAGTGGAGAGTTGCCGAGGGGGTTTGGATTCCGAAGGAGGAGAACTCCAGGCAGATAGATCAGTTCCGCATCATCTCCCTGTTGTGTGTCTAAGCCAAGATCTTTTTCAGCGCTGTTTCCAACCGGCTGTGCGCCTTCCTTGGAACGAACAGCTTCATTGACACATCGGTCCAGAAGGGTGGAATCACAGGAATGCCAGGATGTCTGGAGCACACTGGAGTGGTAACACAGCTAATTAGAGAGGCAAGAGAGAACAAGGGCAATCTGTCAGTCTTGTGGCTCGACCTGGCAAATGCTTATGGCTCAATACCACACAAACTGGTGCAGCTCACGTTGACAAAACATCATGTCCCCAGCAGGATCAGCGACCTCATTGCTGACTACTACAGCAACTTCAGAATGAGGGCCTCTTCAGGAGCAGTGACATCAAGCTGGCACAAGATCGGGATTATCACTGGGTGCACTATCTCAGTGATCCTGTTCTCTCTGGCCATGAATATGCTCACAAAGTCTGCTGAGTCAGAGTGCAGAGGGCCTTAGATGAAAACAGCTCAACGCCAGCCACCAATCAGGGCGTTTATGGATGACCTCACAGTCACTACAGAGTCAGTTTCAGTCTGCCGATGGATTCTGCAGGGACTTGAAAAGCTGATGGTGTAGGCGCGGATGCGTTTCAAGCCTGCCAAGTCCAGATCAATGGTGCTGAGGAGAGGAAAGGTGGATGACAAGTTCCGATTCAGCGTTGCAGGTGCAACTATCCCAACCATAACTGAGAAGCCTGTTAAGAGCTTGGGCAAGGTGTTCGACAGCACCTTGAGGGATGCAGTGTCCATCCAATCAACATGCACTGAGTTGGATGGCTGGCTGAAATCAGTGGACCAGTCTGGCCTGCCAGGCAAATTCAAAGCGTGGCTGTACCAGCATGGTATTCTCACAAGGATCCTATGGCCACTTCTCGTCTATGAAGTGCCAATTTCAACAGTTGAGACCTTGGAGAGGAAGGTCAGCAGCCACCTAAGGAGATGGCTTGGTCTACCAAGGAGCCTAAGTAACATCGCACTGTATGGACACCGCAACAAACTCCAACTGCCATTTAAGTCCTAGGAAGAGGAGTTTAAGGTGTCGAAGTGCTGCAGTACAAGGACTCAAGCGATCCAATGGTGCCAAAGCAGGGATTGAAGTGAGGACAGGTAGGAAGTGGAAAGCAGAGGAGGCTGTTCGACAACCAGAGACAAGGCTGCATCACAAAAGGCTGGTGGGAGTGGTGACAAGAGGCAGAGCTGGACTGGGGTCCTTTGCAACTCCCTATGGTGGCACCATGAAAGGGAAGGATGAGCGTTGCCTAGTCCAGGAGGAGGTGAGAGCAGCAGTTGAGGAGGAAAGATCTTGCAGGGCAGTAGGAATGAGGCAACAAGGTGCTTGGACAAGATGGGACAACGCAATCGAGAGGAGGGTGACTTGGGCTGATCTGTGGAAAGCCGAACCACAGCGGATCAAGTTCCTCATACAGGCAGTGTATGATGAGCTTCCCAGCCCAGGTATTGCAGAAACACCAGCATGCCCGCTGTGCTCAAAGCGTGGAACCCTGGAGCACATTCTGAGCAGCTGTTCCAAGGCACTTGGAGAGGGACAGTACCGATGGAGACATGACCAGGTGCTGAAGGTTATTGCTGAAGCCATTGAGGCAGGTGTAGCAAATTGAAAAGGAAGCGGGGAGTGATCTTCATCAGATGTCTTCACCTCGGTCTGAGGCCATCTTTCTCCAACCTGTGAATCTTAATTTTAGTTAAGTTATTGACTCCTGTTGTTAAGTGGATCACAGAAAAATCCTTCATTCACCATTCCTGCCATTTATCAACATTTTTTAGACATTAGACATGTTAACCTGTTTATAGTATATTCTATAGTTTTGGTAGACAACCTATGCGGAGGCAATTCATTTATAAGATGAATTTTATGTCTTTATATTTCCAATTTATATTGTATCATTCTAGGCAAGGCAAGGCAAGGCAAGTTTATTTATATAGCACAATTCAGACACAGGGACATTCAAAGTGCTTCACAGGAGCAAGATTAAAATACATAAAACACATTAGAAGACATTTAAAAGCGAATTAAAAAAAAAAAAAAGTGAATGAATAAAAATTACAGGTTAAAATGGAAACAGAAAAGTCTTCAGACTTGATTTAAAAGAGCTGAGAGTTGCAGCAGACCTCAAGTTCTCTGGGAGTTTGTTCCAGAGATTTGGTGCATAAAAACTAAACGCTGCTTCTCCTTGTTTAGTCCTAACTCTGGGGACTGTAAGTAGACCTGTCCCAGACGTCCTAAGGGCTCTGGATGGCTCATAACGTATCAGCAGATCGGTAATATATTTTGGCCCTAGACCATTTAGGGCTTTATAAACCAACATTAATATTTTGAAATCAATTCTTTGAGTGACAGGAAGCCAGTGTAAAGACCTCAGAACTGGGGTGATGTGATCCAATTTTTTGGTCCTGGTGAGTACTCGAGCAGCAGCGTTCTGAATTGGCTGAAGCTGTCTGATAGATTTTTTTGGAAGCCCTGAAAGGACACTGTTACAGTAGTCAAGTCTACTAAAGATAAATGCATGGACAAGTTTTTCTAAATCTTGCTGAGACATAAGCCCTTTAATTCTTGATATGTTTTAACGTGGTAATAGGCTGACTTATTAATTGATTTAATGTGTTTTTTGAAATTCAAGCCTGAGTCTATGACAACACCAAGATTT
Organism: Centropristis striata; assembly: GCF_030273125.1. NCBI lineage: Eukaryota > Metazoa > Chordata > Actinopteri > Perciformes > Serranidae > Centropristis > Centropristis striata. The sequence goes on from NC_081521.1 coordinate 12,259,280, forward strand.
CTGGCTTGGTGTGTGGTTTCTAACATAACAGATTTAAGCTCTGCACTGACTTTTAATTGTTCATCTTTGGCACCAAAGACAATTACTTCAGTTTTGTCGCTGTTTAATTGAAGAAAATTTTGGCACATCCAATCATTGATTTGTTCAATGCACTTACTTAGTGTTTGAATTGGACTATAGTCACCTGGTGATATGGTTATGTAAATTTGTGTGTCGTCTGCATAATTGTGGTAGCATAATTTGTTCTTATTCATAATCTGAGCTAGTGGGAGCATGTAGATGTTAAACAGAAGAGGCCCAAGAATGGAACCTTGGGGAACCCCACATTCAATATTTGTTCGCTCGGATGTGAAATTGCCTATTGACATTCTAGGACATTTATTAACCCTCCCCTCATGTGAGTCTATGTGTTTTTAAACTTTACATGTGATCACACTCCCATTAAGTTTAACAAACAGTTATTTGCAATTATTATCATACATTGTAGCACTCCGAGAATAACATTAATCAGACAATTTTGTTTTTGTTGTCCCCAATGTGTAGAAGTGTCAGATGGTGAAAAGTTTTCTGCTCTAATGTTTTACACTCCTTTAACGTGAGTTCAAAAGGATCTAGGCCTTTCTCTATCTCTGCCATTTCCTCCTCGCCTGCTAGTTTCCTTGAGTGTGTGTATGTATGACCTAAGGTCAGAGTAAGGTCAGAGTGTCTTGTGAAGGGCTGGGTGTCTGTGTGCCTGTTCTCTGCTAACTGTCTTCTCTCCCTTCTTGTATGTGTATTGTGTGCTGAGTCTGATGTCCTCACAAAGCCTGTCAGGAGAAATATCAATGTTAACACACCACAGTATACATTTTAGCTTCTAACTAATAGACATGAAATGTATTAATTGTATGTTAGCCTTAGCAGGTAGAACATATCTTTCAACACTTTTTGCAAACACATTATTACTTTCAACAGCAAACACAATAACCTCATGATGAAAATGGTGACTTCTAGTGACCAAACAATAAACCTCAACTAAAAATGGTGACCTGGTTGTTTTTAGTTCAGAGCCAATTCAATTCAATTCAATTTAGGTGTAAGTAGGGGTGGGCGATATGGCCCTAAAAGATTATCACGATATTTCAGAGTATTATCGCGATAACGATATTCTTGACGATATCAAAAATACTGAAAAATATATAGAAAATTATTTTGTAGTCCATATAAATAAATAAAAATTGTACAACAAAATAAAAATCAATCATAAATCTAAATGTAGTGTAAATTGCAAATCTCAACAGTTGCCAAATACAAAAAAATTACTTACTTGAGTATTGGCGAATAATAATAAAAAATAACCTTCTAGGGGGTCTGGGGGCCCCCTGGGAGAAAATTTTGTACATTTTATAGTACAATGTGATCAATCTCGTCCACTTTGAGAGCTAAATGTGAGCAAACACCTCACAAACACATCATTGCCTATTTTAATTAATTATTGTAAAGGAGAATAAAGGTTCTTCTATGTTTTATTTAAGGCATCTTATTTTGACAGTCTTCTTGTAATTTCTGTGGTGGATTCTGTGCTCTTATTTTGAAAGCTGCATTTGTGAAGCGACAGGAATTAATAGTAGCTTTTTGTGATTAAAACAACTTTAATTGTTAGCTAATGTTAGCTTGCGGCTAACGAACGGCACAATGCAACAGTGTGTTTGGACCATTTGGACCTCTGACAGGACATGTTGACAGTATTTAGATCGGCTCACGCACACGCAGACGCACAGAGAGAGAGAGAGGGGACGGGACTGATACATTACAGACAGGTAGGTGCTTGTTTTGAAGCGCAGTGGGAGGGCAGCTCGGTATATTCAGTGCGTGTGTGTGAATGCATGCGCATGTCTCGGAGGAGGACTGAGTGGTGGGTCGGGTTTAGACTGACTGACGGGTGACAGACCCTGCTGAGCAGAGACACAACGCAAAATAACTTTATGTTATGAATAGTGTAGATATACTTTCAGTAGCTTGAAATGTGACGTTAGAGCAGCACTCTGGCGGGCTGCCAAGGTCTAGGTAATTAATAGGAAATCCTTATGCCACTTTGTCAAGAAGTAGGGCATGTTGCCAATATGCAAATGCATTTTTTTTACCCATAAAAAAAATATACCGGTATTATCGTGAACGATACGATATGGCACACCCCTAGAAGCTAGTTAATTGTCATTCAATTAATCTTAAATCAAAACAATAAGAATAATACTATCAAACCCCGGCACTAGCCGGCCATATAGAATAGAATACCTGAAATAAACTGTTTGTTTGGGCAGTATATCATTTTAAAGGGGTCTACCTGTGAAGATAAATTTACGCTTTTTTTTTTATAATATTGTGTCATATTATACAATAGGCCGAAATAAGATAATCAATTGGATAGTATACCTCACAGGACAGCTATGTTGAATATATGATTAGTCTCATGAGACATTTTTGTTATACCGTTCTCTAAGGTATATAGAAACTGGGCATTTAGAGAGTCTATAATAAAATTTTCCTCTCCTTTTCCTTCCAATTACCCATTAGTTACCTCTGCGTCTTAAAGGGGAACCCCCTCAGTAATTTGGTAGTGATTGTTGATTGTTGTTTCTGTTCTTGTTTTCCTCACCAAAGAATATGCGCGACAATTATGATTATGATAACCGTCAGGGTGATCAGGCCTGCTCGTGTATCACAACCAAGTCGTTTGAATGGCTTATCATACCTCCTTTGAAGCATGTCCATCTTCACCCAACTCCTTCTCCTCTTCTTCTCCTCTCTGTGTTCACTCTCCTTCTCAGATTGTTTTCCTTTTTCCAGTCTTTCTCCTTCCTCTCTTTTCTCTCACCCTTTTCTATCCACTCTTTCTTCCCTTCTCTATCCTTCCATGGCTTGTCTTCATCCCCTCTGCTAACCTTCTCTTAGTTCATCCTATTTTTCTCATACCCTCTGTGCATCCAATCTCTCTCTTCCTGCCTTAACCACTGTTCTCTTCTAGTCCTGTCTCAATTTGACAACACAAGCGCAGCATTTAGAAAATGAGCTGCAAAGACCACAACGAAATAAAAAAAAGCACTGCAAAGACCACAACACAAAACAATGAGAAAAGGCGCTGCAAATAAACCACAACACAACAGAAGTGTTTCCAGAGGACACTTAACAGTGATGCACATGTCTAGCCGGCGATCGATAGTGTGCTAGAGTTAGCCAGCGATCGATAGCATGCTAACAAGACCAAGACCATCTCGGTGCCATTGAGAGAGAACAACTAAAACATGTATCATTCATTTATTTGATTTGTTTAACTGCAATGTGATTGATATGGGCTAGCGGGCTAACGCTATATATCACGTTATAACATAAAAATAACATTATCATGAAATAACGTGATAATTTCACTTCTATTAACGTGAATCTATCATTATCTTGAAATAACATGATAATATCCAACATGGTCTTGCAGGAATCCGTGAAATAGCCACGGATTTGCTTAACTCAAAATCCGTGGAAAAGCCACGGAATCACTCAAATTTCCGTGAAACTGACACGGATTTCGCTACAATGCAAGTTAATGACAGTCATATCCCGTGGCTATTCCAACATACAAAGTGATTATGTACATTCACTGAGTGAATATTTAGAAAATAAAACATATATTTCTCACTAGAAATGTGATCAAAATCCATTTTTATGCAGAAAAAAATCAATCAAAATATTGATTTATTCACTAAAAATGAGAGAACTGTTCGCCATGTTTTTTGTTCTGACCGCCGGGACCTTGAAAGTCTCGTGACTTGGAACAAACCAATAGCCACGGGATATGACTGTCATTAACTTGCATTGTAGCGAAATCTGTGTCAGTTTCACGGAAATTTGAGTTATTCCGTGGCTATTCCACGGATTTTGATTTAAGCGAATCCGTGGCTATTTCACGGATTCCTGTGAGACCAGGTTCATAATATCACATGCGTGTCCAGACGTGTGCATCACTTTTAAGTGTCCTCTGGAAACACTTCTGTTGTGTTGTGGTCTTTGCAGCACGTTTTCTAAATGCTGGTGTTGTCAAATTGATGAAGATGTTTTCTCAGTTTGCTTGTGTTTTGTGTATTTGCATGTGTTTTCTTAAGTTGCAGCAATGTGAGCTCTCAGGGCCACCGTAGTTTTTCCCTCTGGAACCTGCCTCTAGACACTGCTGCTTGTATCCTTGCAGCAGCAAAGATACATTTTCCACAAATGCTCTAGTCTGGCTTATTTCAGGGGAGACGTCTGAATCTATCAAAGCTCTCATTCAAAAAGCTGGTTGGAAGCTTTGGTTATGAGCACAAGTTGGTTGAAGCTTAAAACTTAATATTTGACGGTTTTTGTGGATCTTTTTAGTAGATATGTAGATTTCCTTCTTCATTTGTAGTGCACACGCATGATTATTATGCAGTACTATGACTAACATGAGTATAACAACTGTATGTGTCATGTAGCTGGAGGCATTAAGTCATCAGTCTATTTGTAGCCTTTATTTAAACTTTATTTAAAAATATTTTGACTTTGCTTGATCTGTTATCCATATGCATGGTTTGGCAATGAATGATAAATAGTAATAAGTCAATGATAAACTTTTATGTATATTTGGTTATTCTGCATGTTTTCACTTGTATTTTATCTAAACACAGGAGGTAAGAAAAGGACACCTTGATTCTCACTTTCATGTCACTTACAAAAAATGTGATAATACTGTAGATTGTCTTGAAAAAGTTTAAGCCTTTATTTAATTCTTTACTCTATTTATTTGGCTTTGTCTTCCACCACTCTGTCCTGTGCTAGGTATACATGAAGAGGAACGGCAGCCTGAATCCTTTATACTTTCAGTTCACTCTGTTTGCAGACTATGGGTCACTCAGATATCTGTTCTTTATTCTGTGTCTGTTGATCTACATGACTATAATCTCTGCTAATGCTGTCATTATTGTGACAGTCATCCTGGAGAAGTCTCTGCATCAGCCCATGTATATTTTCATCTGCAGTCTGTCTTTGAACTCTCTGTACGGCTCGGCCGGCTTCTTCCCCAGGTTTCTGTCTGACCTTCTGTCTGACACTCATTTGACCTCACGTCCCTCATGTTTCATTCAAATCTATATAATTTACACCTATGCATCATGTGAGCTGACTATTCTGAGCATCATGTCCTACGATAGACTCGTTGCTATCTGCCAGCCTTTACATTATCACAGTAAAATGACAGTTAAGAAGGTGACACATCTTCTAATGTGCGCCGTGCTCTACCCTGCTGTTGCTATTGGCTTCGGTGTGTCACTTACTGTTCGATTACCGTTATGTGGAAATAAACTGCACAGGGTTTTCTGTTCTAACTGGCCTGTGGTTCAGCTCTCCTGTGTGGACACAACTCTGAACAATGTAGCAGGTCAGTTTATCACTGTGACATCGATCTTCATCCCCATGTTCTTTGTCCTGTACAGCTATCTGCGTATTCTGCTTGTTTGCAGGAGAAGCTCGTCTGAAGTCAGAGGAAAGGCGTTACAAACCTGCCTGCCTCACATTGTCACATTTATGACCTTTTCTTTCTCTCTCTTCTGTGAGCTTTCATTGACTCGGTTTGAGGCAGATAAAATGAATCCGATCATGACAATTGTTTTATCTTTGGAGTATCTGATCATTCCCCCTATCAATAACCCTCTAGTTTACGGCCTGAATCTGCCTCAGATTAGAGGTGTGGTTTTTAGATTTTTGAGGAAGGGTCCTACTGCCAAAATTTAGAATGCACATATAGCAAAAAGATGTTCAAAAATCTGCTTCTACACTAGATTCAATGTATATATATATTTTGTTTGCCATCACCTTTATTTCAAGGAAATTCATAAATAATACAACAGCAAAGATATGACACTTGCACAAGCTGTATAATTATGATTGGAACAACTCAGATTCACAGACGAACATACATCCCTGAAACTCACATTATGAGCTAGAGTTGGACTGAAATGTGTTTCTCCTTCTTTCTCTGTCTTTCTCTCATTAATTAAATGTTAAAGCTCATGTTAGAAAATATACTACACTACTTATATAAGCGTAAAGAGGAAGTTTTCAGCCTAGTCTTTAGGCTTAATCCTGAAACTACCTGGAAAGTGGAAAGGCAAAGATGAAGCGGAACACAAATTAGTAAGATCTCGTCCTTCACAGAAGGTTGTGGACAGAAAGCTGAACCTGGGGTATGTGCTGCTTTTCTAGCAGATTAATGCCAGTAAACACATTTTATATCAAAACCTAGAATTAGGATTTGAGAGGTGTATGATGGAACTTCAGTTTCACAGTGTTTTTTTTGTTGTTGTGTTTTTTTTACTTTTCATGTGTTTATTCTGTGATTTAATATAATTTAGTTTGTGTTGTGGGCCAGTTGTTCTTTGTTATTGTAATACAATCTTATTACATTAGATTACAGTTAAATAAGATATTGAATAAACCTGCAGTGGGCATCACCAAATTCTGGAACCTGTGACCAATTTCTAATAAATTAAAGAGAATAAATAATAATATTTTCAGAGTGTTGTATTTTCTCGGATGGTCAAACTGTAATGTATGTGAACAACAGGCCGACTCTCAGGGGAGCAGACTGACTACAGCCAGTCTGCAAACAGCTGATGACATATTGAAAAATTAAATACTGAAAAACATTAAAATATGTTTGATCAAACCTATTATAATTCAAATGCAGCACATATTGCTTTACATTAAAGAAATAACAGTACATAAACAGACATAGAATGGACATAAAAATGGGTAGAATGCCAAAATAAATGGAGCACAAGGTGAGAACAAACACTAATAATAATAACTAGAAAATTTCCTCTGGGGAAATTTTGAAAGGGCCACGGGGGCTATTGCCGGTGTGTGTACACTATGATGAGATTCTTCAGAGATTTCAAACTATGCCCTTTAACCTCAAAATATGTGTGTGTGTGTGTGTGTGTGTGTGTTTGAAGCATGTTTATGCATGTGTGAGGAGTGTGCGTGCTTACGCGCATGTGTGTGTGTGTGTGTGTGTGTGTGTGTGTATCTGTAACTGTAATCACATCAAAGATCAAAGGCAATCAGATCAAAGCAATCAACAGAATTAACTGACACCACCTGTTAAATTAAAGAGTGACAGCAGCCAGAGGTAGACTGGAATTTCTGGCCTCGAACAGAAAGCATTTTTGGCAAAACCATAATACCTATCATTGATCCGACTTCACTTTGAGCGTCCTGAGTTCTTCCTGAACATCAACATATGTTTTTTTTTTAAGAAAAATGAAAAAATAGCTTTGTTAGAGCGATCTAAAAAAACTGTTCCATCTTCCTTTTTTCCGAAATCTCCCTGCGTTCTTAATATGGGACCCAATGAGGCTGTTGGTGGTGTTGGTGGCACTTCTGTGTGTCGTACGCCCAAACTATAACTCTGACAGCTTTACCAGAGGATTGTGAGTGAGAAGACAAATGTTCCTACGTTTCTATGTATAAATTATTTCTGTAGAGTGGAATTTGCGGCCTGGAGCGCAGTTTTCAAATTTATTTTTTGACAGTTTTTTTCTCTCCCTCTACACTCTGGTGATGATGTCACACACTGTGGCACGAACATTCCGTGCAATACACACCCATTATAATCTCAGAATTTCTCCAAAAATGATCATGGTCATTGAACAGGGATTGATAAAAAACTATATGACATCGAAATGTGGATTAATACACAGATACACAAGACTTGTGTCTACTGTTTAAAGTTTAAATGGAGTCTCTAGGTGAAATTACTCCGGAGAAGTAGACGTTTAAAAATCTCCAATTATTGTTCTTTTTTGCTCATTTTTTGTCGGCCGTCCCATTCATTTCAATGCAAGATTTTGGGCAGTTTTTCGCGACGTAATAGCACACCGATCCCGATCAAACCGCACGGTTTGATATATAATTTGTCCTGCAACTCTTCAAGTTGTAGGACTAGTAGCGGGACGAAATTGCGTCCGGAAGAGGAAGAAGAAGAAATCCACAGTATAACACTGGTCCCTACAATGCAAATGCAAAATTTCAATGCATTTAATTTGCAAAGTCCCTACAATGCAAATGCAACATTTCAATGCATTTCAATGCAAAATTTTGGGCAGTTTGACTTACGTCGTGAAAAATTTGTATTCTGTAGAGAAAGGTAATAGCACACCGATCCCGATCAAACCACACGTTTTGATATATAATTTGTCCTGCAACTCTTCAAGTTGTAGGACTAGTAGTGGGACGAAATTGCGTCCGGAAGAGGAAGAAGAAGAAATCCACAGTATAACACTGGTCCCTACAGCTATTGCTGTATGGGACCAGTGATCGCTGCGATTGCCCCGAGGCCCTAACTAGAAAATTTCCTCTGGGGAAATTCTGAAAGGGCCACGAGGGCTACTGCCGGTATGTGTACACTATGATGAGATTCTTCAGAGATTTCAAACTATGCCCTTTAACCTCAAAATTTGTGTGTGTGTGTGTGTGTGTGTGTAATTAAAATCACATAAAGTTACCTGTGTGTGTGTGTGTGTGTGTGTGTGTGTGTTTGAAGCATGTGTATGCATGTGTGAGGAGTGTGCGTGCTTACGCGCATGTATGTGTGTGTGTGTGTGTGTGTATCTGTAACTGTAATCACATCAAAGATCAAAGGCAATCAGATCAAGCAATCAGCAGAATTAACTGACACCAGTTAACGAAAGAGTGACAGCAGCCAGAGGTGGACTGGAATTTCTGGCCTCGAACAGAAAGCATTTCTGGCAAAACCATAAGACCTATCATTGATCCGACTTCACTTTGAGCGTCCCGAGTTCTTCCTGAACGTCTACATATGTTGTTTTTTTTAGAAAAATGAAAAAATTGCTTTGTTAGAGCGATCTACAAAAACTGTTAAATGTCCCTTTTTCTGAGATCTTCCTGCGTTTTTAATATGGGAGCCAATGAGGCTGTTGGTGGGTGTTGGTGGTGCATCTGTGCATCCTACGCCCAAACTATAACTCTGACAGCTTTACCAGAGGATTGTGAGTGAGAAGACAAATTTTCCTACGTTTCTATGTATAAATTATTTCTGTAGAGTGGAATTTGCGGCCTGGAGCGCAGTTTTCAAATTTATTTTTTGACAATTGTTTCTCTCCCTCTACACTCTGGCAATGATGTCACACACTGTGACACGAACATTCCGTGCAATACACACCCATTATAATCTCAGAATTTCTCCAAAAATGATCATGGTCATTGAACAGGGATTGATAAAAAACTATATGACCTATCGAAACGTGGATTAATACACAGATACACAAGACTTGTGTCTACTGTTTAAAGTTTAAATGGAGTCCCTAGGTGAAATTATGCCTGACAAGTAGACGTTTAAATATCTCCAATTATTGTTCTTTTTCGCTCATTTTTTGTCGGCCGTCCCATTCATTTCAATGCAAAATTTTGGGCAGTTTTTCGCGACTAACGTCGCAAAAAATTCATATTCTGTCAAGAAAAGTAATAGCACATTGATCCTGATCAAACCGCACGTTTTGATATGTAATTTGTCCTGCAACTCTTCAAGTTGTAGGACTAGTAGCGGGACGAAATTGCGTCCGGAAGAGGAAGAAGAAGAAATCCACAGTATAACACTGGTCCCTACAGCTATTGCTGTATGGGACCAGTGCTCGGTGCGATTGCCCCGAGGCCCTAATAATAAACATAGTGAAAATTATATCAATGCCATATATCAAGGGCACAGGTTGGAGTCTGGACTTCCTTTCCACCTCCACAACAACCAGTTGCGTTCGTTCTGATGCTGTGGCCTTGCAGAATGATGGTGAAAATGAAATCAATTTTGTTTGGAATATATCTTTTGGTAAATGAGTCACAAAGGTTGTGATGTAATGGTTGAAGGGATTTCTTATGGCATCTAGATTTCAGTAGTTTGGAAATGTTTTTTTAAAAAGTGTGGTGGTTTTTACATTTTACTTGCGGCTTTCCGTGTGCTTGACTGACTCAAAATCTAACAAAGAAAATATACATACATTACAAAACACAAATACTTTCACAGCAACTGCAACTTAAGAAAAACAAGTGTATGCAAATACACAAAACACAAGCAAATTGAGAAAACATCTCAATTTGACAACACAAGCGCAGCATTTAGAAAATGAGCTGCAAAGACCACAACGAAATAAAAAAAAGCACTGCAAAGACCACAACACAAAACAATGAGAAAAGGCGCTGCAAATAAACCACAACACAACAGAAGTGTTTCCAGAGGACACTTAACAGTGATGCACACGTCTAGCCGGTGATCGATAGCGTGCTAGCGTTAGCCAGCGATCGATAGCGTGCTAGCAAGACCAAGACCATCTCGGTGCCGTTGAGAGAAAACAACTAAAACATGTATCATTCATTTATTTGATTTGTTTAACTGCAGTGTGATTGATATGGGCTAGCGGGCAAACGCTATATATCACGTTATAACATAAAAATAACATTATCATGAAATAACGAGATAATTTCACTTCTATTAACGTGAATCTATCATTATGTTGAAATAACATGATAATATCCAACATGGTCTCGCAGGAATCCGTGAAATAGCCACGGATTTGCTTAACTCAATATCCGTGGAATTGCCACGGAATCACTCAAATTTCCGTGAAACTGACACGGATTTCGCTACAATGCAAGTTAATGACAGTCATATCCTGTGGCTATTCCAACATACAAAGTGATTATGTACATTCACTGAGTGAATATTTAGAAAATAAAACATATATTTCTCACTAGAAATGTCATCAAAATCCATTTTTATGCAGAAAAAAAATCAATCAAAATATTGATTTTTTCACTAAAAATGAGAGTACTGTCCGCCATGTTTTTTGTTCTGACTGCCGGGACTTTGAAAGTCTCGTGACTTGGAACAAACCAATAGCCACGGGATATGACTGTCATTAACTTGCATTGTAGCGAAATCCGTGTCAGTTTCACGGAAATTTGAGTTATTCCGTGGCTATTCCACGGATTTTGAGTTAAGCGAATCACGGATTCCTGTGAGACCAGGTTCATAATATCACATGCGTGTCCAGACGTGTGCATCACTTTTAAGTGTCCTCTGGAAACACTTCTGTTGTGTTGTGGTCTTTGCAGCATGTTTTCTAAATGCTGCGCTGGTGTTGTCAAATTGATGAAGATGTTTTCTCAGTTTGCTTGCGTTTTGTGTATTTGCATGTGTTTTCTTAAGTTGCAACACTGTGAGCTCTCAGGGCCACCGTAGGTTTTCCCTCTGGAACCTGCCTCTAGACACTGCTGCTTGTATCCTTGCAGCAGCAAAGATACATTTTCCACAAATGCTCTAGTCTGGTAGTCTGGCTAACACCAGACTATTCTCAAATGAGGTCTAGTCTGGCAACGAGCAATGGATTTTTCCGTAGAGGAGGTGTGGTTTACGATCCTCCGGAGCCGTTTATTGGGCGCTTAGAATGTCTATCAAAAACGTCTGTAGGTAGCTCTTAGCCAATCAGATCAGTTATACCAGATGACGTAGTAGAGCAACAGAAATGGATGTTTGTTGTGTGTGTGTCTGTGAGAGAGTGTTGCTTGCTGCTTTGCTTCTCCAGTGCTCGCTTTCTGCAAGATTATTTATTTTCACGCTTTATTCCCCCTCATGTCATTCAGCCACACATCCACTGATGTTATGGGCAATAAACAAGCTGCCGCGGGTCTCTCGGCGGCACCGCTGTCCCCCGGCTCGGAGCGAGATCACCGGCGGTGACCAGCGGTCTCGCCGGTACGGGGCTAATCACCGGCGCTACCGGTGATCTCGTTCCGAGCCGGGGGACAGCGGTGCCGCCAAGAGACCTTTCGCCTTTCAACTTTCGCTCTAAACTATTTAAAACACCATCTACAGCTAAAGAGAGTTTCGCGTCTGCAGCAGCCATGTTGGATCCGGAAAACTACAAGCTTCCAAATGCCGAGTAGTACGCGTCATCATCTTGCCGTCCCTCCCCGCTCTGTGATTGGATCCCTAAAACAGGGCTAAGAAACTGTCCTGGATTCCAGACCCTTTCGCAGTTCGAAATTAAATTCAAGCGCGCAAGGCAGTCTGGGTATATCCAGGCTACTAGTCTGGCTTATTTCAGGGGAGACGTCTGAATCTATCAAAGCTCTCATTCAAAAAGCTGGTTTGAAGCTTTGGTTATGAGCACAAGTTGGTTGAAGCTTAAAACTTAATATTTGACGGTTTTTGTGGATCTTTTTAGTAGATATGTAGATTTCCTTCTTCATTTGTAGTGCACACACATGATTATTATGCAGTACTATGACTAACATGAGTATAACAACTGTATGTATCATGTAGCTGGAGGCATTAAGTCATCAGTCTATTTGTAGCCTTTATTTAAACTTTATTTAAAAATATTTTGACTTTGCTTGATCTGTTATCCATATGCATGGTTTGGCAAATAAGTCAATGATAAACGTTTATGTATATTTGGTTATTCTGCATGTTTTCACTTGTATTTTATCTATACACAGTAGGTAAGAAAAGGACACCTTGATTGATACTTTCATGTCACTTACAAAAAAATGTGATAATACTGTAGATTGTCTTGAAAAAGTTTAAGCCTTTATTTAATTCTTTACTCTATTTATTTGGCTTTGTCTTCCACCACTCTGTCCTGTCCTAGGTATACATGAAGAGGAACAGCAGCCTGAATCCTTTATACTTTCAGTTCACTCTGTTTGCAGACTATGGGTCACTCAGATATCTGTTCTTTATTCTGTGTCTGTTGATCTACATGACTATAATCTCTGCTAACGCTGTCATTATTGTGACAGTCATCCTGGAGAAGTCTCTGCATCAGCCCATGTTTATTTTCATCTGCAGTCTGTCTTTGAACTCTCTGTACGGCTCGTCCGGCTTCTTCCCCAGGTTTCTGTCTGACCTTCTGTCTGACAATCATTTGACCACACGTCCCTCATGTTTCATTCAGATGTACATCATTTACACCTATGCATCATGTGAGCTGACTATTCTGAGCATCATGGCCTACGATAGACTTGTTGCTATTTGCCAGCCTTTACATTATCACAGTAAAATGACAGTTAAGAAGGTGACACATCTTCTAATGTGCGCCGTGCTCTACCCTGCTGTTGCTTGTGGCTTCTGTCTGTCCCTTACTGTTCGATTACCGTTATGTGGAAATAAACTGCACAGGGTTTTCTGTTCTAACTGGCCTGTGGTTCAGCTCTCCTGTGTGGACACAACTATGAACAATGTGGCAGGTCAGTTTGTCACTGTGACATCGATCTTCATCCCCATGTTCTTTGTCCTGTACAGCTATCTGCGTATTCTGCTTGTTTGCAGGAGAAGCTCGTCTGAAGTCAGAGGAAAGGCGTTACAAACCTGCCTGCCTCACATTGTGACATTTATGACCTTTACTTTCTCTCTCTTCTGTGAGCTTTCATTGACTCGCTTTGAGGCAGATAAAATGAATCCGATCATGACAATTGTTTTATCTTTGGAGTATCTGATCATTCCCCCTATCAATAACCCTCTAGTTTACGGCCTGAATCTGCCTCAGATTAGAGGCGTTGTTTTTAGATTTTTGAGGAAGGGTCCTACTGCCAAAATTTAGAATGCACATATAGCAAAAATATGTAAAAAATCTGCTTCTACACTAGATTCAATGTATATATATTTTGTTTGCCATCACCTTTATTTTAAGGAAATTCATAAATAATACAACAGCAAAGATATGACACTTGCACAAGCTGTATAATTATGATTGGAACAACTCAGATTCACAGACGAACATACATCCCTGAAACTGACATTATGAGCTAGAGTTGGACTGAAATGTGTTTCTCTTTCTGTCTCTGTCTTTCTCTCATTAATTAAATGTTAAAGCTCATGTTAGAAGATATACTACACTACTTATATAAGCGTAAAGAGGAAGTTTTAAGCTTAGTCTTTAGGCTTAATCCTCATAGTCCTGAAACTACCTGCAAAGTGGAAAGGCAAAGATGAAGCGGAACACAAATTAGTAAGATCTCGTCCTTCACAGTAGGTTGTGGACAAAAAGCTGAACCTGGGGTATGTGCTGCTTTTCTAGCAGATTAATGCCAATAAAAACATTTTATATCAAAACCTAGAATTAAGATTTGAGAGGTGTATGATGGAACTTCAGTTTCACAGTGGGTTTTTTTTTTTTTTTTACTTTTCATGTGTTTATTCTATGATTTACTATGATTTAGTTTGTGTTGTGGGCCAGTTGTTCTTTGTTATTGTAATACAATCTTATTACATTAGATTATAGTTAAATAAGATATTGAATAAACCTGCAGTGGGCATCACCAAATTCTGGACCCTGTGACCAATTTCTGATAAATTAAAGAGAATAAATAATAATATTTGCAGAGTGTTGTATTTTCTCAGGTGGTCAAACTGTAATGTCTGTGAACAACAGGCCGACTCTCAGGGGAGCAGACTGACTACTGACTACAAAATGTTTTTTTCTGCTTTTATTGAGTCTGTACTTTCCTTTAATGTTATCTCTTGGTTTGGACATCTCAGTCTTAAAAACAAAAACAAACTGGGTAAAATGGTCAGGCTGAGTTGTAAAATAACTGGTGTTTGCCTTAAAAATCTTCATCAGCTATATGTAGAAAGGCTCATCTCTAAGGCTCAGACCATTGTTTCTGACTCTATTAACCCCTGGCATGCTGAGTGCCAGCTGCTTCCTTCATGGTGAAGGTTTACTTTCCCTAAATGCAGCACAAATAGGTCCAGGTTCTCTTTTGTCCCATCTGCTATTGCCACTCTTTACAAGCAATAATGTCAGGACATCATGCTTATTTAGTCCTGCTACATTTTAGCCTGGCTAACGCAAGACTATATCACAAATGAGATTAGTCTGGACACCAGCCATTCATTTCTCCGTAGAGGAGGCGTGGTTTACGATCCTCCAGAGCTGTTTATTGGCCGCTATGAATGTCTATCAAAAGCGTCTCTAGGTAGCTCTTAGCCAATCGTATCAGTTATACCAGATGATGTATGTAGAGCGACAGAAATTTATGTTTATAAAGACAGACTAGCCCATCTCTACTTTGAGACTAAAATGGTCAATTTTGCTTCTGCAACTTTTTTCTGCAGCATGTTCTGACTCTGGCTGTTCTGTAGTTTCAGCTCACAGTCTACCAGCAGTGTTGGTGTGTGTGTGTGTGTGTGTGTGTGTGTGTGTGTGTGTGTGTCTGTGAGAAGTGTTGCTTGCTGCCTTGCTTCTCCAGTTCTTGCTTTCCGCAAGATTTATTTTTACGCCTTATTCCCCCCTCATGTCATTCAGCCACACATCCACTGATTTATGGTCAATAGACGAGTTGCTGCGGGTCTCTGGGCGGCTACGCTGTCCCCCGAATCGTAGCGAGATCATCGCGTTACAGCAGTGAGCGGCAGCGGGGCTAGTTTGTAGATTAGGCTTTGGTCAAATCCTGTCGGAAGCAAGGCTAAAACATCCTTTTTGGTGGTGAAACAGGAGTGTAAAGTCAAACTTTGTTCTTCTTCTAAAATCAACTTTCGCTCTAAACTATTTAAAACACCTTAAGCTAGATTGAAAGAGAGTTTCACGTCAGCTGCAGCCATGTTGGATCCATAAGAAAACTACAAAACTACAAGCTTCCATCTGTTGAGTAGTATGCGTCATCGTCTTGCCGTCCCTCCCCGTTCTGTGATTGGATCCATAAAACAGGGCTAAGAAACGGCCATAGATTTCAGACTGTCTGCAGATTCGAAATGAAATTGAGCGTGCAAGGCAGTATGGGTATACCCAGGCTATCTGTCTTTTGTCTAATACTACTGTTTGTAAATTAAATTGCCCCTCGGAGATATTAAAGTTCTACCTTACCTTACCTTCCCTGAACAGAACCCACTGTAAGACTCAACTGCAGTAGTTCTGCTGTGGATTCTGCCCCTCGGAGGTATTAAAGTTCTACCTTTCCAAAAGGACCCTGCTCAAAGAACCAAAGGGAGGTTGGAATACATAACATCAGGCAGGAGATGAAGACCCTAAAGAGTCGGTACAAGCAGGCAGGAGACGAGGAGCGATTTGGCTTGGTCGGAAGCGAAGCGGCAAGCTGACTTGCTCACAGGAGGAGATAGACCACCATCTTCAGCACACTTACAGCGACCCAGCAAGAGAGCAGGAGTTGGGAGAGTGCCGCACCCTGATAAATCCCCCTGAGCCGAGGGTGGAGTTCGATATGTCAGAGCTGCAGCTGAAGGAAATGCAGGAGGTTGTCAGGAAAGCGCGTGCAAGCTCTGCTCCAGGACCAAGCGGCACTTCATATAAAGTGTACAAAAACTGTCCTAAACTCCTGCAGCGCCTGTTGAAGATCCTGCGAGTCATCTGGAGGAGGGGCAGGATTCCAGCACAGTGGAGAGTTGCCGAGGGGGTTTGGATTCCGAAGGAGGAGAACTCCAGGCAGATAGATCAGTTCCGCATCATCTCCCTGTTGTGTGTCTAAGCCAAGATCTTTTTCAGCGCTGTTTCCAACCGGCTGTGCACCTTCCTTGGAACGAACAGCTTCATTGACACATCGGTCCAGAAGGGTGGAATCACAGGAATGCCAGGATGTCTGGAGTACACTGGAGTGGTAACACAGCTAATTAGAGAGGCAAGAGAGAACAAGGGCAATCTGTCAGTCTTGTGGCTCGACCTGGCAAATGCTTATGGCTCAATACCACACAAACTGGTGCAGCTCACGTTGACAAAACATCATGTCCCCAGCAGGATCAGCGACCTCATTGCTGACTACTACAGCAACTTCAGAATGAGGGCCTCTTCAGGAGCAGTGACATCAAGCTGGCACAAGATTGGGATTATCACTGGGTGCACTATCTCAGTGATCCTGTTCTCTCTGGCCATGAATATGCTCACAAAGTCTGCTGAGTCAGAGTGCAGAGGGCCTTAGATGAAAACAGCTCAACGCCAGCCACCAATCAGGGCGTTTATGGATGACCTCACAGTCACTACAGAGTCAGTTTCAGTCTGCCGATGGATTCTGCAGGGACTTGAAAAGCTGATGGTGTGGGCGCGGATGCGTTTCAAGCCTGCCAAGTCCAGATCAATGGTGCTGAGGAGAGGAAAGGTGGATGACAAGTTCCGATTCAGCGTTGCAGGTGCAACTATCCCAACCATAACTGAGAAGCCTGTTAAGAGCTTGGGCAAGGTGTTCGACAGCACCTTGAGGGATGCAGTGTCCATCCAATCAACATGCACTGAGTTGGATGGCTGGCTGAAATCAGTGGACCGGTCTGGCCTGCCAGGCAAATTCAAAGCGTGGCTGTACCAGCATGGTATTCTCACAAGGATCCTATGGCCACTTCTCGTCTATGAAGTGCCAATTTCAATAGTTGAGACCTTAGAGAGGAAGGTCAGCAGCCACCTAAGGAGATGGCTTGGTCTACCAAGGAGCCTAAGTAACATCGCACTGTATGGACACCGCAACAAACTCCAACTGCCATTTAAGTCCTTGGAAGAGGAGTTTAAGGTGTCGAAGTGCTGCAGTACAAGGACTCAAGGGATCCAATGGTGCCAAAGCAGGGATTGAAGTGAGGACAGGTAGGAAGTGGAAAGCAGAGGAGGCTGTTCGACAACCAGAGACAAGGCTGCATCACAAAAGGCTGGTGGGAGTGGTGACAAGAGGCAGAGCTGGACTGGGGTCCTTTGCAACTCCCTATGGTGGCACCATGAAAGGGAAGGATGAGCGTCGCCTAGTCCAGGAGGAGGTGAGAGCAGCAGTTGAGGAGGAAAGATCTTGCAGGGCAGTAGGAATGAGGCAACAAGGTGCTTGGACAAGATGGGACAACGCAATCGAGAGGAGGGTGACTTGGGCTGATCTGTGGAAAGCCGAACCACAGCGGATCAAGTTCCTCATACAGGCAGTGTATGATGAGCTTCCCAGCCCATTTAACCTGCATGTGTGGGGTATT
Organism: Centropristis striata; assembly: GCF_030273125.1. Classification (NCBI taxonomy): domain Eukaryota; kingdom Metazoa; phylum Chordata; class Actinopteri; order Perciformes; family Serranidae; genus Centropristis; species Centropristis striata. The sequence continues at coordinate 12,277,290 of NC_081521.1, forward strand.
GCAGAAACACCAGCATGCCCGCTGTGCTCAAAGCGTGGAACCCTGGAGCACATTCTGAGCAGCTGTTCCAAGGCACTTGGAGAGGGACAGTACCGATGGAGACATGACCAGGTGCTGAAGGTTATTGCTGAAGCCATCGAGGCAGGTGTCGAGTGGGCCAAGCGCTCCCGCCTCCCCAAGCAAGCCATCGTCTTCATCAGAGCCGGGGAAGCTACCGCTCACTGCTGTACCTTACCTTCCCTGAACAGAACCCACTGTAAGACTCAACTGCAGTAGTTCTGCTGTGGATTCTGGTTTCTGCACAACAGGGGGCATATAGGACACCATGAAAACACATTAAATAATAAACATATTCAAATATTTAACTTGAAATGACGGCTACAACCTGACAGCATGCTCCCCCAAACTGGGTTAAACCAAAAAAACTTTCCTAACTGATGTAGTTTTGAATATGTTTTATCCGCATGCTAAACAAGCACAGCTGCAGAAACTAAAAGATGTTGCCTTTCAAACAAAGCCTCATACATACATTCTTTTACAGTTCTTCTTTTATGAACTTTGACACAAATTGTTTTGGTCTAACCTTTGTTAAACTGATAAAGTTTTGTTGTGAAAATTGTAACTCTGAATTCGATCCATACTTTTTTTAAATTTATGTTTTCACAGCATCTAAACTTCTTTAGAATGGGTGTTTTTCCAGTATTTACGAAATAATTACAATATAAATAATTTCTCCTTTCTTCTAAAATACCCTGTAGATACCCATTTCTTCCTAAAATACTTACAGTATAACTTATTTCTCGTTTCCTCTAAAATACAAATTGTTACTCCCTTGTTCCACTATACCTACATTTAAGTGAAGTATTTATATGTAGTGATTCATACTAGGATATTACACCGTAACTTTAGAGTACTTGGGTGATTAACCTTTAAGTCATAATTTTGATCAATGAAACGTATGAGGGTTTACATGTTTCATGTAGCTTAACTTTTGCTTGGTGGCAAAAAAAAAGGAAAAAAGACATACATAAGAGAAAACAAATGAAGTCAGGTGAGAGTGGATTTCCCTTTGGACCCTCTGTTGACATTGCAATTTGTATTCTAGCAGCTCACAAATAAAAACTGCTTCAGTCTGGCTTATTACAGAGGAGACGGCCTCTTCTGTCAGAGCAACAAGCAACACAACACAACTTGCTTTGGAAGCTTTGGTTATGATCATATTTGACGGTTGATAGTTCTGTAGTTTTTTTTATAGTTTTTCTGCACTATTAGAACTTACATGAAATTACAAAATGTAACATTGAGTGTGATATCCTCTTATGTCGGTGTTAAATAATCAATATATTTGTAGCATTTATTTAAACTTTGCTCATGTTTTTTTTTTTACTCTGTTATAGAAGAACAAGAGCCTGAGTGAGTGCGAGAAATATTGATAAAATCACTGTTTACCCATCAACAATTCCTCTTAAGTTACCTGAATGTTTTTAAGTTAGACTGACTATTGTGAATGACAAGTATTGGAGATATGTATGGTAGCTTATGCATATTACCTGCATGCAGGCTTATTGTATTTTGTGTCTTGTTAAAGTATGAAAATAGAAGATTTTGATAAGAACATTTTAATCTTTAACTGTACCACAATCTGTTTTATCCCCTCCTTCTTTCCCTCCATCACTCTCTTCTTCCAGCTGTCCTGTCCTAGGTATACATGAAGAGGAACAGCAGCCTGAATCCTTTATACTTTCAGTTCACTCTGTTTGCAGACTATGGGTCACTCAGATATCTGTTCTTTATTCTGTGTCTGTTGATCTACATGACTATAATCTCTGCTAACGCTGTCATTATTGTGACAGTCATCCTGGAGAAGTCTCTGCATCAGCCCATGTTTATTTTCATCTGCAGTCTGTCTTTGAACTCTCTGTACGGCTCGTCCGGCTTCTTCCCCAGGTTTCTGTCTGACCTTCTGTCTGACAATCATTTGACCACACGTCCCTCATGTTTCATTCAGATGTACATCATTTACACCTATGCATCATGTGAGCTGACTATTCTGAGCATCATGGCCTACGATAGACTTGTTGCTATTTGCCAGCCTTTACATTATCACAGTAAAATGACAGTTAAGAAGGTGACACATCTTCTAATGTGCGCCGTGCTCTACCCTGCTGTTGCTTGTGGCTTCTGTCTGTCCCTTACTGTTCGATTACCGTTATGTGGAAATAAACTGCACAGGGTTTTCTGTTCTAACTGGCCTGTGGTTCAGCTCTCCTGTGTGGACACAACTATGAACAATGTGGCAGGTCAGTTTGTCACTGTGACATCGATCTTCATCCCCATGTTCTTTGTCCTGTACAGCTATCTGCGTATTCTGCTTGTTTGCAGGAGAAGCTCGTCTGAAGTCAGAGGAAAGGCGTTACAAACCTGCCTGCCTCACATTGTCACATTTATGACTTTTACTTTCTCTCTCTTCTGTGAGCTTTCATTGACTCGCTTTGAGGCAGATAAAATGAATCCGATCATGACAATTGTTTTATCTTTGGAGTATCTGATCATTCCCCCTATCAATAACCCTCTAGTTTACGGCCTGAATCTGCCTCAGATTAGAGGCGTTGTTTTTAGATTTTTGAGGAAGGGTCCTACTGCCAAAATTTAGAATGCACATATAGCAAAAATATGTAAAAAATCTGCTTCTACACTAGATTCAATGTATATATATTTTGTTTGCCATCACCTTTATTTTAAGGAAATTCATAAATAATACAACAGCAAAGATATGACACTTGCACAAGCTGTATAATTATGATTGGAACAACTCAGATTCACAGACGAACATACATCCCTGAAACTGACATTATGAGCTAGAGTTGGACTGAAATGTGTTTCTCTTTCTGTCTCTGTCTTTCTCTCATTAATTAAATGTTAAAGCTCATGTTAGAAGATATACTACACTACTTATATAAGCGTAAAGAGGAAGTTTTGAGCTTAGTCTTTAGGCTTAATCCTCATAGTCCTGAAACTACCTGCAAAGTGGAAAGGCAAAGATGAAGCGGAACACAAATTAGTAAGATCTCGTCCTTCACAGTAGGTTGTGGACAAAAAGCTGAACCTGGGGTATGTGCTGCTTTTCTAGCAGATTAATGCCAATAAAAACATTTTATATCAAAACCTAGAATTAAGATTTGAGAGGTGTATGATGGAACTTCAGTTTCACAGTGGGGTTTTTTTTTTAACTTTTCATGTGTTTATTCTATGATTTACTATGATTTAGTTTGTGTTGTGGGCCAGTTGTTCTTTGTTATTGTAATACAATCTTATTACATTAGATTACAGTAAAATAAGATATTGAATAAACCTGCAGTGGGCATCACCAAATTCTGGACCCTGTGACCAATTTCTGATAAATTAAAGAGAATAAATAATGATATTTGCAGAGTGTTGTATTTTCTCAGATGGTCAAACTGTAATGTCTGTGAACAACAGGCCGACTCTCAGGGGAGCAGACTGACTACTGACTACAAAATGTTTTTTTCTGCTTTTATTGAGTCTGTACTTTCCTTTAATGTTATCTCTTGGTTTGGACATCTCAGTCTTAAAAACAAAAACAAACTGGGTAAAATGGTCAGGCTGAGTTGTAAAATAACTGGTGTTTGCCTTAAAAATCTTCATCAGCTATATGTAGAAAGGCTCATCTCTAAGGCTCAGACCATTGTTTCTGACTCTATTAACCCCTTGCATGCTGAGTGCCAGCTGCTTCCTTCATGGTGAAGGTTTACTTTCCCTAAATGCAGCACAAATAGGTCCAGGTTCTCTTTTGTCCCATCTGCTATTGCCACTCTTTACAAGCAATAATGTCAGGACATCATGCTTATTTAGTCCTGCTACATTTTAGCCTGGCTAACGCAAGACTATATCACAAATGAGATTAGTCTGGACACCAGCCATTCATTTCTCCGTAGAGGAGGCGTGGTTTACGATCCTCCAGAGCTGTTTATTGGCCGCTATGAATGTCTATCAAAAGCGTCTCTAGGTAGCTCTTAGCCAATCGTATCAGTTATACCAGATGATGTATGTAGAGCGACAGAAATTTATGTTTATAAAGACAGACTAGCCCATCTCTACTTTGAGACTAAAATGGTCAATTTTGCTTCTGCAACTTTTTCCTGCAGCATGTTCTGACTCTGGCTGCTCTGTAGTTTCAGCTCACAGTCTACCAGCAGTGTTGGTGTGTGTGTGTGTGTGTGTGTGTGTCTGTGAGAAGTGTTGCTTGCTGCCTTGCTTCTCCAGTTCTTGCTTTCCGCAAGATTTATTTTTACGCCTTATTCCCCCCTCATGTCATTCAGCCACACATCCACTGATTTATGGTCAATAGACGAGTTGCTGCGGGTCTCTGGGCGGCTACGCTGTCCCCCGACTCGTAGCGAGATCATCGGCGTTACAGCAGTGAGCGGTAGCGGGGCTAGTTTGTAGATTAGGCTTTGGTCAAATCCTGTCGGAAGCAAGGCTAAAACATCCTTTTTGGTGGTGAAACAGGAGTGTAAAGTCAAACTTTGTTCTTCTTCTAAAATCAACTTTCACTCTAAACTATTTAAAACACCTTAAGCTAGATTGAAAGAGAGTTTCATGTCAGCTGCAGCCATGTTGGATCCATAAGAAAACTACAAAACTACAAGCTTCCATCTTTTGAGTAGTATGCGTCATCGTCTTGCCGTCCCTCCCCGTTCTGTGATTGGATCCATAAAACAGGGCTAAGAAACGGCCATAGATTTCAGACTGCCTGCAGATTCGAAATGAAATCGAGCGTGCAAGGCAGTATGGGTATACCCAGGCTATCTGTCTTTTGTCTAATACTACTGTTTGTAAATTAAATTGCCCCTCGGAGATATTAAAGTTCTACCTTACCTTACCTTCCCTGAACAGAACCCACTGTAAGACTCAACTGCAGTAGTTCTGCTGTGGATTCTGCCCCTCGGAGGTATTAAAGTTCTACCTTTCCAAAAGGACCCTGCTCAAAGAACCAAAGAGAGGTTGGAATACATAACATCAGGCAGGAGATGAAGACCCTAAAGAGTCGGTACAAGCAGGCAGGAGACGAGGAGGGATTTGGCTTGGTCGGAAGCGAAGCGGCAAGCTGACTTGCTCACAGGAGGAGATAGACCACCATCTTCAGCACACTTACAGCGACCCAGCAAGAGAGCAGGAGTTGGGAGAGTGCCGCACCCTGATAAATCCCCCTGAGCCGAGGGTGGAGTTCGATATGTCAGAGCTGCAGCTGAAGGAAATGCAGGAGGTCGTCAGGAAAGCGCGTGCAAGCTCTGCTCCAGGACCAAGCGGCACTTCATATAAAGTGTACAAAAACTGTCCTGAACTCCTGCAGCGCCTGTTGAAGATCCTGCGAGTCATCTGGAGGAGGGGCAGGATTCCAGCACAGTGGAGAGTTGCCGAGGGGGTTTGGATTCCGAAGGAGGAGAACTCCAGGCAGATAGATCAGTTCCGCATCATCTCCCTGTTGTGTGTCTAAGCCAAGATCTTTTTCAGCGCTGTTTCCAACCGGCTGTGCACCTTCCTTGGAACGAACAGCTTCATTGACACATCGGTCCAGAAGGGTGGAATCACAGGAATGCCAGGATGTCTGGAGCACACTGGAGTGGTAACACAGCTAATTAGAGAGGCAAGAGAGAACAAGGGCAATCTGTCAGTCTTGTGGCTCGACCTGGCAAATGCTTATGGCTCAATACCACACAAACTGGTGCAGCTCACGTTGACAAAACATCATGTCCCCAGCAGGATCAGCGACCTCATTGCTGACTACTACAGCAACTTCAGAATGAGGGCCTCTTCAGGAGCAGTGACATCAAGCTGGCACAAGATCGGGATTATCACTGGGTGCACTATCTCAGTGATCCTGTTCTCTCTGGCCATGAATATGCTCACAAAGTCTGCTGAGTCAGAGTGCAGAGGGCCTTAGATGAAAACAGCTCAACGCCAGCCACCAATCAGGGCGTTTATGGATGACCTCACAGTCACTACAGAGTCAGTTTCAGTCTGCCGATGGATTCTGCAGGGACTTGAAAAGCTGATGGTGTGGGCGCGGATGCGTTTCAAGCCTGCCAAGTCCAGATCAATGGTGCTGAGGAGAGGAAAGGTGGATGACAAGTTCCGATTCAGCGTTGCAGGTGCAACTATCCCAACCATAACTGAGAAGCCTGTTAAGAGCTTGGGCAAGGTGTTCGACAGCACCTTGAGGGATGCAGTGTCCATCCAATCAACATGCACTGAGTTGGATGGCTGGCTGAAATCAGTGGACCGGTCTGGCCTGCCAGGCAAATTCAAAGCGTGGCTGTACCAGCATGGTATTCTCACAAGGATCCTATGGCCACTTCTCGTCTATGAAGTGCCAATTTCAACAGTTGAGACCTTGGAGAGGAAGGTCAGCAGCCACCTAAGGAGATGGCTTGGTCTACCAAGGAGCCTAAGTAACATTGCACTGTATGGACACCGCAACAAACTCCAACTGCCATTTAAGTCCTTGGAAGAGGAGTTTAAGGTGTCGAAGTGCTGCAGTACAAGGACTCAAGGAATCCAATGGTGCCAAAGCAGGGATTGAAGTGAGGACAGGTAGGAAGTGGAAAGCAGAGGAGGCTGTTCGACAACCAGAGACAAGGCTGCATCACAAAAGGCTGGTGGGAGTGGTGACAAGAGGCAGAGCTGGACTGGGGTCCTTTGCAACTCCCTATGGTGGCACCATGAAAGGGAAGGATGAGCGTCGCCTAGTCCAGGAGGAGGTGAGAGCAGCAGTTGAGGAGGAAAGATCTTGCAGGGCAGTAGGAATGAGGCAACAAGGTGCTTGGACAAGATGGGACAACGCAATCGAGAGGAGGGTGACTTGGGCTGATCTGTGGAAAGCCGAACCACAGCGGATCAAGTTCCTCATACAGGCAGTGTATGATGAGCTTCCCAGCCCATTTAACCTGCATGTGTGGGGTATTGCAGAAACACCAGCATGCCCGCTGTGCTCAAAGCGTGGAACCCTGGAGCACATTCTGAGCAGCTGTTCCAAGGCACTTGGAGAGGGACAGTACCGATGGAGACATGACCAGGTGCTGAAGGTTATTGCTGAAGCCATCGAGGCAGGTGTCGAGTGGGCCAAGCGCTCCCGCCTCCCCAAGCAAGCCATCGTCTTCATCAGAGCCGGGGAAGCTACCGCTCACTGCTGTACCTTACCTTCCCTGAACAGAACCCACTGTAAGACTCAACTGCAGTAGTTCTGCTGTGGATTCTGGTTTCTGCACAACAGGGGGCATATAGGACACCATGAAAACACATTAAATAATAAACATATTCAAATATTTAACTTGAAATGACGGCTACAACCTGACAGCATGCTCCCCCAAACTGGGTTAAACCAAAAAAACTTTCCTAACTGATGTAGTTTTGAATATGTTTTATCCGCATGCTAAACAAGCACAGCTGCAGAAACTAAAAGATGTTGCCTTTCAAACAAAGCCTCATACATACATTCTTTTACAGTTCTTCTTTTATGAACTTTGACACAAATTGTTTTGGTCTAACCTTTGTTAAACTGATAAAGTTTTGTCGTGAAAATTGTAACTCTGAATTCGATCCATACTTTTTTTAAATTGATGTTTTCACAGCATCTAAACTTCTTTAGAGTGGGTGTTTTTCCAGTATTTACGAAATAATTACAATATAAATAATTTCTCCTTTCTTCTAAAATACCCTGTAGATACCCATTTCTTCCTAAAATACTTACAGTATAACTTATTTCTCGTTTCCTCTAAAATACAAATTGTTACTCCCTTCGCTCCCTACCTACATTTAAGTGAAGTATTTATATGTAGTGATTCATACTAGGATATTACACCGTAACTTTAGAGTACTTGGGTGATTAACCTTTAAGTCATAATTTTGATCAGTGAAACGTATGAGGGTTTACATGTTTCATGTAGCTTAACTTTTGCTTGGTGACATAAAAAAAGAAAATAAGACATACATAAGAGAAAAAAAAATGAAGTCAGGTGAGAGTGGATTTCCCTTTGGACCCTCTGTTGACATTGCAATTTGTATTCTAGCAGCTCACAAATAAAAACTGCTTCAGTCTGGCTTATTACAGAGGAGACGGCCTCTTCTGTCAGAGCAACAAGCAACACAACACAACTTGCTTTGGAAGCTTTGGTTATGATCATATTTGACGGTTGATAGTTCTGTAGTTTTTTTTTATAGTTTTTCTGCACTATTAGAACTTACATGAAATTACAAAATGTAACATTGAGTGTGATATCCTATTATGTCGGTGTTAAATAATCAATATATTTGTAGCATTTATTTAAACTTTGCTCATGTTTTTTTTTTTACTCTGTTATAGAAGAACAAGAGCCTGAGTGAGTGTGAGAAATATTGATAAAATCACTGTTTACCCATCAACAATTCCTCTTCAGTTACCTGAATGTTTTTAAGTTAGACTGACTATTGTGAATGACAAGTATTGGAGATATGTATGGTAGCTTATGCATATTACCTGCATGCAGGCTTATTGTATTTTTGTGTCTTGTTAAAGTATGAAAATAGAAGATTTTGATAAGAACATTTTAATCTTTAACTGTACCACAATCTGTTTTACCCCCTCCTTCTTTCCCTCCATCACTCTCTTCTTCCAGCTGTGCTGTTGTGCAGACATGAAGAGCAACAGCAGCCTGAATCCTTTATACTTTCAGTTCACTCTGTTTGCAGACTATGGGTCACTCAGATATCTGTTCTTTATTCTGTGTCTGTTGATCTACATGACTATAATCTCTGCTAACGCTGTCATTATTGTGACAGTCATCCTGCAGAAGTCTCTGCATCAGCCCATGTATATTTTCATCTGCAGTCTGTCTTTGAACTCTCTGTACGGCTCGGCCGGCTTCTTCCCCAGGTTTCTGTCTGACCTTCTGTCTGACACTCATTTGATCTCACGTCCCTCATGTTTCATTCAGATGTACATCATTTACACCTATGCATCATGTGAGCTGACTATTCTGAGCATCATGGCCTACGATAGACTCGTTGCTATTTGCCAGCCTTTACATTATCACAGTAAAATGACAGTTAAGAAGGTGACACATCTTCTAATGTGCGCCGTGCTCTACCCTGCTTTTGCTTGTGGCTTCTGTCTCTGTCTTACTGTTCGATTACCATTGTGTGGAAATAAACTGCAGAAGGTTTTCTGTTCTAACTGGACTGTGGTTCAGCTCTCCTGTGTGGACACAACTATGAACAATGTAGCAGGTCAGTTTGCCACTGTGACATTGATCGTCATCCCCATGTTCTTTGTCCTGTACAGCTATCTGCGTATTCTGCTTGTTTGCCGGGGAAGCTCGTCTGAAGTCAGAGGAAAGGCGTTACAAACCTGCTTGCCTCACATTGTCACATTTATGACTTATACTTTCTCTATATTCTGTGATTTGTCATTGACACGATTTGAGGCTGATGAATTGAATCCGATCATGACAATTGTTTTATCTTTGGAGTATCTGATCATTCCCCCTATCAATAACCCTCTAGTTTACGGCCTGAATCTGCCTCAGATTAGAGGTGTGGTTTTTAGATTTTTGAGGAAGGGCCATTCTGCCAAAATTTAGAATGCACATATAGCAAAAAGATGTTAAAAAATCTGCTTCTACACTAGATTCAATGTATATATATTTTGTTTGCCATCACCTGTATTTCAAGGAAATTCATAAATAATACAACAGCAAAGATATGACACTTGCACAAGCTGTATAATTATGATTGGAACAACTCAGATTCACAGACGAACATACATCCCTGAAACTCACATTATGAGCTAGAGTTGGACTGAAATGTGTTTCTCTTTCTGTCTCTGTCTTTTTCTCATTAATTAAATGTTAAAGCTCATGTTAGAAGATATACTACACTACTTATATAAGCGTAAAGAGGAAGTTTTCAGCCTAGTCTTTAGGCTAATCCTCATAGTCCTGAAATTACCTAGAAAGTGGAAAGGCAGAGATGAAGCGGAACACAAATTAGTAAGATCTCGTCCTTCAAAGAAGGTTGTGGACAGAAAGCTGAACCTGGGGTATGTGCTGCTTTTCTAGCAGATTAATGCCAATAAACACATTTTATATCAAAGCCTAGAATTAGGATTTGAGAGGTGTATGATGGAACTTCAGTTTCACAGTGTTTTTTTTTTTTTTAATTAAATTTTTCTTTACTTTTCATGTGTTTATTCTGTGATTTAATATAATTTAGTTTGTGTTGTGGGCCAGTTGTTCTTTGTTATTGTAATACAATCTTATTACATTAGATCACAGTAAAATAAGATATTGAATAAACCTGCAGTGGGCATCACCAAATTCTGGACCCTGTGACCAATTTCTAATAAATTAAAGAGAATAAATAATAATATTTTCAGAGTGTTGTATTTTCTCAGATGGTCAAACTGTAATGTATGTGAACAACAGGCCGACTCTCAGGGGAGCAGACTGACTACAGCCAGTCTGCAAACAGCTGATGACATATTGAAAAATGAAATACTGAACAACAATAAAATATGTTTGATCAAACCTATTATAATTCAAATACAGCACATATTGCTTTACATTAAAGAAATAACATTACATAAACAGACATAGAATGAACATAAAAATGGGTAGAATGCCAAAATAAATGGAGCACAAGGTTTGAACAAACACTAATAATTATAATAATAATAATAAACATAGTGAAAATTACATCAATGCCAATGTATTAATGGTGGAAATTTCAGTTTTTTATAAGAAAACTATTTTACTTAACAATCCAACCAATCCAATTGGTTTGCGGCGTTATTGCTACAGTGGGTGATTTGAATGTGCAAAAGGAAACATTAAAGTGACAAAATAAAATGTTTTCTGAGTAATAATAACATTGATATTGCACAGTCTTAAAGTCACACTGACTTTAAATCTTTAAAAAGTGACCTGGGGTTGTATTAAAAAATCAGCCTACTTCAGCAACAGCACTCTGTTGACATATCTTTGATCATACAGAAATCATCACTCATACATGCAAAAAATAAAAAATAAAAATATATTATTGGTGTTATTATTGGTTGGTAATTGCTCTTGGGGGCCCCCTAGTGGCCACGAGGCCCTAAGCAGTCCCTTAGTTCACTTATGCCTTGGGCCGGCTGTGATCCAGTCTTGAAGTCAACCATGGTGTTTTATTTGGAGGTGCATTGATGGTAGCCATTTGGCCATGAGAAAGAAAATGAAATGTGTATATAGTCATTTAGCTATGTGTAAAGATAATACACAAATTACTCAGATAAACGTGGCCAAGACTAAAGAGATGGTCATCGATTTTCGGAGGAAGCCCTGCTCTCCCACACCCTGTGTGATTAAAGGGGAGCCAGTGGCAGCAGTGCAGCAGTATGACATTTGATGCAAACACTGACGGTAGATGTAAAAAGCTGAACCAGTGTATGTTCTTTTTCAGAAAGCTGCAGAGTTTTAATGCAGACAGGACTCTAATGAAAATGTTTTTTCCGCTTTTATTGAGTCTGTACTTTCCTTTAATGTTATCTGTTGGTTTGGACATCTCAGTCTTAAAAACAAAAACAAACTGGGTAAAATGGTCAGGCTGAGTTGTAAAATAACTGGTCTTTGCCTTAAAAATCTTCATCAGCTATATGTAGAAAGGCTCATCTCTAAGGCTCAGACCATTGTTTCTGACTCTATTAACCCCTTGCATGCTGAGTTCCAGCTGCTTCCTTCAGGGTGAAGGTTTACTTTCACTAAATGCAGCACAAATAGGTCCAGGTTCTCTTTTGTCCCATCTGCTATTGCAGACTGTTTATTGGGCGCTATGAATGTCTATCATAATCGTCTGTACGTAGCTCTTAGCCAATCATATCAGTTATACCAGATGACGTATGTAGAGCGACAGAAATTGATGTTTACAAAGACAGACTAGCCCATCTCTACTTTGAGACTAAAATGGTCAATTTTGCTTCTGCAACTTTTTTCTGCAGCATGTTCTGACTCTGGCTGCTCTGTAGTTTCAGCTCACAGTCTACCAGCAGTGTTGGTGTGTGTGTGTGTGTGTCTGTGTGTCTGTGAGAGAGTGTTGCTTGCTGCTTTGCTTCTCCAGTTCTCGCTTTCCGCAAGATTTATTTTAAATTTTTTTAATTTTACGCCTTATTCCCCCTCATGTCATTCAGCCACACATCCACTGATTTTATGGTCAATAGACGAGCTGCTGCGGGTCTCTGGGCGGCTCCGCTGTCCCCCGGCTCGGTAGCGGGGCTAGTTGGTAGATTAGGCTTTGGCCAAATCCCCGTTGGAAGCAAGGCTAAAACATCCTTTTTGGTGGTGAAACAGGAGTGTAAAGTCAAACTTTGTTCTTCTTCTAAAATCAACTTTCGCTCTAAACTATTTAAAACGCCTTAAGCTAGATTGAAAGAGAGTTTCACGTCAGTTGCAGCCATGTTGGATCCATAAGAAAACTACAAAACTACAAGCTTCGGTCTGTTGAGTAGTATGCGTCATCGTCTTGCCGTCCCTCCCCGTTCTGTGATTGGATCCATACAACAGGGCTAAGAAACGGCCATAGATTTCAGACTGCCTGCAGATTCGAAATGAAATCGAGCGTGCAAGGCAGTATGGGTATACCCAGGCTATCTGTCTTTTGTCTAATACTACTGTTTGTAAATGAAATTGCCCCTCGGAGATATTAAAGTTCTACCTTACCTTCCCTTCCCTGAACAGAACCCACTGTAAGACTCAACTGCAGTAGTTCTGCTGTGGATTCTGCCCCTCGGAGGTATTAAAGTTCTACCTTTCCAAAAGGACCCTGCTCAAAGAACCAAAGGGAGGTTGGAATACATAACATCAGGCAGGAGATGAAGACCCTAAAGAGTCGGTACAAGCAGGCAGGAGACGAGGAGCGATTTGGCTTGGTCGGAAGCGAAGCGGCAAGCTGACTTGCTCACAGGAGGAGATAGACCACCATCTTCAGCACACTTACAGCGACCCAGCAAGAGAGCAGGAGTTGGGAGAGTGCCGCACCCTGATAAATCCCCCTGAGCCGAGGGTGGAGTTCGATATGTCAGAGCTGCAGCTGAAGGAAATGCAGGAGGTTGTCAGGAAAGCGCGTGCAAGCTCTGCTCCAGGACCAAGCGGCACTTCATATAAAGTGTACAAAAACTGTCCTGAACTCCTGCAGCGCCTGTTGAAGATCCTGCGAGTCATCTGGAGGAGGGGCAGGATTCCAGCACAGTGGAGAGTTGCAGAGGGGGTTTGGATTCCGAAGGAGGAGAACTCCAGGCAGATAGATCAGTTCCGCATCATCTCCCTGTTGTGTGTCTAAGCCAAGATCTTTTTCAGCGCTGTATCCAACCGGCTGTGCACCTTCCTTGGAACGAACAGCTTCATTGACACATCGGTCCAGAAGGGTGGAATCACAGGAATGCCAGGATGTCTGGAGCACACTGGAGTGGTAACACAGCTAATTAGAGAGGCAAGAGAGAACAAGGGCAATCTGTCAGTCTTGTGGCTCGACCTGGCAAATGCTTATGGCTCAATACCACACAAACTGGTGCAGCTCACGTTGACAAAACATAATGTCCCCAGCAGGATCAGCGACCTCATCGCTGACTACTACAGCAACTTCAGAATGAGGGCCTCTTCAGGAGCAGTGACATCAAGCTGGCACAAGATCGGGATTATCACTGGGTGCACTATCTCAGTGATCCTGTTCTCTCTGGCCATGAATATGCTCACAAATTCTGCTGAGTCAGAGTGCAGAGGGCCTTAGATGAAAACAGCTCAACGCCAGCCACCAATCAGGGCGTTTATGGATGACCTCACAGTCACTACAGAGTCAGCCGATGGATTCTGCAGGGACTCGAAAAGCTGATGGTGTGGGCGCGGATGTGTTTCAAGCCTGCCAAGTCCAGATCAATGGTGCTGAGGAGAGGAAAGGTGGATGACAAGTTCCGATTCAGCGTTGCAGGTGCAACTATCCCAACCATAACTGAGAAGCCTGTTAAGAGCTTGGGCAAGGTGTTCGACAGCACCTTGAGGGATGCAGTGTCCATCCAATCAACATGCACTGAGTTGGATGGCTGGCTGAAATAAAGTGGACCGGTCTATGAAGTGCCAATTTCGACAGTTGAGACCTTGGAGAGGAAGGTCAGCAGCCACCTAAGGAGATGGCTTGGTTTACCAAGGAGCCTAAGTAACATCGCACTTTATGGACACCGCAACAAACTCCAACTGCCATTTAAGTCCTTGGAAGAGGAGTTTAAGGTGTCGAAGTGCTGCAGTACAAAGACTCAAGCGATCCAATGGTGCCAAAGCAGGGATTGAAGTGAGGACAGGTAGGAAGTGGAAAGCAGAGGAGGCTGTTCGACAACCAGAGACAAGGCTGCATCACAAAAGGCTGGTGGGAGTGGTGACAAGAGGCAGAGCTGGACTGGGGTCCTTTGCAACTCCCTATGGTGGCACCATGAAAGGGAAGGATGAGCATCGCCTAGTCCAGGAGGAGGTGAGAGCAGCAGTTGAGGAGGAGAGATCTTGCAGGGCAGTAGGAATGAGGCAACAAGGTGCTTGGACAAGATGGGACAACGCAATCGAGAGGAGGGTGACTTTGGCTGATCTGTGGAAAGCCGAACCACAGCGGATCAAGTTCCTCATACAGGCAGTGTATGATGAGCTTCCCAGCCCATTTAACCTGCATGTGTGGGGTATTGCAGAAACACCAGCATGCCCGCTGTGCTCAAAGCGTGGAACCCTGGAGCACATTCTGAGCAGCTGTTCCAAGGCACTTGGAGAGGGACAGTACCGATGGAGACATGACCAGGTGCTGAAGGTTATTGCTGAAGCCATCGAGGCAGGTGTCGAGTGGGCCAAGCGCTCCCGCCTACCCAAGCAAGCCATCGTCTTCATCAGAGCCGGGGAACAGCCAAGCACCGCTGCAAAAACATCTGCAGGTGTTCTGGCCTCTGCAAGGGACTGGCAGCTGTTGGTTGACCTTGAGCAGAAACTGAAGTTCCCCAACCACATAGTGACCACCAACTTGAGGCCAGACATTGTTCTCCTGTCCGAATCCACCAAGCAAGTACTACTGTTGGAGCTCACAGTCCCTTGGGAAGATCGCTTGGAAGAGGCCTTTGAAAGGAAGCTAACCAAGTACGATGGACTTGTCAGCAGTTGTCAGCAAGCTGGATGGAGAGCAAGGTGTCTCCCAATAGAGGTTGGAAGCAGGGGCTTTGCAGCGCGATCGCTGTCCAGAGCCTTCAGTACGTTGGGCATCGTAGGACTGAGGAAGAGAAGAGCCATCCGCAACACCACCGAAGCGGCAGAGAAAGCCTCAAGATGGCTTTGGCTCAAGAGGGGAGAGCCACGGGGGCAGAAGTAGCTAGTTAGCCACCTGGACACAAGCTGGGGTCTGATCAACCTCAGCCGGGTCACCTGGAGGAGGGTGTATGATTTTGAAAGACCCGAAACACACGATGATTCCAGGAATCATCACTGAAGATGTGTCCAGAAGCATCAGTAGATGTACTTGCACAGCTTTGTAAATTAAATTGCCCCTCGGAGATATTAAAGTTCTACGTTACCTTACCTTCCCTGAACAGAACCCACTGTAAGACTCAACTGCAGTAATTCTGCTGTGGATTCTGGTTTCTGCACAACAGGGGGCATATGGGACACCATGAAAACACATTAAATAATAAACATATTCAAATATTTTACTTGAAATGACGGCTACAACCTGACAGCATGCTCCCCCAAACTGGGTTAAACCAAAAAAACTTCTTTCCTAACTGATGTAGTTTTGAATATGTTTTATCCGCATGCTAAACAAGCACAGCTGCAGAAACTAAAAGATGTTGCCTTTCAAACAAAGCCTCATACATACATTCTTTTACAGTTCTTCTTTTATGAACTTTGACACAAATTGTTTTGGTCTAACCTTTGTTAAACTGATAAAGTTTTGTTGTGAAAATTGTAACTCTGAATTCGATCCATACTTTTTTTAAATTTATGTTTTCACAGCATCTAAACTTCTTTAGAATGGGTGTTTTTCCAGTATTTACGAAATAATTACAATATAAATAATTTCTCCTTTCTTCTAAAATACCCTGTAGATACCCATTTCTTCCTAAAATACTTACAGTATAACTTATTTCTCGTTTCCTCTAAAATACAAATTGTTACTCCCTTCCCTCCCTACCTACATTTAAGTGAAGTATTTATATGTAGTGATTCATACTAGGATATTACACCGTAACTTTAGAGTACTTGGGTGATTAACCTTTAAGTCATAATTTTGATCAGTGAAACGTATGAGGGTTTACATGTTTCATGTAGCTTAACTTTTGCTTGGTGACATAAAAAAAGAAAATAAGACATACATAAGAGAAAAAAAAATGAAGTCAGGTGAGAGTGGATTTCCCTTTGGACCCTCTGTTGACATTGCAATTTGTATTCTAGCAGCTCACAAATAAAAACTGCTTCAGTCTGGCTTATTACAGAGGAGACGGCCTCTTCTGTCAGAGCTCTCGTGTAACAAGCAACACAACACAACTTGCTTTGGAAGCTTTGCTTATGATCATATTTGACGGTTGATAGTTCTGTAGTTTTTTTTATAGTTTTTCTGCACTATTAGAACTTACATGAAATTACAAAATGTAACATTGAGTGTGATATCCTATTATGTTGGTGTTAAATAATCAATATATTTGTAGCATTTATTTAAACTTTGCTTATGGTTTTTTTTTACTCTGTTATAGAAGAACAAGAACCTGAGTGAGTGTGAGAAATATTGATAAAATCACTGTTTACCCATCAACAATTCCTCTTAAGTTACCTGAATGTTTTTAAGTTAGACTGACTATTGTGAATGACAAGTATTGGAGATATGTATGGTAGCTTATGCATATTACCTGCATGCAGGCTTATTGTATTTTTGTGTCTTGTTAAAGTATGAAAATAGAAGATTTTGATAAGAACATTTTAATCTTTAACTGTACCACAATCTGTTTTACCCCTTCCTTCTTTCCCTCCATCACTCTCTTCTTCCAGCTGTGCTGTTGTGCAGACATGAAGAGCAACAGCAGCCTGAATCCTTTATACTTTCAGTTCACTCTGTTTGCAGACTATGGGTCACTCAGATATCTGTTCTTTATTCTGTGTCTGTTGATCTACATGACTATAATCTCTGCTAACGCTGTCATTATTGTGACAGTCATCCTGGAGAAGTCTCTGCATCAGCCCATGTATATTTTCATCTGCAGTCTGTCTTTGAACTCTCTGTACGGCTCGGCCGGCTTCTTCCCCAGGTTTCTGTCTGACCTTCTGTCTGACACTCATTTGATCTCACGTCCCTCATGTTTCATTCAGATGTATGTTATTACCACCTATGCATCATGTGAGCTGACTATTCTGAGCATCATGGCCTATGATAGACTCGTTGCTATTTGCCAGCCTTTACATTATCACAGTAAAATGACAGTTAAGAAGGTAACACATCTTGTGAGTTTTGCAGTGCTCTACCCTGCTGTTGCTTGTGGCTTCTGTCTGTCCCTTACTGTTCGATTACCATTGTGTGGAAATAAACTGCAGAAGGTTTTCTGTTCTAACTGGCCTGTGGTTCAGCTCTCCTGTGTGGACACGACTCTGAATCTTGTAGCAGGTCAGTTTGTTGCAATAACAACACTCTTCATCCCCATGTTCTTTGTTCTGTACAGCTATCTGCGTATTCTGCTAGTTTGCCGGGGAAGCTCGTCTGAAGTCAGAGGAAAGGCCTTACAAACCTGCCTGCCTCACATTGTGACATTTATGACTTATACTTTCTCTATATTCTGTGACTTGTCATTGACACGATTTGAGGCCGATAAATTGAATCCAATCATAAGAGTAGTTTTATCTTTTGAGTATTTGATAATTCCCCCGATCAATGACCCTCTAGTTTACGGCATGAATCTACCTCAGATTAAAGGAGTCATTTTGGGATTTCTGAAGAAGGGTCCTACTGTTCAAATTTAAAACTCAAGTGAAGCATTGAGCCACAAAATATGGAATATGTTTATTGTATTTGCCTATAGATTTTTTGTGTGGTTAAGGAGATCTATTAGGGATAATATACATTTGCATTAAAATTAGTCTCAAATGTTAATATATTTCTCTTCGTCTATCCTTCATAAATTAAATGTAAAAGCACATGTTCCAAAAGACTGTGTGCTGCTTTTTCAGACAGATTAAATGCCAAAAAACACTGGGCCTTTAATATAAAAACCTATTCGATTTGATAGATTTCAGTCGTGTAGTGGCACAATGTGTATATAAATAATGAATAATAATCTTATCAAAGCATGGTCCTTTTCTGATGGTCAGATGGACTGTAATGAGTGTGATTAGTGTTCTGCCTCTTGCCTCTGAACAATCCACACAATTTATTGACAGGAGTGCCTCAGGGGTCGGTGTTCGATCACCTTCTCTTCTCAATATACACCACCTCATTTTCACAATCATCCTATGCTATGCTGACCATACCCAGCTCTTCCTGTTAATACCACCTGATGACCTCAAAGTCTCTGCACAAATCTCTTCTCTAAGGTGGAACTGCTATAGCATCCCACCCCATCCCCCTACACATCAACAAATTAATATACAGCTCAGATCAACCCAACTCATGCCTACAAGGTCTGCACCAAACTTGGGTGTCATGATTAATAAGCATCTAACTTTTACGACTGACATGGCCTTGATTACCCGATTATGGCAATTTGCCCTGTATAACATCAGAAAAATTGGACTCTACCTGACTGAGCGTGCAGCACTACATGCCCTCTTGATATCATGCATCAACTACTGATGCATGATGCAACTCCTTTCTGGCAGGTCTCCCTGCATGCAGATTCAAGACCCTCCACTGGCTCCCAGTTGCTTCCAATTCTACAATATCATTTAGCAGACGCTTTTATCTAAAGCGATGTGCAAATGAGAGTAATACAACACAAGCAAAGATGAAGTCAAGAAACATAGCAAGAGTAAGTGCCGTGGGTCAAGTTCGAGTCCATTGGGACACAAGTGCTTTTTAGGTCGCAAGAGCGGTCAGTGCGATACTTGTTGTAGTCATCAATGTGGATCAAGAGTGAAGGTGTTCAGTAAAGAGTTGGTCTTCAGTCTCTTCTTAAAGATTGAGAAGGACTCAGCGGAACGGATGGAGTTTGGAAGTTCGTTCCACCACCTATAGGGGCTCTACAGAGGAGAAGAGTCTGGTCTGAGACCTTCAGCGGCGGAGGAGCCAGACGTCTTTCACTCGAAGAACGTATTGGACGGGAGGGTTTGTGGACCTGAACAAAGGAGTTCAGATAAGAAGGGGGCTGTGCCCGTTGCTATTTTGAAGGCAAGAGACAAGGCTTTGAATTTGATGCGGGCTGTGACTGGGAGCCAGTGCAGAGAGATGAGTGACATGTGCTCTCCTGGGCTGGTTGAAGACCAGATGTGCAGCTGCGTTCTGGATCATCTGCAGAGGCTTGGTGGTGATTACTGCGAGTTGCAGTAGTCCAAACGTGATAACACAAGGGCCTGAACCAGGAATTGGGTCGATTGCTCGGTCAGGTAGGGTCTGATTTTCCTGATGTTGGACAGGGCGAATCGACAAGTTCGGGCAATTGAGGACACATGAACCTTGAAGGTCAGTTGGTCATCAGTCATGACACCCAAGGTTTGTGTAGAGCTTGTGGGTACAAGTTGCGTGGAACCAAGCTGAAGATTGATAGGCTGATATAAGGTGGGACGGGCTGGGGTGACGAGGAGCTTCGTCTTTGAGAGGTTAAGCTGAAGGTGATGTTCTTGTTTCCAACATCTAGTTCAAAACCATGACACTCACTTACAAAACATACTAAAACAGCTCTCGCCTTCCTGAACTCCTTCAATCAGGTGCACACACCATCCCATGGACCCTATGTGCCTAGCTGGACTCTTCTCCTCTGTACTTCCCTAGTGGTGAAACGAGTTACCAAAGTCTATCTGCTCACAATCTTCAAGAAGAGACTAAAGGGGTCAAAAAGGAACCCATGACATTCGACTGGTTTTAGGACATGTAGAAAAAAAATATTAACAACTTTTTTTTTTTAACGTTTTAAGGTAACTCATGACCAACAAATTTTAGTCAAATTTACAAAATTAGGCCTCATTTCAAGAGAAAAAAAGTTTTCAATAGTAATAGTGGAAAAAAATGTCTTGATGGAAATGCACTGAGTAAGTTATGTCAGTTTTAATAAGGAATAATAAAGGAAAAAATGAAAATTATATATCAATGTGTTGGTCATAAGTTACCTTAAAAGGTGGAGAAAAAAAAGTTGGTCATAATTTTTTTCCTACTATGTCCTAAAACCAGTCGAATGTCATGGGGTCCTTTTTGACCCCTGAGGAGGATGGGTGTTATACTTTCTTAAATTTTTGCTCTTTCACTAAAAGTTGGCATAACCTACTCTGTGCATTCCCATCAAGAAATTATTATTTCACTATAACTATTAAAACAATATTCAGGTTTTATTTGTTCTTCTTCTCTTGAAATCAGGCCTAATTTTGTGTATATTTGACTAAAATTGAACAATTTTGTCTTAATTTTTATTTAACCTTTATTTAACCAGATAAAAAACCCATTGAGATCGAGACCTCTTTTACAAGGGTGACCTGGCCAAGAAGGCAGCAGCACACGTCAAAAGTTACAAGACAGACGAACAATAACAATAAACAGGCAGCGAAAAGTCCAACATATTAAAAGTACTAAAGTGCAAGTGAATAGGCGGTATAAATAGGTAGCATAAATAAGCAGTATAAAGTGCAGCAGTGATAAATACAGTAGCAAATTAGGAACATGAGCACTGTGCAAAAGATTTACATTGACGTTTTTTGAGAGTTGTGCGAAATGCTCCCAAAGGAATCAGTTCTGATAGTTTCAGCTCAGATTGAAGGGTATTCCAAGCAGAGGGGGCAGAGAAACTGAATGCTTTTTTACCTTTTTCGGTCCGGACACGAGGGACAGAAAGGTGCACAATATCATTGGATCTGAGGTCATAACGGCTGCCAGATCTCTTAAGGAAAGTGCATAGGTAAATGGGAAGCAGGCCAAGAAGAGCCTTATAGATCATGGTCATCCAGTGCGTATGACGTCTTACAGTAAGGGATGGCATGCCAGCTTTAGCGTAGAGTTCACAATGGTGGGTGAGGCGGCTACAGCCAGTGATGAATCTCAGGGCACAGTGGTACACCGGAGTTAAAGATTGTAGGCAGGTGGCTGAAGCTGACATGTATACAACATCGCCATAGTCAAGTAAAGACAAGAAGGTGGCTGAGACCAGAAGCTTCCGAGCCCTGAGGGAAAAACATGATTTGTTTCTGTAAAAGAAACCTAGCTTCACTCTTAATTTTGAAATCAATTTTTTTACGTGCAGTTTGAAGGACATAAGGTCTTAAGAGCAAAGTTAAGAAAAAAGTGGCACTTAACAAGCATTTTTTTCTTAAGAATGCTTTGTGAATCCGGCCCCAGTTATTTTGCCATTCTGCATTTAATGCATCCTTTGACACACCAGTGAACACACCATGCTTAGGAGCAGTACTACTATTACCTTGCTCAAGGGCACTTCAGTCCTTGACCTGTCAGTCCTGCAACCCTCCAGGGGCCACTGCCCCTGTGAAGAAGCCTTTGGCCCCTGCTGTGGCCCCAATTTATAACGATGAATGACGGAACAATTCTTACCTATTTTTTCTTCAAACAAAATCGCATTGTACAGAAAAGGAACCCAAAATGTGTACATTTTGTAGTTAAATAAAAGCAATAAAAGCTTGTAAAAAAGATCATTCTGACTGTACTGCACTTTCAAAATAAATAAAAAAACAATTGTGCACAAAGATGAGAAATATCATTGTCGTACAAAAATAAGTTCTTGTTGGTGAGTCTCATTGTTTCAATCAATGTATTTGTATCTTCCAAATCTACCTAAATTATATTTTTAAATAAGCTAAAATAAAGGTTTTGAATGCTTAAATATCATCTTTTTAAAATATGCCCCTCTGATTAAACACCCTCCTTGGCCCCCACAGTAAAATTGGTCTAGAACCGCCACTGCACCTGTAGTCAGTTTGTGGCCTACCCTTGCCCCTCCCTTTGGACCCTTTGTGAGCAGGTGGCTGCTCTCAGTGTTATAGCACAGCAGAATAAAAAATTCCCGCATATCATTTGCTGTGGGTCTGGGCAGGATGCTGTGCATGTTTCTAAAACCTACATGCAGTGAAGGAAAGACTGTTTTCTGAATATCTTTATGACTTTATTAGCTGGACATGACTTGTATAATCACATTCATACCTTATAATTTGTTTGCAGATATTTGTCCTGAAATTCTCTGATATTATAGGACACAAAAGTGGACAGCTTCTATAATAGTTTATTTGCAACTGTTTCAAATAGGTTTGCTTTCTGTGAATGATTGTAAAGACGACTTTTGAAAATGGGCTATTTAAAACTCATCTTTGAATCTGCATAACTTGAATATATCTTTTCATTTAACTGAATACTCACTTTCCCCTTATTCTTTCCCTCCATCACTCTCTTCTTCCAGCTGTGCTGTTGTGCAAACATGAAGAGCAACAGCAGCCTGAATCCTTTATACTTTCAGTTCACTCTGTTTGCAGACTATGGGTCACTCAGATATCTGTTCTTTATTCTGTGTCTGTTGATCTACATGACTATAATCTTTATTAATGCTGTCATTATTTTTGACAATCTGCCTGGAGAAGTCTCTGCATCAGCCCATGTATATTTTCATCTGCAGTCTGTCTTTGAACTCTCTGTACGGCTCGGCCGGCTTCTTCCCCAGGTTTCTGTCTGACATTCTGTCTGACACTCATTTGATCTCACGTCCCTCATGTTTCATTCAAATCTATATAATTTACACCTATGCATCATGTGAGATGACTATTCTGAGCATCATGGCCTACGATAGACTTGTTGCCATCTGCCAGCCTTTACATTATCACAGTAAAATGACAGTTAAGAAGGTGACACATCTTCTAATGTGCGCCGTGCTCTACCCTGCTGTTGCTTGTGGCTTCTGTCTGTCACTTACTGTTCGATTACCGTTATGTGGAAATAAACTGCACAGGGTTTTCTGTTCTAACTGGCCTGTGGTTAAGCTCTCCTGTGTGGACACAACTCTGAATCTTGTAGCAGGTCAGTTTGCAGCAATAACAATCATCTTCATCCCCATGTTCTTTGTCCTGTACAGCTATCTACGTATTCTGCTTGTTTGCCGGGGAAGCTCGTCTGAATTCAGAAGAAAGGCGTTACAAACCTGCCTGCCTCACATTGTCACATTTCTGACTTATACTTTTTGTCTTTTCTGTGAACTTTTGCTGGGTCATTTTAAGGTTAATGAAGTTAACCCATTTGTCATTTTTGTTTTATCTCTGGAGTTTTTGATACTTCCCCCGATCAATAACCCTCTAGTTTACGGCCTCAGTCTGCCTCAGATCAGAGGAGTGACTTTTAGATTTTTGAAGATACGCAAAGTGATTCCTGCTCCAAATCACAAGGTGGAACATGCACAGAAAGCCTCTAAAAAGCCCTGTGTCACCGTTGATTACATAATGTGCTTCTTAAATTTATTTTAACAATTTAGCTGAACTATACTATACCTATATTTGTTTGCGAACACATTCTTTTTTAACATTGTGAGGAAGTGTAACATTAACATTAAAGTGAAAATGATCTGGTCAGAGAATCCCTTAATATTTCCATGAACCTGAGTAGAATGCATAGGTATTCTGTGTATTTTTATGTGGTCTGGACTAAAACGTAGAGAAAAGTTGAGCTGAATGTAACATAATCAAAACATCATGAATGTGACTGTTATTTATTTTATACAGTACACTATTTATATACTGTGTGTCTCTTATTTAGCATGAGGGTAGGTCTAAATATTAACAGAGTGTCATAAGAGAATAATAAGAATTGTGTCTGGCAAACAGAGCTTAACTACATCG
The DNA here is from genome assembly GCF_030273125.1 of Centropristis striata. Taxonomy (NCBI): domain Eukaryota; kingdom Metazoa; phylum Chordata; class Actinopteri; order Perciformes; family Serranidae; genus Centropristis; species Centropristis striata. The sequence continues at coordinate 12,301,349 of NC_081521.1, forward strand.
TCCTAAATAACCAACATTAACAACACTGATAGTGAGGTCCATCTACAAAGTCATTATTCCATCAATTAAGATATCAACCTGGCAAGTATGTTAAACAAAAAACAAACAAATGAACAGAGTTAATCATATGGATATTATGTAATCAACATTTTAAACTGCAAGTATCTTATGTGTGGTGTCTTGTCTTCTTGTGTTCCTCAAACATTGACCTTTTTGTTTTAACCTAAATACAGTATAGTTCAGTGTGTTCAGCCTTAAGATAGTTGTATGTTCTCTTGTAGAGAATTAAAGATGTGAAGAACCCTTTCTGAGCTATTACAGCTTTTTTTTTCCATTTCCCTGTGGCGGCAGGGGGACATTCTGTGTACAAAAAGCAGGAAAACTTTTGTCTCAATGGTTAGGGAAGCAGACCCTTTTACTGACAGAGCTGTTGCTGCAATTGTCTGATCCTTTGAAGTAATACCTCCACCAGGTAGGTAAATGGTTCAAAGATTAAAATAAAATAGGCTCATAATGGCCTGTTGGGACGTTATGTTCAACACTGATATATACATTACAGGGCTGTACATTAACTTTATTTTTATTTTTTTTCCAAAAGCACTGGTGCTACAGAGGTTGATAGTTTTTTTTTTTTTAAGCACAATCCACAAAATCTCTATCATTGGTTTATAACCATAGTTACAAACACTTCATCTGTAGGCTACACTCTAGAAAACATGTAAAACAAGATGTTACTGGTGCCCAGGTGGTAAATCATCCAAATGTAGCATGTAGTAGACTGGGACTGGAGCAAAGGTTGAGGAAGTGGGAATGTGGCTGCGGAGACAGAGAGGAAGTATGTGGCAGACAACTAGAAACAGTGAAAATGGGAAATGTATCACAAGACCAACCAGGCATTGTGCCAGGCAGGCAATCATTTAATAATGTGTGCCACCTATGAAATGTGCTCAGCTTCTTCTGCTCAATCCACTCAAACTGTCAGAACAGAAATCATGTTTTCCTAAAATGTGAGGAAAAAACCTTTGATTGGGCTGAGTGGGAATACCTGTTAGCTGTCTTACAAAAATATACTTTATGGGTGAATATACTACATTTATCCCCACCACAGCTCATCTTGCAAGGACCTCTCATAGTTTGGGATGACTTTTGAAAATCCTGTTTAATAACCCTTTTATATAGTCACCAATACCACTAATACTGCTACTACTACTACTAATAATAATGGTAACACTTAACAATAACCATCATTTATAAATGGTAAACAGATAGTTTATTAATGTTTAATCATCATTTATAAACCATATATCGGCCATTTACAATGGTAAATACATCATTTATTAATGTTTAACGAACTAAATCATTTTTAAATCACAAATAGATGGTATATTAATGTAAGTTCATAGTTACTTTACCATTAACAAACAATTAAATTTAAATTAATAGTTCATGAATAGTTTTAGTTGCACTCATTATAACATTTTAACACCATATTAAGTATGTTAATGATTCTGAAATGATTCATATACCTTTAAGAAATTGGTTGAAACATTTAACGATTAAATATTTATAGCACTTTGTAAATGGTTAATAATTGGTTTATAAACCATCTATAAACATTACTTAGTTGGTTATTGTAAAGTGTTACCATAATAATAATAATAATAATAATTATTATTATTATAATTATTATAATAACTTTATTTATATAGCACCTTTTAAAAACAGCAGTTTACAAAGTGCTTGGACAGAATGATGCCATAAGGCTAAAAACAATTCTTACATTTAAAAAAAACAATAAGAGACATGAACAATCACAAGACATTCTCAGATACCAAGAAAATAAAAGGAGTAAAACAGTAAAAAGTGAAGAAGTAAAAAGGAGTGGTGAGATAGACAGCATTACATAAAAGCAAGTCTATAAAAGTGTTTTTTAAGAAGTGATTTTAAAAGCAGTCAGTGACTCCTCACTCCTCTTTACCTACTGGTAGGGGCTCGTAAAGCAAAAGGTATATCCGGCGATCGGCCAGGCTTACTTTGAAGATGAACAAAGATTAAAGCAGGTCATGAACCATTTGCTGGCTGCTGCACAGTTCCACTCTGAGCTGGTATCAGAACTCCATAAAAAAAATGAAGGAAATAAGGCAGCTCTCATTACCGAGCAAATGCAATAATAAATTAAGGGTTACCATCTTCTCTGTATCTGTACAAGCATCTCCTTTAATTTGGCACACATATAATACAGCAAAATTCACCCCTTTTCTCACCAGGCAATTGAAATTAAACTTTTCTTTGTTCGGGTGGGGGGAGGGACCTTTCGGGATCTGCACTCCATTTAGGGCAATTTTCTAGTTGTAACTGCTCATAATGCACAGGCTCGTAGATTGTCCAACTTTTTGTTCAACCTGTCCATCAAACCTTAAAATCAGAGGGAGGAATTAGGGGTAACCACAACCACCAGGTGTTTTTATATGCAGATGAATCCATATATATATATATATATATATATATATATGGATTATTAGTCCCACAATGGGGAAATTCAAACTCTGAATTTAACCCATCCTTTTTTTACACACCATGCTTAGGAGAAGCCAGGAGGATGGAGGTCTTTTGTGCTGAGAAGGAGAAAGATCACAGAGAAGAATCCCTCAAGTGAAGGTCTTCTCTTGGGGCGCCATCTGAGCCCTCATTCTTCTGGTTCGTGGTTTCCCTTTCAGCACAAGGAGGAGTCATTTCAACCTGTGAGACATAGACACGTTATCTACTGATTTCACCAACACATAATCTGATGATTTAAAAGCATGGATAACTCCTGAGAATGTGTCTGAATCATTGAAAAGAAGAAAAAAAGTTATCTTATAAATAATGAATATAGAAATGTCTGATCAATTAATTTCAGGCTAAAAAACTGATTTCCAGTTTAAGCTCTGCCCATTTTGCAGAAACAAAATCTTGTCCGAAACAAACTAAATTTGACTGAACAAAATTCTTGGAAAATGCAGATACAAAAACACAAAAAAGAACCATTGAACCTCTCTCTCTCTACCTACATACAACTTTTTGCGAAAGACATTGAATGAACTGAATGAAGAAGTTAAATTGCTATTTCTTTACCTGGTCCCCAGCTTCTCGTGGCCCATGTTGTTGTCGCCCCCCGTTATCTGGAATGATTGGTTCGGTGTATCCTTTAATCAGGTTTCCAGCCACATCAAAACACTCTTCCCATCGTTCATCACGGAATTTGTCCTTCATTTCCTTTTTCAATGTCTCCTTTGCTGATGTCCTCAAAAGCTCCATCAGCACATCGTCCTGCTCCTCTAAAAGCACTTTTTCATAGAGTACCTTTCTATTGCAACAGCTATTTGTCCCGCAGCATTTTGTCCGTACAAAGAGCTGTAAAAGAAATCCCCCCAAAACAATACTAAAGAGTAACCAGCCACCAATGGTCTGCAAAAAGGAACAAAGATTTATTTTATTTTGTTTATTATAACAGCATTAAGTCTTCTTAAGACAAAATGTTAAAAGTGTTAAAACTCACCCTGGACCTGTTCTTCAGTTCAGAGATGGTTGCATGTTCGTGCTCTGTGATCTTCTCTGTGGCTTTGCAGGCTAACACTACCTGTTCTTCAGAGTGATCATTCAAACAGCAAACGTACCAGTCTCCATCAATGAACACGAAAGCAGCCCACAGCAGACCCACTAAAGCTGCCTTGGCAATGTGATAGAAGAAAAAACCAAACCCAACCCAGCCACAGCACTTGAACACACCAGAGCACAGGTTTCTGCAGATCATCTGGAACAACCGGTCCATCCACAGCATCAAGAGAAGTATTATAAAAACTGGTAGAATCAGGTAGAGATCACAGGTGTAGGCTTGTTTTTGACAGGTACACGCAAAGTCCCTGTCGAGCAGAATATTGTAGGTAAACATCAAAGTTATCGCAGCGTAGGTGCTGAGCTTCCCAGAAACAAGTTTTGCCAGAACGCCCTCCATCTCTGCGAGCTGGTATAAACTGACAACCTGCAGCTTAAACCCTCTGAATATCTACCACCATTAAACCACACATTTCCTGTTTCTGTTTTATGAGAAATCTATATGTGTGTGTGTGTGTGTGTGTGTGTGTTGAAAATTTACCATATGGAAATTTAGTAATTCCCTCTGAAACTGAAAGTGTCTTTTTTGTGGTGTCTTGTCTTCTTGTGTTCCTCAAACATTGACCTTTTTGTTTTAACCTAAATAAAGTATAGTTCAGTGTGTTCTCTTGTAGAGAATTAAAGAAGTGGGACCGTTTCTGATGATTTGGCTTTTTTTTAAAATTCCCCTGTGGTGGCAGGGGGACATTCTGTGTACAAAAAGCAGGAAAACTTTTGTCTCAATGATAAGGGAAGCAGACCCTTTTACTGACAGAGCTGTTCCTGTAATAGGCACGCCATTAAATTATCAAAGACCCAACAATGTTTGATCTCTGATTCAGCCACCACAGTCCACATGAAAGAGTCCACATGTGTTAATTATGTCAACCTTCAGTTATTATCGTGCACTCACAGTCCAAGCGTTTGTGGCTTTGCAATCTTATTTTGGCCCCTCAGGCTGCAGGGTACTGTCCCTTTTTGGTGATGTTTGTTTGGAAATTACTTGATGTTGATGACTGAAAAAAGGCAAAATCAAGTTCCAACAGACCCGATAGTCTGAAAAAAAGTATTCTCTATCCCTTAAACAAGTATTTTTTTTTGCCTAAACCTAACCATTCTTAGCAAGAGTTAATTTTTTAAGAAACACGTCAGCAGTCATTGGACTCTAGGGTATATTTTCAAACCACAGAGCCTTTGGACCCATATTTCTATGCGCAAGATTGAAAAGATGTCGACACAATGAGCAGTCATCCGTTACCAAATTATTTCCTTGCATTCACACGAGCACACACCAATGGCAGCTCATTACCATGGTGCTAGCCCAGGGGCAGGAAACCTGCGGCCCCAGAGCCACATGTGGCTCTTCAGGCCATCTGCAGTGGCTCCCTGTGACTGTCACAAAACAATTATATGAAATGAAACGGTTGTTTTATTTATTTAAATTTGCATTTTTCAATGGTATACGCCAAAAACAATTTGTATTCATTTGTAAAATTGTGTAGCTTATTTACAGCATTATTTACAGCATATAAAAAATGTGCATCATAGCTCACTAAAGTCTCCAGCCCGGTGCCTTAACCTCAAAGTTTTGCCAGCTTTAAGTCTAGTTTTGAGTTTCGGGAAAGATATTTCTTCAGTGTCCACACTCTCACTTCCATCAGTAAAGAAACGTCTGTAAATCACAACCTGCCAAATGACTTGTTTAACTGTCAGAATTTGATCCATTCTGTCTGATAACATTAAAAAGTGTAGAAAGGCCATAAGATTGAATTGTTTTATTCAAATTAAAGTAAGTGGATCGCTAAACAGGAAGTCTGTAGTGCACCTCAGACTCAATTAGATGCAGAAGAGCTGCAGAAAATCTGGGTATTTTTCATGCATTGAAGTCATTTTTGGCTTTATCCACCACTGAGCAGCTTTCATAAGAATGAACAAAGCCCCACCTCAAACCCTGTATCAGTTCTCTTTATACATCAATGCAATACGTCACATGCTTCGTTGCTCCAATTGGTTGGGGGTCACATTCTTTGCTTGGTCTGTGCTAATTGAAAATGCCCCATGGAAATAAAGAATGAGCTGAGATGTTCCAGACGAATCACAGCATTTGTTCATTTTGGGGGGTTTTGCCAGACTTAAGACCAATGGACTGCGGTGCCTTTCACCTTGTGAGCATGCAGTGCTGTCCTTAAAAGTCCTTAATAAAACTATTTTATGCAGGTTGGTAAAATGCACATTGAGCAGACAGGAACAGTCCCGGGGTTTGTACAAAAATATAACATAAGTTAAAAGAGACACAGGTAGTTACAGGTAAGTGTTCAGGTGTGATGCAGGTTGATGTTCTAGATGATAACATGGTTCAGAGGCTGGAAATCAAGACGTGAGCAACGTTAATGATTTGGAAAGCAGTAAGTAGAAAAGAGCCAGTTAGATCCTGCAGGGCTAGTGAACAAACATGGAAACAGGTGTGAGCAGGTTTGCAGGGGATTCAGGTAACTGGGACAGCAGGAAAGAGGTTACTGCAGGGCAGCAGAGAGTGGCTGGATGTGAGAGTCTGGTGACTGGGACTGGATCAAAAGTCAGAGATCAAACTGGTTTGAGGAAGTGGTAATGTGGCTGCAGGAACAGACAGGAAGTATGTGACAGAAAACTAGAAACAGTGAATGTGGGAATTTGTATCACAAGACCAACCAAGCATTGTGCCAGGCAGGCAATCATTTTATAATGTGTGCCACCTATGAAATGTGCTCAGCTTCTTCTGCTCAATCCACTCAAGCTGTCAGAACAGAAATCATGAAAAACCTTTGATTCAGCTGAGTGGGAATACCTGTTAGCTGTGTAGTGGAAAATCTTAATAGACGACAAGAGTTTCTTAGAAAGACAGCCCTGTGAGGGATTTAATGACAAGTATCACAAAACAGATACAATATTCAAGATACACAAACAGGTCCTTGGTCCGAATAGCAACTGCGTAGTTTTCCTATTTCTGTTACTTTATACCTATACCCCATGTTCCTGTTGTTTTTCCAAATGATGCAGTGGGATTTCCTAAATCAGAGCTGCTCATATCTTAATCAAGCAGGAGTTTCCTGTACAGAGACTGTTACTGTTGGTCTGATTCTGTGTGTTTGTCAAATCATCTGTGATGCATTTTTAAACTGCTATATGTCTGATCTTTTAATACATCTTCAAATTAATTAAAAATAACCCATACTTTTTCATTGGTGAATATACTACATTTATCACCACAGCTCATCTTGCAAGGACCTGTCACAGTTTCGGATGACTTTTGGAAATTCTGTTTTATAACCTTTTAATGTAGTCATTGACTCCTCACTCCTCTTTACCTGCTGGAAGGGGCTGCAAGATTTGCACAAAGCAAAAGGTAGTTCCAGCAATTGTCCAGACTACACAGCCTTACATTAATTTGAGGACTGGACCATCTGCAGATGAATTCCATAGCTGATAAATTAGGTTAGGTACAATACAAGATTAATAAATCCCTGTTTTTGTTATGTTTTACCATACTGACTGTGGGACAACAGAAAACTTGCTGGAGTGGGCAGTGTTATTTAGCTGTCAGTGGGAGCAGGCTATTAGAGCTTGATGGTAAAGAGGGCGGAGACAGAGAAACTCGGAGTATGTTGTCAGTTACCACGGCAACTCAGCCGGAGCTGAAGTTACCTCCCTTTTTGGAATGGGAAGCTCCCTCATTTCAGGGTTAACATACTCAGAGTTTTCAGATAACCTGCTTTGTTGAACAGGCCCCAGGTGTCTTTATATGCTGAGGACTCCATATTATACAGTGGTGTGAAAAAGTGTTGGCTCCCTTCCTGATTTCTTATTTTTTTGCATGTTTTTCACACTTAAATGTTTCACATTAAACAAATACTAGTCAAAGACAAACACAAACTGCTGATATTGAATTAAGGTTTCTATTATTTATGGAAAACAAAATCCAAACCTATGTGGCCCTGTGTGAGGAATTTTGGCCCATACCACTTTGCAGAATTGTTGTGATTCAGCACAATTGGAGGGTTTGAGGATGAACGATCTTTTTAAGGTCATGCTAAAGCATCTCAATAGGATTCAGGTTAATTCTTTGACTACCACTTAAAAATCTTCATTTTGTTTTTCTTCAGCCATACAGGGGTTATTTTGGATCAAGTTCATTTCAGCTTGAGGTCATGAACAGATGGCTGGACATTCTCCTGCAGGATTTTTTGGTAGAGAGCAGAATTCCTGGTTGCATTTATCACAGCAAGTCTTCCAGGTCCCGAAGCAACAGAACAGCCCCAGACCATCACACTACAACCACCATATTTTACTTTCAACCTGGTCTCACAGAAATCCGTGAAATAGCCACGAATTTACGTAACTCAAAATCCGTGGAATAGCCACGGAATCACTCAAATTTCCGTGAAATTGACACGGATTTCGCTACAATGCAAGTTAATGACTTGCCAAAAAGTCAAAAGACCTCTATGAAGCGGACCATGATAGACCAGAGTACCTCGCCCGGCACGGGTAAACCGGGGCCCCCTCCTGGAGCCAGACCCGGGAGGGGAGCACGCAGGCGAGCGTCTGGTGGCCGGGCTTTTGTCCATGGGGCCCGGCTGGGCTCAGCCCGAAGAAGTGACGTGGATCCGCCGACCTGTGGGCCCACCCCCCGCAGAGTAGGACATAGGGGTCGGGTGCAGTGGGAGTCGGGCAGCAGGCGAAGGCGGGTACCTGGGTGTGCTGACCCCCGGCTCCAGCGGCTAGCTCTGGGGACGTGGAACATCACCTCGCTGGCGGGGAAGGAGCCCGAGCTTGTGCGGGAGGTGGAGCGTTACCAGCTAGAAATAGTTGGGCTCACCTCCACACATAGCGTGGGCTCTGGAACCAAACTCCTGGAGAGAGGCTGGACTCTCTCCTTTTCCGGAGTTGCCCAGGGTGAGAGGCGCCGGGCGGGTGTGGGGATACTCACAAGCCCCCGGCTGAGCGCCGCTGTGTTGGAGTTCTCCCCGAGGAACGAGAGGGTCGCCTCCTTGCGGCTGCAAGTCGCGAGGAGAAGGTCTCTGACTGTTGTTTGTGCCTATGCACCGAACAGCAGTTCGGAGTACCCGGCCTTCTTGGAGTCTCTGGGTGGTGTCCTGGAAGGGGTACCGCCTGGAGACTCTCTAGTTCTTCTGGGAGACTTCAACGCTCACGTGGGCAACGATGACGGTACCTGGAGGGGGGTGATTGGGAGGAACGGCCTGCCCGATCTGAACCCGAGCGGTGTTTTGTTATTGGACTTCTGTGCTAGTCATGGATTGTCCATAACAAACACCATGTTCGAACATAGAGTTGCTCATAAGTGTACCTGGTACCAGAGCACTCTAGGCCAAAGATCGATGATCGATTTCATTATCGTATCGTCAGATCTGCGGCCGCATGTTCTGGACACTCGGGTGAAGAGAGGAGCAGAGCTGTCAACTGATCACCACCTGGTGGTGAGTTGGATCAGGTGGCGGGGGAGGATGCTGGACAGACCTGGCAAACCCAAACGTGTAGTGAGGGTGAAGTGGGAACATCTAGCGGAGGCCCCTGTCTGCAGGGTCTTCAACTCACACCTCCGGAAGAATTTCTCCAACATCCCGGGTGAGGTTGGGGACATGGAGTCCGAATGGGACATGTTCAAAGCCTCAATTGTTGATGCGGCTGGTAGGAGCTGTGGCCTGAAGGCCGTCGGTGCTTGTCGCGGCGGCAACCCAAGAACCCGCTGGTGGACACCAGCGGTGAGGGAGGCCGTCAAGCTGAAGAAGGAGGCCTTTCGGTCTTGGCTGGCCGAGGGGTCTCTGGAATCAGCAGACAGGTACCGTTCGGCCAGAAGGGCTGCAGCTGCGGCAGTCGCTGAAGCAAAAACTCGGGTATGGGAGGAATTCGGGGAGGCCATGGAGGAGGACTTTCGGTCGGCCTCAAAGAGGTTCTGGAAAACCGTCGGGTGTCTCAGGAAGGGAAAGCAGGGCTTGGCCCAAGCTGTGTTCAGCGGGGGCGGAGACCTGCTGACCCGACCTGTGGATGTCGTCGGACGGTGGAAAGAACACTTTGAGGAACTCCTTAATCCAGCCAACACGTCCTCCATAGAGGAGGCAGAGTCTGAAGACTCAGGGGAAGACTCACCAGTAACCCTGGCAGAGGTCGCCGAGGTAGTCAAAAAGCTACCCGGCGGCAAGGCGCCAGGGTTGGATGAGAATCGCCCTGAGATGCTGAAGGCTCTGGACACTGTTGGGCTGTCATGGTTGACACGCCTCTTCAGTGTCGCGTGGAGGTCTGGGACAGTGCCAGTGGAGTGGCAGACTGGGGTGGTGCTTACCATTTTCAAAAAGGGGGACCGGAGGGTGTGTTCCAATTACCGTGGAATCACACTCCTCAGCCTCCCCGGAAAAGTCTACTCCAGGGTGCTGGAAAGGAGGCTCCGGCCGATTGTCGAACCTCGGATTCAGGAGGAACAATGCGGCTTCCGTCCTGGCCGTGGTACAACAGACCAGCTCTTTACCCTTGCGAGACTTCTGGAGGGGGCATGGGAGTTTGCCCATCCAGTCTACATGTGTTTTGTGGACTTGGAGAAGGCCTACGACCGTGTCCCTCGGGGAGTATTGTGGGGGGTACTGCGGGAATATGGGGCACCGGGCTCGTTGCTACGAGCTATCCGGTCCCTATATAACCAAAGTGAGAGCTGTGTCCAGCTTCCACAGCTACATGCAAATCAGAGACAATGGTCCTCCATGCCACTAGGAGTTGTTAATGGACAGAAGTTGTGTGGTCTTTCTTGGCCCAACCCTTCATTTGGACTCTGGGCCATCCTTTCCTCCAGAGAGATGCTCAAAAGAAGCCTGGACAGCTCAGTCGGTAGAGCATCAGACTTTTAATCTGAGGGTCCAGGGTTCAAGTCCCTGTTCAGGCGGCAAGATTGTTGCTTGATCTTTCTGTAGTGCTCAGAACTCCACTGAAGGTCAATTGCTCACAAAAACAGAGTTCAGTCCATTGCAGGCCAACCCCAGGGAGAGAGGTGGCAGTTTCTGATGGAATGCTGGAATACAAATCATACCTGAGTGACCCCCACTCCGTTTCTCGTAAACCATTAGCATTTAGACACAAATATGTATTCGTACTGGGCAAATGAGAAATTTGCTTGCAACCTGTCTTTGTCTCCCACAGCTACATGCAAATCAGAGACAATCCTCCTCCATGCCACAAGGAGTTGTTAATGGACAAAAGTTGCGTGGTCTTTCTTGGCCCCACTTTCTTGCTCGTAAACCATTAGCATTTAGACACAAATATGTATGCGTACTGGGCAAATCAGAAAACTGCTTGCAACCTGTCTTTGTCTTCATCAGCTACATCCATATTGGAGACAATGGTCCTACATGCCACTAGGAGTTGTTAATGGACAGAAGTTGTGTGGTCTTTCTTGGCCCAACCCTTCATTTGGACTCCGGGCGATCATTTCCTCCAGAGAGAGGCTCAAACGAAGCCTGGATAGCTCAGTCGGTAGAGCATCAGACTTTTAATCTGAGGGTCCAGGGTTCAAGTCCCTGTTCAGGCGGCAAGATTATTGCTTGATCTGTCTGTAGTGCTCAGAACTCCACTGAAGGTCAATTGGTCACAAAAACAGAGTTCAGTTCATTGCAGGCCAACCCCAGGGAGTGAGGTGGCAATTTCTGATGGAATGCTGGAATACAAAATCATACCTGAGTGACCCCCACTCCGTTTCTCGTAAACCATTAGCATTTAGACACAAATATGTATTCGTACTGGGCAAATCAGAAAACTGCTTGCAACCTGTCTTTGTCTTCCACAGCTACATGCAAATCAGAGACAATCCTCCTCCATGCCACAAGGAGTTGTTAATGGACAAAAGTTGCGTCGTCTTTTTTGGCCCAACCGTTCATTTGGACTCCGGGCGATCGTTCCCTCCAGAGAGAGGCTCAAACGAAGCCTGGATAGCTCAGTCGGTAGAGCATCAGACTTTTAATCTGAGGGTCCAGGGTTCAAGTCCCTGTTCAAGCGGCAAGATTATTGCTTGATCTGTCTGTAGTGCTCAGAACTCCACTGAAGGTCAATTGCTCACAAAAACAGAGTTCAGTTCATTGCAGGCCAACCCCAGGGAGTAAAATGGCAATTTCTGATGGAATGCTGGAATACAAATCATACCTGAGTGACCCCCACTCTGTTGCTTGTAAACCATTACCATTAGACACATACATGTATTCGTACTGGGCAAATCAGAAATTTGCTTGCAACCTGTCTTTGTCTTCCACAGCTACATGCAAATCAGAGACAATCCTCATCCATGCCACAAGGAGTTGTTAATGGACAAAAGTTGCGTGGTCTTTTTTGGCCCCGCTTTCTTGCTCGTAAACCATTAGCATTTAGACACAAATATGTATGCGTACTGGGCAAATCAGAAAACTGCTTGCAACCTGTCTTTGTCTTCATCAGCTGCATCCATATTGGAGACAATCGTCCTCCATGCCACTAGGAGTTGTTAATGGACAGAAGTTGTGTGGTCTTTCGTGGCCCAACCCTTCATTTGGACTCCGGGCGATCGTTTCCTCCAGAGAGAGGCTCAAACGAAGCTTGGATAGCTCAGTCGGTAGAGCATCAGACTTTTAATCTGAGGGTCCAGGGTTCAAGTCCCTATTCAGGCGGCAAGATTATTGCTTGATCTGTCTGTAGTGCTCAGAACTCCACTGAAGGTCAATTGCTCACAAAAACAGAGTTCAGTTCATTGCAGGCCAACCCCAGGGAGTAAGATGGCAATTTCTGATGGAATGCTGGAATACAAATCATACCTGAGTGACCCCCACTCCGTTTCTCGTAAACCATTAGCATTTAGACACAAATATGTATTCGTACTGGGCAAATCAGAAAACTGCTTGCAACCTGTCTTTGTCTCCCACAGCTACATGCAAATCAGAGACAATCCTCCTCCATGCCACAAGGAGTTGTTAATGGACAAAAGTTGCGTGGTCTTTTTTGGCCCAACCCTTCATTTGGACTCCGGGCGATCGTTCCCTCCAGAGAGAGGCTCAAACGAAGCCTGGATAGCTCAGTCGGTAGAGCATCAGACTTTTAATCTGAGGGTCCAGGGTTCAAGTCCCTGTTCAGGCGGCAAGATTATTGCTTGATCTGTCTGTAGTGCTCAGAACTCGACTGAAGGTCAATTGCTCACAAAAACAGAGTTCAGTTCATTGCAGGCCAACCCCAGGGAGTAAAATGGCAATTTCTGATGGAATGCTGGAATACAAATCATACCTGAGTGACCCCCACTCTGTTGCTCGTAAACCATTACCATTAGACACATACATGTATTCGTACTGGGCAAATCAGAAATTTGCTTCCAACCTGTCTTTGTCTCCCACAGCTACATGCAAATCAGAGACAATCCTCCTCCATGCCACAAGGAGTTGTTAATGGACAAAAGTTGCGTGGTCTTTCTTGGCCCCACTTTCTTGCTCGTAAACCATAAGCATTTAGACACAAATATGTATGCGTACTGGGCAAATCAGAAAACTGCTTGCAACCTGTCTTTGGCTGCGGTCGAATAGTCAAAAAAATCAGCTCCTAAGTCCTTTCCTAACCACTTTTCCTTAACCTCAATGGAAAACGTCACGAGGTTAAGGAAAGATGAGAAGGAGAATTCATGAGGAGTTAGGAGAAGACGATCGCGGTTTTTAGAGAATCCGATTGCACTTACACTTAGTCTACGTCATCACGCGACGGCGGATGTTGATGACGTCGAATGTCGTGGTGAAACTACAATTTTCCGAAGATGGACTACAAAAATCAGCGTTCTCACGAATATTAGGCGATTACCATGATTGGAAATGAAATGTAACAAAAAAGAATAATAGACCACGCCAGTCACAAAAGTGAAACAAAATGGTCATCACATTGAGAAAGGTTGATCATGCACCTGTCCATTCATATTTATAGACAAAATACCAATAGGTATGATTGAATGAAAACTGATAAATCATGGCACATTTACAACGTTACAAAGCCACTACTGTACATGTTATTATTATGCTTTTAAAGCATACCTTTATTATTCAGATCTTATTCACATATACACAATCTATAAAATTGCTACGAATTAAAAAAAATAAAAATAAAATTGGATGAATTGAGATCCTATGTCATTATTCTTCATTTTCAACATATAATTAAATTAAGATGAAAACACATCAGTAACTTACACGACGATCTGCGGGATTTGTCAGTCATTTTGTTCGTTTCTTCTCGTGACCGGTCGGCCTTATATGCTGCTACCGCAAGGAATTGTGGGACGGCATTACCTCCTTTCCTTTCGTAAAGGATGGTCCGGTGTATCCTATGCTAAAGGAGATACTAAAGGAAGCATTGAAGCTCCTTTCCTTAACAGTTAGAGAATTCGAACAGCTCTTATCATGGCGGCTACGATAATACTTCCGGGTCATTTCACTCAGTTAGGAAGGTTCCTAAGCAAATTTGACTATTCGACCGCAGCCTTAGTCTTCATCAGCTACATCCATATTGGAGACAATGGTCCTCCATGCCACTAGGAGTTGTTAATGGACAGAAGTTGTGTGGTCTTTCTTGGCCCAACTCTTCATTTGGACTCCGGGCGATCGTTTCCTCCAGAGAGAGGCTCAAACGAAGCCTGGATAGCTCAGTCGGCAGAGCATCAGACTTTTAATCTGAGGGTCCAGGGTTCAAGTCCTTGTTCAGGGCAAGATTATTGCTTGATCTGTCTGTAGTGCTCAGAACTCGACTGAAGGTCAATTGCTCACAAAAACAGAGTTCAGTTCATTGCAGGCCAACCCCAGGGAGTAAAATGGCAATTTCTGATGGAATGCTGGAATACAAATCATACCTGAGTGACCCCCACTCTGTTGCTCGTAAACCATTACCATTAGACACATACATGTATTCGTACTGGGCAAATCAGAAATTTGCTTCCAACCTGTCTTTGTCTCCCACAGCTACATGCAAATCAGAGACAATCCTCCTCCATGCCACAAGGAGTTGTTAATGGACAAAAGTTGCGTGGTCTTTCTTGGCCCCACTTTCTTGCTCGTAAACCATAAGCATTTAGACACAAATATGTATGCATACTGGGCAAATCAGAAAACTGCTTGCAACCTGTCTTTGGCTGCGGTCGAATAGTCAAAAAAATCAGCTCCTAAGTCCTTTCCTAACCACTTTTCCTTAACCTCAATGGAAAACGTCACGAGGTTAAGGAAAGATGAGAAGGAGAATTCATGAGGAGTTAGGAGAAGACGATCGCGGTTTTTAGAGAATCCGATTGCACTTACACTTAGTCTACGTCATCACGCGACGGCGGATGTTGATGACGTCGAATGTCGTGGTGAAACTACAATTTTCCGAAGATGGACTACAAAAATCAGCGTTCTCACGAATATTAGGCGATTACCATGATTGGAAATGAAATGTAACAAAAAAGAATAATAGACCACGCCAGTCACAAAAGTGAAACAAAATGGTGATCACATTGAGAAAGGTTGATCATGCACCTGTCCATTCATATTTATAGACAAAATACCAATAGGTATGATTGAATGAAAACTGATAAATCATGGCACATTTACAACGTTACAAAGCCACTACTGTACATGTTATTATTATGCTTTTAAAGCATACCTTTATTATTCAGATCTTATTCACATATACACAATCTATAAAATTGCTACGAATTAAAAAAAATAAAAATAAAATTGGATGAATTGAGATCCTATGTCATTATTCTTCATTTTCAACATATAATTAAATTAAGATGAAAACACATCAGTAACTTACACGACGATCTGCGGGATTTGTCAGTCATTTTGTTCGTTTCTTCTCATGACCGGTCGGCCTTATATGCTGCTACCGCAAGGAATTGTGGGACGGCATTACCTCCTTTCCTTTCGTAAAGGATGGTCCGGTGTATCCTATGCTAAAGGAGATACTAAAGGAAGCATTGAAGCTCCTTTCCTTAACAGTTAGAGAATTCGAACAGCTCTTATCATGGCGGCTACGATAATACTTCCGGGTCATTTCACTCAGTTAGGAAGGTTCCTAAGCAAATTTGACTATTCGACCGCAGCCTTAGTCTTCATCAGCTACATCCATATTGGAGACAATGGTCCTCCATGCCACTAGGAGTTGTTAATGGACAGAAGTTGTGTGGTCTTTCTTGGCCCAACTCTTCATTTGGACTCCGGGCGATCGTTTCCTCCAGAGAGAGGCTCAAACGAAGCCTGGATAGCTCAGTCGGTAGAGCATCAGACTTTTAATCTGAGGGTCCAGGGTTCAAGTCCTTGTTCAGGGCAAGATTATTGCTTGATCTGTCTGTAGTGCTCAGAACTCCACTGAAGGTCAATTGGTCACAAAAACAGAGTTCAGTTCATTGCAGGCCAACCCCAGGGAGTGAGGTGGCAATTTCTGATGGAATGCTGGAATACAAATCATACCTGAGTGACCCCCACTCCGTTTCTCGTAAACCATTAGCATTTAGACACAAATATGTATTCGTACTGGGCAAATCAGAAAACTGCTTGCAACCTGTCTTTGTCTTCCACAGCTACATGCAAATCAGAGACAATCCTCCTCCATGCCCCAAGGAGTTGTTAATGGACAAAAGTTGCGTGGTCTTTCTTGGCCCAACCCTTCATTTGGACTCCGGGCGATCGTTTCCTCCAGAGGGATGCTCAAACGAAGCCTGGATAGCTCAGTCGGTAGAGCATCAGACTTTTAATCTGAGGGTCCAGGGTTCAAGTCCCTGTTCAGGCGGTAAGATTATTGTGTGATCTGTCGGTCGTGCTCAGAACTCCACTGAAGGTCAATTGGTCACAAAAACAGAATCCAGTTCATTGCAGGCCAACCCCAGGGAGTAAGATGGCAATTTCCGATGGAATGCTGGAATACAAATCATACCTGAGTGACCCCCACTCCGTTTCTCGTAAACCATTAGCATTTAGACACAAATATGTATTCGTACTGCGCAAATCAGAAAACTGCTTGCAACCTGTCTTTGTCTTCCACAGCTACATGCAAATCAGAGACAATCCTCCTCCATGCCACAAGGAGTTGTTAATGGACAAAAGTTGCGTGGTCTTTTTTGGCCCAACCCTTCATTTGGACTCCGGGCGATCGTTCCCTCCAGAGAGAGGCTCAAACGAAGCCTGGATAGCGGTAGCGGGAGGGCGAGAGTCTGTATAATCTCCCCCAATCACGTTGCCCCATTTCCATCTTTCTCCATCTTTGCTCTCGGCCAATCGTTGCGGCCCCTCTCCAAAATTTGGACGGCCGACCAATCTGGGCTCGCTATTTCCATCTTTGCTGACAGCCAATCACGATGCCCCTTTTCCAAAATTGGGTTCGCGCGCAGCCGCAGAAAGTCCGCAGAACGTCTGTTTTTTCTCTTTTTTTCCGAGAGACCGGCCGGTTTAAATTTTCAACCAAAAGACGTCGAGAAGAGTTCAACTTCATCCTCAACCACAAAACAAGTAAGATACTGTTTAATTATTGTGTTAAGACACCTAGCTAGCCCGATAGGTATTAAATATTTATTACAGAGAACAACGAATATACAGAGAAACGATTTTCACGTCGCCGTCATCGACGGTTAGATTTTGAAAGGGGTTTCATCTATAATTTACAGTTTGACATTGCTTCTACATGTTCATATCAATATGGTTCACTAGCACTGCATACGATCATAGTGTCCGTTGATAAAGGTAACATTGCTTTCATTTAGTATCGCGTTACGCTCGTCATAAGCTAACGTTATATTAGCTTTAAATGTAGCTTATCATACCTCCATGCAAAATCCTCTTTTTTTGCGCTAGTAATAACAACATAAGGAGTTCAGATGATTGTGCACATTTGGTTTCTCTCCGAGAAAAATATATGATCATAACGTTACTATCCTCCGGTACCTCCATTCATTCTCAACAGTAACGTTACAGTATAACATCAGTATAATGTTAGAGCATATTCAGTATATATTATCAATGAGATTTGTATTGTATTCGGGTGTTGCACCTGTTGTGACACAAGGCTTAACTTGAATATATTAGACTAATTGATAATAAACTGTGTGTGATTGTATGTAACAAGCACTTATAGCATACTACTTCATTATACACTGAGCTGAAATGTGTTAGAATTTGCTTCTTTGTATGCAGGTGTTCTTATAATAGTGTAATATAATAGTGTACATAACTGTGCACATTGATTTGGTTATATTGTGTAATGAACTGAATTATTATAAACCTTAGTAGGTTTGGTATGAACTCCATGTTTCTTTCTCAATTAATGACAGATGGCTTCCAAACCTAAGAAGCACAGATCTATGGTCGATGACGAGTGGATGTCGGGGGTCTGGCCCTCTGAGGCAGGAAACAGGCCGGCACCACGCCAGAAAAAGTGGCATGATCTGTATCAGAAGGTAAACTTGGACAAAGTGATCATAAAACACAAATCTATGTCATATTAAAAGGAGACACATTCTTATGCTTCACTGTCAATATTACAGATTGAGAAATGTCCGATGCAGCAGAGGGGACAGGCGTCTCTGTTTGGAGGGACTCGGGCCTGTAACTGCGGTTTCCATACAAACAAGGTACCAGAGGTCTCTCATAAGATTACGAGGTGTTGGTGTTGCATTCTGAATTATTACAATTTCACTCTCTTGTCTGCGAACCTCTAGCCTTCCAGCTCTGTCCCTGTGTCCTCTTTGGGGACACCTCAACCAGGCTCCTCATCTGCGTGTTCCTCGTCAGCTGCCGTAAAACCTGGGCAGATGCCTCAAAAGCCGATTTTGACTTTGTCATCAGTGAGTAATGAGGATTTACTTATGCTAATATTTATATTATTAATATATTCAACTATATTAAAATGTACTGGGCTCCACTTAAGGTTAATTTCTTCTTTTTGGCAGTTTACAAAGCCACGGTTTGGTGGCTCTCATGGTGCCATGTTAAAGCCAAACTTAAGTTTGGCTCGGAAGCATTCACCTAAGGTAATGTAAAGAGAATGATACATAGATTGACTTTGATTAAAAAAATATACTGGTACACTGTTATTGTTTTCATGTAGCAGTAACTATAGTGGGACTTTCATGCATTCATTCCATGTTGAATTGATTTGATTTATTGACTGCTATGCCAATAATGATTCATTCATTCATTAGCATATATGGTTATCCTATATTGTGAACTGTGACTTTATTCCCTCAGACCGCTGATGTATCCAGCCCCATCATAAGCCCCACAAAAAGCAGAGTGTCACCACCTGACCGCAGTCCCAAGACGTTTCTGCAGACCGTTTCTCCTCTGTCTCTTCCTCCCTCTCCTGTTCCTGTATCAAGCCCAGCGTCTTCCATTCTCAGCTGTAAGAAGATATTCTACTACACTTGAATCAGGAACTGTTCTTGAGTAGATTGTTATCATATCTATTTATTTAACTTACCGTATTTTATTTTATTTGTCATAAAATAGGAAGTGCTATCTGCCACCTCCTCCTGTGTCTCCTCTGGAACCCCCTCTGCTCCTCTCACCTCGCCATTGCCTAAGAATGTGGGGATCCCACCTTTTTCAGACACTGCCTGGCTGCCCACAAAGCTGCTGAAGACCATACCGCCTCAAGACCAGAAGTGGATTTCAGCAGCCCTGTGGAAAAACCAGCGTCTGCGCACAGACCTGAAACTGTGGTATGATCCACCAGAGCCATCCCTCATATACCATCAGGTCCCCGCTCCTGAGCGCTTTTTCCAACACCGGCTTCTTTTATGGATGCCATACCACCTGTGGAAGGTCAAGCTGTCCTGTCCTGCTTGTGGTACACAGCTCACAAGCTATGGAGCTCACAAGAGAGCCCGCCATATTCTGGATGTGGACAGGTATTACCTTATGATCACGGAGACTCTCTGGTGCAGTTCAGCTGGTTGCAAGACAACATATCTTTCCTCCAGCAAGACAATCTTGGACCAGCTGGACTTGGCTCACAGGCTGGAGTTCAGATTGATTCTGACTCGAAAGTAAGTATACATAGATCAATTTGCCTTAGTTTGTTATCAAGAATTTAGAAGGCTTTAATGTTTGTCTCATTCGGTCTCTCTTTCCCTTTGTTTTATACAGATTCGCTTGTGATGTGCGGGTGATCCGTTTCCTGAGGGAGAGGGCACTTGGAAACAGTCCCACCCGCTTGGTAAGACAGCTGAAGGAGAACCACAGTGAGGAATGGCTAAAGCGTCTCTGCCGGTACCTTGGAGCGTGCTCTGACTTTGCTGCCAGGCCA
The DNA here is from genome assembly GCF_030273125.1 of Centropristis striata. NCBI lineage: Eukaryota > Metazoa > Chordata > Actinopteri > Perciformes > Serranidae > Centropristis > Centropristis striata. The sequence goes on from NC_081521.1 coordinate 12,321,293, forward strand.
AGCCTTATCCCTGTCAGATTCCAGGATCCTCCTGAGCCTGTGGATGTTCCATCACACAGATGGATGCTGGCTGTTTATGGGCGTGACATTTTGAGCAGGCTGGACCACATCAAAGCCAGCATAACGTCCACCTTTGGCAGCATCCTAAAAATGGACTCCACAAAGAAGGTAAGTATTTTTAATGCCGTAAAGTACAGTAAATGCATGTAAATATACGTAATTATTACCCTGGTGCTCAGATACAGATTTAACAATTTATTAAATTTAATTCACTTTGTTTTCTGTGCCATTGCAGATCACCAAGAAGCTCTCAGGCACTGCTAAGGGGACAGCCTTGTGGCTTACATCTGTAAGCAATGAGAGAGGGCAAATCCTCATCAGTGTCCTGTCTGCTCAGGAGGGTCCTGCCCTGGACGGAATGGCAGCTGGCCTCATGTCTAGGTACAGTAATGCCAGTGTGGCTCCACCTCAGCTGCTTTACGTCGACTGTGACTGTTGTCCACTGTTTCCAGGATAATGTACCATTATCCTGGAAACAGTGGCACAATTAATAATTTACAGATGACCAAACACAACAAATAAATGCATCATTGTGTTTACCTTTCTACTATCTTAAGGAACGAGTGCCAACAGTCTAAATTTCCAACTGTACCTCTTGGAAGGACTGAACAGGTGGAACCAGGACCGAGAAGCTGCATCTCTAGCAGTCAAGCCTTCCTCCCTGCTGAGTTATTCTGGAGACCTTGTTCACTGTGTCAACACCCTCAGTGTCAAGGTCTTTGGAAGGCACCATGTCCCGTCTTTTCAGCCACCTGCTGTTTACACTGGTGACTATAAGTTTTTCATCCTGATGAAGCTATTTGCTATATTCACTATACCATGTAATCTTTTTATTGCACTCTGAAAGTGAATTTTCCACCCTCTATTGTTCTCCCACCTGTCCCAGGTGAGCTTCTTGGCATCGACTACTTGTACAGCCAGACGGGAAAGGCCTTGCAGGATGTACATCCTGACTCGGAGGAAACTGAGGCACTGCTTGAAGATGTAGGCACTGAGGAGGAGCTGGAAGATGAGGGTTTTGAAGAAAGTGGGTTAGACCCCACTGTAGAGCTGCTGGACCTGTCTGATCCTGCCCCTGTCACCACCGCCCCAGCTCCCACTCCAACTCCCACCTCTCTCCAGCCCTCTCCCGGTCCTGCTGTTTCCACAGCACCTGAGCAACAACTTGTAATAATTATATAATTATGATGCTAATGAAGTAATTATGCACAAAGATGAAGTCCAATTTAATGCATTTTTATAATCACCTTCTTGTATAACATTTTACAGCCTGTGCGTGAGTCCACACATTCTGTTCAGTCAGCCCTTCCTATCCCTGCTGAACTGTCACAACTGGTAAGTATTCTTATTATGTGACATATCATCTGTTGCACTTGTAATATGATGTATTATTTTATTTTATTTTATTTTTATTTTTTTCAGGCTCATCTGTCCTCTGACCAGTCAGCCAGTGCCACGAGTGCAGCCTCTGCCCTTCCACTCTCCACCACCTTCACAATGACTGCCTCCACTGCTGCAGCTGCAGCCACAGCTGGGTCAAGAATGGCCACTGCCACCCCAGCAGTCCCTGAGAAACAGCTGGTTAGTCTTTTTGTATCAAAAAGGTGTCAGTGGTCTTAATGTCCTGCTTGTCAATGTATTAAATATCTTTGATACGTATTAATAATTGTCTTATTACATTTAACAGATTGAACACACCCTGTCCTCTGGATCAGTATCTGTCACCTCCACCACAGCCTCTGCCTGCCCCCTCAACATCCTACCAGCCACTCTCTCCACATCAACTGTTGGTCCCTCTGGGGCACCTACCCTGGCCCCAGCAGCACCTGTGCAACAGGCGGTAAGTCCCCAAAACAACAGTATGCCACTGGAAGTTTGGATGGAGGAGATGAGGAGAAAGAGGGAGGAAAAAAAAGTGGAGTGACATTCTTTGTCAATATGTATATAATGTAAATAGTTTTAAAAGAAGAAAAATGTCTTAATTTACTGCTGTTCTATTTTTTTTTAACTTTAACTTTAACTTAACTTTATTTTCTACTTTTGTTTATTTATTGTATTTATTTTACTTATGTTGTTTTGGTTATCTTTTTTAATTCTATTTTAAATTGTTTCTTGTTCTAAATTTTCCTTACTTTAAATTTTTTCTGTTTTTATTTATTTATTGCATTTATTTTATTTTGGTATTTATCATTTATTTTATTCTATTTTAAATTGTTATTCTTGTGCTAATATTTCCTAAATTTAATTATTTTCCATATTTGGAGTGGGTTTAATTTATTTCTGTTTTTATTGCTTCAGGTTTTCTGGTTTAATTTCACACAAGTGTTTGTTTGTGAGTGTTTTTGTGTGTGTGAAATTTGTAATAAATTTGTTAAATTTCAGTGAGTGTCTTATGTTTTTTCTGCAAACATGCAAACTCATTCATAGAAGATGATTACATTGTTGCAGTACTTCATTCAGAAATGTAAAAATGAGAATAAAAGTACATTTAGTTACATTTGATATCACTTGGTAGTAGTTTGTCTTACAGGCCTCATGTTCCAATGGTGGAATCGAACCGGCGACCAGAATATGTGTGCTTTTACTTGTGATGGACAACAGAGACACAAATAGCTACAGGTTCCTTCCATTTTTTCTCTTTTTGGTGGAATCGTGGAATCGAATCAAATTGGTGGAATGGTGGAATCGAACCGGTGACCTTTTGATCAAGAGCCTCCTATGCTATTCTGCAGTAAAGTGTCATGTTTGGTTAGATTTCTCAAATTAATAGCCCAAAATACTTTGGGCTATTAATACTAATACTAAAATACAAAGTGCTTTTACTTGTGATGGACAGCAGAGACACAAATAGCTACAGGTTCCTTCCATTTTTTCTCTTTTTCCTCTCTTTTCCTTCCTTTTTCTCCTTCCCCCTTCTTCCCCCTCTTTCCTTCTTCTTCCCCCGCCATCCAGACTATTGTTCCCCAGCTTTAGCGGAGTCGGTAGAGCATCAGACTTTTAATCTGAGGGTCCAGGGTTCAAGTCCCTGTTCAGGCGGCAAGATTATTGCTTGATCTGTCTGTAGTGCTCAGAACTCGACTGAAGGCCAATTGCTCACAAAAACAGAGTTCAGTTCATTGCAGGCCAACCCCAGGGAGTAAAATGGCAATTTCTGATGGAATGCTGGAATACAAATCATACCTGAGTGACCCCCACTCTGTTGCTCGTAAACCATTACCATTAGACACATACATGTATTCGTACTGGGCAAATCAGAAATTTGCTTGCAACCTGTCTTTGTCTCCGAAAGCTACATGCAAATCAGAGACAATCCTCCTCCATACCACAAGGAGTTGTTAATGGACAAAAGTTGCGTGGTCTTTCTTGGCCCCACTTTCTTGCTCGTAAACCATTAGCATTTAGACACAAATATGTATGCGTACTGGGCAAATCAGAAAACTGCTTGCAACCTGTCTTTGTTTTCATCAGCTACATCCATATTGGAGACAATGGTCCTCCATGCCACTAGGAGTTGTTAATGGACAAAAGTTGTGTGGTCTTTCTTGGCCCAACCCTTCATTTGGACTCAGGGCGATCGTTTCCTCCAGAGAGAGGCTCAAACGAAGCCTGGATAGCTCAGTCGGTAGAGCATCAGACTTTTAATCTGAGGGTCCAGGGTTCAAGTCCCTGTTCAAATCATACCTGAGTGACCCACTCCATTTCTCGTAAACCATTAGCATTTAGACACAAATATGTATTCGTACTGGGCAAATCAGAAAGCTGCTTGCAACCTGTCTTTGTCTTCAACAGCTACATGCATATCGGAGACAATGGTCCTCCATGCCACAAGGAGTTGTTAATGGACAAAAGTTGCGTGGTCTTTTTTGGCCCAACCCTTCATTTGGACTCCGGGCTCGTTTACTCCAGAGATATGCTCAAACGAAGCCTGGATAGCTCAGTCGGTAGAGCATCAGACTTTTAATCTGAGGGTCCAGGGTTCAAGTCCCTGTTCAGGCGGCAAGATTAATGTGTGATCTGTCTGTAGTGCTCAGAACTCCACTGAAGGTCAATTGCTCACAAAAACAGAGTTCAGTTCATTGCAGGCCAACCCCAGGGAGTGAGGTGGCAGTTTCTGATGGAATGCTGGAATACAGATCATGCCTGAGTGACCCCCACTCCATTTCTCGTAAACCATTAGCATTAGACACATACATGTATTCGTACTGGGCAAATCTGAAATTTGCTTGCAACCTGTCTTTGTCTTCCACAGCTACATGCAAATCAGAGACAATCCTCCTCCATGCCACAAGGAGTTGTTAATGGACAAAAGTTGCGTGGTCTTTCTTGGCCCCACTTTCTTGCTCATAAACAATTAGCATTTAGACACAAATATGTATTTGTACTGGGCAAATCAGAAAACTGCTTGCAACCTGTCTTTGTCTTCAACAGCTACATGCATATTGGAGACAATGGTCCGCCATGCCACAACGAGTTGTTAATGGACAAAACTTGTGTGGTCTTTCTTGGCCCAACCCTTCATTTGGACTCCGGGCGATCGTTTCCTCCAGAGAGATGCTCAAACGAAGCCTGGATAGCTCAGTCGGTAGAGCATCAGACTTTTAATCTGAGGGTCCAGGGTTCAAGTCCCTGTTCAGGCGGCGAGATTATTGTGTGATCTGTCTGTAGTGCTCAGAACTCCACTGAAGGTCAATTGCTCACAAAAACAGAGTTCAGTTCATTGCAGGCCAACCCCAGGGAGTGAGGTGGCAGTTTCTGATGGAATGCTGGAATACAAATCATACCTGAGTGACCCCCACTCCGTTTCTCGTAAACCATTAGCATTCAGACACAAATATGTATTTGTACTGGGCAAATCAGAAAACTGCTTGCAACCTGTCTTTGTCTTCAACAGCTACATGCATATCGGAGACAATGGTCCTCCATGCCACAAGGAGTTGTGAATGGACAAAAGTTGCGTGGTCTTTCTTGGCCCAACCCTTCATTTGGACTCCGGGCGATCATTTCCTCCAGAGAGATTCAAATGAAGCCTGGATTCAAGCCAGGGTTCAAGTCCCTGTTCAGGCGGCAAGATTATTGCTTGATCTGTCTGTAGTGCTCAGAACTCCACTGAAGGTCAATTGGTCACAAAACAGAATCCAGTTCATTGCAGGCCAACCCCAGGGAGTAAGATGGCAATTTCTGATGGAATGCTGGAATACAAATCATACCTGAGTGACCCCCACTCCGTTTCTCGTAAACCATTAGCATTTAGACACAAATATGTATTCGTACTGGGCAAATCAGAAAACTGCTTGCAACCTGTCTTTGTCTTCAACAGCTACATGCATATTGGATACAATGGTCCTCCATGCCACTAGGAGCTGTTAATGGACAAAAGTTGTGTGGTCTTTCTTGGCCCAAACCTTCATTTGGAGTCCGGGCGATCGTTTCCTCCAGAGAGATGCTCAAACGAAGCCTGGTTGGCTCAGTCGGAAGAGCATCAGACTTTTAATCTGAGGGTCCAGGGTTCAAGTCCCTGTTCAGGTGGCAAGATTATTGTGTGATCTGTCTGTAGTGCTCAGAACTCCACTGAAGGTCAATTGGTCACAAAAACAGAATGCAGTTCATTGCAGGCCAACCCCAGGGAGTAAGATGGCAATTTCTGATGGAATGCTGGAATACAAATCATACCTGAGTGACCCCCACTCCGTTTCTCGTAAACCATTAGCATTTAGACACAAATATGTATTCGTACTGGGCAAATCAGAAAACTGCTTGCAACCTGTCTTTGTCTTCCACAGCTACATGCAAATCAGAGACAATCCTCCTCCATGCCACAAGGAGTTGTTAATGGACAAAAGTTGCGTGGTCTTTTTTTGCCCAACCCTTCATTTGGACTCCGGGCGATCGTTCTCTCCAGAGAGAGGCTCAAACGAAGCCTGGAGAGCTCAGTCGGTAGAGCATCAGACTTTTAATCTGAGGGTCCAGGGTTCAAGTCCCTGTTCAGGCGGCAAGATTATTGCTTGATCTGTCTGTAGTGCTCAGAACTCGACTGAAGGTCAATTGCTCACAAAAACAGAGTTCAGTTCATTGCAGGCCAACCCCAGGGAGTAAAATGGCAATTTTTGTCCATTAACAACTCCTTGTGGCATGGAGGAGGATTGTCTCTGATTTGCATGTAGCTGTGGAAGACAAAGACACGTTGCAAGCAAATTTCTGATTTGCCCAGTACGAATACATGTATGTGTCTAATGGTAATGGTTTACGAGCAACAGAGTGGGGGTCACTCAGGTATGATTTGTATTCCAGCATTCCATCAGAAATTGCCATTTTACTCCCTGGGGTTGGCCTGCAATGAACTGAACTCTGTTTTTGTGAGCAATTGACCTTCAGTCAAGTTCTGAACACTACAGACAGATCAAGCAATAATCTTGCCGCCTGAACAGGGACTTGAACCCTGGACCCTCAGATTAAAAGTCTGATGCTCTACCGACTGAGCTATCCAGGCTTCGTTTGAGCCTCTCTCTGGAAACCATTAGCATTTAGAGCAGAGACAGTCCTCCTCCATGCCACAAGGAGTTGTTAATGGACACCATTAGCATTTAGACACAAATATGTATTCGTACTGGGCAAATCAGAAAACTGCTTGCAACCTGTCTTTGTCTTCCACAGCTACATGCAAATCAGAGACAATCCCCCTCCATGCCGCAAGGAGTTGTTAATGGACAAAAGTTGTGTGGTCTTTCTTGGCCCAACCCTTCATATGGACTCCGGGCGATCGTTTCCTCCAGAGAGATGCTCAAACAAAGCCTGGATAGCTCAGTCGGTAGAGCATCAGACTTTTAATCTGAGGGTGCAGGGTTCAAGTCCCTGTTCAGGCGGCGAGATTATTGTGTGATCTGTCTGTAGTGCTCAGAACTCCACTGAAGGTCAATTGCTCACAAAAACAGAGTTCAGTTCATTGCAGGCCAACCCCAGGGAGTGAGGTGGCAGTTTCTGATGGAATGCTGGAATACACATCATACCTGAGTGACCCCCACTCCGTTTCTCGTAAACCATTAGCATTTAGACACAAATATGTATTCGTACTGGGCAAATCAGAAAACTGCTTGCAACCTGTCTTTGTCTTCCACAGCTACATGCAAATCAGAGACAGTCCTCCTCCATGCCACAAGGAGTTGTTAATGGACAAAAGTTGCGTGGTCTTTCTTGGCCCCACTTTCTTGCTCGTAAACCATTAGCATTTAGACACAAATATGTATGCGTACTGGGCAAATCAGAAAACTGCTTGCAACCTGTCTTTGTCTTCAACAGCTACATGCATATTGGAGACAATGGTCCTCCATGCCACAAGGAGTTGTTAATGGACAAAAGTTGTGTGGTCTTTCTTGGCCCAACCCTTCATTTGGACTCCGGGCGATCGTTTCCTCCAGAGAGATGCTCAAACGAAGCCTGGATAGCTCAGTCGGTAGAGCATCAGACTTTTAATTTGAGGGTGCAGGGCTCAAGTCCCTGTTCAGGCGGCGAGATTATTGTGTGATCTGTCTGTAGTGCTCAGAACTCCACTGAAGGTCAATTTGTCACAAAAACAGAATCAACCCCAGGGAGGAAGATGGCAATTTCTGATGGAATGCTGGAATACAAATCATACCTCAGTGACCCCCACTCCGTTTCTCATAAACCATTAGCATTTGGACACAAATATGTATTCGTACTGCGCAAATCAGAAAACTGCTTGCAACCTGTCTTTGTCTTCCACAGCTACATGCAAATCAGAGACAATCCTCCTCCGTGCCGCAAGGAGTTGTTAATGGACAAAAGTTGTGTGGTCTTTCTTGGCCCAACCCTTCATTTGGACTCCGGGCGATCGTTTCCTCCAGAGAGATGCTCAAACGAAGCCTGGATAGCTCAGTCGGTAGAGCATCAGACTTTTAATCTGAGGGTCCAGGGTTCAAGTCCCTGTTCAGGTGGCGAGATAATTGTGTGATCTGTCTGTAGTGCTCAGAACTCCACTGAAGGTCAATTGCTCACAAAAACAGAGTTCAGTTCATTGGAGGCCAACCCCAGGGAGTGAGGTGGCTGTTTCTGATGGAATGCTGGAATACAAATCATACCTGAGTGACCCCCACTCCGTTTCTCGTAAACCATTAGCATTTAGACACAAATATGTATTCGTACTGGGCAAATCAGAAAACTGCTTGCAACCTGTCTTTTGCTGCATCCCAAAGCCCTTAAGTTTCGCCTCCTCTATCCTCTATCCTCGCTTGAACCGGAAGTTCTTTCGCGGGCGCCATCTTTAAGACCGTCCCAAAGCCCTTATTTGTGATCGGAGGATAGAGGATAGAGGATAGAGGAGGCATATCGGAGGAGGCACAAGCGAGGATACACGAGAGAATCCTATTCGGAAGTCTTTTAGCGGTGGCCCCGCCCCCTGACTCGTTGAATAGACGCAGCAGCTGATCGGACTGATGTTATACATCGCAACATCGCTGTAGTTTGATACCGGAGTGAAGACAGATCACAGATTAAACTAAAGTGTGTCACCACAAGTTTTATATTTTATTTATATGATTCACCATGTAATTAAAATCTGTTTTATTGTGACTCTGAACAACAAAAACACCACAAACATATTTCTACATTTATAATAAATTAAGAGAAACATCGCTCTAGAAGTTATTTTCCTTTTTCCTTTTTTTCCTTTTCGTGATCTGTTTTTTCCACCGTACAGATTTATTATGGATATTATTAAAGTAAAAAAAAAAAAAAACAGTAGAGAGTCTGAGAGTCTGTCTGTCAGCAAGAAACACTTTTACATCGTTTGTCATTTTCATCAGTACCACGCGAGGCTGATCATTACTGAGTGACATAATTTACATTTTACCTTCATCATCTAACCTAATAAAATATTGGCCGGTGTTCAGCGGACACAATCATGTTCTGATATATTAAATAATTAATTTATCACCAGGATCGTCTACTACGACGGCGTATTAGGGCAATATACGAAATAAATAAATAAATAAATAAATAGGAACCCAGGGGAGAGGGACCCAGCCACCATGGCATGATTAAAAACAGATAACATGAGGTGATGTTACGACATCACCACATTTCATTCCTTTCTACCTGCGGGATGTCTCTTCTTCTCCATCACTCGCTCTGTTTAAGGTGTTTTATCAGAGTGATCCGACTGACGCTCCCTCCTCCTCGCGTTCACACGGAGCGCTGTCTCTCTTTCAGACCTCCTCTGCTTCTTGTTGACAGTTACAGTGTAACGTTCGTCTAAACTTTTTTCACAGCAGCAGGTTTATTGTTCCCAGCCTTCATTCCTCACGGTCATCCTCATGTTATGCGTCTTTACGCTGCCATGGAGCCGGGTTTATGGAATCTTTATTCATCTTTTTGAAGTGTGTGTGTGTGTGTGTGTGTGTCTGTGTGTGTATGTGTGTGGCACCGGACGGACCCAGTGAGGCATGGACCAGTATTACCCCCCTCCCCCGGGTCCGTATTTTTTTTTCATACTTGGCCCTAATAGTTGTCCTTATACAGCAGCAAATAATAATTAATAAATTATATAATGACATTCCCGTGCCCCTGAGCTGGACACAGTTCACAGTATAAATACACAATGGAGGTTGTTATTCATGTGCAGGTGTTTGTTAAACAGAGAAAACACTTATTATTATTATTATTATTATCATCAGTGCATGTCTCCAGCTGTTAAAGCGACTGACAGCTGATCCAGCTGTGATCCGCTGCCGCCGTCATTAGAAACGGACGTCGCTTCACGTGACGCTCCGGAGGGAAGGACGTCTCATTTGTCTTAAATCGTTTCTCCTCTCCTCGCTTCCCTCACTTGCGTCTCTCCATGCATCCCCGGTGGGCGGGACTAAGACGCAAGTGAACGGCGCAAGTGAGGGACGCATAGATGCGAAATAAGGGCTTTGGCACGCAGCCTTTGTCTTCCACAGCTACATGCAAATCAGAGACAGTCCTCCTCCATGCCACAAGGAGTTGTTAATGGACAAAAGTTGCGTGGTCTTTCTTGGCCCCACTTTCTTGCTCGTAAACCATTAGCATTTAGACACAAATATGTATTCGTACTGGGCAAATCAGAAATGTGCTTGCAACCTGTCTTTGTCTTCCACAGCTACATGCATATTGGAGACAATGGTCCTCCATGCCACAAGGAGTTGTTAATGGACAAAAGTTGTGTGGTCTTTCTTGGCCCAACCCTTCATTTGGACGATCGTTTCCTCCAGAGAGATGCTCAAACGAAGCCTGGATAGTTCAGTCGGTAGAGCATCAGACTTTTAATCTGAGGGTCCAGGGTTCAAGTCCCTGTTCAGCCGGCGAGATTATTGTGTGATCTGTCTGTAGTGCTCAGAACTCCACTGAAGGTCAATTGCTCACAAAAACAGAGTTCAGTTCATTGCAGGCCAACCCCAGGGAGTGAGGTGGCAGTTTCTGATGGAATGCTGGAATACAAATCATACCTGAGTGACCCCCACTCCGTTTCTCGTAAACCATTAGCATTCAGACACAAATATGTATTTGTACTGGGCAAATCAGAAAACTGCTTGCAACCTGTCTTTGTCTTCAACAGCTACATGCATATCGGAGACAATGGTCCTCCATGCCACTAGGAGTTGTTAATGGACAAAAGTTGTGTGGTCTTTCTTGGCCCAACCCTTCATTTGGAGTCCGGGCGATCGTTTCCTCCAGAGAGATGCTCAAACGAAGCCTGGTTGGCTCAGTCGGAAGAGCATCAGACTTTTAATCTGAGGGTCCAGGGTTCAAGTCCCTGTTCAGGTGGCAAGATTATTGTGTGATCTGTCTGTAGTGCTCAGAACTCCACTGAAGGTCAATTGCTCACAAAAACAGAATGCAGTTCATTGCAGGCCAACCCCAGGGAGTAAGATGGCAATTTCTGATGGAATGCTGGAATACAAATCATACCTGAGTGACCCCCACTCCGTTTCTCGTAAACCATTAGCATTTAGACACAAATATGTATTCGTACTGGGCAAATCAGAAAACTGCTTGCAACCTGTCTTTGTCTTCCACAGCTACATGCAAATCAGAGACAATTCTCCTCCATGCCACAAGGAGTTGTTAATGGACAAAAGTTGCGTGGTCTTTTTTGGCCCAACCCTTCATTTTGACTCCGGGCGATCGTTCCCTCCAGAGAGAGGCTCAAACGAAGCCTGGATAGCTCAGTCGGTAGAGCATCAGACTTTTAATCTGAGGGTCCAGGGTTCAAGTCCCTGTTCAGGCGGCAAGATTATTGCTTGATCTGTCTGTAGTGCTCAGAACTCGACTGAAGGTCAATTGCTCACAAAAACAGAGTTCAGTTCATTGCAGGCCAACCCCAGGGAGTAAAATGGCAATTTCTGATGGAATGCTGGAATACAAATCATACCTGAGTGACCCCCACTCTGTTGCTCGTAAACCATTTCCATTAGACACATACATGTATTCGTACTGGGCAAATCAGAAATTTGCTTGCAACCTGTCTTTGTCTTCCACAGCTACATGCAAATCAGAGACAATCCTCCTCCATGCCACAAGGAGTTGTTAATGGACAAAAGTTGCGTGGTCTTTCTTGGCCCCACTTTCTTGCTCATAAACCATTAGCATTTAGAAACAAATATGTATGCGTACTGGGCAAATCAGAAAACTGCTTGCAACCTGTCTTTGTCTTCAACAGCTACATGCATATTGGAGACAATGGTCCTCCATGCCACAAGGAGTTGTTAATGGACAAAAGTTGTGTGGTCTTTCTTGGCCCAACCCTTCATTTGGACTCCGGGCGATCGTTTCCTCCAGAGAGATGCTCAAACGAAGCCTGGATAGCTCAGTCGGTAGAGCATCAGACTTTTAATCTGAGGGTCCAGGGTTCAAGTCCCTGTTCAGGCGGCGAGATTATTGTGTGATCTGTCTGTAGTGCTCAGAACTCCACTGAAGGTCAATTGCTCACAAAAACAGAGTTCAGTTCATTGCAGGCAAACCCCAGGGAGTGAGGTGGCAGTTTCTGATGGAATGCTGGAGTACAAATCATACCTGAGTGACCCCCACTCCGTTTCTCGTAAACCATTAGCATTAGACACATACATGTATTCGTACTGGGCAAATCAGAAATTTGCTTGCAACCTGTCTTTGTCTTCCACAGCTACATGCAAATCAGAGACAATCCTCCTCCATGCCATAAGGAGTTGTTAATGGACAAAGTTGCGTGGTCTTTCTTGGCCCCACTTTCTTGCTCATTAACCATTAGCATTTAGACACAAATATGTATTCGTACTGGGCAAATCAGAAAACTGCTTGCAACCTGTCTTTGTCTCCAACAGCTACATGCATATTGGAGACAATGGTCCTCCGTGCCACAAGGAGTTGTCAATGGACAAAAGTTGTGTGGTCTTTCTTGGCCCAACCCATCATTTGGACTCCGGGCGATCGTTTCCTCCAGAGAGATGCTCAAACGAAGCCTGGATAGCTCAGTCGGTAGAGCATCAGACTTTTAATCTGAGGGTCCAGGGTTCAAGTCCCTGTTCAGGCGGCGAGATTATTGTTTGATCTGTCTGTAGTGCTCAGAACTCCACTGAAGGTCAATTGCTCACAAAAACAGAGTTCAGTTCATTGCAGACAAACCCCAGGGAGTGAGGTGGCAGTTTCTGATGGAATGCTGGAATACAAATCATACCTGAGTGACCCCCACTCCGTTTCTCGTAAACCATTAGCATTTAGACACAAATATGTATTCGTACTGGGCAAATCAGAAAACTGCTTGCAACCTGTCTTTGTCTTCCACAGCTACATGCAAATCAGAGACAATCCTCCTCCATGCCACAAGGAGTTGTTAATGGACAAAAGTTGCGTGGTCTTTTTTGGCCCAACCCTTCATTTTGACTCCGGGCAATCGTTCCCTCCAGAGAGAGGCTCAAACGAAGCCTGGATAGCTCAGTCGGTAGAGCATCAAACTTTTAATCTGAGGGTCCAGGTTTCAAGTCCCTGTTCAGGCGGCAAGATTATTGCTTGATCTGTCTGTAGTGCTCAGAACTCGACTGAAGGTCAATTGCTCACAAAAACAGAGTTCAGTTCATTGCAGGCCAACCCCAGGGAGTAAAATGGCAATTTCTGATGGAATGCTGGAATACAAATCATACCTGAGTGACCCCCACTCTGTTGCTCGTAAACCATTTCCATTAGACACATACATGTATTCGTACTGGGCAAATCAGAAATTTGCTTGCAACCTGTCTTTGTCTTCCACAGCTACATGCAAATCAGAGACAATCCTCCTCCATGCCACAAGGAGTTGTTAATGGACAAAATTTGCGTGGTCTTTCTTGGCCCCACTTTCTTGCTCATTAACCATTAGCATTTAGACACAAATATGTATTCGTACTGGGCAAATCAGAAAACTGCTTGCAACCTGTCTTTGTCTTCCACAGCTACATGCAAATCAGAGACAATCCTCCTCCATGCCACAAGGAGTTGTTAATGGACAAAAGTTGCGTGGTCTTTTTTGGCCCAACCCTTCATTTTGACTCCGGGCAATCGTTCCCTCCAGAGAGAGGCTCAAACGAAGCCTGGATAGCTCAGTCGGTAGAGCATCAAACTTTTAATCTGAGGGTCCAGGTTTCAAGTCCCTGTTCAGGCGGCAAGATTATTGCTTGATCTGTCTGTAGTGCTCAGAACTCGACTGAAGGTCAATTGCTCACAAAAACAGAGTTCAGTTCATTGCAGGCCAACCCCAGGGAGTAAAATGGCAATTTCTGATGGAATGCTGGAATACAAATCATACCTGAGTGACCCCCACTCTGTTGCTCGTAAACCATTTCCATTAGACACATACATGTATTCGTACTGGGCAAATCAGAAATTTGCTTGCAACCTGTCTTTGTCTTCCACAGCTACATGCAAATCAGAGACAATCCTCCTCCATGCCACAAGGAGTTGTTAATGGACAAAATTTGCGTGGTCTTTCTTGGCCCCACTTTCTTGCTCATTAACCATTAGCATTTAGACACAAATATGTATTCGTACTGGGCAAATCAGAAAACTGCTTGCAACCTGTCTTTGTCTTCAACAGCTACATGCATATTGGAGACAATGGTCCTCCATGCCACTAGGAGTTGTTAATGGACAAAAGTTGTGTGGTCTTTCTTGGCCCAACCCTTCATTTGGACTCCGGGCGATCGTTTCCTCCAGAGAGATGCTCAAACGAAGCCTGGATAGCTCAGTCGGTAGAGCATCAGACTTTTAATCTGAGGGTCCAGGGTTCAAGTCCCTGTTCAGGCGGCGAGATTATTGTGTGATCTGTCTGTAGTGCTCGGAACTCCACTGAAGGTCAATTGCTCACAAAAACAGAGTTCAGTTCATTGCAGGCCAACCCCAGGGAGTAAAATGGCAATTTCTGATGGAATGCTGGAATACAAATCATACCTGAGTGACCCCCACTCTGTTGCTCGTAAACCATTACCATTAGACACATACATGTATTCGTACTGGGCAAATCAGAAATTTGCTTGCAACCTGTCTTTGTCTTCCACAGCTACATGCAAATCAGAGACAATCCTCCTCCATGCCATAAGGAGTTGTTAATGGACAAAGTTGCGTGGTCTTTCTTGGCCCCACTTTCTTGCTCATTAACCATTAGCATTTAGACACAAATATGTATTCGTACTGGGCAAATCAGAAAACTGCTTGCAACCTGTCTTTGTCTTCAACAGCTACATGCATATTGGAGACAATGGTCCTCCATGCCACTAGGAGTTGTTAATGGACAAAAGTTGTGTGGTCTTTCTTGGCCCAACCCTTCATTTGGACTCCGGGCGATCGTTTCCTCCAGAGAGATGCTCAAACGAAGCCTGGATAGCTCAGTCGGTAGAGCATCAGACTTTTAATCTGAGGGTCCAGGGTTCAAGTCCCTGTTCAGGCGGCGAGATTATTGTGTGATCTGTCTGTAGTGCTCAGAACTCCACTGAAGGTCAATTGCTCACAAAAACAGAGTTCAGTTCATTGCAGGCCAACCCCAGGGAGTAAAATGGCAATTTCTGATGGAATGCTGGAATACAAATCATACCTGAGTGACCCCCACTCTGTTGCTCGTAAACCATTACCATTAGACACATACATGTATTCGTACTGGGCAAATCAGAAATTTGCTTGCAACCTGTCTTTGTCTTCCACAGCTACATGCAAATCAGAGACAATCCTCCTCCATGCCACAAGGAGTTGTTAATGGACAAAAGTTGCGTGGTCTTTCTTGGCCCCACTTTCTTGCTCATAAACCATTAGCATTTAGACACATACATGTATTCGTACTGGGCAAATCAGAAATTTGCTTGCAACCTGTCTTTGTCTTCCACAGCTACATGCAAATCAGAGACAATCCTCCTCCATGCCACAAGGAGTTGTTAATGGACAAAAGTTGCGTGGTCTTTTTTGGCCCAACCCTTCATTTGGACTCCGGGCGATCGTTCCCTCCAGAGAGAGGCTCAAACGAAGCCTGGATAGCTCAGTCGGTAGAGCATCAGACTTTTAATCTGAGGGTCCAGGGTTCAAGTCCCTGTTCAGGCGGCAAGATTATTGCTTGATCTGTCTGTAGTGCTCAGAACTCGACTGAAGGTCAATTGCTCACAAAAACAGAGTTCAGTTCGTTGCAGGCCAACCCCAGGGAGTAAAATGGCAATTTCTGATGGAATGCTGGAATACAAATCATACCTGAGTGACCCCCACTCTGTTGCTCGTAAACCATTACCATTAGACACATACATGTATTCGTACTGGGCAAATCAGAAATTTGCTTGCAACCTGTCTTTGTCTTCCACAGCTACATGCAAATCAGAGACAATCCTCCTCCATGCCACTAGGAGTTGTTAATGGACAAAAGTTGTGTGGTCTTTCTTGGCCCAACCCTTCATTTGGACTCCGGGCGATCGTTTCCTCCAGAGAGATGCTCAAACGAAGCCTGGATAGCTCAGTCGGTAGAGCATCAGACTTTTAATCTGAGGGTCCAGGGTTCAAGTCCCTGTTCAGGCGGCGAGATTATTGTGTGATCTGTCTGTAGTGCTCAGAACTCCACTGAAGGTCAATTGCTCACAAAAACAGAGTTCAGTTCATTGCAGGCCAACCCCAGGGAGTAAAATGGCAATTTCTGATGGAATGCTGGAATACAAATCATACCTGAGTGACCCCCACTCTGTTGCTCGTAAACCATTACCATTAGACACATACATGTATTCGTACTGGGCAAATCAGAAATTTGCTTGCAACCTGTCTTTGTCTTCCACAGCTACATGCAAATCAGAGACAATCCTCCTCCATGCCACAAGGAGTTGTTAATGGACAAAAGTTGCGTGGTCTTTCTTGGCCCCACTTTCTTGCTCATAAACCATTAGCATTTAGACACATACATGTATTCGTACTGGGCAAATCAGAAATTTGCTTGCAACCTGTCTTTGTCTTCCACAGCTACATGCAAATCAGAGACAATCCTCCTCCATGCCACAAGGAGTTGTTAATGGACAAAAGTTGCGTGGTCTTTTTTGGCCCAACCCTTCATTTGGACTCCGGGCGATCGTTCCCTCCAGAGAGAGGCTCAAACGAAGCCTGGATAGCTCAGTCGGTAGAGCATCAGACTTTTAATCTGAGGGTCCAGGGTTCAAGTCCCTGTTCAGGCGGCAAGATTATTGCTTGATCTGTCTGTAGTGCTCAGAACTCGACTGAAGGTCAATTGCTCACAAAAACAGAGTTCAGTTCATTGCAGGCCAACCCCAGGGAGTAAAATGGCAATTTCTGATGGAATGCTGGAATACAAATCATACCTGAGTGACCCCCACTCTGTTGCTCGTAAACCATTACCATTAGACACATACATGTATTCGTACTGGGCAAATCAGAAATTTGCTTGCAACCTGTCTTTGTCTTCCACAGCTACATGCAAATCAGAGACAATCCTCCTCCATGCCACAAGGAGTTGTTAATGGACAAAAGTTGCGTGGTCTTTCTTGGCCCCACTTTCTTGCTCATTAACCATTAGCATTTAGACACAAATATGTATTCGTACTGGGCAAATCAGAAAACTGCTTGCAACCTGTCTTTGTCTCCAACAGCTACATGCGTATTGGAGACAATGGTCCTCCGTGCCACAAGGAGTTGTCAATGGACAAAAGTTGTGTGGTCTTTCTTGGCCCAACCCATCATTTGGACTCCGGGCGATCGTTTCCTCCAGAGAGATGCTCAAACGAAGCCTGGATAGCTCAGTCGGTAGAGCATCAGACTTTTAATCTGAGGGTCCAGGGTTCAAGTCCCTGTTCAGGCGGCGAGATTATTGTGTGATCTGTCTGTAGTGCTCAGAACTCCACTGAAGGTCAATTGCTCACAAAAACAGAGTTCAGTTCATTGCAGACAAACCCCAGGGAGTGAGGTGGCAGTTTCTGATGGAATGCTGGAATACAAATCATACCTGAGTGACCCAAACTCCGTTTCTCGTAAACCATTAGCATTAGACACATACATGTATTCGTACTGGGCAAATCAGAAATGTGCTTGCAACCTGTCTTTGTCTTCCACAGCTACATGCAAATCAGAGACAATCCTCCTCCATGCCACAAGGAGTTGTTAATGGACAAAAGTTGCGTGGTCTTTTTTGGCCCAACCCTTCATTTGGACTCCGGGCGATCGTTCCCTCCAGAGAGAGGCTCAAACGAAGCCTGGATAGCTCACTCGGTAGAGCATCAGACTTTTAATCTGAGGGTCCAGGGTTCAAGTCCCTGTTCAGGCGGCGAGATTATTGTGTGATCTGTCTGTAGTGCTCAGAACTCCACTGAAGGTCAATTGCTCACAAAAACAGAGTTCAGTTCATTGCAGGCAAACCCCAGGGAGTGAGGTGGCAGGTTCTGATGGAATGCTGGAGTACAAATCATACCTGAGTGACCCCCACTCCGTTTCTCGTAAACCATTAGCATTTAGACACATACATGTATTCGTACTGGGCAAATCAGAAATTTGCTTGCAACCTGTCTTTGTCTTCCACAGCTACATGCAAATCAGAGACAATCCTCCTCCATGCCACAAGGAGTTGTTAATGGACAAAAGTTGCGTGGTCTTTTTTGGCCCAACCCTTCATTTGGACTCCGGGCGATCGTTCCCTCCAGAGAGAGGCTCAAACGAAGCCTGGATAGCTCAGTCGGTAGAGCATCAGACTTTTAATCTGAGGGTCCAGGGTTCAAGTCCCTGTTCAGGCGGCAAGATTATTGCTTGATCTGTCTGTAGTGCTCAGAACTCGACTGAAGGTCAATTGCTCACAAAAACAGAGTTCAGTTCATTGCAGGCCAACCCCAGGGAGTAAAATGGCAATTTCTGATGGAATGCTGGAATACAAATCATACTTGAGTGACCCCCACTCTGTTGCTCGTAAACCATTACCATTAGACACATACATGTATTCGTACTGGGCAAATCAGAAATTTGCTTGCAACCTGTCTTTGTCTTCCACAGCTACATGCAAATAAGAGACAATCCTCCTCCATGCCACAAGGAGTTGTTAATGGACAAAAGTTGCGTGGTCTTTCTTGGCCCCACTTTCTTGCTCATAAACCATTAGCATTTAGACACAAATATGTATGCGTACTGGGCAAATCAGAAAACTGCTTGCAACCTGTCTTTGTCTTCAACAGCTACATGCATATTGGAGACAATGGTCCTCCATGCAACAAGGAGTTGTTAATGGACAAAAGTTGTGTGGTCTTTCTTGGCCCAACCCTTCATTTGGACTCCGGGCGATCGTTTCCTCCAGAGAGATGCTCAAACGAAGCCTGGATAGCTCAGTCGGTAGAGCATCAGACTTTTAATCTGAGGGTCCAGGGTTCATGTCCCTGTTCAGGCGGCGAGATTATTGTGTGATCTGTCTGTAGTGCTCAGAACTCCACTGAAGGTCAATTGCTCACAAAAACAGAGTTCAGTTCATTGCAGGCAAACCCCAGGGAGTGAGGTGGCAGTTTCTGATGGAATGCTGGAGTACAAATCATACCTGAGTGACCCCCACTCCGTTTCTCGTAAACCATTAGCATTAGACACATACATGTATTCGTACTGGGCAAATCAGAAATTTGCTTGCAACCTGTCTTTGTCTTCCACAGCTACATGCAAATCAGAGACAATCCTCCTCCATGCCATAAGGAGTTGTTAATGGACAAAGTTGCGTGGTCTTTCTTGGCCCCACTTTCTTGCTCATTAACCATTAGCATTTAGACACAAATATGTATTCGTACTGGGCAAATCAGAAAACTGCTTGCAACCTGTCTTTGTCTTCAACAGCTACATGCATATTGGAGACAATGGTCCTCCGTGCCACAAGGAGTTGTCAATGGACAAAAGTTGTGTGGTCTTTCTTGGCCCAACCCTTCATTTGGACTCCGGGCGATCGTTTCCTCCAGAGAGATGCTCAAACGAAGCCTGGATAGCTCAGTCGGTAGAGCATCAGACTTTTAATCTGAGGGTCCAGGGTTCAAGTCCCTGTTCAGGCGGCAAGATTTATTGTGTGATCTGTCTGTAGTGCTCAGAACTCCACTGAAGGCCAATTGCTCACAAAAACAGAGTTCAGTTCATTGCAGACAAACCCCAGGAAGTGAGGTGGCAGTTTCTGATGGAATGCTGGAATACAAATCATACCTGAGTGACCCCAACTCCGTTTCTCGTTTAGCATTAGACACATACATGTATTCGTACTGGGCAAATCAGAAATTTGCTTGCAACCTGTCTTTGTCTTCCACAGCTACATGCAAATCAGAGACAATCCTCCTCCATGCCACAAGGAGTTGTTAATGGACAAAAGTTGCGTGGTCTTTCTTGGCCCAACCCTTCATTTGGACTCCGGGCGATCGTTTCCTCCAGAGAGATGCTCAAACGAAGCCTGGATAGTTCAGTCGGTAGAGCATCAGACTTTTAATCTGAGGGTCCAGGGTTCAAGTCCCTGTTCAGGCGGCGAGATTATTGTGTGATCTGTCTGTAGTGCTCAGAACTCCACTGAAGGTCAATTGCTCACAAAAACAGAGTTCAGTTCATTGCAGGCCAACCCCAGGGAGTGAGGTGGCAGTTTCTGATGGAATGCTGGAGTACAAATCATACCTGAGTGACCCCCACTCCGTTTCTCGTAAACCATTAGCATTCAGACACAAATATGTATTCGTACTGGGCAAATCAGAAAACTGCTTGCAACCTGTCTTTGTCTTCAACAGCTACATGCATATCGGAGACAATCCTCCTCCATGCCACAAGGAGTTGTTAATGGACAAAGTTGCGTGGTCTTTTTTGGCCCAACCCTTCATTTGGACTCCGGGCGATCATTCCCTCCAGAGACAGGCTCAAACGAAGCCTGGATAGCTCAGTCGGTAGAGCATCAGACTTTTAATCTGAGGGTCCAGGGTTCAAGTCCCTGTTCAGGCGGCAAGATTATTGCTTGATCTGTCTGTAGTGCTCAGAACTCGACTGAAGGTCAATTGCTCACAAAAACAGAGTTCAGTTCATTGCAGGCAAACCCCAGGGAGTGAGGTGGCAGTTTCTGATGGAATGCTGGAGTACAAATCATACCTGAGTGACCCCCACTCCGTTTCTCGTAAACCATTAGCATTAGACACATACATGTATTCGTACTGGGCAAATCAGAAATTTGCTTGCAACCTGTCTTTGTCTTCCACAGCTACATGCAAATCAGAGACAATCCTCCTCCATGCCATAAGGAGTTGTTAATGGACAAAGTTGCGTGGTCTTTCTTGGCCCCACTTTCTTGCTCATTAACCATTAGCATTTAGACACAAATATGTATTCGTACTGGGCAAATCAGAAAACTGCTTGCAACCTGTCTTTGTCTTCAACAGCTACATGCATATTGGAGACAATGGTCCTCCGTGCCACAAGGAGTTGTCAATGGACAAAAGTTGTGTGGTCTTTCTTGGCCCAACCCTTCATTTGGACTCCGGGCGATCGTTTCCTCCAGAGAGATGCTCAAACGAAGCCTGGATAGCTCAGTCGGTAGAGCATCAGACTTTTAATCTGAGGGTCCAGGGTTCAAGTCCCTGTTCAGGCGGCAAGATTTATTGTGTGATCTGTCTGTAGTGCTCAGAACTCCACTGAAGGCCAATTGCTCACAAAAACAGAGTTCAGTTCATTGCAGACAAACCCCAGGAAGTGAGGTGGCAGTTTCTGATGGAATGCTGGAATACAAATCATACCTGAGTGACCCCAACTCCGTTTCTCGTTTAGCATTAGACACATACATGTATTCGTACTGGGCAAATCAGAAATTTGCTTGCAACCTGTCTTTGTCTTCCACAGCTACATGCAAATCAGAGACAATCCTCCTCCATGCCACAAGGAGTTGTTAATGGACAAAAGTTGCGTGGTCTTTCTTGGCCCAACCCTTCATTTGGACTCCGGGCGATCGTTTCCTCCAGAGAGATGCTCAAACGAAGCCTGGATAGTTCAGTCGGTAGAGCATCAGACTTTTAATCTGAGGGTCCAGGGTTCAAGTCCCTGTTCAGGCGGCGAGATTATTGTGTGATCTGTCTGTAGTGCTCAGAACTCCACTGAAGGTCAATTGCTCACAAAAACAGAGTTCAGTTCATTGCAGGCCAACCCCAGGGAGTGAGGTGGCAGTTTCTGATGGAATGCTGGAGTACAAATCATACCTGAGTGACCCCCACTCCGTTTCTCGTAAACCATTAGCATTCAGACACAAATATGTATTCGTACTGGGCAAATCAGAAAACTGCTTGCAACCTGTCTTTGTCTTCAACAGCTACATGCATATCGGAGACAATCCTCCTCCATGCCACAAGGAGTTGTTAATGGACAAAGTTGCGTGGTCTTTTTTGGCCCAACCCTTCATTTGGACTCCGGGCGATCATTCCCTCCAGAGACAGGCTCAAACGAAGCCTGGATAGCTCAGTCGGTAGAGCATCAGACTTTTAATCTGAGGGTCCAGGGTTCAAGTCCCTGTTCAGGCGGCAAGATTATTGCTTGATCTGTCTGTAGTGCTCAGAACTCGACTGAAGGTCAATTGCTCACAAAAACAGAGTTCAGTTCATTGCAGGCAAACCCCAGGGAGTGAGGTGGCAGTTTCTGATGGAATGCTGGAGTACAAATCATACCTGAGTGACCCCCACTCCGTTTCTCGTAAACCATTAGCATTAGACACATACATGTATTCGTACTGGGCAAATCAGAAATTTGCTTGCAACCTGTCTTTGTCTTCCACAGCTACATGCAAATCAGAGACAATCCTCCTCCATGCCATAAGGAGTTGTTAATGGACAAAAGTTGCGTGGTCTTTCTTGGCCCCACTTTCTTGCTCATAAACCATTAGCATTTAGACACAAATATGTATGCGTACTGGGCAAATCAGAAAACTGCTTGCAACCTGTCTTTGTCTTCAACAGCTACATGCATATTGGAGACAATGGTCCTCCATGCCACAAGGAGTTGTTAATGGACAAAAGTTGTGTGGTCTTTCTTGGCCCAACCCTTCATTTGGACTCCGGGCGATCGTTTCCTCCAGAGAGATGCTCAAACGAAGCCTGTATAGCTCAGTCGGTAGAGCATCAGACTTTTAATCTGAGGGTCCAGGGTTCAAGTCCCTGTTCAGGCGGCGAGATTATTGTGTGATCTGTCTGTAGTGCTCAGAACTCCACTGAAGGTCAATTGCTCACAAAAAAAGAGTTCAGTTCATTGCAGGCAAACCCCAGGGAGTGAGGTGGCAGTTTCTGATGGAATGCTGGAGTACAAATCATATCTGAGTGACCCCCACTCCGTTTCTCGTAAACCATTAGCATTAGACACATACATGTATTCGTACTGGGCAAATCAGAAATTTGCTTGCAACCTGTCTTTGTCTTCCACAGCTACATGCAAATCAGAGACAATCCTCCTCCATGCCATAAGGAGTTGTTAATGGACAAAGTTGCGTGGTCTTTTTTGGCCCAACCCTTCATTTGGACTCCGGGCGATCGTTCCCTCCAGAGAGAGGCTCAAACGAAGCCTGGATAGCTCAGTCGGTAGAGCATCAGACTTTTAATCTGAGGGTCCAGGGTTCAAGTCCCTGTTCAGGCGGCAAGATTATTGCTTGATCTGTCTGTAGTGCTCAGAACTCGACTGAAGGTCAATTGCTCACAAAAACAGAGTTCAGTTCATTGCAGGCCAACCCCAGGGAGTAAAATGGCAATTTCTGATGGAATGCTGGAATACAAATCATACCTGAGTGACCCCCACTCTGTTGCTCGTAAACCATTTCCATTAGACACATACATGTATTCGTACTGGGCAAATCAGAAATTTGCTTGCAACCTGTCTTTGTCTTCCACAGCTACATGCAAATCAGAGACAATCCTCCTCCATGCCACAAGGAGTTGTTAATGGACAAAAGTTGCGTGGTCTTTTTTGGCCCAACCCTTCATTTGGACTCCGGGCGATCGTTCCCTCCAGAGAGAAGCTCAAACGAAGCCTGGATAGCTCAGTCGGTAGAGCATCAGACTTTTAATCTGAGGGTCCAGGGTTCAAGTCCCTGTTCAGGCGGCAAGATTATTGCTTGATCTGTCTGTAGTGCTCAGAACTCGACTGAAGGTCAATTGCTCACAAAAACAGAGTTCAGTTCATTGCAGGCCAACCCCAGGGAGTAAAATGGCAATTTCTGATGGAATGCTGGAATACAAATCATACCTGAGTGACCCCCACTCTGTTGCTCGTAAACCATTACCATTAGACACATACATGTATTCGTACTGGGCAAATCAGAAATTTGCTTGCAACCTGTCTTTGTCTTCCACAGCTACATGCAAATCAGAGACGATCCTCCTCCATGCCACAAGGAGTTGTTAATGGACAAAAGTTGCGTGGTCTTTCTTGGCCCCACTTTCTTGCTCATAAACCATTAGCATTTAGACACAAATATGTATGCGTACTGGGCAAATCAGAAAACTGCTTGCAACCTATCTTTGTCTTCAACAGCTACATGCATATTGGAGACAATGGTCCTCCATGCCACAAGGAGTTGTTAATGGACAAAAGTTGTGTGGTCTTTCTTGGCCCAACCCTTCATTTGGACTCCGGGCGATCGTTTCCTCCAGAGAGATGCTCAAACGAAGCCTGGATAGCTCAGTCGGTAGAGCATCAGACTTTTAATCTGAGGGTCCAGGGTTCAAGTCCCTGTTCAGGCGGCGAGATTATTGTGTGATCTGTCTGTAGTGCTCAGAACTCCACTGAAGGTCAATTGCTCACAAAAACAGAGTACAGTTCATTGCAGGCAAACCCCAGGGAGTGAGGTGGCAGGTTCTGATGGAATGCTGGAGTACAAATCATACCTGAGTGACCCCCACTCCGTTTCTCGTAAACCATTAGCATTTAGACACATACATGTATTCGTACTGGGCAAATCAGAAATTTGCTTGCAACCTGTCTTTGTCTTCCACAGCTACATGCAAATCAGAGACAATCCTCCTCCATGCCACAAGGAGTTGTGAATGGACAAAAGTTGCGTGGTCTTTCTTGGCCCCACTTTCTTGCTCATAAACCATTAGCATTTAGACACAAATATGTATGCGTACTGGGCAAATCAGAAAACTGCTTGCAACCTGTCTTTGTCTTCAACAGCTACATGCATATTGGAGACAATGGTCCTCCATGCCACAAGGAGTTGTTAATGGACAAAAGTTGTGTGGTCTTTCTTGGCCCAACCCTTCATTTGGACTCCGGGCGATCGTTTCCTCCAGAGAGATGCTCAAACGAAGCCTGGATAGCTCAGTCGGTAGAGCATCAGACTTTTAATCTGAGGGTCCAGGGTTCAAGTCCCTGTTCAGGCGGCGAGATTATTGTGTGATCTGTCTGTAGTGCTCAGAACTCCACTGAAGGTCAATTGCTCACAAAAACAGAGTTCAGTTCATTGCAGGCAAACCCCAGGGAGTGAGGTGGCAGTTTCTGATGGAATGCTGGAGTACAAATCATACCTGAGTGACCCCCACTCTGTTTCTCGTAAACCATTAGCATTAGACACATACATGTATTCGTACTGGGCAAATCAGAAATTTGCTTGCAACCTGTCTTTGTCTTCCACAGCTACATGCAAATCAGAGACAATCCTCCTCCATGCCATAAGGAGTTGTTAATGGACAAAGTTGCGTGGTCTTTCTTGGCCCCACTTTCTTGCTCATTAACCATTAGCATTTAGACACAAATATGTATGCGTACTGGGCAAATCAGAAAACTGCTTGCAACCTGTCTTTGTCTCCAACAGCTACATGCATATTGGAGACAATCCTCCTCCATGCCACAAGGAGTTGTTAATGGACAAAGTTGCGTGGTCTTTTTTGGCCCAACCCTTCATTTGGACTCCGGGCGATCATTCCCTCCAGAGACAGGCTCAAACGAAGCCTGGATAGCTCAGTCGGTAGAGCATCAGACTTTTAATCTGAGGGTCCAGGGTTCAAGTCCCTGTTCAGGCGGCGAGATTATTGTGTGATCTGTCTGTAGTGCTCAGAACTCCACTGAAGGTCAATTGCTCACAAAAACAGAGTTCAGTTCATTGCAGACAAACCCCAGGGAGTGAGGTGGCAGTTTCTGATGGAATGCTGGAATACAAATCATACCTGAGTGACCCCAACTCCGTTTCTCGTAAACCATTAGCATTAGACACATACATGTATTCGTACTGGGCAAATCAGAAATGTGCTTGCAACCTGTCTTTGTCTTCCACAGCTGCATGCAAATCAGAGACAATCCTCCTCCATGCCACAAGGAGTTGTTAATGGACAAAAGTTGCGTGGTCTTTTTTGGCCCAACCCTTCATTTGGACTCCGGGCGATCGTTCCCTCCAGAGAGAGGCTCAAACGAAGCCTGGATAGCTCAGTCGGTAGAGCATCAGACTTTTAATCTGAGGGTCCAGGGTTCAAGTCCCTGTTCAGGCGGCAAGATTATTGCTTGATCTGTCTGTAGTGCTCAGAACTCGACTGAAGGTCAATTGCTCACAAAAACAGAGTTCAGTTCATTGCAGGCCAACCCCAGGGAGTAAAATGGCAATTTCTGATGGAATGCTGGAATACAAATCATACCTGAGTGACCCCCACTCTGTTGCTCGTAAACCATTACCATTAGACACATACATGTATTCGTACTGGGCAAATCAGAAATTTGCTTGCAACCTGTCTTTGTCTTCCACAGCTACATGCAAATCAGAGACGATCCTCCTCCATGCCACAAGGAGTTGTTAATGGACAAAAGTTGCGTGGTCTTTCTTGGCCCCACTTTCTTGCTCATAAACCATTAGCATTTAGACACAAATATGTGTGCGTACTGGGCAAATCAGAAAACTGCTTGCAACCTATCTTTGTCTTCAACAGCTACATGCATATTGGAGACAATGGTCCTCCATGCCACAAGGAGTTGTTAATGGACAAAAGTTGTGTGGTCTTTCTTGGCCCAACCCTTCATTTGGACTCCGGGCGATCGTTTCCTCCAGAGAGATGCTCAAACGAAGCCTGGATAGCTCAGTCGGTAGAGCATCAGACTTTTAATCTGAGGGTCCAGGGTTCAAGTCCCTGTTCAGGCGGCGAGATTATTGTGTGATCTGTCTGTAGTGCTCAGAACTCCACTGAAGGTCAATTGCTCACAAAAACAGAGTTCAGTTCATTGCAGACAAACCCCAGGGAGTGAGGTGGCAGTTTCTGATGGAATGCTGGAGTACAAATCATACCTGAGTGACCCCAACTCCGTTTCTCGTAAACCATTAGCATTAGACACATACGTGTATTCGTACTGGGCAAATCAGAAATTTGCTTGCAACCTGTCTTTGTCTTCCACAGCTACATGCAAATCAGAGACAATCCTCCTCCATGCCACAAGGAGTTGTTAATGGACAAAAGTTGCGTGGTCTTTCTTGGCCCAACCCTTCATTTGGACTCCGGGCGATCGTTTCCTCCAGAGAGATGCTCAAACGAAGCCTGGATAGTTCAGTCGGTAGAGCATCAGACTTTTAATCTGAGGGTCCAGGGTTCAAGTCCCTGTTCAGCCGGCGAGATTATTGTGTGATCTGTCTGTAGTGCTCAGAACTCCACTGAAGGTCAATTGCTCACAAAAACAGAGTTCAGTTCATTGCAGGCCAACCCCAGGGAGTGAGGTGGCAGTTTCTGATGGAATGCTGGAATACAAATCATACCTGAGTGACCCCCACTCCGTTTCTCGTAAACCATTAGCATTTAGACACAAATATGTATGCGTACTGGGCAAATCAGAAAACTGCTTGCAACCTGTCTTTGTCTTCAACAGCTACATGCATATTGGAGACAATGGTCCTCCATGCCACAAGGAGTTGTTAATGGACAAAAGTTGTGTGGTCTTTCTTGGCCCAACCCTTCATTTGGACTCCGGGCAATCGTTTCCTCCAGAGAGATGCTCAAACGAAGCCTGGATAGCTCAGTCGGTAGAGCATCAGACTTTTAATCTGAGGGTCCAGGGTTCAAGTCCCTGTTCAGGTGGCGAGATTATTGTGTGATCTGTCTGTAGTGCTCAGAACTCCACTGAAGGTCAATTGCTCACAAAAACAGAGTTCAGTTCATTGCAGGCAAACCCCAGGGAGTGAGGTGGCAGTTTCTGATGGAATGCTGGAGTACAACTCATACCTGAGTGACCCCCACTCCGTTTCTCGTAAACCTGTCTTTGTCTTCCACAGCTACATGCAAATCAGAGACAATCCTCCTCCATGCCATAAGGAGTTGTTAATGGACAAAGTTGCGTGGTCTTTCTTGGCCCCACTTTCTTGCTCATAAACCATTAGCATTTAGACATAAATATGTATTCGTACTGGGCAAATCAGAAAACTGCTTGCAACCTGTCTTTGTCTTCCACAGCTACATGCAAATCAGAGACAATCCTCCTCCATGCCACAAGGAGTTGTTAATGGACAAAAGTTGCGTGGTCTTTCTTGGCCCCACTTTCTTGCTCGTAAACCATTAGCATTTAGACACAAATATGTATTCGTACTGGGCAAATCAGAAAACTGCTTGCAACCTGTCTTTGTCTCCAACAGCTACATGCATATTGGAGACAATGGTCCTCCGTGCCACAAGGAGTTGTCAATGGACAAAAGTT
Organism: Centropristis striata; assembly: GCF_030273125.1. NCBI lineage: Eukaryota > Metazoa > Chordata > Actinopteri > Perciformes > Serranidae > Centropristis > Centropristis striata. Next base: position 12,349,475 of record NC_081521.1, read on the forward strand.
GTGTGGTCTTTCTTGGCCCAACCCTTCATTTGGACTCCGGGCGATCGTTTCCTCCAGAGAGATGCTCAAACGAAGCCTGGATAGCTCAGTCGGTAGAGCATCAGACTTTTAATCTGAGGGTCCAGGGTTCAAGTCCCTGTTCAGGCGGCGAGATTATTGTGTGATCTGTCTGTAGTGCTCAGAACTCCACTGAAGGTCAATTGCTCACAAAAACAGAGTTCAGTTCATTGCAGACAAACCCCAGGGAGTGAGGTGACAGTTTCTGATGGAATGCTGGAGTACAAATCATACCTGAGTGACCCCAACTCCGTTTCTCGTAAACCATTAGCATTAGACACATACATGTATTCGTACTGGGCAAATCAGAAATTTGCTTGCAACCTGTCTTTGTCTTCCACAGCTACATGCAAATCAGAGACAATCCTCCTCCATGCCACAAGGAGTTGTTAATGGACAAAAGTTGCGTGGTCTTTCTTGGCCCAACCCTTCATTTGGACTCCGGGCGATCGTTTCCTCCAGAGAGATGCTCAAACGAAGCCTGGATAGTTCAGTCGGTAGAGCATCAGACTTTTAATCTGAGGGTCCAGGGTTCAAGTCCCTGTTCAGGCGGCGAGATTATTGTGTGATCTGTCTGTAGTGCTCAGAACTCCACTGAAGGTCAATTGCTCACAAAAACAGAGTTCAGTTCATTGCAGGCCAACCCCAGGGAGTGAGGTGGCAGTTTCTGATGGAATGCTGGAATACAAATCATACCTGAGTGACCCCCACTCCGTTTCTCGTAAACCATTAGCATTCAGACACAAATATGTATTTGTACTGGGCAAATCAGAAAACTGCTTGCAACCTGTCTTTGTCTTCAACAGCTACATGCATATCGGAGACAATGGTCCTCCATGCCACTAGGAGTTGTTAATGGACAAAAGTTGTGTGGTCTTTCTTGGCCCAACCCTTCATTTGGACTCTGGGCGATCGTTTCCTCCAGAGAGATGCTCAAACGAAGCCTGGTTGGCTCAGTCGGAAGAGCATCAGACTTTTAATCTGAGGGTCCAGGGTTCAAGTCCCTGTTCAGGTGGCAAGATTATTGTGTGATCTGTCTGTAGTGCTCAGAACTCCACTGAAGGTCAATTGCTCACAAAAACAGAATGCAGTTCATTGCAGGCCAACCCCAGGGAGTAAGATGGCAATTTCTGATGGAATGCTGGAATACAAATCATACCTGAGTGACCCCCACTCCGTTTCTCGTAAACCATTAGCATTTAGACACAAATATGTATTCGTACTGGGCTAATCAGAAAACTGCTTGCAACCTGTCTTTGTCTTCCACAGCTACATGCAAATCAGAGACAATCCTCCTCCATGCCACAAGGAGTTGTTAATGGACAAAAGTTGCGTGGTCTTTTTTTGCCCAACCCTTCATTTGGACTCCGGGCGATCGTTCCCTCCAGAGAGAGGCTCAAACGAAGCCTGGATAGCTCAGTCGGTAGAGCATCAGACTTTTAATCTGAGGGTCCAGGGTTCAAGTCCCTGTTCAGGCGGCAAGATTATTGCTTGATCTGTCTGTAGTGCTCAGAACTCGACTGAAGGTCAATTGCTCACAAAAACAGAGTTCAGTTCATTGCAGGCCAACCCCAGGGAGTAAAATGGCAATTTCTGATGGAATGCTGGAATACAAATCATACCTGAGTGACCCCCACTCTGTTGCTCGTAAACCATTACCATTAGACACATACATGTATTCGTACTGGGCAAATCAGAAATTTGCTTGCAACCTGTCTTTGTCTTCCACAGCTACATGCAAATCAGAGACAATCCTCCTCCATGCCACAAGGAGTTGTTAATGGACAAAAGTTGCGTGGTCTTTCTTGGCCCCACTTTCTTGCTCATAAACCATTAGCATTTAGACACAAATATGTATGCGTACTGGGCAAATCAGAAAACTGCTTGCAACCTGTCTTTGTCTTCAACAGCTACATGCATATTGGAGACAATGGTCCTCCATGCCACAAGGAGTTGTTAATGGACAAAAGTTGTGTGGTCTTTCTTGGCCCAACCCTTCATTTGGACTCCGGGCGATCGTTTCCTCCAGAGAGATGCTCAAACGAAGCCTGGATAGCTCAGTCGGTAGAGCATCAGACTTTTAATCTGAGGGTCCAGGGTTCAAGTCCCTGTTCAGGCGGTGAGATTATTGTGTGATCTGTCTGTAGTGCTCAGAACTCCACTGAAGGTCAATTGCTCACAAAAACAGAGTTCAGTTCATTGCAGGCAAACCCCAGGGAGTGAGGTGGCAGTTTCTGATGGAATGCTGGAGTACAAATCATACCTGAGTGACCCCCACTCCGTTTCTCGTAAACCATTAGCATTAGACACATACATGTATTCGTACTGGGCAAATCAGAAATTTGCTTGCAACCTGTCTTTGTCTTCCACAGCTACATGCAAATCAGAGACAATCCTCCTCCATGCCATAAGGAGTTGTTAATGGACAAAGTTGCGTGGTCTTTCTTGGCCCCACTTTCTTGCTCATTAACCATTAGCATTTAGACACAAAAATGTATTTGTACTGGGCAAATCAGAAAACTGCTTGCAAGCTGTCTTTGTCTTCCACAGCTACATGCAAATCAGAGACAATCCTCCTCCATGCCACAAGGAGTTGTTAATGGACAAAAGTTGCGTGGTCTTTTTTTGCCCAACCCTTCATTTGGACTCCGGGCGATCGTTCCCTCCAGAGAGAGGCTCAAACGAAGCCTGGATAGCTCAGTCGGAAGAGCATCAGACTTTTAATCTGAGGGTCCAGGGTTCAAGTCCCTGTTCAGGCGGCAAGATTATTGCTTGATCTGTCTGTAGTGCTCAGAACTCGACTGAAGGTCAATTGCTCACAAAAACAGAGTTCAGTTCATTGCAGGCCAACCCCAGGGAGTAAAATGGCAATTTCTGATGGAATGCTGGAATACAAATCATACCTGAGTGACCCCCACTCTGTTGCTCGTAAACCATTAGCATTAGACACATACATGTATTCGTACTGGGCAAATCAGAAATTTGCTTGCAACCTGTCTTTGTCTTCCACAGCTACATGCAAATCAGAGACAATCCTCCTCCATGCCACAAGGAGTTGTTAATGGACAAAAGTTGCGTGGTCTTTCTTGGCCTCACTTTCTTGCTCATAAACCATTAGCATTTAGACACAAATATGTATGCGTACTGGGCAAATCAGAAAACTGCTTGCAACCTGTCTTTGTCTTCAACAGCTACATGCATATTGGAGACAATGGTCCTCCATGCCACAAGGAGTTGTTAATGGACAAAAGTTGTGTGGTCTTTCTTGGCCCAACCCTTCATTTGGACTCCGGGCGATCGTTTCCTCCAGAGAGATGCTCAAACGAAGCCTGGATAGCTCAGTCGGTAGAGCATCAGACTTTTAATCTGAGGGTCCAGGGTTCAAGTCCCTGTTCAGGCGGTGAGATTATTGTGTGATCTGTCTGTAGTGCTCGGAACTCCACTGAAGGTCAATTTGTCACAAAAACAGAATCAACCCCAGGGAGTAAGATGGCAATTTCTGATGGAATGCTGGAATACAAATCATACCTGAGTGACCCCCACTCCGTTTCTCGTAAACCATTAGCATTTGGACACAAATATGTATTCGTACTGGGCAAATCAGAAAACTGCTTGCAACCTGTCTTTGTCTTCCACAGCTACATGCAAATCAGAGACAATCCTCCTCCATGCCTCAAGGAGTTGTTAATGGACAACAGTTGTGTGGTCTTTCTTGGCCCAACCCTTCATTTGGACTCCGGGCGATCGTTTCCTCCAGAGAGATGCTCAAACGAAGCCTGGATAGTTCAGTCGGTAGAGCATCAGACTTTTAATCTGAGGGTCCAGGGTTCAAGTCCCTGTTCAGGCGGCGAGATTATTGTGTGATCTGTCTGTAGTGCTCAGAACTCCACTGAAGGTCGATTGCTCACAAAAACAGAGTTCAGTTCATTACAGGCCAACCCCAGGGAGTAAAATGGCAATTTCTGATGGAATGCTGGAATACAAATCATACCTGAGTGACCCCCACTCTGTTGCTCGTAAACCATTACCATTAGACACATACATGTATTCGTACTGGGCAAATCAGAAATTTGCTTGCAACCTGTCTTTGTCTTCCACAGCTACATGCAAATCAGAGACAATCCTCGTCCATGCCATAAGGAGTTGTTAATGGAAAAAGTTGCGTGGTCTTTCTTGGCCCCACTTTCTTGCTCATTAACCATTAGCATTTAGACACAAATATGTATTCGTACTGGGCAAATCAGAAAACTGCTTGCAACCTGTCTTTGTCTTCAACAGCTACATGCATATTGGAGACAATGGTCCTCCATGCCACAAGGAGTTGTTAATGGACAAAAGTTGTGTGGTCTTTCTTGGCCCAACCCTTCATTTGGACTCCGGGCGATCGTTTCCTCCAGAGAGATGCTCAAACGAAGCCTGGATAGCTCAGTCGGTAGAGCATCAGACTTTTAATCTGAGGGTCCAGGGTTCAAGTCCCTGTTCAGGCGGCAAGATTATTGTGTGATCTGTCTGTAGTGCTCAGAACTCCACTGAAGGTCAATTTGTCACAAAAACAGAATCAACCCCTGGGAGTAAGATGGCAATTTCTGATGGAATGCTGGAATACAAATCATACCTGAGTGACCCCCACTCCGTTTCTCGTATACCATTAGCATTTAGACACAAATATGTATTCGTACTGGGCAAATCAGAAAACTGCTTACAACCTATCTTTGTCTCCAACAGCTACATGCATATTGGATACAATGGTCCTCCATGCCACTAGGAGTTGTTAATGGACAAAAGTTGTGTGGTCTTTCTTGGCCCAACCCTTCATTTGGAGTCCGGGCGATCGTTTCCTCCAGAGAGATGCTCAAACGAAGCCTGGTTGGCTCAGTCGGAAGAGCATCAGACTTTTAATCTGAGGGTCCAGGGTTCAAGTCCCTGTTCAGGTGGCAAGATTATTGTGTGATCTGTCTGTAGTGCTCAGAACTCCACTGAAGGTCAATTGCTCACAAAAACAGAATGCAGTTCATTGCAGGCCAACCCCAGGGAGTAAGATGGCAATTTCTGATGGAATGCTGGAATACAAATCATACCTGAGTGACCCCCACTCCGTTTCTCGTAAACAATTAGCATTTAGACACAAATATGTATTCGTACTGGGCAAATCAGAAAACTGCTTGCAACCTGTCTTTGTCTTCCACAGCTACATGCAAATCAGAGACAATCCTCCTCCATGCCACAAGGAGTTGTTAATGGACAAAAGTTGCGTGGTCTTTTTTTGCCCAACCCTTCATTTGGACTCCGGGCGATCGTTCCCTCCAGAGAGAGACTCAAACTAAGCCTGGATAGCTCAGTCGGTAGAGCATCAGACTTTTAATCTGAGGGTCCAGGGTTCAAGTCCCTGTTCAGGCGGCAAGATTATTGCTTGATCTGTCCGTAGTGCTCAGAACTCGACTGAGGGTCAATTGCTCACAAAAACAGAGTTCAGTTCATTGCAGGCCAACCCCAGGGAGTAAAATGGCAATTTCTGATGGAATGCTGGAATACATATCATACCTGAGTGACCCCCACTCTGTTGCTCGTAAACCATTACCATTAGACACATACATGTATTCGTACTGGGCAAATCAGAAATTTGCTTGCAACCTGTCTTTGTCTTCCACAGCTACATGCAAATCAGAGACAATCCTCCTCCATGCCACAAGGAGTTGTTAATGGACAAAAGTTGCGTGGTCTTTCTTGGCCCCACTTTCTTGCTCATAAACCATTAGCATTTAGACACAAATATATATGCGTACTGGGCAAATCAGAAAACTGCTTGCAACCTGTCTTTGTCTTCAACAGCTACATGCATATTGGAGACAATGGTCCTCCATGCCACAAGGAGTTGTTAATGGACAAAAGTTGTGTGGTCTTTCTTGGCCCAACCCTTCATTTGGACTCCGGGCAATCGTTTCCTCCAGAGAGATGCTCAAACGAAGCCTGGATAGCTCAGTCGGTAGAGCATCAGACTTTTAATCTGAGGGTCCAGGGTTCAAGTCCCTGTTCAGGCGGCGAGATTATTGTGTGATCTGTCTGTAGTGCTCAGAACTCCACTGAAGGTCAATTGCTCACAAAAACAGAGTTCAGTTCATTTCAGGCAAACCCCAGGGAGTGAGGTGGCAGCTTCTGATGGAATGCTGGAGTACAAATCATACCTGAGTGACCCCAACTCCGTTTCTCGTAAACCATTAGCATTAGACACATACATGTATTCGAACTGGGCAAATCAGAAATTTGCTTGCAACCTGTCTTTGTCTTCCACAGCTACATGCAAATCAGAGACAATCCTCCTCCATGCCATAAGGAGTTGTTAATGGACAAAGTTGCGTGGTCTTTCTTGGCCCCACTTTCTTGCTCATAAACCATTAGCATTTAGACACAAATATGTATTCGTACTGGGCAAATCAGAAAACTGCTTGCAACCTGTCTTTGTCTTCCACAGCTACATGCAAATCAGAGACAATCCTCCTCCATGCCACAAGGAGTTGTTAATGGACAAAAGTTGCGTGGTCTTTCTTGGCCCCACTTTCTTGCTCGTAAACCATTAGCATTTAGACACAAATATGTATTCGTACTGGGCAAATCAGAAAACTGCTTGCAACCTGTCTTTGTCTTCAACAGCTACATGCATATTGGAGACAATGGTCCTCCATGCCACAAGGAGTTGTTAATGGACAAAAGTTGTGTGGTCTTTCTTGGCCCAACCCTTCATTTGGACTCCGGGCGATCGTTTCCTCCAGAGAGATGCTCAAACGAAGCATGGATAGCTCAATCGGTAGAGCATCAGACTTTTAATCTGAGGGTCCAGGGTTCAAATCCCTGTTCAGGCGGCGAGATTATTGTGTGATCTGTCTGTAGTGCTCAGAACTCCACTGAAGGTCAATTTGTCACAAAAACAGAATCAACCCCACGGAGTAAGATGGCAATTTCTGATGGAATGCTGGAATACAAATCATACCTGAGTGACCCCCACTCCGTTTCTCGTAAACCATTAGCATTTGGACACAAATATGTATTCGTACTGGGCAAATCAGAAAACTGCTTGCAACCTGTCTTTGCCTTCCACAGCTACATGCAAATCAGAGACAATCCTCCTCCATGCCGCAAGGAGTTGTTAATGGACAAAAGTTGTGTGGTCTTTCTTGGCCCAACCCTTCATTTGGACTCCGGGCGATCGTTTCATCCAGAGAGATGCTCAAACGAAGCCTGGATAGTTCAGTCGGTAGAGCATCAGACTTTTAATCTGAGGGTCCAGGGTTCAAGTCCCTGTTCAGGCGGCGAGATTATTGTGTGATCTGTCTGTAGTGCTCAGAACTCCACTGAAGGTCAATTGCTCACAAAAACAGAGTTCAGTTCATTGCAGGCCAACCCCAGGGAGTGAGGTGGCAGTTTCTGATGGAATGCTGGAATACAAATCATACCTGAGTGACCCCCAATCCGTTTCTCGTGAACAATTAGCATTTAGACACAAATATGTATTCGTACTGGGCAAATCAGAAAACTGCTTGCAACCTGTCTTTGTCTTCAACAGCTACATGCATATTGGATACAATGGTCCTCCATGGCACTATGAGTTGTTAATGGACAAAAGTTGTGTGGTCTTTCTTGACCCAACCCTTCATTTGGAGTCCGGGCGATCGTTTCCTCCAGAGAGATGCTCAAACGAAGCTTGGATAGCTCAGTCGGAAGAGCATCAGACTTTTAATCTGAGGGTCCAGGGTTCAAGTCCCTGTTCAGGTGGCAAGATTATTGTGTGATCTGTCTGTAGTGCTCAGAACTCCACTGAAGGTAAATTGGTCACAAAAACAGAATGCAGTTCATTGCAGGCCAACCCCAGGGAGTAAGATGGCAATTTCTGATGGAATGCTGGAATACAAATCATACCTGAGTGACCCCCACTCCGTTTCTCGTAAACCATTAGCATTTAGACACAAATATGTATTCGTACTGGGCAAATCAGAAAACTGCTTGCAACCTGTCTTTGTCTTCCACAGCTACATGCAAATCAGAGACAATCCTCCTCCATGCCACAAGGAGTTGTTAATGGACAAAAGTTGCGTGGTCTTTTTTTGCCCAACCCTTCATTTGGACTTCGGGCGATCGTTCCCTCCAGAGAGAGGCTCAAACGAAGCCTGGATAGCTCAGTCGGTAGAGCATCAGACTTTTAATCTGAGGGTCCAGGGTTCAAGTCCCTGTTCAGGCGGCAAGATTATTGTGTGATCTGTCTGTAGTGCTCAGAACTCCACTGAAGGTCAATTTGTCACAAAAACAGAATCAACCCCTGGGAGTAAGATGGCAATTTCTGATGGAATGCTGGAATACAAATCATACCTGAGTGACCCCCACTCTGTTGCTCGTAAACCATTACCATTAGACACATACATGTATTCGTACTGGGCAAATCAGAAATTTGCTTGCAACCTGTCTTTGTCTTCCACAGCTACATGCAAATCAGAGACAATCCTCCTCCATGCCATAAGGAGTTGTTAATGGACAAAGTTGCGTGGTCTTTCTTGGCCCCACTTTCTTGCTCATTAACCGTTAGCATTTAGACACAAATATGTATGCGTACTGGGCAAATCAGAAAACTGCTTGCAACCTGTCTTTGTCTCCAACAGCTACATGCATATTGGAGACAATGGTCCTCCGTGCCACAAGGAGTTGTCAATGGACAAAAGTTGTGTGGTCTTTCTTGGCCCAACCCTTCATTTGGACTCCGGGCGATCGTTTCCTCCAGAGAGATGCTCAAACGAAGCCTGGATAGCTCAGTCGGTAGAGCATCAGACTTTTAATCTGAGGGTCTAGGGTTCAAGTCCCTGTTCAGGCGGCGAGATTATTGTGTGATCTGTCTGTAGTGCTCAGAACTCCACTGAAGGTCAATTGCTCACAAAAACAGAGTTCAGTTCATTGCAGACAAACCCCAGGGAGTGAGGTGGCAGTTTCTGATGGAATGCTGGAATACAAATCATACCTGAGTGACCCCAACTCTGTTTCTCGTAAACCATTAGCATTAGACACATACATGTATTCGTACTGGGCAAATCAGAAATGTGCTTGCAACCTGTCTTTGTCTTCCACAGCTACATGCAAATCAGAGACAATCCTCCTCCATGCCACAAGGAGTTGTTAATGGACAAAAGTTGCGTGGTCTTTTTTGGCCCAACCCTTCATTTGGACTCCGGGCGATCGTTCCCTCCAGAGAGAGGCTCAAACGAAGCCTGGATAGCTCAGTCGGTAGAGCATCAGACTTTTAATCTGAGGGTCCAGGGTTCAAGTCCCTGTTCAGGCGGCAAGATTATTGCTTGATCTGTCTGTAGTGCTCAGAACTCGACTGAAGGTCAATTGCTCACAAAAACAGAGTTCAGTTCATTGCAGGCCAACCCCAGGGAGTAAAATGGCAATTTCTGATGGAATGCTGGAATACAAATCATACCTGAGTGACCCCCACTCTGTTGCTCGTAAACCATTACCATTAGACACATACATGTATTCGTACTGGGCAAATCAGAAATTTGCTTGCAACCTGTCTTTGTCTTCCACAGCTACATGCAAATCAGAGACGATCCTCCTCCATGCCACAAGGAGTTGTTAATGGACAAAAGTTGCGTGGTCTTTCTTGGCCCCACTTTCTTGCTCATAAACCATTAGCATTTAGACACAAATATGTATGCGTACTGGGCAAATCAGAAAACTGCTTGCAACCTATCTTTGTCTTCAACAGCTACATGCATATTGGAGACAATGGTCCTCCATGCCACAAGGAGTTGTTAATGGACAAAAGTTGTGTGGTCTTTCTTGGCCCAACCCTTCATTTGGACTCCGGGCGATCGTTTCCTCCAGAGAGATGCTCAAACGAAGCCTGGATAGCTCAGTCGGTAGAGCATCAGACTTTTAATCTGAGGGTCCAGGGTTCAAGTCCCTGTTCAGGCGGCGAGATTATTGTGTGATCTGTCTGTAGTGCTCAGAACTCCACTGAAGGTCAATTGCTCACAAAAACAGAGTTCAGTTCATTGCAGACAAACCCCAGGGAGTGAGGTGGCAGTTTCTGATGGAATGCTGGAGTACAAATCATACCTGAGTGACCCCAACTCCGTTTCTCGTAAACCATTAGCATTAGACACATACGTGTATTCGTACTGGGCAAATCAGAAATTTGCTTGCAACCTGTCTTTGTCTTCCACAGCTACATGCAAATCAGAGACAATCCTCCTCCATGCCACAAGGAGTTGTTAATGGACAAAAGTTGCGTGGTCTTTCTTGGCCCAACCCTTCATTTGGACTCCGGGCGATCGTTTCCTCCAGAGAGATGCTCAAACGAAGCCTGGATAGTTCAGTCGGTAGAGCATCAGACTTTTAATCTGAGGGTCCAGGGTTCAAGTCCCTGTTCAGGCGGCGAGATTATTGTGTGATCTGTCTGTAGTGCTCAGAACTCCACTGAAGGTCAATTGCTCACAAAAACAGAGTTCAGTTCATTGCAGGCCAACCCCAGGGAGTGAGGTGGCAGTTTCTGATGGAATGCTGGAATACAAATCATACCTGAGTGACCCCCACTCCGTTTCTCGTAAACCATTAGCATTTAGACACAAATATGTATGCGTACTGGGCAAATCAGAAAACTGCTTGCAACCTGTCTTTGTCTTCAACAGCTACATGCATATTGGAGACAATGGTCCTCCATGCCACAAGGAGTTGTTAATGGACAAAAGTTGTGTGGTCTTTCTTGGCCCAACCCTTCATTTGGACTCCGGGCAATCGTTTCCTCCAGAGAGATGCTCAAACGAAGCCTGGATAGCTCAGTCGGTAGAGCATCAGACTTTTAATCTGAGGGTCCAGGGTTCAAGTCCCTGTTCAGGTGGCGAGATTATTGTGTGATCTGTCTGTAGTGCTCAGAACTCCACTGAAGGTCAATTGCTCACAAAAACAGAGTTCAGTTCATTGCAGGCAAACCCCAGGGAGTGAGGTGGCAGTTTCTGATGGAATGCTGGAGTACAACTCATACCTGAGTGACCCCCACTCCGTTTCTCGTAAACCATTAGCATTAGACACATACATGTATTCGTACTGGGCAAATCAGAAATTTGCTTGCAACCTGTCTTTGTCTTCCACAGCTACATGCAAATCAGAGACAATCCTCCTCCATGCCATAAGGAGTTGTTAATGGACAAAGTTGCGTGGTCTTTCTTGGCCCCACTTTCTTGCTCATAAACCATTAGCATTTAGACATAAATATGTATTCGTACTGGGCAAATCAGAAAACTGCTTGCAACCTGTCTTTGTCTTCCACAGCTACATGCAAATCAGAGACAATCCTCCTCCATGCCACAAGGAGTTGTTAATGGACAAAAGTTGCGTGGTCTTTCTTGGCCACACTTTCTTGCTCGTAAACCATTAGCATTTAGACACAAATATGTATTCGTACTGGGCAAATCAGAAAACTGCTTGCAACCTGTCTTTGTCTCCAACAGCTACATGCATATTGGAGACAATGGTCCTCCGTGCCACAAGGAGTTGTCAATGGACAAAAGTTGTGTGGTCTTTCTTGGCCCAACCCTTCATTTGGACTCCGGGCGATCGTTTCCTCCAGAGAGATGCTCAAACGAAGCCTGGATAGCTCAGTCGGTAGAGCATCAGACTTTTAATCTGAGGGTCCAGGGTTCAAGTCCCTGTTCAGGCGGCGAGATTATTGTGTGATCTGTCTGTAGTGCTCAGAACTCCACTGAAGGTCAATTGCTCACAAAAACAGAGTTCAGTTCATTGCAGACAAACCCCAGGGAGTGAGGTGGCAGTTTCTGATGGAATGCTGGAGTACAAATCATACCTGAGTGACCCCAACTCCGTTTCTCGTAAACCATTAGCATTAGACACATACATGTATTCGTACTGGGCAAATCAGAAATTTGCTTGCAACCTGTCTTTGTCTTCCACAGCTACATGCAAATCAGAGACAATCCTCCTCCATGCCACAAGGAGTTGTTAATGGACAAAAGTTGCGTGGTCTTTCTTGGCCCAACCCTTCATTTGGACTCCGGGCGATCGTTTCCTCCAGAGAGATGCTCAAACGAAGCCTGGATAGTTCAGTCGGTAGAGCATCAGACTTTTAATCTGAGGGTCCAGGGTTCAAGTCCCTGTTCAGGCGGCGAGATTATTGTGTGATCTGTCTGTAGTGCTCAGAACTCCACTGAAGGTCAATTGCTCACAAAAACAGAGTTCAGTTCATTGCAGGCCAACCCCAGGGAGTGAGGTGGCAGTTTCTGATGGAATGCTGGAATACAAATCATACCTGAGTGACCCCCACTCCGTTTCTCGTAAACCATTAGCATTCAGACACAAATATGTATTTGTACTGGGCAAATCAGAAAACTGCTTGCAACCTGTCTTTGTCTTCCACAGCTACATGCAAATCAGAGACAATCCTCCTCCATGCCATAAGGAGTTGTTAATGGACAAAGTTGCGTGGTCTTTCTTGGCCCCACTTTCTTGCTCATTAACCATTAGCATTTAGACACAAAAATGTATTTGTACTGGGCAAATCAGAAAACTGCTTGCAAGCTGTCTTTGTCTTCCACAGCTACATGCAAATCAGAGACAATCCTCCTCCATGCCACAAGGAGTTGTTAATGGACAAAAGTTGCGTGGTCTTTTTTTGCCCAACCCTTCATTTGGACTCCGGGCGATCGTTCCCTCCAGAGAGAGGCTCAAACGAAGCCTGGATAGCTCAGTCGGAAGAGCATCAGACTTTTAATCTGAGGGACCAGGGTTCAAGTCCCTGTTCAGGCGGCAAGATTATTGCTTGATCTGTCTGTAGTGCTCAGAACTCGACTGAAGGTCAATTGCTCACAAAAACAGAGTTCAGTTCATTGCAGGCCAACCCCAGGGAGTAAAATGGCAATTTCTGATGGAATGCTGGAATACAAATCATACCTGAGTGACCCCCACTCTGTTGCTCGTAAACCATTAGCATTAGACACATACATGTATTCGTACTGGGCAAATCAGAAATTTGCTTGCAACCTGTCTTTGTCTTCCACAGCTACATGCAAATCAGAGACAATCCTCCTCCATGCCACAAGGAGTTGTTAATGGACAAAAGTTGCGTGGTCTTTCTTGGCCCCACTTTCTTGCTCATAAACCATTAGCATTTAAACACAAATATGTATGCGTACTGGGCAAATCAGAAAACTGCTTGCAACCTGTCTTTGTCTTCAACAGCTACATGCATGTTGGAGACAATGGTCCTCCATGCCACAAGGAGTTGTTAATGGACAAAAGTTGTGTGGTCTTTCTTGGCCCAACCCTTCATTTGGACTCCGGGCGATCGTTTCCTCCAGAGAGATGCTCAAACGAAGCCTGGATAGCTCAGTCGGTAGAGCATCAGACTTTTAATCTGAGGGTCCAGGGTTCAAGTCCCTGTTCAGGCGGTGAGATTATTGTGTGATCTGTCTGTAGTGCTCGGAACTCCACTGAAGGTCAATTTGTCACAAAAACAGAATCAACCCCAGGGAGTAAGATGGCAATTTCTGATGGAATGCTGGAATACAAATCATACCTGAGTGACCCCCACTCCGTTTCTCGTAAACCATTAGCATTTGGACACAAATATGTATTCGTACTGGGCAAATCAGAAAACTGCTTGCAACCTGTCTTTGTCTTCCACAGCTACATGCAAATCAGAGACAATCCTCCTCCATGCCTCAAGGAGTTGTTAATGGACAACAGTTGTGTGGTCTTTCTTGGCCCAACCCTTCATTTGGACTCCGGGCGATCGTTTCCTCCAGAGAGATGCTCAAACGAAGCCTGGATAGTTCAGTCGGTAGAGCATCAGACTTTTAATCTGAGGGTCCAGGGTTCAAGTCCCTGTTCAAGCGGCGAGATTATTGTGTGATCTGTCTGTAGTGCTCAGAACTCCACTGAAGGTCAATTGCTCACAAAAACAGAGTTCAGTTCATTACAGGCCAATGTAAAATGGCAATTTCTGATGGAATGCTGGAATACAAATCATACCTGAGTGACCCCCACTCTGTTGCTCGTAAACCATTACCATTAGACACATACATGTATTCGTACTGGGCAAATCAGAAATTTGCTTGCAACCTGTCTTTGTCTTCCACAGCTACATGCAAATCAGAGACAATCCTCGTCCATGCCATAAGGAGTTGTTAATGGAAAAAGTTGCGTGGTCTTTCTTGGCCCCACTTTCTTGCTCATTAACCATTAGCATTTAAACACAAATATGTATTCGTACTGGGCAAATCAGAAAACTGCTTGCAACCTGTCTTTGTCTTCAACAGCTACATGCATATTGGAGACAATGGTCCTCCATGCCACAAGGAGTTGTTAATGGACAAAAGTTGTGTGGTCTTTCTTGGCCCAACCCTTCATTTGGACTCCGGGCGATCGTTTCCTCCAGAGAGATGCTCAAACGAAGCCTGGATAGCTCAGTCGGTAGAGCATCAGACTTTTAATCTGAGGGTCCAGGGTTCAAGTCCCTGTTCAGGCGGCAAGATTATTGTGTGATCTGTCTGTAGTGCTCAGAACTCCACTGAAGGTCAATTTGTCACAAAAACAGAATCAACCCCTGGGAGTAAGATGGCAATTTCTGATGGAATGCTGGAATACAAATCATACCTGAGTGACCCCCACTCCGTTTCTCGTATACCATTAGCATTTAGACACAAATATGTATTCGTACTGGGCAAATCAGAAAACTGCTTACAACCTATCTTTGTCTCCAACAGCTACATGCATATTGGATACAATGGTCCTCCATGCCACTAGGAGTTGTTAATGGACAAAAGTTGTGTGGTCTTTCTTGGCCCAACCCTTCATTTGGAGTCCGGGCGATCGTTTCCTCCAGAGAGATGCTCAAACGAAGCCTGGTTGGCTCAGTCGGAAGAGCATCAGACTTTTAATCTGAGGGTCCAGGGTTCAAGTCCCTGTTCAGGTGGCAAGATTATTGTGTGATCTGTCTGTAGTGCTCAGAACTCCACTGAAGGTCAATTGCTCACAAAAACAGAATGCAGTTCATTGCAGGCCAACCCCAGGGAGTAAGATGGCAATTTCTGATGGAATGCTGGAATACAAATCATACCTGAGTGACCCCCACTCCGTTTCTCGTAAACAATTAGCATTTAGACACAAATATGTATTCGTACTGGGCAAATCAGAAAACTGCTTGCAACCTGTCTTTGTCTTCCACAGCTACATGCAAATCAGAGACAATCCTCCTCCATGCCACAAGGAGTTGTTAATGGACAAAAGTTGCGTGGTCTTTTTTTGCCCAACCCTTCATTTGGACTCCGGGCGATCGTTCCCTCCAGAGAGAGACTCAAACTAAGCCTGGATAGCTCAGTCGGTAGAGCATCAGACTTTTAATCTGAGGGTCCAGGGTTCAAGTCCCTGTTCAGGCGGCAAGATTATTGCTTGATCTGTCCGTAGTGCTCAGAACTCGACTGAGGGTCAATTGCTCACAAAAACAGAGTTCAGTTCATTGCAGGCCAACCCCAGGGAGTAAAATGGCAATTTCTGATGGAATGCTGGAATACATATCATACCTGAGTGACCCCCACTCTGTTGCTCGTAAACCATTACCATTAGACACATACATGTATTCGTACTGGGCAAATCAGAAATTTGCTTGCAACCTGTCTTTGTCTTCCACAGCTACATGCAAATCAGAGACAATCCTCCTCCATGCCACAAGGAGTTGTTAATGGACAAAAGTTGCGTGGTCTTTCTTGGCCCCACTTTCTTGCTCATAAACCATTAGCATTTAGACACAAATATATATGCGTACTGGGCAAATCAGAAAACTGCTTGCAACCTGTCTTTGTCTTCAACAGCTACATGCATATTGGAGACAATGGTCCTCCATGCCACAAGGAGTTGTTAATGGACAAAAGTTGTGTGGTCTTTCTTGGCCCAACCCTTCATTTGGACTCCGGGCAATCGTTTCCTCCAGAGAGATGCTCAAACGAAGCCTGGATAGCTCAGTCGGTAGAGCATCAGACTTTTAATCTGAGGGTCCAGGGTTCAAGTCCCTGTTCAGGCGGCGAGATTATTGTGTGATCTGTCTGTAGTGCTCAGAACTCCACTGAAGGTCAATTGCTCACAAAAACAGAGTTCAGTTCATTTCAGGCAAACCCCAGGGAGTGAGGTGGCAGTTTCTGATGGAATGCTGGAGTACAAATCATACCTGAGTGACCCCAACTCCGTTTCTCGTAAACCATTAGCATTAGACACATACATGTATTCGAACTGGGCAAATCAGAAATTTGCTTGCAACCTGTCTTTGTCTTCCACAGCTACATGCAAATCAGAGACAATCCTCCTCCATGCCATAAGGAGTTGTTAATGGACAAAGTTGCGTGGTCTTTCTTGGCCCCACTTTCTTGCTCATAAACCATTAGCATTTAGACACAAATATGTATTCGTACTGGGCAAATCAGAAAACTGCTTGCAACCTGTCTTTGTCTTCCACAGCTACATGCAAATCAGAGACAATCCTCCTCCATGCCACAAGGAGTTGTTAATGGACAAAAGTTGCGTGGTCTTTCTTGGCCCCACTTTCTTGCTCGTAAACCATTAGCATTTAGACACAAATATGTATTCGTACTGGGCAAATCAGAAAACTGCTTGCAACCTGTCTTTGTCTTCAACAGCTACATGCATATTGGAGACAATGGTCCTCCATGCCACAAGGAGTTGTTAATGGACAAAAGTTGTGTGGTCTTTCTTGGCCCAACCCTTCATTTGGACTCCGGGCGATCGTTTCCTCCAGAGAGATGCTCAAACGAAGCATGGATAGCTCAATCGGTAGAGCATCAGACTATTAATCTGAGGGTCCAGGGTTCAAGTCCCTGTTCAGGCGGCGAGATTATTGTGTGATCTGTCTGTAGTGCTCAGAACTCCACTGAAGGTCAATTGCTCACAAAAACAGAGTTCAGTTCATTGCAGGCCAACCCCAGGGAGTGAGGTGGCAGTTTCTGATGGAATGCTGGAATACAAATCATACCTGAGTGACCCCCACTCCGTTTCTCGTAAACAATTAGCATTTAGACACAAATATGTATTCGTACTGGGCAAATCAGAAAACTGCTTGCAACCTGTCTTTGTCTTCAACAGCTACATGCATATTGGATACAATGGTCCTCCATGGCACTATGAGTTGTTAATGGACAAAAGTTGTGTGGTCTTTCTTGACCCAACCCTTCATTTGGAGTCCGGGCGATCGTTTCCTCCAGAGAGATGCTCAAACGAAGCTTGGATAGCTCAGTCGGAAGAGCATCAGACTTTTAATCTGAGGGTCCAGGGTTCAAGTCCCTGTTCAGGTGGCAAGATTATTGTGTGATCTGTCTGTAGTGCTCAGAACTCCACTGAAGGTCAATTGGTCACAAAAACAGAATGCAGTTCATTGCAGGCCAACCCCAGGGAGTAAGATGGCAATTTCTGATGGAATGCTGGAATACAAATCATACCTGAGTGACCCCCACTCCGTTTCTCGTAAACCATTAGCATTTAGACACAAATATGTATTCGTACTGGGCAAATCAGAAAACTGCTTGCAACCTGTCTTTGTCTTCCACAGCTACATGCAAATCAGAGACAATCCTCCTCCATGCCACAAGGAGTTGTTAATGGACAAAAGTTGCGTGGTCTTTTTTTGCCCAACCCTTCATTTGGACTTCGGGCGATCGTTCCCTCCAGAGAGAGGCTCAAACGAAGCCTGGATAGCTCAGTCGGTAGAGCATCAGACTTTTAATCTGAGGGTCCAGGGTTCAAGTCCCTGTTCAGGCGGTAAGATTATTGTGTGATCTGTCTGTAGTGCTCAGAACTCCACTGAAGGTCAATTGCTCACAAAAACAGAGTTCAGTTCATTGCAGGCCAACCCCAGGGAGTGAGGTGGCAGTTTCTGATGGAATGCTGGAATACAAATCATACCTGAGTGACCCCCACTCCGTTTCTCGTAAACCATTAGCATTTAGACACAAATATGTATGCGTACTGGGCAAATCAGAAAACTGCTTGCAACCTGTCTTTGTCTTCAACAGCTACATGCATATTGGAGACAATGGTCCTCCATGCCACAAGGAGTTGTTAATGGACAAAAGTTGTGTGGTCTTTCTTGGCCCAACCCTTCATTTGGACTCCGGGCAATCGTTTCCTCCAGAGAGATGCTCAAACGAAGCCTGGATAGCTCAGTCGGTAGAGCATCAGACTTTTAATCTGAGGGTCCAGGGTTCAAGTCCCTGTTCAGGTGGCGAGATTATTGTGTGATCTGTCTGTAGTGCTCAGAACTCCACTGAAGGTCAATTGCTCACAAAAACAGAGTTCAGTTCATTGCAGGCAAACCCCAGGGAGTGAGGTGGCAGTTTCTGATGGAATGCTGGAGTACAACTCATACCTGAGTGACCCCCACTCCGTTTCTCGTAAACCATTAGCATTAGACACATACATGTATTCGTACTGGGCAAATCAGAAATTTGCTTGCAACCTGTCTTTGTCTTCCACAGCTACATGCAAATCAGAGACAATCCTCCTCCATGCCATAAGGAGTTGTTAATGGACAAAGTTGCGTGGTCTTTCTTGGCCCCACTTTCTTGCTCATAAACCATTAGCATTTAGACATAAATATGTATTCGTACTGGGCAAATCAGAAAACTGCTTGCAACCTGTCTTTGTCTTCCACAGCTACATGCAAATCAGAGACAATCCTCCTCCATGCCACAAGGAGTTGTTAATGGACAAAAGTTGCGTGGTCTTTCTTGGCCACACTTTCTTGCTCGTAAACCATTAGCATTTAGACACAAATATGTATTCGTACTGGGCAAATCAGAAAACTGCTTGCAACCTGTCTTTGTCTCCAACAGCTACATGCATATTGGAGACAATGGTCCTCCGTGCCACAAGGAGTTGTCAATGGACAAAAGTTGTGTGGTCTTTCTTGGCCCAACCCTTCATTTGGACTCCGGGCGATCGTTTCCTCCAGAGAGATGCTCAAACGAAGCCTGGATAGCTCAGTCGGTAGAGCATCAGACTTTTAATCTGAGGGTCCAGGGTTCAAGTCCCTGTTCAGGCGGCGAGATTATTGTGTGATCTGTCTGTAGTGCTCAGAACTCCACTGAAGGTCAATTGCTCACAAAAACAGAGTTCAGTTCATTGCAGACAAACCCCAGGGAGTGAGGTGGCAGTTTCTGATGGAATGCTGGAGTACAAATCATACCTGAGTGACCCCAACTCCGTTTCTCGTAAACCATTAGCATTAGACACATACATGTATTCGTACTGGGCAAATCAGAAATTTGCTTGCAACCTGTCTTTGTCTTCCACAGCTACATGCAAATCAGAGACAATCCTCCTCCATGCCACAAGGAGTTGTTAATGGACAAAAGTTGCGTGGTCTTTCTTGGCCCAACCCTTCATTTGGACTCCGGGCGATCGTTTCCTCCAGAGAGATGCTCAAACGAAGCCTGGATAGTTCAGTCGGTAGAGCATCAGACTTTTAATCTGAGGGTCCAGGGTTCAAGTCCCTGTTCAGGCGGCGAGATTATTGTGTGATCTGTCTGTAGTGCTCAGAACTCCACTGAAGGTCAATTGCTCACAAAAACAGAGTTCAGTTCATTGCAGGCCAACCCCAGGGAGTGAGGTGGCAGTTTCTGATGGAATGCTGGAATACAAATCATACCTGAGTGACCCCCACTCCGTTTCTCGTAAACCATTAGCATTCAGACACAAATATGTATTTGTACTGGGCAAATCAGAAAACTGCTTGCAACCTGTCTTTGTCTTCCACAGCTACATGCAAATCAGAGACAATCCTCCTCCATGCCATAAGGAGTTGTTAATGGACAAAGTTGCGTGGTCTTTCTTGGCCCCACTTTCTTGCTCATTAACCATTAGCATTTAGACACAAAAATGTATTTGTACTGGGCAAATCAGAAAACTGCTTGCAAGCTGTCTTTGTCTTCCACAGCTACATGCAAATCAGAGACAATCCTCCTCCATGCCACAAGGAGTTGTTAATGGACAAAAGTTGCGTGGTCTTTTTTTGCCCAACCCTTCATTTGGACTCCGGGCGATCGTTCCCTCCAGAGAGAGGCTCAAACGAAGCCTGGATAGCTCAGTCGGAAGAGCATCAGACTTTTAATCTGAGGGACCAGGGTTCAAGTCCCTGTTCAGGCGGCAAGATTATTGCTTGATCTGTCTGTAGTGCTCAGAACTCGACTGAAGGTCAATTGCTCACAAAAACAGAGTTCAGTTCATTGCAGGCCAACCCCAGGGAGTAAAATGGCAATTTCTGATGGAATGCTGGAATACAAATCATACCTGAGTGACCCCCACTCTGTTGCTCGTAAACCATTAGCATTAGACACATACATGTATTCGTACTGGGCAAATCAGAAATTTGCTTGCAACCTGTCTTTGTCTTCCACAGCTACATGCAAATCAGAGACAATCCTCCTCCATGCCACAAGGAGTTGTTAATGGACAAAAGTTGCGTGGTCTTTCTTGGCCCCACTTTCTTGCTCATAAACCATTAGCATTTAAACACAAATATGTATGCGTACTGGGCAAATCAGAAAACTGCTTGCAACCTGTCTTTGTCTTCAACAGCTACATGCATGTTGGAGACAATGGTCCTCCATGCCACAAGGAGTTGTTAATGGACAAAAGTTGTGTGGTCTTTCTTGGCCCAACCCTTCATTTGGACTCCGGGCGATCGTTTCCTCCAGAGAGATGCTCAAACGAAGCCTGGATAGCTCAGTCGGTAGAGCATCAGACTTTTAATCTGAGGGTCCAGGGTTCAAGTCCCTGTTCAGGCGGTGAGATTATTGTGTGATCTGTCTGTAGTGCTCGGAACTCCACTGAAGGTCAATTTGTCACAAAAACAGAATCAACCCCAGGGAGTAAGATGGCAATTTCTGATGGAATGCTGGAATACAAATCATACCTGAGTGACCCCCACTCCGTTTCTCGTAAACCATTAGCATTTGGACACAAATATGTATTCGTACTGGGCAAATCAGAAAACTGCTTGCAACCTGTCTTTGTCTTCCACAGCTACATGCAAATCAGAGACAATCCTCCTCCATGCCTCAAGGAGTTGTTAATGGACAACAGTTGTGTGGTCTTTCTTGGCCCAACCCTTCATTTGGACTCCGGGCGATCGTTTCCTCCAGAGAGATGCTCAAACGAAGCCTGGATAGTTCAGTCGGTAGAGCATCAGACTTTTAATCTGAGGGTCCAGGGTTCAAGTCCCTGTTCAAGCGGCGAGATTATTGTGTGATCTGTCTGTAGTGCTCAGAACTCCACTGAAGGTCAATTGCTCACAAAAACAGAGTTCAGTTCATTACAGGCCAATGTAAAATGGCAATTTCTGATGGAATGCTGGAATACAAATCATACCTGAGTGACCCCCACTCTGTTGCTCGTAAACCATTACCATTAGACACATACATGTATTCGTACTGGGCAAATCAGAAATTTGCTTGCAACCTGTCTTTGTCTTCCACAGCTACATGCAAATCAGAGACAATCCTCGTCCATGCCATAAGGAGTTGTTAATGGAAAAAGTTGCGTGGTCTTTCTTGGCCCCACTTTCTTGCTCATTAACCATTAGCATTTAAACACAAATATGTATTCGTACTGGGCAAATCAGAAAACTGCTTGCAACCTGTCTTTGTCTTCAACAGCTACATGCATATTGGAGACAATGGTCCTCCATGCCACAAGGAGTTGTTAATGGACAAAAGTTGTGTGGTCTTTCTTGGCCCAACCCTTCATTTGGACTCCGGGCGATCGTTTCCTCCAGAGAGATGCTCAAACGAAGCCTGGATAGCTCAGTCGGTAGAGCATCAGACTTTTAATCTGAGGGTCCAGGGTTCAAGTCCCTGTTCAGGCGGCAAGATTATTGTGTGATCTGTCTGTAGTGCTCAGAACTCCACTGAAGGTCAATTTGTCACAAAAACAGAATCAACCCCTGGGAGTAAGATGGCAATTTCTGATGGAATGCTGGAATACAAATCATACCTGAGTGACCCCCACTCCGTTTCTCGTATACCATTAGCATTTAGACACAAATATGTATTCGTACTGGGCAAATCAGAAAACTGCTTACAACCTATCTTTGTCTCCAACAGCTACATGCATATTGGATACAATGGTCCTCCATGCCACTAGGAGTTGTTAATGGACAAAAGTTGTGTGGTCTTTCTTGGCCCAACCCTTCATTTGGAGTCCGGGCGATCGTTTCCTCCAGAGAGATGCTCAAACGAAGCCTGGTTGGCTCAGTCGGAAGAGCATCAGACTTTTAATCTGAGGGTCCAGGGTTCAAGTCCCTGTTCAGGTGGCAAGATTATTGTGTGATCTGTCTGTAGTGCTCAGAACTCCACTGAAGGTCAATTGCTCACAAAAACAGAATGCAGTTCATTGCAGGCCAACCCCAGGGAGTAAGATGGCAATTTCTGATGGAATGCTGGAATACAAATCATACCTGAGTGACCCCCACTCCGTTTCTCGTAAACAATTAGCATTTAGACACAAATATGTATTCGTACTGGGCAAATCAGAAAACTGCTTGCAACCTGTCTTTGTCTTCCACAGCTACATGCAAATCAGAGACAATCCTCCTCCATGCCACAAGGAGTTGTTAATGGACAAAAGTTGCGTGGTCTTTTTTTGCCCAACCCTTCATTTGGACTCCGGGCGATCGTTCCCTCCAGAGAGAGACTCAAACTAAGCCTGGATAGCTCAGTCGGTAGAGCATCAGACTTTTAATCTGAGGGTCCAGGGTTCAAGTCCCTGTTCAGGCGGCAAGATTATTGCTTGATCTGTCCGTAGTGCTCAGAACTCGACTGAGGGTCAATTGCTCACAAAAACAGAGTTCAGTTCATTGCAGGCCAACCCCAGGGAGTAAAATGGCAATTTCTGATGGAATGCTGGAATACATATCATACCTGAGTGACCCCCACTCTGTTGCTCGTAAACCATTACCATTAGACACATACATGTATTCGTACTGGGCAAATCAGAAATTTGCTTGCAACCTGTCTTTGTCTTCCACAGCTACATGCAAATCAGAGACAATCCTCCTCCATGCCACAAGGAGTTGTTAATGGACAAAAGTTGCGTGGTCTTTCTTGGCCCCACTTTCTTGCTCATAAACCATTAGCATTTAGACACAAATATATATGCGTACTGGGCAAATCAGAAAACTGCTTGCAACCTGTCTTTGTCTTCAACAGCTACATGCATATTGGAGACAATGGTCCTCCATGCCACAAGGAGTTGTTAATGGACAAAAGTTGTGTGGTCTTTCTTGGCCCAACCCTTCATTTGGACTCCGGGCAATCGTTTCCTCCAGAGAGATGCTCAAACGAAGCCTGGATAGCTCAGTCGGTAGAGCATCAGACTTTTAATCTGAGGGTCCAGGGTTCAAGTCCCTGTTCAGGCGGCGAGATTATTGTGTGATCTGTCTGTAGTGCTCAGAACTCCACTGAAGGTCAATTGCTCACAAAAACAGAGTTCAGTTCATTTCAGGCAAACCCCAGGGAGTGAGGTGGCAGTTTCTGATGGAATGCTGGAGTACAAATCATACCTGAGTGACCCCAACTCCGTTTCTCGTAAACCATTAGCATTAGACACATACATGTATTCGAACTGGGCAAATCAGAAATTTGCTTGCAACCTGTCTTTGTCTTCCACAGCTACATGCAAATCAGAGACAATCCTCCTCCATGCCATAAGGAGTTGTTAATGGACAAAGTTGCGTGGTCTTTCTTGGCCCCACTTTCTTGCTCATAAACCATTAGCATTTAGACACAAATATGTATTCGTACTGGGCAAATCAGAAAACTGCTTGCAACCTGTCTTTGTCTTCCACAGCTACATGCAAATCAGAGACAATCCTCCTCCATGCCACAAGGAGTTGTTAATGGACAAAAGTTGCGTGGTCTTTCTTGGCCCCACTTTCTTGCTCGTAAACCATTAGCATTTAGACACAAATATGTATTCGTACTGGGCAAATCAGAAAACTGCTTGCAACCTGTCTTTGTCTTCAACAGCTACATGCATATTGGAGACAATGGTCCTCCATGCCACAAGGAGTTGTTAATGGACAAAAGTTGTGTGGTCTTTCTTGGCCCAACCCTTCATTTGGACTCCGGGCGATCGTTTCCTCCAGAGAGATGCTCAAACGAAGCATGGATAGCTCAATCGGTAGAGCATCAGACTATTAATCTGAGGGTCCAGGGTTCAAGTCCCTGTTCAGGCGGCGAGATTATTGTGTGATCTGTCTGTAGTGCTCAGAACTCCACTGAAGGTCAATTGCTCACAAAAACAGAGTTCAGTTCATTGCAGGCCAACCCCAGGGAGTGAGGTGGCAGTTTCTGATGGAATGCTGGAATACAAATCATACCTGAGTGACCCCCACTCCGTTTCTCGTAAACAATTAGCATTTAGACACAAATATGTATTCGTACTGGGCAAATCAGAAAACTGCTTGCAACCTGTCTTTGTCTTCAACAGCTACATGCATATTGGATACAATGGTCCTCCATGGCACTATGAGTTGTTAATGGACAAAAGTTGTGTGGTCTTTCTTGACCCAACCCTTCATTTGGAGTCCGGGCGATCGTTTCCTCCAGAGAGATGCTCAAACGAAGCTTGGATAGCTCAGTCGGAAGAGCATCAGACTTTTAATCTGAGGGTCCAGGGTTCAAGTCCCTGTTCAGGTGGCAAGATTATTGTGTGATCTGTCTGTAGTGCTCAGAACTCCACTGAAGGTCAATTGGTCACAAAAACAGAATGCAGTTCATTGCAGGCCAACCCCAGGGAGTAAGATGGCAATTTCTGATGGAATGCTGGAATACAAATCATACCTGAGTGACCCCCACTCCGTTTCTCGTAAACCATTAGCATTTAGACACAAATATGTATTCGTACTGGGCAAATCAGAAAACTGCTTGCAACCTGTCTTTGTCTTCCACAGCTACATGCAAATCAGAGACAATCCTCCTCCATGCCACAAGGAGTTGTTAATGGACAAAAGTTGCGTGGTCTTTTTTTGCCCAACCCTTCATTTGGACTTCGGGCGATCGTTCCCTCCAGAGAGAGGCTCAAACGAAGCCTGGATAGCTCAGTCGGTAGAGCATCAGACTTTTAATCTGAGGGTCCAGGGTTCAAGTCCCTGTTCAGGCGGTAAGATTATTGTGTGATCTGTCTGTCGTGCTCAGAACTCCACTGAAGGTCAATTGGTCACAAAAACAGAATCCAGTTCATTGCAGGCCAACCCCAGGGAGTGAGGTGGCAATTTCTGATGGAATGCTGGAATACAAATCATACCTGAGTGACCCCCACTCCGTTTCTCGTAAACCATTAGCATTTAGACACAAATATGTATTCGTACTGGGCAAATCAGAAAACTGCTTGCAACCTGTCTTTGTCTTCCACAGCTACATGGAAATCAGAGACAATCCTCCTCCATGCCACAACGGGTTGTTTATGGACAAAAGTTGCGTGGTTTTTCTTGGCCCCACTTTCTTGCTCATAAACCATTAGCATTTAGACACAAATATGTATTCGTACTGGGCATATCAGAAAACTGCTTGCAACCTGTCTTTGTCTTCAACAGCTACATGCATATTGGAGACAATGGTCCTCCATGCCACAAGGAGTTGTTAATGGACAAAAGTTGTGTGGTCTTTCTTGGGCCATCCCTTCATTTGGACTCCGGGCGATCGTTTCCTCGAGAGAGAGATTCAAATGAAGCCTGGATAGCTCAGTCGGAAGAGCATCAGACTTTTAATCTGAGGGTCCAGGGTTCAAGTCCCTGTTCAGGTGGCGAGATTATTGTGTGATCTGTCTGTAGTGCTCAGAACTCCACTGAAGGTCATTTGGTCACAAAACAGAATCCAGTTCATTGCAGGCCAACCCCAGGGAGTAAGATGGCAATTTCTGATGGAATGCTGGAATACAAATCATACCTGAGTGACCCCCACTCCGTTTCTCGTAAACCATTAGCATTTAGACACAAATATGTATTCGTACTGGGCAAATCAGAAAACTGCTTGCAACCTGTCTTTGCCTTCCACAGCTACATGCAAATCAGAGACAATCCTCTTCCATGCCACAAGGAGTTGTTAATGGACAAAAGTTGCGTGGTCTTTCTTGACCCCACTTTCTTGCTCATAAACCATTAGCATTTAGACACAAATATGTATGCGTACTGGGCAAATCAGAAAACTGCTTGCAACCTGTCTTTGTCTTCAACAGCTACATGCATATTGGAGACAATGGTCCTCCATGCCACAAGGAGTTGTTAATGGACAAAAGTTGTGTGGTCTTTCTTGGCCCAACCCTTCATTTGGACTCCGGCCGATCGTTTCCTCCAGAGAGAGGCTCAAACGAAGCCTGGATAGCTCAGTCGGTAGAGCATCAGATTTTTAATCTGAGGATCCAGGGTTCAAGTCCCTGTTCAGGAGGCAAGATTATTGCTTGATCTGTCTGTAGTGCTCAGAACTCCACTGAACGTCAATTGGTCACAAAACAGAATCCAGTTCATTGCAGGCCAACCCCAGGGAGTAAGATGGCAATTTCTGATGGAATGCTGGAATACAAATCATACCTGAGTGACCCCCACTCCGTTTCTCGTAAACCATTAGCATTTAGACACAAATATGTATTCGTACTGGGCAAATCAGAAAACTGCTTGCAACCTGTCTTTGTCTTCCACAGCTACATGCAAATCAGAGACAATCCTCCTCCATGCCACAAGGAGTTGTTAATGGACAAAAGTTGCGTGGTCTTTCTTGGCCCCACTTTCTTGCTCGTAAACCATTAGCATTTAGACACAAATATGTATTCGTACTGGGCAAATCAGAAAACTGCTTGCAACCTGTCTTTGTCTTCAACAGCTACATGCATATTGGAGACAATGGTCCTCCATGCCACAAGGAGTTGTTAATGGACAAAAGTTGTGTGGTCTTTCTTGGCCCAACCCTTCATTTGGACTCCGGGCGATCGTTTCCTCCAGAGAGATGCTCAAACGAAGCATGGATAGCTCAATCGGTAGAGCATCAGACTATTAATCTGAGGGTCCAGGGTTCAAGTCCCTGTTCAGGCGGCGAGATTATTGTGTGATCTGTCTGTAGTGCTCAGAACTCCACTGAAGGTCAATTGCTCACAAAAACAGAGTTCAGTTCATTGCAGGCCAACCCCAGGGAGTGAGGTGGCAGTTTCTGATGGAATGCTGGAATACAAATCATACCTGAGTGACCCCCACTCCGTTTCTCGTAAACAATTAGCATTTAGACACAAATATGTATTCGTACTGGGCAAATCAGAAAACTGCTTGCAACCTGTCTTTGTCTTCAACAGCTACATGCATATTGGATACAATGGTCCTCCATGGCACTATGAGTTGTTAATGGACAAAAGTTGTGTGGTCTTTCTTGACCCAACCCTTCATTTGGAGTCCGGGCGATCGTTTCCTCCAGAGAGATGCTCAAACGAAGCTTGGATAGCTCAGTCGGAAGAGCATCAGACTTTTAATCTGAGGGTCCAGGGTTCAAGTCCCTGTTCAGGTGGCAAGATTATTGTGTGATCTGTCTGTAGTGCTCAGAACTCCACTGAAGGTCAATTGGTCACAAAAACAGAATGCAGTTCATTGCAGGCCAACCCCAGGGAGTAAGATGGCAATTTCTGATGGAATGCTGGAATACAAATCATACCTGAGTGACCCCCACTCCGTTTCTCGTAAACCATTAGCATTTAGACACAAATATGTATTCGTACTGGGCAAATCAGAAAACTGCTTGCAACCTGTCTTTGTCTTCCACAGCTACATGCAAATCAGAGACAATCCTCCTCCATGCCACAAGGGGTTGTTTATGGACAAAAGTTGCGTGGTTTTTCTTGGCCCCACTTTCTTGCTCATAAACCATTAGCATTTAGACACAAATATGTATTCGTACTGGGCATATCAGAAAACTGTTTGCAACCTGTCTTTGTCTTCAACAGCTACATGCATATTGGAGACAATGGTCCTCCATGCCACAAGGAGTTGTTAATGGACAAAAGTTGTGTGGTCTTTCTTGGGCCAACCCTTCATTTGGACTCCGGGCGATCGTTTCCTCGAGAGAGAGATTCAAATGAAGCCTGGATAGCTCAGTCGGAAGAGCATCAGACTTTTAATCTGAGGGTCCAGGGTTCAAGTCCCTGTTCAGGTGGCAAGATTATTGTGTGATCTGTCTGTAGTGCTCAGAACTCCACTGAAGGTCATTTGGTCACAAAACAGAATCCAGTTCATTGCAGGCCAACCCCAGGGAGTAAGATGGCAATTTCTGATGGAATGCTGGAATACAAATCATACCTGAGTGACCCCCACTCCGTTTCTCGTAAACCATTAGCATTTAGACACAAATATGTATTCGTACTGGGCAAATCAGAAAACTGCTTGCAACCTGTCTTTGTCTTCCACAGCTACATGCAAATCAGAGACAATCCTCCTCCATGCCACAAGGGGTTGTTTATGGACAAAAGTTGCGTGGTTTTTCTTGGCCCCACTTTCTTGCTCATAAACCATTAGCATTTAGACACAAATATGTATTCGTACTGGGCATATCAGAAAACTGTTTGCAACCTGTCTTTGTCTTCAACAGCTACATGCATATTGGAGACAATGGTCCTCCATGCCACAAGGAGTTGTTAATGGACAAAA
This sequence comes from Centropristis striata, assembly GCF_030273125.1. Taxonomy (NCBI): domain Eukaryota; kingdom Metazoa; phylum Chordata; class Actinopteri; order Perciformes; family Serranidae; genus Centropristis; species Centropristis striata. The sequence continues at coordinate 12,378,273 of NC_081521.1, forward strand.
GTTGTGTGGTCTTTCTTGGGCCAACCCTTCATTTGGACTCCGGGCGATCGTTTCCTCGAGAGAGAGATTCAAATGAAGCCTGGATAGCTCAGTCGGAAGAGCATCAGACTTTTAATCTGAGGGTCCAGGGTTCAAGTCCCTGTTCAGGTGGCAAGATTATTGTGTGATCTGTCTGTAGTGCTCAGAACTCCACTGAAGGTCATTTGGTCACAAAACAGAATCCAGTTCATTGCAGGCCAACCCCAGGGAGTAAGATGGCAATTTCTGATGGAATGCTGGAATACAAATCATACCTGAGTGACCCCCACTCCGTTTCTCGTAAACCATTAGCATTTAGACACAAATATGTATTCGTACTGGGCAAATCAGAAAACTGCTTGCAACCTGTCTTTGCCTTCCACAGCTACATGCAAATCAGAGACAATCCTCTTCCATGCCACAAGGAGTTGTTAATGGACAAAAGTTGCGTGGTCTTTCTTGACCCCACTTTCTTGCTCATAAACCATTAGCATTTAGACACAAATATGTATGCGTACTGGGCAAATCAGAAAACTGCTTGCAACCTGTCTTTGTCTTCAACAGCTACATGCATATTGGAGACAATGGTCCTCCATGCCACAAGGAGTTGTTAATGGACAAAAGTTGTGTGGTCTTTCTTGGCCCAACCCTTCATTTGGACTCCGGGCGATCGTTTCCTCCAGAGAGAGGCTCAAACGAAGCCTGGATAGCTCAGTCGGTAGAGCATCAGATTTTTAATCTGAGGATCCAGGGTTCAAGTCCCTGTTCAGGCGGCAAGATTATTGCTTGATCTGTCTGTAGTGCTCAGAACTCCACTGAACGTCAATTGGTCACAAAACAGAATCCAGTTCATTGCAGGCCAACCCCAGGGAGTAAGATGGCAATTTCTGATGGAATGCTGGAATACAAATCATACCTGAGTGACCCCCACTCCGTTTCTCGTAAACCATTAGCATTTAGACACAAATATGTATTCGTACTGGGCAAATCAGAAAACTGCTTGCAACCTGTCTTTGTCTTCAACAGCTACATGCATATTGGATACAATGGTCCTCCATGCCACTAGGAGTTGTTAATGGACAAAAGTTGTGTGGTCTTTCTTGGCCCAACCCTTCATTTGGAGTCCGGGCGATCATTTCCTCCAGAGAGATGCTCAAACGAAGCCTGGATAGCTCAGTTGGAAGAGCATCAGACTTTTAATCTGAGGGTCCAGGGTTCAAGTCCCTGTTCAGGTGGCAAGATTATTGTGTGATCTGTCTGTAGTGCTCAGAACTCCACTGAAGGTCAATTGGTCACAAAACAGAATCCAGTTCATTGCAGGCCAACCCCAGGGAGTAAGATGGCAATTTCTGATGGAATGCTGGAATACAAATCATACCTGAGTGACCCCCACTCCGTTTCTCGTAAACCATTAGCATTTAGACACAAATATGTATTCGTACTGGGCAAATCAGAAAACTGCTTGCAACCTGTCTTTGTCTTCAACAGCTACATGCATATTGGATACAATGGTCCTCCATGCCACTAGGAGTTGTTAATGGACAAAAGTTGTGTGGTCTTTCTTGGCCCAACCCTTCATTTGGAGTCCGGGCGATCATTTCCTCCAGAGAGATGCTCAAACGAAGCCTGGATAGCTCAGTCGGAAGAGCATCAGACTTTTAATCTGAGGGTCCAGTGTTCAAGTCCCTGTTCAGGTGGCAAGATTATTGTGTGATCTGTCTGTAGTGCTCAGAACTCCACTGAAGGTCAATTGGTCACAAAACAGAATCCAGTTCATTGCAGGCCAACCCCAGGGAGTAAGATGGCAATTTCTGATGGAATGCTGGAATACAAATCATACCTGAGTGACCCACACTCTGTTTCTCGTAAACCATTAGCATTTAGACACAAATATGTATTCGTACTGGGCAAATCAGAAAACTGCTTGCAACCTGTCTTTGTCTTCCACAGCTACATGCAAATCAGAGACAATCCTCCTCCATGCCACAAGGAGTTGTTAATGGACAAAAGTTGCGTGGTCTTTCTTGGCCCCACTTTCTTGCTCGTAAACCATTACCATTTAGACACAAATATGTATTCGTACTGGGCAAATCAGAAAACTGCTTGCAACCTGTCCTTGTCTTCAACAGCTACATGCATATTGGAGACAATGGTCCTCCATGCCACAAGGAGTTGTTAATGGACAAAAGTTGTGTGGTCTTTCTTGGCCCAACCCTTCATTTGGACTCCGGGCGATGGTTTCCTCCAGAGAGAGGCTCAAACGAAGCCTGGATAGCTCAGTCGGTAGAGCATCAGACTTTTAATCTGAGGGTCCAGGGTTCAAGTCCCTGTTCAGGCGACAAGATTATTGCGTGATCTATCTGTAGTGCTCAGAACTCGACTGAAGGTCAATTGCTCACAAAAACAGAATTCAGTTCATTGCAGGCCAACCCCAGGGAGTGAGGTGGCAGTTTCTGATGGAATGCTGGAAGACAAATCACACCTCAGTGGCAGGGCCCATGACTCCCTGTTTCTCGTAAACCATTATCTTTTAGACACAAATATGTATTCGTACTGGGCAAATCAGAAAACTGCTTGCAACCTGTCTTTGTCTTCAACAGCTACATGCATATCGGAGACAATGGTCCACGATGCCACAAGGAGTTCTTAATGGACAAAAGTTGTGTGGTCTTTCTTGGCCCAACCCTTCATTTGGACACCGGGCGATCGTTTACTCCAGAGAGATGCTCAAGCGAAGCCTGGATAGCTCAGTCGGTAGAGTATCAGACTTTTAATCTGAGGGTCCAGGGTTCATGTCCCTGTTCGGGCGGCAAGATTATTGCTTGATCTGTCTGTAGTGCTCAGAACTCCACTGAAGGTCAATTGGTCACAAAAACAGAATCCAGTTCATTGCAGGCCAACCCCAGGGAGTAAGGTGGCAATTTCTGATGGAATGCTGTAATACAAATCATACCTGAGTGACCCCAACTCCTTGTTGCTCGCAAACCATTAGCTTTTATACACATATATGTATTCGTACTGGGCAAATTAGAAATCTGCTTGCTTGTCTTCCACAGCTACATGCAAATCAGAGACAATCCTCCTCCATGCCACAAGGAGTTGTTAATGGACAAAAGTTGTGTGGTCTTTTTTGGCCCAACCCTTCATTTGGACTCCGGGCGATCGTTTCCTCCAGAGAGAAGCTCAAACGAAGCCTGGATAGCTCAGTTGGACCATGAGGACCTGTTTCTTGTAAACCATTTTCATTTAGACACAAATATGTATTTGTCACTGGCAAATCAAGACAATTACCCTCTAGTTTAGAAGGAGTCGTTAATAGACAAAAGTTTTGTGGTCTCTCTTGGCTCAACCCTTCATTTGGACTCCGGGCGATCTTTTCCTCCAGAGTGTGGCTTAATTGGTCGTAACAACAGAATCCAGAGCATGGCAGACCAACCACGGTCTAATCAACCTCCAAGTCCCTTTGTCAATAGAGTGTCCCACTTTCAGGCCCACATACTCATTCTCCGTGAGGCATGTCAACAAGAGTCTCTCTCCTTCAATGGATGACTTATCCACTCTTTCCCTGACCACCGTTGAAACAAATAGAAGCGCAGCCTACGGCGATGTGTGGAAGCGGCTACGTGAGATCACAGAGGCTTGTTTTGGATTTCTGCCGCCTGCTAAGTTTCCCATCACCCTACCCGGGGAAACGGAGCATGTGTTCAGCGACCCCTGGTTGGCAATGCACCTTGTGTTGTCTTCTGACTCCCAGATAAATAAAGAGATCGTGGCAACAATTGTTTGACAATTTCATCCCGATGGTCTAGTTGTTTGCAGAAATTTGTTTAACAAGGGCTCTTCTGGTTAAACGTAATAGGCTAAGTGCATCATTTTGTTAAACTAGTCGTTCTGACAGCCGCTTGGGGCATTTCTCAGTATCCAAGGGAAAGTGAAGGAATTATATCTACAATGTAAACTGATTAATCTGTTTAACCCTTGTGCACCCTTAGGTACATTTTTGGCACCTAAGGATGCATCCAAGGGTCTAATAATCCCCCCCAAAAAATTCTAGTTTGCACTTAGTATATGGAAAATATTTCATATTTTGTGTTTTTTTCATTAAAAAATGTGGATTTACATTTCTAAAAGGGCATTAAAGGGTTAAAATTATGTAAGAAATACATGTAAATTGTATAGTTATGATCAGGACTGAAGTTGGTCAAAAGATTTAATGCATTGAAAGTGAAAAAAAATATTCATATATAATATTTTATAGCACTTTTTAAGAGGTGTACATATTTTGCACCTAAGGTAATACGTGGGGTATTTTTTTTATAAACTCACACTGCTCAAAAATTAATAATGCATTTTGATCAATGTTGTTGTCAGGTAATACGTGGGGTACTTTCTGAAGTGGTGCACAAGGGTTAATATAACCTACCATCTCTCCCTCAGTTTGCAGACAGTTATTCTTTTTTTCTTTTTTAAAATGTATTTTATTTGATAGCCATCTGAGGTCATTAGGTGCAAGCAAGCTGACTGATTGACCTAATGGTTTTTTTTGCTGTTATGGGGATTACACCAAGTTCAGGGAGGTGTTTGAGTGGGGAGGGGTTATATTATGTTTTTCATCTTTGTATATCGAGGCTTGCTCTGATACATTGCAGTGCTGTATTTCACCTAGAGGTACCACAGTTATACTCTCATGTAGATCTTGATTTTGGCTTACAGCCTAAGTAGAGGTGTAGCAAATAGACCAATCAAATTTGTTAGCTGGAATATAAGAGGTTTGGGAAATCCCACAAAACTCAATAAGGTTCTTTCACATCTGGATAATTTAGGTGACCAGATTGCATTTATCCAAGAAACGCATTTTACTGTCTTTGACCACACTAAAATACGTAGACGATGGGTATCCCAGTCATTTCATTCTTTATTTAACAGTAAAGCCCAACCTGCTGCTATTATAATTCATCAGTATTGTTCATTTCATCAAATGACATAGCAGACCATAATGGGTGTTATGTGATTGTTACAGAGACAATATATGAGAGTCCTCTTATAATAGCAAATGTATATGACCCCCACTATGATGATGAGCAGTTTTTTGTCAATTTATTTTATTCTTTATTATACTATTGACTCTCAGGGTGTTATAAATGGCAATTTCAGTTGTTGCCTTTAATCTATGGATACATCTGTTAGGAATAAATATATATAAATATATACATAAATATAACTATATATATATATAGTATATAGTATATAGTATATAGTATAGTATAACTATATATATATATAGTTATATTTATATATATAGATTTATATATAGTTATAGTTATATTGATGACAAAGGGTTGTAATAAAGGTTGTTCTTTTTTTTTGGGGGGGGGGGGGGGGGGGAGGGGGGTTCTGGGTTGTTTTGTTTTAGAGCAATGGGTATATACCTATATTGTAAATATACTTTGGATAGCTGCCTATATATTTATTTTATTTTGGTTGTAAATAAATTTGGGAATTAAAAAATGATTTAAATATATTTGGGAGTTAATAGAGGAGATGTGAGTAAGGGGAAATATAGTAATAGGAAATATATGTTTTACTTCTACCTACTTCTTTCCAGACATGGTTACTTGTTTTATTGTGTTATTTTTATGTTTGAAGTAAAGTTAATTATTTCATTAATTTAAATAGTGTAAACATGTCAGAGTGAAACATTATGTAGCAGCGACCTCTGGTGTACAGATCAGATAGTGATGTCCAGAGCAAACAGCAGGTAAGCAACAGTCTGGTTGATGGACGGATGGATGGAAAGATAGACTGATGGATGGATGGATGGACGGATGGACCAAGGGTTCTGTGTTTCAAGACAAATCCATGTTCTTGCAAAGAGGTTCATTCAGTTTCTTTGGACTATTATAATTAAAATACTGTGTAGTTAATTTAAAATAGACATTTTGCCTGAACATTTTTAAGTAACTTGGCATCATGTACAATAATATCAAGGATTGCATTATTAGCAACATTTTATTTGTAATATTGCTCTTCTATAACTCATATTCTCACAAAATATTGATTAGACCAATGAACTCATTTAAACTTTCATCTTTGGCAAATTCCTCTGAGCTATTGTTGGTCATTTTTATGCCTTGGTGTGAAGTATTAAAAGAAAACTCCCATCATCCTGTTGATTGGAGCTTATTTTGTAATTGCTCATAATAACTTGATTGGAGTCAGGAAAATAACATTTTTGCAATCTTCAGCAGGCTTTGAATTATGTGTTGACTACACTTTAATGTGGCTGATCGGGCATCATCAAGGTATTCATTTTAAACATATTCATTAATATTTAGCAAGCTCAGGCAAAAGATACAGATTTATTTTATTTTTAGGAAGGATCATTTCCTGTGCTGATTTGCTCCCCTGTTACGACCTTAGTTTGAGGTCTAGGGGTCACAGGCAGTAACATATTTGGTAAACATAAAACGATGCAGAAAAATGGCTGCATGGACTCAAAGTTGAACAATTATAATATTTATTAACAGGCAAATGGAATAAACAGAGATAAACCAACTAAGTAGCACAGAAAAAGGAAGCAACTAAATCTTCAGGGTCTCCAAGGCCAAAATAAGAAACAAAAGTCAATCACTATCTGGAAAATAAGATTCAGCTAAACCTACCGAACAAAACAGACAATGCTAAGCTCCCTAAATAAGCAAAAACAGGAGAAAACAGGTTAACAGAAATGGCAGAGAACCCCTACCAGGCTTCCAGACACTAACAAGTTGACTCTATACTATACTGACTATATGTAGCTGTGAGACAAAACACAGAGCAGCTACAACACAAACTGTATGCAGTCAACCAGAGCAGATCAGTGGCAAGAGAGAGGGGAGATCAGTGGATCTGGAGGTAGATAACAGCTCTCCTGACGAGCAGATCACACTCAGGTGTGAGTGAACAGGTATGCAGAGAGGGGCGTGGCAGGACCTGAAACACACAGAGAGAGGAGAACACACCTGTCCTCCAGAAAAAGGCTTAGAGACAGTCCACAGCCGTAACATCCCCTGTCATTATTTATCCACAGTTGTGTACGATCACTGGTTCTGACCTTTTGGTGGAATCTAAATTGTGTATAATATAAATGCTTGGTGAATACACTTTATTTAGTTTTATCGACAAAATCTTCCATTGCTGAAATCTACATGTTTTGAAGAGGAAAAACTATTCTATTAATCTAATATGAATCACAGACCCAATAAAAGTTGTTTGATAGACGATTCCTTAACATGTACAGTTGAAGAAGGGGACTAAACATTTTTCTGAAAATCAAAATGAAAATGTATTTAGTCTACACTCTGGCCCTCAAGGGTCATTTGGGTAGTTTCTGTTGTCATTATGATTTTAAAAGAGTAAACACAGTTGTTTGACAATAAATGGCTTCACCCAACCACTGACCATAAGTGAAAGAAAAGTTTTTGTGTTATCATTCATATTCTCTGAAAAATGGCCAAGAAAAACATGCATCCTGCCAGTGTATATAAACTTATGAGCACAACTGTGTTTATATATATATATATATATATATATATATATACTAGTGGTGGGCATAGATTATTTTTTTTAATCTAGATTAATCTCACTGTTATTTTGAAATTAATCTAGATTAAAATGGCTCATTTGAATTCTGCCGAAGGCATTCATAATACGTGTGTGCTACCTAAATAATGACTAAAAGTAAGTCTTTGAGAACGGGTTTCTCAAGCCAGGTGGAGCATTAGACCAGTTGCTCATCTCCTGTTTCCAAAATGCATCACAAACTACTTGAGAAAGCTGTTCTACTATGATAATTGGTGATGAAAATAAATAATGTTCAATAAGACGTACTTGTGTTTACGAACTGTTTATTCAGTGAAACATGAATTTTGAACTGAGGTCATGTGAACTCCAAACTCTATTTCTCCTTCTTCCACCAGTCACTCAGGCAGACCAGCTTGTTCACATTGTCTGGTGACAAACTAGCTCTCCTCTTCTGCACAATATGGCCCGCTAACGAAAAAAGTCTCTCGCATGGGACAGTTGTGGCAGGAGTCCCCAAGTATTTACGGGCAATGTGGGCCATCTTACCATAGACAGCAGTGTGCTCCGACCACCACTTCAGTGGACACTGCTCTAAGCTGGCACTGGGCTCTACCTTGTACCTCTCCACAGTATTGTCTACTGGTGTCTCCTCATCTGATTCTGAGTCTGATCCCATTAGTAGCAGGGCTGTTCTCTTCTTGGGCGGCTCAGGGTTCTCCTCCACGAGTGGCTGCAGAGCAGGTTCTTCTCCCTTCACCAACTCACTTAGCTTTGCCCACACTGGCTCCCTCTCTGCTCTGGGCAAGCACTTGAGGTCCTTAAATCGTGGATCTAGAGCAGTCGCCACCTTTGATGAATAAAAAATAATTATTGATTGATGAAAATTTCACTTTCCAAATCCAACCTCCATATTTCTTCATGACTCATTTATCTATTCATTGACCGATCAACTGGCTTAACAGTCTATAATGATCAAACAATCCAGTTATCTTCTGGTCAGTCTGACATACCTTAAGCCATTCAGGTTTAATTTCTCCCTCCGCTGGTTGAGATCCGTGGTGAAGGCAGCCTTGAATTGCACGATATAGGCAGGATCATCATCTGTGATCTTCATCGCGTGCTGGAGGTGGCACAGGGCAGGTAGAACCACAGAGCAGGACACATACTTATCCCCACCAAGGAGCTCAGTGATGTACCTACACAGACAGACAGACAGACACACACACACACACACACACACACACACACACACACAGACAGAAACAGAGCAATAAATAATTAATGACTAATTCATTTAACTCAGATAACACATTTTTAAAGTTCTTAATCACATTACATTTAAGGGCACGTGTTTCTTAAATACAAAGTGACATTTAAAAGAACATCTTTGTAGACCATACCTGCATGGCTCCAGCAGTTTCTCTAGCTTTGCCAACTTCTCATATTCAGCATTTGTTGGGAGGGCCAGATTGCGCTTCTGCTGAGACAGCGTTGTGTGCAGTGCGTCTTTGTTGTGCCTCACACGCTTAATCATCTCAAGGGTGGAATTCCACCGTGTTGGAACATCTTGCACGAGTTGCTCCTGAACTTGTCCAAGGGAGGCTTGCTGGGCATTCAGCTCGTCTGAGTTGGCTGGACTGTGTTTGAAATGTCCGACCACTTTACGGCACTTGGCCAGTATACCATCAAAACCACCTTCCCGAAGTGACATTACAATAGCTCTCTGTACAACATGCGCAACACAGGGCAAATGTTCGAATGGCAGTATCCTCCCTGCTGCCACCATATTAGGAGCGCTGTCTGTTACAATAGTGCTGATTTTGTCAGTTATCCTCCACTGATTAGCGACGTCAAGAAACTGCCTGGCACACGCTTCTGCAAAGTGATGCTCCTCTATTTTCATCACACCTAACGGACAGGCAAAGTAGATCAGAATAAGTTCACTCGTAGTAGTAAACAACTAGCAATGATCAAGAAGCAAACACAATGTTGTGGTGGTAATTCGTGGTGTCGTTGTAATTAATAAATGATTAAATTAAATTATGTCATTTAAAAATCGGTGTTAGGCAGTAGCTTCACTACTTGTAGCAAAGCTAGTAACTAACTACAATCCTCAGTAGCTTGGTGGTAGCTTCACTATAGTAGCTTTTCAGTAGCTTAACTTCTTGGTTAATCCTTCCTTTGTAGTGAACTACTTTTGCTGTGTTTGTGTAACTTAGCCTGTTAGCCTACATTTGACTGGGTGGTAACATTAGCTTTTGTGTAGTGAAGCTTTTTTATGGTAGAGTAACTGATAGCTTAGCTCACTACAATTTCCAAGTAGCTTGCCCAACACTGTTAAAATTACATAACGTAGCCTTACCTAAAGCGAAGGAGTGAAGTTCCCAGCTGGCATCGATGAGGTGTACAGTAACGCAGAGGTAGTTATCGTTGTTGACAGATGTCCAATGGTCCCCAGTCAGTGCTACACATGTCGCCTCTACCATCTTCACATCTTTTGCGGCTTTCTCTGCGGCGTGCTGGTCATGTATTCTCCTCATGATAGTTCGCCGCGCAGGTAGTTTGTAAGATGGGTCACCTGTAGCCGCCTGGAGCACAAGCTCGAGCCCATCATCTTCAACCACGCTGATGGGCCGGCAGCTGATGGCAATCCACTGAGCGAGGAGATTAGTTAGCCTGGCTGATTGAGCTGCGCTGACGGGCTTGCCTCGGTTGCACTCAAACAAATTAGTTTGACGAACACGACTCTTCCCCTGCGCTACATCAATGCTTGGCCCGGTATCTTCCGCATCAGCTAAGGGATGCTTTGCGTTTAGGTGGTATTTGAGACTGGAAGAACTCCTACAGTAAACTAATTCAGCATTGCACAAGGTGCAAACAAACTTAGTTTTGTCTAGGTTTCCATTGGGAAGCTTCTTGAAAACAAATTTCCCTTGAAGCAAACCCGGCGGCTTCTTCGTTGTTTCCATGTCAGCAGTCACGTTTGTTGTGGTCATTTCACACTACGATAGGCATACACTCGCCCCCTACAGTGCAATTCGGCCATGTATACATCCGCGCTAAACTATCAAGGTGAAAGTCATCATAGCTTGCTTAGTATAGACCCGGCTCCCAACCCAACTTTGAGAATAGATTAACGGCGATATTTTTTTTATCGCCCGATAAGAGTCTGGCGTTAACGCAGCACGTTAACGCAGCACGTTAACGCCGATAACGGCCCACCACTAATATATACATATATATATATATACATAGCGTATTTCCTCAAATAGCCGGGGCTTCTATTAATAAAAAATCCGTTTGGGACCTGGCTAATAATAGGGGCAGGCTATTATTTGAAGGAGTGTTTTACACAGCGCATTGTAGCCAGTTACCCGGATGTCGGCCATATTGGAAGTACTCGGATGTAAACAAACAATGAACAGCACGCTGAATGTTCATTTTAAGCAGGATTTAAAATGTCTAAACTACTAAAAAGCCCAGAAGAACGTGTGTAAACGGCTCGACTTTACAGAGAATGACTAGGACAGCGGGAGAAACAACGAAATTTACCTACAGTACTAACTCGTGTGGCCAAACTTCTAAATACAGAAATCTGTTACCGTCAAAGGAGGACTGGTTGGGGTCAGGGGTCAGCTTGGTGCAGGTTAAGGTAAGGGGGCCACATATCGACAGGGGAACAGACTTTGACATAACACCGGTATGACACCCGGCTTATAAAAGAGGCCGGCTTTTATTTACTAAAAACTGTTTTTACACCCGGTTACTAAATGAGGCCGGCCATTAATAGGGGCCTGGCTTTAAACTGAGGAAATAAAGTATAAGTACTTTTATTTCATAAACCTCCGTCGCTGCATATTTCTGTAATATGTCTATTTTGCTCCTGTTCTTATTTGTAAGGCTGCACTTTGCTAATAAAGTTGACTTTAGGGGGAAAAAATCTGTTTTTGACCGTATTGCGTCCTTCGGTGTTGTAAACTCTACAGACGAGTCTTCTGAATCGGGTTTATAATATATTATACATATATTAGGGCGTGGCATTTAAATTACGATTGTTTCGAGCCGCCACATTTATCAACAGCCGATCATTCTCACGCTGTGGTTGGAGAGATACGACCGTTTGACAAATCACACTTGAACCCTGTCGTAAGATGAAATATACGCTCAGATCTGCGCTCAGATCTGCGCTCGTTTGATAAATGAGGGCCAATGAGTCCATGACAGGGTGGACACATTTAGCAGTCCTATTCTCAGACGACTAATGACTTGACATCTATCAAAAGAAATTAGCTAAAGCCCTTATTCTTTATGCAAATTCTGTGTTGAGAGCACAGAGAAGCACCACAGAACGCCACAGGAGGTCTTTCCTTCCTGTGGCCATTAAAACGTGACAACTCTTCTCCCTATTGTACTACTGCAGTAACCCAGCACAAGAATTTTCTCTGATTAATGAAGTTTTATCTTATCTTAACATCATAAATTATTCATCAAAGTTATATTTAACTTGAAAGTTTTTTTTTCTTCAGAGCATTGAGTAAAAGATTGGATCAGAAAACTAGAACGCCACAATAAGATTTTTGATTTCAGAAAGTTTTTTGGCATGTTCTACCATCTCAACCACAGTGTAGAGTACAACTGTTAGGACTTTCACATTTCAATCAAACTTTTCAGCACAGTAAACTTAAATATAACAATAAGATGAACTTTATTAAGGTTCCAGCTGTTCAATCAGTGATACATAATACAGTAGTTTAGGCTCACAGTTTACAGGAAGCCTCTGTGATATATAGCAATAAGACACGCTGTAAATACATTTTTTTAAGAAAGACTACTACTGAAGTTACAATTTTTTAGTTGCAACAACTGATTATTTTGTCTAAATGCTGTTTTAAAAAACAAACACATATTGCGTTCTGATTAAAACTTAAAAATGAGAAATCCTTCCACATGAATAGCTTTTGCAGTATATAGAAGAGCGTAAGGTTTGATATAGAACATAATGCAAAAGATTTTACATAAGCAAAAGCTGAATCATCATCTTTCTGTTGACACACGAGCACACAGTGAGTCAGGTACTGATCCATTCGCATGTCCTGCATTTGGAAACAAAAACAAACAGATAAACTGTAAACAGATCAACAGTAGCTGGAGTTTTCAAATCCCACTTTAATGAAAAATGCTCCATTAAGTGCAAGTCAAACCAAAGTAAAAATAAGTGTGCATCAGGAGTTAAATGTACTCAAGTGTTAAGCCCTTAGTGTTCCGCCTCATCGTACATACAACTGGGGGACAGGTTTTTTTAGGGGCAGATAGCAGGTCAACAGTTGATGTCATGTAGAAGTGGTCTGAAAGCTAGAACCTGAAGATTTATTGAAATGCAGCTGTTGTTCTGGTCATATAGCTCTAATATAAATTAATCAATTTATTAAAATTATTATAAGTGTATTATAAGATATATGAGGGCCATTCCTGTGGTCAATTATGTCTCATAAGTAGTTGCAGCTATGTGGGTTGACACCATTTGTTACACACATTTGGTGCTGAATTTAGCTTCTTTTAATTAAGGAATCCATGCTTTGATTGGGTTTTATTGGTTTAATTTTTCACTGAAGCATTTGTTATATTCATTCAGCATTCAGAAACCATGACATCAGAGGTCAAGGAACCCCTGTGGAAATGGTCATGCCATTTTTACCTTGGCAAACTTTAGCTCAGATTTGGAGCATCATTTACTCCCTTTAAGCACTGTTGCCTCAAAGCAAGAGGGTCACCGGTTCGACTCCGGCCTGTGGCTCTTCTGTGTGGAGTTTACATGTTCTCCCTGTGTCAGCGTGGGTTCTTTCGCTTACTCCGGCTTTCTCCCACAGTCCAAAAACATGCACTTAGGTTTAATTGGTGACTCTAAATTGCCCGTAAGAGTGAATGAGAACGTGATTGGTTGTCTGTCTCTATGTTTCAGCCCTGTGATAGTCTGGAGACCTGTTCTGGTTTCACCCGCCTATTGCCCAATGTCAGCCCGATAATAAGGATAAAGGTAAGGATAAGTGTTAAGGATAATGAATGAATGAATGAACTTTCTCCCCTTAGCCTTCTACCATTACAGCTAACATGACAGGAATGATACTGATTGATCCCTCATGATAAATTTTACTATAATAATTACTATACCTGCACAATTACACACATTCCCACTTAGACAGGAAGTAAAATACAAAATAATGGAGTTGCTGAAATGCGGGCATGTCTAAACTTCCATGAATGGCAGTGTGGTTGCATGGTTACATTCCACAGATTTCCAGTGCTCTTGGTTGTTTGAAAGAGAAACTGAAGCTTAGCAGAGCCCGAGGCAAACTGAATGAAACAACTTGATTTCTCACCTGGTACCAACGGTTGTTGCTCCTCGAGTTCAGGAATGATTGGTCTCGTGGACACTGCAACCAGGTCTACAGCCACATCAAAACACTCTTCCCATCGTTGACTACGACGGATTTTGCCCTTGATTTCATCCGTCAACGTCTTCTTTGCTGATTCTCTTAAAATCGCCGTCAGCACGGGGCCCTCCTGTTCCAAAATCAGTTTGTCATAGACAAGTCTTCTGTTGCAACAACTTGATTTTCTGCAGCATTTCATCTGCACACAGAATGTCAGAAGGAAGGGCACAAGAATGATACCAAAGAGTAACCAGCCACCGATACGCTGAAAAAGAAACAAAGATGTTTTTATTATAACAGCATTACGCTTTCTTGTAGAACAGGAACAGAAACTGTGTTAAAACTCACCCTGGACCAGTTCTTCAGTTCAGAGATGGTTGCTTGTTCTTTCTCTGTCATCTTCTCTTTGACTTTGCAGGCTAACTGTGGCTGTTTTTCATTCATACAGCAAACGTACCAGTCTCCATCGATGAACACAAAAACCACCCACAGCAGACCCACTAAAGCTGCCTCGGCAATCCTTTGAAAGAAAAACAACCAAAATCTGATGCAGTGAATACAGTCACTGCGTTCAAACGAACACGAGCACAGATATTTACAGACTCTCTGAAAGGGCTTGTCGCACCACAGCATCAAGATAAGTACGATAAGAATTGGTAGAATCAGGTAGAAATCGCAGTCGAAGGCTTGTGGTTTGCAGGTACACGCAAAGTCCCTGTTGAGCAAAATATTGTAGGTAAACATAAAAATGATCGCAGTGTAGGTGCTGAGCTTCCTAGAAGCAAGTTTTGCCACAATGCTCTCCATCTTTGAGTGCAGCTGGCTCTCATCCTCTGAACATGCAACAACATGAAACTATGCATTTCCGGTTCTTGAAAGCTACCACTGGTTGGAATGTGTTTGTGTGTTTGTAATGTGAGTCAACCACATGAGATATTATCTTATATATCGAGTTCAATGTTTTTAGTCCTCATTTTTTTCCAAAGAAAGAATTTGTTTTGATCAACTTAAAAAAGGCAGAGACTGCAATATGTTTTACTGCATAAACAAACAAGTTATTAATGCTGCACTTAAGTGGAATCTGAAAAAATGTTTTGTCACACCTTCCATAAGTTTGTTATTGTGTAACTTTGGGATCTGAACTAACATCACGTCCACAGCAGTATATTCTGTGCTGTGATTTCCAAACTTGGCACAGCTGACATTGACTTACTCTGGTAACTTAAGTCAATGCTTCTTGTTAATGGCTGAGTCGGTGTTTCCATTTAAAAAACCTGGAGAGTTGCGAGGGCTGACCCCTAACCCCTTGCGAGGGCTGACCCCTAAAGTTCACTGAATGCGTAACGGCTGCAGATCCGTGGGCGGAGCCGATACGCACTCATTATAATCACTGTGTGAGATTCCACCGACTCCAGATCCGTTGCATAGTGAGTCCGACGGCGCACAGCCATCCGTCAGCCCTCCAACACTTGCGCAGAGCTTCTATTTTTGACAGACGACGGAGCACGGTGCATCAATTCAGCACAGAGCAGATTGTTCGGGGCAGGAAGTCGTGCACAGACAAAATAAAACATCAAGTATATTTTCAAAATAAAATACCTCAGGTTCACGGCGGCAGACACTCTGTGCACAGATTGTCTGGTGCTTGTTGTAAACAAACAGAGATCGCTAAGTGAACACCTCCTGCAGCAGCAGCACATACACACTGTAGCTAACTGCCGCTAATGAGGTCGGCCGGCTTGTGATTTGTCTCCGGTTATATAACTTGATTACGCGTGAATTCGCAAGATCTCGTGCGTCCTCGGGACTCCGCTGTCCACAACAGCTGGACACAGACGGATCCGGTGTGTGTTGACGGACTGCGGAGATACGCAGCCGTTGCGGACGGACCCGTTTCGGAGTTGTATCACATCCAGTGGAATTCCGGTGTGACGGATGGCTGTGCAACGACGGATTCACTACACAGAGGATACGGAGTCGGTGGAATCTCACACAGTGATCATTATGATCACTGTGTGAGATTGCGTGAGAATGCGTATCGGCTCCGCCTACGGATCTGCAGCCGTTACGCATTCAGTGGAATTTAAGGGTTAGGCTTTGGGATTTGTTGCATTGGATTTTGGATCATTGCAGAAAATAAGCTCTGTGGCAAACACACGTTTCTGACATTTTTAGTTCATCAGGATAATCTTCATAAATGAACACCACTTTGATTGTGTTTGAAGCGTTAATGCAGCTGACAGAGGTAAAAAGCTAACGTTATGCTATAGTGAACTACACCACGGTCACATGGCTTGAACATTACCTTTAATTTCAGACACTCTCTGACAAGCTAACCAGTCATTTTAATAAGATAGCAAAACTGTGGCCTAATACATTTTTAATTAACCTAATCTATAACCTACAATCTAGAAGAGTTTGCAAGAGAAATGAAAAACACGACTAGAGGCTGTAAGGTGGACTAGTGAGAGACTTCCTGTCTGTGTCTTTTTTGGATTCTGTTGCACACAGACTGTTTTGTTCATATTCTAGATGTAATTCTTTGTCCCTGAAATATATAAACATAATTTATTAAATTATAAAAAAAACCCTTCAATACATGCTTGAGCACTCATGCAGGGAAAACATAAGCTACTGTGTGCGCAAAGCGTGTTTTTCTCCTCGCAGGTTACAATATTGCTCTAGGGAGCAGAGATGCAGGATACAAAATAGCTTACGGATGATTTTAAAGCGCTTGAAAAAACAATATGTGCGCACCGATGTTTGATTTGCGCGCGCTGGTCTTATTACCAGTGCGCATTTATGTCAGTGTTCTAATCCCATAGTGTAGGCTATATGGCTGTGTGGCATCCAACATCAATGAATGTCAAACTGTTTATTTTTATGTATGCAAAGCATGTGCAGACATATCAGCACTTGCTTAAATCTCAGCAGTCTCTGTTTAATGATAAAGCCATGGCTCTTTCCATGATGCTGAAATAGTAATAATTAATAATCTGCATTTCTATCCGTCCCACCCTTTTTTTTCCGTCAGAGGAAAAAACAGAAAACATTTTCTCCATAAAAGACACTTCTCACGACAGTTTGCACCTCTCACACCTCTCAAAGCTACACTTATGTACAAAAAAGGCCATTACATTTTACAGGCATTCAAAGAAACTTTTTGCATTTTGTATATGAATATTTTTTATTGCTAGAGATTTGGCAATTACATCAAAAAACATGAACATTTCTATATTTGTCAATTGTATAAGTTATTGATTTATCCAGTACACTCATGATTACCTTCACCTGTGTCTGTCTGTTTGTTTAATCTTAAAGAATTTAAATCATCCTAAAATTAGAAATTTAAATAACAGTCTAATTTGAACAATACTAACCGCAACCCAAACTAAAAGTATAACTAGGACAAAATCAAACACAGATGACCGAAGAAACACTGTACAAATAAATACATTCAGCAGATGTCTACACAAAGAGTGCAAAACATGAATACAAAAAATGTAACAAAAACAGCTGCTTTAAGTTTGTGCAGCAGAAACTTGAACACAGAGAAGACTAAAGAAATTTCAACAACAGAGGAAAACCAAAAGTTATCTCATGTAGTCTAATCAATTTAAAAAAATCAAACAAAACAAATAACACATCTAAAAGGCAATTATTTTTTATTTCTAAAACTAATTCAAAAAACTATTAAAAATTGGCTAGCACCAAGGTCCAATCTAATATCCGTCCAATATAATTGAAAATAATTTAAAAGGATATTTCTCAACTTTTTCTGACTTTAAAAGTTTTTGTTTTGTCTGTTTTAAAGCATCATCCCTGTCCTGTTATATACTGTAAAACACTTATTATAGGGCAGCCTGGTGTGGAGGAGAGCTTTCAGTACCTTCAAAGGTTCCTTCAAATCTGTAGCTCTTTTGTTTAATTAAATATTGAGAGGTAAAAATACAAGAAGAACTCTGGTATTTAGCTTGCTTTGTGCGGAACTCTAGTGGACCAAGGACAGATCTCTAAGGAACTCCTTCATCAAAGTTAAATGA
Source organism: Centropristis striata (assembly GCF_030273125.1). Classification (NCBI taxonomy): domain Eukaryota; kingdom Metazoa; phylum Chordata; class Actinopteri; order Perciformes; family Serranidae; genus Centropristis; species Centropristis striata. Next base: position 12,396,328 of record NC_081521.1, read on the forward strand.
AACCTGACCGGTTTTCTGGAGGTTTTAGTGGTTATTGTATATGTGTTTATGGGTAAGTTATTGTTGAGGAATCCTGTTTGGATCCAGTCTGTGTCCTTTTCTAGCAACAGATTTTCATTTTGGAATGTAAACATAAATCCTTGTTTCTTAACTGCCACTTAGAAATAGGAAAACAAGAAATATTTTCTTGTAATGGATAAGTAATAGAAAAATAAGCAATGGAAAATGACAAAATGACCTATTTTCTGATTTCCCTTGATGTGCTTACAAAATGAAAACAGGTCGTTTCTTTCTCAATTTAGCATTTTCTCATTTTTTTTGTGACCAGGATATGGATGGTCACTGATGATGGCGATGACGATCTGTCACAACATTTTTTTTTTTTTTCATTTCAATTATCAAAAACAAAAAAAGGGGCATTTTCATTTTTTGGTTTCCCCCACTACTCATAGTAGTTAGAAAACAGCTTGTTTCAAACATAAATCTGTTGTTCGCAAGGCACACAGTCCAGATTGCATAGAAACTTGGTCCCTGTTCTTTTTACATAAGGCAGTAATTTTCAGTTTTCTCTGCGACTTATGTCACAGAAACAACCCCTCAACCTCCCACCTCTAAGAGAGCTTTCAGGAACCTCAAATGGTTCCTTCAAATTTGCTGTAGCTCTTTTGTTTAATTGAATAGTGAGGGCATGATAAAAAGTTAAGATGAACTCTGGTATTTAGCTTGTGTTGTGCGGAACTCTAGAGGACCGAGGACAGTTCCCTGAGGTGCTACTATATCAATGTTTCATGAAACTTGACAGGTTTTGGGGAAATTTTTTTAGACATTCTTTCGGATTCACTGCAGGTGAGGAACCCAGTTTGGATCTCATAGAAAGTTGTTTCCAGTTCTCCTAAAGCCGATGTCACAAGAACAACGTCCTTCACACTGCAAAAGTGCTTTTTGTTGACAGTAAGCTGCATCACAAGACGTTTAAGCGTGAATTTGTTTTTCTGTGTTACAGGCACAACTAGAGAAATGCAATATAATAATTGTTTTAAACGAAAAGATGCTTAATAGTGATAATTCACCTAAGTCTATTGCTGTAATCATAACTTCCATCACAATAAAAAAAAGGCTGTACAATAAGATGGACAACAAAGCCAAACAAAGTTTGAGATACTGTGAGCAAAAGAAATACTTTGGACTTAAGAAAAATAAAATTGCAATAATACAGTAAATCAACAATCATTTTCATTTATCACCATTACTTTTGTTAATCTGAAACTATTTCATAAATTCTATGTGAAAGTGTAAATGTTGGATTTGTTACTAAACTCTGATTCGTCAGAAAAAATAATTTGAATCTTGTAATATGTTTCAGGTGGTTCTTCAGCTTTAAGTTAAATATTCTGAAGCTACAGTAAAAAGTGCCATCAATCTTTAAATCACCACTTCACGCCATTCAAATGAGTTCTGGTCACGTTTACATTTCTACTGCCTCAAGTTAAACCATGGAATGAACCTTTTATTAAGGTAACAGCTAAAGATGTGACTACAGTTATGGAGAAACTGTAGTTCTGAGTAAATTACCTCAAACCAAACAAGAGAAGACTGAGATCACAAGCTTTGAGTCGATGTTTGCAGCTGAAACATCAGTAAACTCAGAATTTTTACGTATTTTCCTTTTACCCTGAGAATATTTTTATCATCAATATTTACAAGACAGTGGAGCTTCAAGAGGAAACACTTCAAGTGTTTCAATTACAAACGTCACAATTTGCTCCTTCAAAGTAATTTACAGCAAAAAAATTGAACTGAAAGAACTCCTGCATCCCAACATGGTCACACTTAAAGACACCTGAGTTTAGAATTATACAAAGTTTACCTAATAATATGCAGCTTTTCCAAAAAGCGTTTTTTTTCTTCTTTTTTGCAGAAGCAGAGCAGCAGGAGTTAATCATTTCTTTATCCCTGTTATATGAAGATCACAACTTTATTATCTCTATGTAAGGCACAACATTCATATTCTTTTCTTATGTTATCTCAACATAATTTAAAGCTTCAAATACCAAATCCTGCACACTTTAGTCATTTCTATGATGCTTGGGAGGTATGACAATATAGCACGGTATTTAAAAAAATCCAGACAGTAGGAATTTCAATACCCTCAAAAATAAAGAGGCTACTCTTTAAGTCTATGTATTAAACATTTTATGTGTAATGCACAGCTGACGCCACCAGAGGTCAGTCTACACAGTTTAGCTATGAAACACGGTGACATACAGGACTTTAAAACTAAAATGATAATGCCTCTGTCTCTGTTTGGGTTATTCCAAAAGGTGAGACAGTCGACACGGACCAAGCTGCTTTTGGGATATTTTTGATGTTGCATACCCTGATGAAATGTCAGAAACGTATGACTGTATGAAAAAAAAAAAAAAAAAAAGATACCATCCAAGCCTAGTTTCTAAATGTAATTATTTTGGTACTACATTCTAGTCATTTAGCCTTCGAATAAGCTTTATATCTGCTAATAAATGGCTTTATTTTGATTGTGAAAACTCTGACTGTTCAGACATTAAAGTTTCAGCAGAGTTATTCAGTCTTCAATAATTATAAAATGGTATTAATTCAAAAATAAAGGCTCATTGCAATAATCCATCTAAAATGAATAATTATGTCAGCTTCTGAACTGCATCTTCTGGAAGTTTTATGTGGCGTTTCATGCAGAGTCGAAGACAGAGTGCAGTGAATATTTCTGTTGTGATTTACGACAATCAAGTTGTGATCTCAGTTTCATGAAACCTAAAATAAAAAAATAGTGAGCTCTCAGTTTCTGCTTTGTTGATTTATAGAAAGCATGATTTGTAAACGTTAAAAACTTTAAATTGAGTGTTAACATCACAGATTGTATTGAAATCTGAATAAAAACTGTCACATTCAGCCCAGGTCATACATATTTATCCATAAGAAAATACCCATTATGTGTCTGCTACTACACGCCGCTGTTCTCCTTTATCCATTGGCGGTATTTGGTGACTCGGGTGTAGACGCCTGGTTTGTTCCTGCGAGCGCAGCCATCGCCCCAGCTAACCACGCCGGCCAGGAAGACCCGCCCACTGGGGCCAGTGACGGACAGCGGGCCACCGGAGTCGCCCTGAGAGGGAGAGAGGATGAGTTACTGCAGAGCAGGACACATGAAGTGATTTAAAGCGTTTTACTTTTTTTTGAGAGAAGCAAACGAGGCGAGAAGATAACTAAGAAGTTTGTTCAAGAAGAAACTTCAACAGATATTACAACCTGGCTGAAATTAAAGCAGCAACACTCTACATTTGTGTTTGAACTTGAAGAGTTTCCTGTTGTACATTGTAGATCTTTTGGGGTCTAGAGGGAAAAAATACTGGAATTGATTGGACAAAGTAAAGTAACTTCTTATTTTACCCCTTTAACAAGCTGACAGCAGGTCATGATATCTTGTCAGAAAGGAGGTGAAATAAAGCTCCAAAGTGAGGCTATTATTAGTGAAACGGAAAAAAAACAGACCTGGTGGTTCCTTGACCTCTGACCTCAAGATATCTAACTGAAAATGTGTTCCATGGGTACAGACATGCCCACTTTATGCTGATAACATTTAGATGTTTGCCTGCAGTAAAATGTGTTATGTTGCCCTATTGTATGTGAATATTTCTGCATATTCGCGTCCCTGAACAGTCTGTGAGTTGCATAAATCAGGTCTGACTAGAAAGCTGAGACTCTTGGATTCAATGAGCCTAAATGGCTGTTTTATAAGGAGTCCCCTGACCTCTGACCTCAAGATATCTGAATGAAAACATGTTCTATGGGTACCCATGAATCTCTTCTTTACAGACATGTCAGCTTTATACAGATAACATGCAGCTTAGATAAAAATAGCACATTTGTAATGCTTTTTGCTCCATTATATTCAAATATTTCTGCATACTGGGGTCCTTAAACAGTCTGTGAGCTGCAAAAAACAGGTATCACTGGAAAGCTGGAATCTTGTGGATTCAATGAGCCCAATTTTCTTCATGTGTGATTATGTTAGTGAGTGAAACTTGAGCTCAGTGTATAAAATGAGCTGTTGAGACCTCTAGGATGATCACAGCCTCATGAAACTACAGAACTAGAGCATTCAGAGGATGGATGGCTGAGACACTAGATTCACTATAAGGGGGTTTCTGAGCAGGCAACACAACTTCAGGTGCTCACCATACAACCAACCAAAATACAGAAACAAGGTTTTGAAACCAAATCACATTCGATTTTTCTCTTGTCTTGGTGTCTTAATGTGGGATTCTGGAGGGATTTTTGACCATTTTTATCAACACTATAAAAAAAGGTGGCAAAATTTAGCATCAAAAATTGCTGCAACAACTTATGAGACGAAATTGAGCATGAGAATGGACTTCCTACACTTCCATCATTGTGTTTTAAGACCTAAAAACTCTAAATAAAAATAAGGATGGTTGTAATGTGAAAACATGTTGTGGTCTGTGGTACCTGACAGGCGTCCACGCCTCCTTTCAGGACACCGGCGCACAGCATCATGTTAGTGACCTCGTCTTCCATCAGCCTCTTACACACCGTGCTGTTGATGATCCGAACCTCCGCCTTCTGCAGGATGGTTGCTCTGAGGCCTGAAACCACAAGATCATCAAATCTTAACAAACAATATATCAGTTACAGCAAAAACAACATTTGAAGTCCTAAAATCCAGGTTAAACGTTAATATCAGAGCTTCATTTATTACAACAAATACAACACAAAGTGTTTTTATCTCTGTTTACCCCTTGCAAACCAATCGCTGAAAATACAGATTCTCTAAAATGTCAAAACGTTTTTTAAACCAAATCACAGCGTGGATTTTTCTCTGTTGTTCTAAAGGTCTTGGTGTATTAGTATTGGTGTGGTTGAGGGATTTTTGACAATTTTTAATCAATTCTCGATATTAAAAGAAATTGCCCTATTCAGAATGATACTTGTTTATTAAATGATATCAACCCCCCAAAATTGCTGTAACAACTTAACATAATTAAACAATAATGCTCTGAACCCCTATACATCTTAACCAATTTAGGCCTAAAACGCCTGTAAAAAATGCCTGTAAAACCAATTAAAATAATTTAAAAAAAATTCTGGAAATTCAACAGAAGTGTCAACGCTTACTAAATAATCGATTTTTCAGCCTCTGTAGTAGATAGAAATGAAATTCAAAAAGTATTTGAGAGCTTAGGCCTATAAGTGTGGCTTTCATGAGAAGTTGAGTTTATTTGTCCAAACCTTCAATAAAGTTTTTTAAAAAATCAACATGTTGCATTGTGACAATCCCACATGTATTCTGATGCATTTCATTGGCCAAGAGATCGAAAATAGGTGGAAAAAACTACAAATACTACAAGACGACAAATCTGCCTTCCCGGCCTTAATGGTAGAATAACACAACAGCACTCCCAGTTTTAATGGTAGAAATGTGGGAATGCTTTCCCGGCTTAAATGGATTAATAAATTTGATTGTTGATCATTTGTATACAAGATCTACTGTTGACCTGCTATCTCCCCCTAAAAATCCACTCATGGCCTTGCTACAGTAGTGTTTAAGTTTTTTTTTTTTGTTTTTTTTTAAAGATTTTTTTTTTTTTGGCATTTTTACTGCTTTATTGGATAGAGACTGATAGAAAGGGAGAGACAGAGGGGAAGACATGCAGCAAAGGGACCTCAGGCCGGATTCAAACCCGGGTCCGCTGCAGCAAGCACACGGCTTTCATGGTAAGCGCTCTACCAGTGTGAGCCACCAGGACACCCCAGTAGTGTTTTGTGTCTTTGTCATGTAAAGAAGTTTGAATTTAGAAAATGACTGTATTATTTAAGTCAGTGATTCCCAAACGGGGGGGCCCGACCGCCCCAGGGGGCCGCCAAAGATCCACAGGAGGTCGCGAAGCCCTCTTGATTTTAATGGTTGTAATAAATCTAATGGGTTAAATATATACATCTATTCCTATACATTTGAAAAAAGCCAATCTACAAGCTCACAACACATGGCAAGGCTTCATGCAAGTTTGAATGTCTGCTTTTTTCAAAAGCAAGTAATTTAGCATATAAGTGTAAATTTAACCTCTTAAAACCGAAAGCCCACACAAACTTGGTGTCCCGTGAAAGCAGAAACTATGCTGATTACAAAGATATGTGTCACATCACTGTCGGCAAAAACTTAGCGAGCTGGCCTCTAAAGAGGGGTGAGGTCACCAAAGTTTACAATGGTAAAAATGTGGGTCCCTCAAGAAAAAGGTTGGGAATCACTGATTTAAGTTATCAATCAAATTGGGTTCTCAGCAGTCTGCTGCCACCCAATGGTACAGAATAAAATCATTTTCTTTCTTCTGTTTTATTTCAAACAAACTCAAGAACATGAAGCACATCATCACCATCCTCCTCCAGTGTGTTCACTCACCGCCCTCTATGGTGGCGCCCCAGCCTGTGATCCAAGCTTCTTTGCCAGCAGGGAAGTCGTAGGTGGCGGAGGGCAGGCAGATGGGCCAGATGTTCTGGTTGAGTGTGACGTTGGAGTCCAGCTCCATCAGAGCGATGTCGTTGTTGTAGGTGAAGGAGTTGTAGTCCGTGTGAGCGATGATCCGCCTCACGTTCCTCCTCACCGTCCACTCGCTGGTCTGACTCTGCACGTGCAGACCCAGCAGCGCCTCCCACTGGTCCGCGTGAGAGTACCTGCAACAGAACACGCTCAGGAGGTCAGAGGTCACGTCTGCAGACTTTATTTCCATGTTCCGACAGTTTTTAAAGAGTAAAATTCAAGCATTTTCAAGGTAAGTAAACCAAATGTAATTTTTTTCTAAATTGTTGTGATTAGGGATGACGCCGATTGATCGGCAACTGATTGGATCGGCCCGATATGATCAAAAAGCGATCGACCAAAAAATCAGATCAAAGGTTAAAATCACAGATCCGATCGCATTATACGTACATGTGCTTTACAAGTGTTTGTTATGGTGTGATATACATTCCGGATCCAAAGGTGGCGGTAGTGCGCTGAAACGCTGCCGCTTTAAAACAAAGAAGAAGAAGAAGTGTTGTGTTGTGGTCATGCAGCCTGAATGCACCTACACACACCCACAACATGTCTCCCATATGGAACTTTTCCAAAGTGAGTGAGTCCGATGTCACACAATTTATGCAATAATAATATGTTACACTGTACTGTAGTTCAATGTGCAATAATGCCACCAATGTTCAGATGTTCAATGTTCGGATCGGTGAGGCTTTAGGTGATCGGTCCAAAAAAACCTGATCGGACCATCTCTAATTGTGATTGGCAAAATCTCTCGGGAGACCAAAGAAAACAGACCTGTGAGGAACTAAAATAATAATGCTACATTTCAGTAAAGAAAAAAATTGACCTGGTACACTTTTCATGGGTTCAGATGTTTTTAAAGAACGTGGATTAATCACCCTTAATATTATATTCCAAGTTAACCCTCTGAACCACAACAAACAGTTTCAGGGCGTTTTGCTCTTTTTACATTTTGTGGCCTTGTATTTCACTGCAATACATATATATAGCCTATATATTAGCCTATATAATCCTGGGAACAACTCAAAAATGTATTTTGTGCAGAACAACACAGTTATAATGACATAAATCATTAAAAAAGCAAAAACAAGTTGAAAAGTTGGAACACTTTCCCAAATGTCCACAAGTATGAAGAATGTTAGAGGAAAAAAGTTTGCTCCAGATATTCTACATATTGAACTACTTCCATGTTTCCAGCCTATCCTGTCCTCTCCTCTCTGCTCTGTGTAAACAGATTTTCATTTGTGACGTGACGTTGTCAGCAGAATCAATCATGGAGCAGAATTGAATGCTTTTAACAGGATCTGGTTTATTCTCGGACACGTTTTAAATGACACATGCAGAATAAAGTGACTCTGACTGAAATATCCCAATTTTAAGCTTCATTTTTGTTAAATTTTTTAACTGAAACTTTCATTACCGATCTGTTCAAGAACTGTGGTAGAGTTCAAACTCTTCAAACTTTTACAGTTTCTTTCTATGATACTTGTGTGTGTCTGGAGCTCGTACTTATTTGGTCCGTTGTCCTGGACGCAGTGGGCGGCGGTCAGCAGCCAGCGGTTGCTCAGCACCGACGCTCCGCACACGTGACCTGACCCCCTGACGTGGAGGCTGACCTGCCAGGGCCACTCCCCCTCCCGCGACGTCTGACCACCAACAATACGAGAGCTGCGGTACGGCCGCGTCCCGCAGTCTGAAAACACACAAAACAACCACTGACATCACACTGCAGTCATCCTGTGTGTGTGTGTGTGTGTGTGTGTGTGTGTTCTTGTACTTCCTACATAGTGAGGACCAGAACACGTTTTTAACCAACAGAGTGAGGACATTTTTGCAAAGTGAGGACATTTCGGCCGGTCCTCACTTCTTTTTTGAGATTTCAGACTTTGTTTTAAAGGTTAAAGGTTACATGATAATGATAATTAACTGAAACTGTATTGTGTGGGTACAAAACTAACTAACATTATAGTGAAAATGTCCTTCGTTTTCGTCTTTGTCAACTTTTTTCATATATAATGAAGATAGAAAAAAAGGAAATAAAGGCACAATTTACTGTGGCCTCTTTTAATCTCCCACCCAACAAATACCCCATTACAAAAAACTAAAACTAACACTAAAATTAATAAAAACTAAACTAAAACTAAAGCATTTCAAAAAAAGAAAAACTAAATTAAAACTAGCAAACTCACTCTAAAAACTAACTAAAACGAACTGAATTTGAAAACAAAAATTCACAACAAAATTAAAACTAAAACTAATGAAAAATCCAAAACTATTATAACCTTGCAAGGGAATTCACTATTCCAATGAGGGCCCTCACAAAGATAGAAGTACAAGTGTGTGTGTGTGTGTGTGTGTGTGTGTGTGTGTGTGTACGTACGACAGTCTTTCTCGTCCGAGCCGTCCTTACAGTCCTCCTCGCCGTCACACTCTGGGTTCAGTTTACTGATGCAGCTTCCGTCTCTGCAGCGGAACGTGAACTCTGAACACTTAGGAAGGACCAGAGCTGAGACACAAAATACACACTGTTAGTACTCACAGTACTATTAATACTACTACTGCTGCTACTACAGTTTTACTTACTCAGATGATGTAGTGGAAGCACCTGGTCTAAGTATCCTATTTCTTAAGTTTCCTGAGTTTTGATTTCTCAAAGAAGTGTCTTTCAGAGTGTGACCAACACAAAGGACTAAAAGTCATGATTTTGTTTTTAAATCTGTCTCTTACAATCACACCAATTTGCATGCATAATAATAACAAGCCTAATTATATAACTAGTTATGGATTATACTATACGTACTCAGTATTTACTGACACATAAAAAATAAAATAATGGAGCACTAGTTCACTTAGTTTATCATTTCAGACCCTGTAAATATTTTTATTATATCCCACAGTGTCCTAAAAAGGTTTGGCAAGTTTACAGCACTCTAAACAAACAGACCGTTCTGGTAAATCTGTCCTCAGCTCAAGAAATTATTATTTTCTGTTGTTGACTCCACAATTGGTAATAATATTGGAAATAAGTCATTCAGCATGAAAATATATAAAAAAGACTAAACAACTGAAGAAACAAATTGATTAACCCTCCGGGGTCTCCAAAAGTGCGAAAGCATGACTTCTTCACCACATCCAGACTAGAAAACAAAGCAGCGTGGAGCCCTACTGTAAATTTACCTCTAAAGTTCTGGCTGTAAACTCCATGAGGCCAGTTTCAGTTTGATGATGATATACCAAGTAAAACTGGAGACAAGCTCAAATATATTTAGTATAAAATGATAGAACTGGATGGAACCCTCTTATATGTTAGATTTGACACCTTTGTTCACATTTGCGGCATTTAAAATCCTTTACTGAGCATGATAGTGCTTTGAAAGTAAAAAAAATAAATAAAGCATTTTATGTTGGACTAAAGGACGAAAAAAGACAAAATGAGATGACAGAATGACCAAAAAACCCCACAGAAGACACAAAATGACAAAAAAAGACACAAAAGAACTAATAAAGACACAACAACAGACACAAAATGACAAAAAAGACACAAAATGACTAAAAAAGACACAACAACAGACACAAAATGACAAGAAAAGACACAAAATAACTAAAAAAAGACAACAACTGACACAAAATGACTTACAAAGACACGGAAATACATGAAAAGGATTAAAAATGGACAAAATAACCCTATAAGACTCCATAGAGTTAAGAAGCGGAAGCTCTACATTATTTTTGTGTTTAATAATGTATTATTAATAAGATGTGTCTGTTATCAGTACTGTGAGTGTGGTATGGGTCTCTGACTGAACTATAAATAAGAGTAAGTGTCATGTGGCTGTAGAAGTTGATTAATGCTTGAAGCATGCTGCAAAACAAGAATCATATAATAAATTTAAAAAAAGCATTAACCGTTGTTTCTTACATCTCTCACATGCTGACTCGTCTGATGCGTCTGAACAATCGTCCTTCCCGTTACACATCAACTTCTCAGGGATGCAGCGGTTGTTCCTGCACGAAAACTCTCCTGCTTTACATTTTACTGTGAAGAGAAAGAAAAATCTGCAACAGTGATTTTCTCACACTTTAACTTTCAAATCTTCTTGCACCCTGAAGAGACAACAGTCACCATTCAGTCTTTCTGTAGCTGTATCAGCCGTTTTATGGAGTTACTTCTGTGTTTTATTATGCAATAAAACAATGTTTGAGAGCAATCCAAAAATGTTTTATTGCAAGTAAAAAGTAAAATTTGTGATAAAAAATGTATTAATACAAATCCGAAACTTTCCGATTTGAGTTTTTTATCCGTAGAAGGTTTAGCTCTCAAACCTTTTCTGTTTAAATGCATAATAAAGACACAGCAGTAACTCAATAACCTTTTAGTTAATCCAATTTATATATTAACAGTATTAACAGGAAGTTAAACCCACCACAGTTCTCCTCGTCAGTCTTGTCTCCGCAGTCGTCGAAGCCATCGCACTCCCAGAATTTCGGTTTACAGCGGCCATTTTTACACTTCATCTGAGACTCCTCGCACTCTGAACAGACACAGAAAAACAGAAAAACAATTAGTGTTTGCCCGTTTCAGAGTTCTGTCTAACTTCTTGTATGAGACCTATGTGATTCCTACTGAAGACAGAGCTCTTTAAAATTACAAATGTTTAGTTTCTTGTTTGAAAATGTCAAACAAACGGGAAGAAATAGTGCTTTGTCAGGTATCTCTGCAAGATGACAAGCAATACTTTTAAAATGTTCATTTTCTGAATGGGGTTTGGTTCATCAGAGCGATGCTCGGAAGGAGATTCTCAGGCCTGCAGAGATCTGAATTTTTCTAGTTTTGTTTGTTTTCTGTGAAGATTAAAAACAATTAACAGTCAGCAGTTTGGACTCACTGCAGTTGTCCTCGTCGCTGGCGTCTCCACAGTCGTTCCAGCCGTCACACTGCAGCGTCTTGTTGATGCACAGGTTGTTGGAGCACTGGAACCTTCCAGGACACGCTGATCGACAGCAACAAACAGAAAACGAATACCATGACGGAAAAGAATCGACCTAAAAACTGAAAGTACACCCAAGAAAGTGAACTTATTGTTTTTAAACATGCAGAAAAATTTAAATAAATGTGTCTTACGGTTCGTCGGGACATAGGCTTCGTACTCAGCGGTGAAACCTTGGTCAACGTGGGACGAGTCCGAGTTAAATGTGATGGTCATCGTGTTGCTCCGGCTGGTGACCACGGTGCTCTTTGGTTTACTGCCACACATTCTGAAAAAGAAACAACAAACGGAACTCAGCCTGGGCAGGTTCTCACTCTGTCTAAGGAGATCTTGCTGCAGTAAAATTAGACGTTTTCTGAAGGGAGTCTGCTGATCAAGGAAACACTCTGTGTTGAGTTTGGCGCCCCCTATGGACAACACCAATCTACATTTCCCTGTAGGAGCTTTATGTGAGATCAACACGTATTACTAAGTTCCCAATAAATGAGACTTGATTAGCAGCCAAAACAAGTTCAACACTTGGAACTTGCTAGTCTGGACCTGTGACTTTTTGGTTGTCTTGTTTTGGGACTTTGACTTTAAACTTGTTGCTCTTGACTTGGGATTTGAGTTGGAGCTTGGTGTTGTTGTCTTGGGACTTGCCTTAGAACCTGTTGGTGTTGACTTGAGATTTGATATTGAACTTGTTGGTCTGATATGGATATACAACTGGGTATTGTTGTTGTTGACTTGGGACTTGACTTGCCCTTGTGTCATGAGTTAGGACTTGATTTTTTGGTCTTGAAACGTCGTCTTGTTGTGGGACTTGTTAGTCTGGATTTGGGACTTGACTTAAAACTTTTGTTATGTTGGTTTTAACTCAGGACTTTAAACTTGTTTTTGTAGACTTGGATAACTTGGGAATCTTTACTTTAAACCCTTTTGGTCTGATTTGGGATTTGACTTGGGGTTGATTGGGAAAATAACTTGGAGTGTTGGAACTTGACTCGAATCTCTATTTCATCTTGGGACTTGATTTGTATCCCACTAGTCTGCAAATTGACTTTGTTGTTGACTTGTTGGTGTTGATGTGGGACTTTAATTTGGACTTTATAAAGATTTGAGACTAACTTGCGACTTGAAACCAGTGACTTTGTCCTGTCTAAGCAAGTCATTAAAGGTTGTGACTCTTTTGAAAGAGGTCGAATAACGTTTTAATGACATCACGTCTGAGTCACTGCAGACTCGCCCAGTCATTAATATCAGTCATCATATCTGAGTCAAACGTCCTACGAGTCACCACGGTCATGACCATTATATTCATATAAGAAATTTCGCGTCATCAGAATTCGAGTCTTCCTTCTGCAGGAGAAAATAAAACCTCAGGTGTCTCACCTTTTACCGTTGACCTCCACATAATCACCGCGACACTCACTGCTGTAATTCCCCAAGGAGAACTTGTTGAACTGAACCTTCAGGAACTTTTCCTTTGAGGCCTGAAAAACAAAGAGATAACAGAAATAATAACAGGATAGAATAGAAAAACTTAATTAATCCCCGCAGGGAAATTGTGTTCGTCACAGCAGCTCGCAAATGACAAATCAGACAGAAATGGCAAGAGAAGAGAGAACATTTGAACAATATACATATGATCACATTAAAAGAGAAAACAATGTAACACTATATACATGGGGTATAAATAACAGTTAAATAAAACCAGTGACAGTAAAATAAAAACCAAGTAACCTTAAACTAAAAAAACAAGTAATAAATAATAATAAATAAATAAATAAATCAGTGCGAGCAATATACAAATCTAAAACCTTATAAGAGAGTTTGTGTTTATGTGAGACTGTACAGAGCAGAGACACTGATTGTTTAAAGTGCAGTATGCATGTGAGACATTTGTACTTATTTATTGCACAAACAAGATCGGAAGCTATTGGACCTGATTTGGAGTGTCTGATATTTTGAGGGAGGAGATGTAGAGAGTGATGCAGAAGTTGAACAATTTACCAAACTTTCTTTTTCCTACTCATCTTAGTCAACAGTCCAATCTGCATTCACTGTTACACATGCCATTCAAAGTCAAGAATAATGAAACATCTAAGTCATTCTCAGCCCGTGAATCTGTGTATCATTCGTTCTTTCCATTTTCAATTGGCAATCAAAATCAAATAATGAAAAATTGACTGATTATTTTGTTATTTCTGTCTATTATAAAATGAAAAAAAATGCTTGTTTTTTCATATTTCAATATTAGGCTCGGATCAAAAATATGAAATGGAAAAATGGGCACCAGGAATGAATTGGATTTTAATATTTAATTGGTCGGGTTTATGTGTCCCGGAAATTTGACTGCGGTCAAGTGAGCCGTCATTCGCTTCTCCGTAGTCAAACCAGCCGTCCCTAATGTAGTGCGCCCTTATTGTGATATTTACGTTAAAGTCATTGAAACTGCTCAGAGCGAACTGATATGAAGGATAAACACTTTACTGTCATTCTTTGTTACGTTTTTCAGTATAAAACTCTTATCTGCAGAGAGGAAATTAAGTATTAACTTTACATGAACACACCACATGAAAAAATCAAATTGCGTCGTGCCGAAAATGTATTTGTTGTGTCGACGTGCGGTTTTCAGTTTTCAGAATAAAGTGTTACACAACCAGGCCCCAAATACCAGATAAATATGGAAATAAGATTAATTGCATGATATTCACAGAATGGTTCACAGAATGACAGTAAAGTGTTTATCCTTCATGTCAGCTCACTCTGAGCAGCTTCAATGAATTTACCGTAAATATCACAATAAGGGCGCACTACATTATATAGGGACGGCTGGTTTGACTATGGAGAAGCGAATGACGGCTCACTTGACACAGTCAAACTTCGGGTCACGTAAACCCGACCAATTAAATATTAAAATCAAATTAATTCCTGGTGCCCATTTTTCCATTTCGTATTTTTGATCTGAGCCTAAGATTGGAATATGAAAAAACAAGCATTTTTTTTTGTTTTTTGTTTTATAATAGACAACAAATAACAAAATAACCAGTCAATTTTTCATGATTTGATTTTGATTACCAATTGAAAATGGTAAGAACCAATGATACACGGATTCCTGTGTCTTGCATGAGGGCCCCACATACATTTTATTCTCATGAAAAACTATAAAAGGTAAACATGGACCGACCTCGATGTTCCAGACACACTTGGTCTTCGGTGGATAGTTTGACGGGAAGAACGGTGAAGAGAAGGAGCCTCGGTCTCCCCTCAGTGTCCCTCCACACTCTGAACAACACACAGGCGCGCACACACACACACACACACACACACACACACACACAGGCACACACAGGCACACACACACAGGTCACACACACACACACACACGGTTGATATTTACAAAAGGAGAACATTTTTATCATCACAGTTAATAGATAAGTGACACTGAAAATGATATTCTGGCCATTTACACTGTAAAATCCTTAAATTTAACATTTCAGCCATTTTAATAAATGTTTTTTATGAATTAATGCACATGAAGACATCTGTATGGTGACATTTTTATTAATAATTAAGAGTCTGGAATCAGTTGAATGTGTTTTGAACATTTGTGTAACTGGGGAAAATAGAGCTGCGAATAAAAGTTCTGTTTACTTATTTTTACTTTAATTGTCAATATTTAATCTGATGATTTTTGTTCAGCTGAAAAAAGGCTTAAGATCTTAAAAAAATGCTTTGCTTCGTCAAACCAAAAGTCAAAGATTTTCAGTTTGCTACATAAAAGAGAGGAAAAAATGAAAGTAAAATTTACTTTAATTATTCATCTGTTATTAATATTATACATATAAATAGTTGCAGGTTAGTTTTCTGTTGATCATCTATAAACAATGGTCAGATGTTTTCAGCTCTAAATGTAAACTCATTGGCTGAACGCTTTCTTGTTTTTCCAAATATTCTGTTTGATGAGGAAGATTTTGGAGAATGTATTTTAAGAGCTGAATATCAGTCTCAAAACAACATTAGATTATATTAGACAGATCACCACATCTTGTTTCTTTTTTATCAACACATATTATTCCTTGATTGATCCATATTTGATTTATTGTCGTACTGTTTTGGCAAAAACATTCCCATCCAATCTGCAGAAACTTTAGTTGCTTCAGAAACAATTTGTAACATAAATAATGAGACTTCTAGAGTATTCATCTGATTTGTGTTTTTTTTAACAAATAAATGTTCTGGCCTTTTTCTTTACCATCATCTTTTTCTAAAGTTTTTTAATTGAAATTAGAGAATTCATTCTTATAATCAGACAGGCGGATCATTTTCACTTTCCATTTTACAAAACAAACACGGCCCTCAGATACAGACGAGGTAAAAAACTCATCATCTGTCATACATTTAATTCATGACATCTGATATTTCATGACATGAATGTATGCATGTTGAAATATTATTATGAATATTAATTTATTATTATTATTGTTAGCTGACTGGTTTATTTTTCTGCTTGTTTCATGCGTTTCTTGCCGTCTTTCTTTTATTTTGAGTTTTTCGTTCTTTAAATTAGTTCTGCTTTGCTTTCTTATAATGTATGCTCTGTTTGTTTTTTTCTGAATTTTTTCTCTTTTTTTCCTGTTTTGGCCCTTAGATGAGGTCCATCGTGGTTTCTTCTCTCCTGACAAACGTCTTTATTTTCATTAATTGTATTATAATGTATTATTGCTGTTTTATCTCTTTATATGTATCTAAGTGAATAGATAAATAAAACCAGCATCAAGAAAATAACTAGTATATAATACTATAATAATAATAATACAGTTTGAGGCAAATCTGTGATTTGTGATTTTGGGCTATATAAATAAAATTGATTTGATTTGATTTAATAACTAGACTCAAAATAATAAATAAAAACAGCTTGTTTACATTTGAAACAAATGAAAACTATAAGTTATGAATGTTATTTAAGTACTTCCTGTCATACCTTGCTGAGTCTGCGGGATCTGGGAGTAGTTGGCTCTGAATCCCGGGAAGTTTTTTTCCTCGCTTGTGATCAGAGTCAACAACATGACGTTCCCAGAGGACAGGAAGGACAGAGAGTCATGAGGGTACCCACACTGTCTGCAGGGGGACACAGAGAGAGAGACAAGCCGCTGTTAGAGTCAGAGACGTCTTATTGACCCACGACTCCTTTCAGTCCCAGTCTCACTCTGTCATGAATCGGTGCTCGATGGGAGCCAGCGAGTCGTAGATCTGGATGAAGTCCTGCTGACAGTCGTCCTCCAGGATTAGAGTGTGGAAGTCGAGGCGGACCCGGTGACCCGGGTCGGCCCTCAGCCGCCACTGCAGGTAGACGTTGGGGGGGTACGAGGAGTCAGGGAACCCTGGAGACTGGACGATCCCCGGCTCCTTCACGTGACGGTTAAACGACTTCTTCACTAAAAATAGAAAAAGATGTTTCTCATGACTGGATGTTAAATGACCTTGTCAGTTAAAAAAATCTAATCAAAATGACTTTATTTATCCCCGAGGGGAAATTCAGTTAGCCTGTTAGCTCTTAAAGAATTCAAGAGCCTGTTGGTTGTAGAAGCAAAGGATCTTTTGTATCTCTCCGTCCTGTAAGGGAGAGAGAGGAACCGTCCACCAAGGTTATTATAGTTAACAAAAACTTACAAAATAACGAAAACTAGAATTGTAAACTGAACTGAACTGAAATAAAAATAAAAACGAGAGTTTTTGAAAGAACGATAACTAACTGAAACTGTATTTTGTGGTTACAAAACTAACTAAAATTAGAGTGAAAATGTCCTTCGTTTTCGTCAACTTTTTTCATACATAAACCTTTTTGGTTGATATGAAATCTATTGCATCTATCTGGTTTTATGACTTAATAAACTTATCAGGGCTGAGATGGATAAGAGGCAACATTAATTGTAACCTTATTGAATCTTGCACCCAACAAATACCCCATTACCAAAAAAACTAAAACTAATAAAAACTTAACTAAAACTGAACATTTTCCCAAAAATAAAAACTAATTAAAACTAGCAAATTCACTCTAAAAAAGAATTAAAACTAACTGAATTAGAAAACAAAAATTGACAACGAAATTAAAACGAAAACTAATGAAAAATCCAAAACCATTATAACAATGCTGTCCACTGCTGTTTTTTTGGTCCATAAAGGTTTTGTGTAGCGGATGATCTGGGTATTTCAGGATGTCCTGGAACATGTTGACAGGTCATCTCTCCACCACCTCCTCCAGTGTGTCCAACCTGGCTCCAACCACAGAACCAGCTCTTTAGACCAGTCTGTCCAACCGCCTTCATCTCTGTGTCTGATGCTGCCTCCTCCAGCAGACTGCAGCATAAAACAACACACTACCACCACAGACTGATAAAACATCTGCAGCATCTTACTACAGATGACCAGAGATGAAGAAGAAAAAGAGGCGTCTCTGCCCCTTTTTGTAGAGAGCGCCAGTGTTTAGGGACCAGTCCAATTTATTATCCAGGTAAACACCTACGTAGATACTTAGAACTTGGCACCACCTCCATGTCCACCCCACAGGTATTCACTGGCTGGAGAGGGGGCTTGAACCTGCAGAAATCTCTGATCATTTCCTTAGTCTTTGAGGTGTTCAGTAGGAGATAGTTCTTGTGACTCCAGTCACTGAAGGCTTTTATCAGATCCCTATATTCAGATTCCTGTCCATTCCTGATACACCACAATAGCAGTGTCGTCCGAGTACTTCTGGATGTGGCAGGACTCAGAGTTGTAGTTGAAGTCCGCTGTGTACAGTGTGAACAGGAGTGGAGCCAGAACAGTGCCTTGTGGAGCCCCTCTACAGTGTGAACAGGAATGGAGCCAGAACAGTGCCTTGTGGAGCCCCTGTGCTGCTCATTAATGTCCCAGAAACACAGTTCCCCAACCTGACATACTGTGGTCTTCCTGTCAGGTAATCTGTGATCCAGGAGATGAAGGAAAGATCCACTCCCATCTCTGTGAGCTTGTTTTTAAGTATGTTGGGTTGGATGGTGTTGAATGCATGATCCAGGTGTTAATAACTGAATCAATAATTAAACTATCAGAGTTCAGCAAAGTTCAAGTTTAACACACCTTGTCATCATTTAATTTATTGTCAGTATGTCAGATTTAGTTTTTGTGTCTTGAATAAAATATAAAGTGACAATAACTCACATTGGACAGAGATTTCCTTTCAGTCTGAAGCTTTTACTTTGGCTAGTAAAGCCTGAATGATGTCTTGATTTTTGGAATAACTACGGTGAAAGAATTTGATTTAAACAATTTCAGAAATAAAATGAATAGAATTGATCAGTTCTCACCGTATAAACTTTTCCTGGCCATGCGCGGGTCCATTGCTGTGAACAGGAAGAAACAGAAAAAACATTTATTTAACTGCACTGTTTTACTAAACGTACAGACGTGTGCAGCTCAGTCTTTACAAGCCCAGAGTCAAGTCGTTTAGTTCACTTTAAATTATTATAAATTATCTGCGCTCATCAACACAACGCAGCACAAAACAAACAAAACAGTTCTGCATAACTGACCCTGCTGCAGGAAGGGAAACATGTATTAATAATAATAAATAATGATTATATAGTTAAACTCATGTTCTGTGGTATTAGTGCCATGTTGTGGCAAACTAATTAGAAAAATGAACACATGGTCAGTTACTTTGTGTGTGTTTCATTTCTTTGTTCTTTTTTGCATTTTTTGATGTGCAAAAACAGATTTTTCCTGTTAGTAAAAGGTAAAAAGAGGCTTGGTTAGTTTATTGTTAAAACATTTAGATTAAAAATAACAGATATCTATTTATTTTCCTAAATCATGTTTTTGTGCACTTAAGGAAAAACTAATAATCTTCAATTTCTTCTTAATTTTAAAGCCTGGTAGAACTAAAGGTACATTTGATCATAACCCAAATAATTATCAAGAAAACCATGGAAAATGTCTAGATATCAGCTCTTAAATTAAACTCTTATTGGCTAGTTTTGTTATTATCATTATATTTCTCCAAACAAATGTACCTTTAGTTGTACCAGGCATTAAAATGAACAAGAAATTGAAGAAAACAAGGGTGGTCTAATAATTAAAAATTGTAACCTTTTTTTTTAAATTTCAGATTTCATTCTTATAATACGACAGGTTGATCATTTTCGCCTTCCATTTTCCAAATCAAAACATTTACATTTTCCTTTCAATGTGTATGAATAATTAATAAAACCAGAATCCAAAAAAACCAACAGATAACCAACTTCATGAGGCGAGCCTGAGGCCAGGGTCACATTAGACTTATCTGTTTCTGCAAATGAACTCCAAGAAAACAAACCTTGTTAATGTGTTTGGAAAAGTTTTCCATTTCTATACTGTAAATAAAGTTGTTTTTAAAAATGTGAAAATGTATTTATTATTTATTTGTAATAAACTATACTGCCCTTCAAAGTCTAACTGCACTAACTACGCAAAGGGTAAAACTGAGAAAAACTGCTTTAAACTTTTTTTTTTTATTTAACTGGCCAGCCAAATGGGTTACAGGTAGGTTAGTGACATGACATTTATTTCTACATGTATTGATGATGTAATTTTTATGCAAAAAATTCATGATGATTTATTTGACCTTTGACCCCAATATTGTAGTTACAGTTCTGTGGTTTTTCATTGCTGTAAAAGGTTCTAATAGTGATGTTCTTAAAGCTTTTATATTTTGTTTTCAGTGAATAAACATTTTCAAATTGATTCTGTTATTAGAGTATTTAAGTTTAACAACTCTATTCAATGATTTGTGTATTTTAGACATAAAATAATAAAGTAATGTTATATTTTAGTCTTCAATTTTATCTCACTTTTTTTATAATAATTTCCCTATCAAAAAAACGTATAATTTCTATTATTTGTGTCTTCACTATTTAACACAATGAAGAAATACAAGACTACACTGTATCACGGTCTGCTTTAGTTTTATGTTTAAATTCCTATATTTATCCAGATCCGTCCGTGGTAAGTACAATTACTGCTGTCTACTTTGGTTTTGAGTTGGATTTTGTAGTTACTGCAATTTTTATATCATCATTTCTCTGAAATAACCCAAAATTGAAATCTGAAACTCTGTCACAGGATAAAACAGACATCAAGAAGGTTCATTTTTAGTTATAACTAGAATGCCAGGTCATTTAATACCTCCAACACCAAGAACAAACACAGTTATCTATCGTTCAATAATGTCATGGAACTCTTTGCCTCCTCGCATCTCTAGCACGCAAAAACAAATTGTCATTAAAAAAATTACTTAAGACACACTTGATGCCGCCCACCAAATGAATGATTACTAATATGTTGCGATTTATTTTGTTTTATTTATTTTGTTTTCTTATTTTATTTATTTTTCTCTGCTATATCTGTAGCCGGATGATTCTTCCTTTTAAATGTTCTCTAATGAAATGACAAATTATAAGTGTATACAGCTGATATTGACACTATAGACATCTGAATTAATGATTTTTGCAGTATAACATTTGTCGGGTAAATATGAATGTAGAATTTTTTAACAGTATTGCATGTATGTATTAATTGAGTTTGTTATTGTTTTTCTTGTATGTACTGTTTTTGTTTGTTGTTTGTATGTCATTTTCTATGTCTTTTTAGGGACCCCAGGAAGACTAGCAGTCGCCAAGGCGTCAGCTAATGGGGATCCATTCAATAAACAATAAACATTCAATAAACAATAACTCAATTTCGACCAAAGATGTAGTTACTGCAGTTAGACTTTGTAGGGCAGTATAATGAGTTAAAGAGGTGTGTTGGAGTATACGGACCTCGGGAGACAACGTTTCTGACGTTGAGAGCGTCGACGGGTCGCAGCCCCATGCTGCGCCCGGCAGGACTTCCTGCATCCATAGACTCGATGGCCTCGTCCAGAGACGCCTGCTGGAGGACGTGGACGTCAAACTCTGACTGGTAGTACGCCACCATGGTGTCCCCGCCGCCGTCCCCCTCGCTGCAGGCACACAGAGGAGGCTTTTATTTTGAAGGGTTGTGATAAACTCAAAGGAGGAAGAGAAAATTATAAGTTTTTAGTTTTAACTAAATTTATATTAATTTAACTTAATTTTTTTTTCATTTATATTGAAAAAAGTTATTTAGGTCTGTACGATTTAATGTTTTTAGGTCCTTTAAATAAATTGCTTTATATTTAATACATTTTTCTATATTTAGAAAGGTATTTAAGTCAATATGTTTAATTTTTTAAAAGGTTTTTAGGTCTGTCATTTCTTTAGACATTTTTAAGAGAATCAAGAAAGCAAAAGCTGTCTTGGATCAGCATGAAAAGTCCTCGTCACAAAGCTAAAAACATCTGTTTTTTCTGACTTTTTAGAGATACGTGGTTCTCACAGGACAGGAAATATATATTTTTAACAACATTTTTTAAAAGGTTTTTAGATTCTTTAACTAAATGTATTTTTAATACATTTTGGTTATTTAGGTCAATCTGTTTTTATTATTTTCAAACATTTTTTAAAGGTCCTTTAATAAACCTTTAATAAAATGAATTCATATTTAATACATTTTAGGTCAATATGACTTATTTTTGTTGCATTTAAAAAAGTTTTCTGTCTTTGATTTATTTACATATTTTTATTTCTTAATAATTTGTATTTATTATTTATAGCCGTGTGTGTGTGTGTGTGTGTGTGTGTGTGTGTACCTGAAGGCCTGCACTGAGGCGCCTTTATAGGATTTGGCCAGCACTGAGTTTTTGGAGTAAATCAGCTTCAGCTGAAACATAAAAAGGTCAGAAATATTTAAATATTCAGAAACAGGAAGCAGAAGTTTCAGTGACTATGAGACAAACAGGTGTGGAAATCTCCCATGATGCTTTGTGTCTGTGTGAAGTCTCACCTGTTTCTTGACGAGAGCGGCGAGGTGGGAGAACTTGGGGCTGCTGGGATCTTCATACGCTGCTTCGTAGCGCTGGTTGTTGATCCCCATGGCGCCGATAAAAACCTTCTTCACTCTGACGTCTCTGCGCACTGAAGTGAATGCACAGTGAATAAGAGTACCTTTATTATATTGGCATTTAGCACATGTATCTGGAATATGACTTGACATACGATTAAGTTTTTCAGGGTTTATATAAAACCTTGTTAACCATTTAAATTGTATTAACTTGAGCAGCGTATTTATGGTTTGTCTTTGGGCTTTTAGACAGGCCTCGCTCCAGCCTGCTTCATCTATGTCTTCTCGCATGTCCTTTCCCCATGCGTTTAATATATTTATTGTACAGTCCTTGGAATTTGACATAATCAGATTATAATATTTGGACATATTGTAATAATTTAACAGCAGACCACCCATTACTTGGGTTAAAGTGGTGATACTGTGTAACTTTTGGTCCGTTCATCCGTTTTTCACAAACGAGGGGTGGTATATATATATATATATATATATATATATATATATATATATATATTTGTACCGAATATGTAAAGATACATAGAGTAAACATATGAATACACTATAACTGAGATAATATTTTATATATTTTTTAATTTATACATTTGATTTAAATATATATAGAGAAAGTTTTATTTTATTTTTTATTATTATTATTTTTAAAATTATAAATATGCATTTAAAAAACAGCTGTTGAAAATTGACTTTTTATTGCCTCATTTATTTGCTGATTCGTGTTTAAGGGCTGAAGGTCTCACTGATTATTTCTTATCTGAAATAATAAAAGAGCTCCGTGTCTGAAGGCTCAGTATCAGTTACAGGTTTCACACTGATAACAGGAGCAGCTGCTGTCTGAACTCCGTGTTTAAATAAAGTTAGAAACGTTGAAGTGAGCTCACGGTGAAAGTGCCAGACGAGGAGTCCGCTCAGCAGCGCCACCGCCGCCGCCGCCGCCACCAGAGCCACGCCCACCCACACCTTCTTCCTGCGGCCAGGCTTCTTCTCCAGCTGACGGCTGTCTGAGGCCGGCAGGAACTGCAGCGCCGTGTCCCAGTCCGGGTCCTGCAGGGACAGAGACAGGGACAGAGAAGAGGACAGACGTGAGGGACAGATGTGAGGGACAGAGAGGGACAGAGAGAGGGACAGAGAGAGAAAGACAAAGAGGGGACAAATGGACAGAAGATGAAAGACAGAGGGACAGACGTGAGGGACGTAAAGGGAAAGACAGCGACGGAGGGACAGAGAAGAGGACAGAGGGACAGATGTAAGGGACAGAGAGAGACAAAGAGGGGACAAATGGACAGAAGAGGACAGACAGAGGGACAGATGTGAGGGATAGATAGGTGGACAGATAGAGGGACAGACAGAGACAGAGGGACAGAAGAGGACAGACAGAGGGACAGAAGTGAGGGACAGAAGCAGAGTGACAGAGGGGGACAGAGAGAGGGACAGAGAAAGAGAAAGAGTGGACAAATGGACAGAAGAGGAAAGACAGAGGGACAGACGTGAGGGACATAGAGGGAAAGACAGAGACAGAGGGACAGAGAGGAGGACAGACAGAGGGACAGACAGAGACAGATAGACAGAAGAGGACAGACAGGGAGAGGGACAGAAAGAGACAAAGAGGGGACAAATGGACAGACATGAGGGACACAGGGACGGACAGTGACAGGGGGACAGAGAGGAGGACCGAAAAAGGGAAAGACAGGAACAGAGAGAGGAGGACAGAGAGGGGACCGATGGACAGACAGATAGGCAGGGGGACGAGAGGGGTAGAGACGGACAGAGAGAGGGACAGACATGAAAGATATAGGGGGACAGACATGAGGGAGGGACAGAGACAGACAGGAGGAGACGTTTCTCTGCAGCTCACTGTTGATGTTGTAACTGTAAACTGTAAACTGTTGATAGAAATATCAGCTGGAGTTTCTGTCTCTACAACAGGACACTAAGCTGTCCTCATGGGGACATTTATTATAACAATTGGATTTTTTTAGCAGAAAGTTGTCTCTGGTGGATTTTACAGAGAAACAGGAACTTTGTTTCTGTTTGGGACACATCTCAATTTTAATTTTAAACAGTTTTTTCATTTAAATTTTTTTATAAAGTATTTAAATATCTTAAAACGATGCGACCGATGTTTTATTTTAAATTGTGTTCTTACATTCTACCAAATGTTTCCAACAAACGAGAGAAATCTGTCAGTCTTGGTTTGTCAGCGGGGGTTACATTTTATGATCTGCTTTTTACATCTTGATCGACTTTTTTTAATGCAAGAATGTCAGAAAAAGCAGTTTTCAGAGAGTTCCTGTTCTCGTCAGTTTTATCTTATAACAATCTGAATATTTTGGGGTTTTGCACTCAAAAACAAACACTGAAAATTTTCGACAATTCATACTGACCTACCAAACTACGCAAGAGTAAAACTGAGAAAAACTGCTTTAAAGTGTTTTAACGTTTTTCAGGGTTGGTACACTTTAGCAGTGGTCAAATTCAAGCATTTCTCAAGGACTTTCAAGGTAAATTTTCAAGCTTTTCCAGTATCTTACACCTGTTGGAAATTACATGTTTTAGATGAGTACTTATATACTAAAAGGGGAGATTTCACTGAACCATACCAGCGATGGTGTTACACTTTTAGGAGGAACGCTCTTCATTTCAGATAGGCTACTCATTATTTTTTACATTGAACATGTGATTACCTATCATCTATAGATGGATGTAGTCAGATTACAAGAGAAATACAGTAAGAATTTCAAGCATTTACAAGCACTTTATCCAAAATCCAAGCACTTTTTAAACCTTGAAAATACAACATTTAAATTCAAGCATTTTCGAAGATTTCAAGCACCCGTACGAACCCTGGTTTTTTAACTTGCCAGCCAAATGGGTTATATGTAGGTAAGTGACACTTATTTCTACAGGTATGGATGGTGTAATATTTATGCTCAAAATTCATGACAATTTCTAAAGGTTCTAATAGTAATGCAGAAACAGAGTGCAGTAACTATAATGTTGTTGTCTTCTTTCAGCTTTTATATTTTGTTTTCAGTGAATAAACATTTTCAAATTGAGTTTGTTATGAATGTATTTAAAAGTGTTTAACAACTCTAATCAAAGATTTCTTTATTTTAGACTTAATATTGTAAAGAAATGCTATATTTTAGGCCTGATATCATTTTATCTCACTTTTTTACTTCAATCACTATCTAGATAATAATTTCCCTGTCAAATAAACATATAATTTCTATTATTCTTGTATTCACTATTCAACACAATGAAGAAATACAAGGCTGAACTGTATCACAGTCAAAGCAGAACGGACCAAAACTTACTGAGGTCTGCTTTGGTTTTGAGTTGGATTTTGTAGTTATTGCAATTTTTATATCATAATTTCTCTGAAATAAAGCAAAATCTAAATCTAAAACTTTGTCACAAGATAAAACAGACATCAAGGAGTTAATTTTTTAGTTATAACTCAATTTCAACCCAAAATGTAATTACTGCAGTTAGACTTTGTAGGGCAGTGTACAATGGACTACTATTTTCTGACATTTAACAATTTAATTTAATTATTAATACCATTATCACATGTAGGCCAAGTTATTTTACATAAAGTAAAGTTATTTTACTTTTGAATGAATATTTTCTGGTATATTTATTCTTTAAATACCAACCTCAGTGTGAATCAAGGTTATAATAGTTTTGGATTTTTCATTAGTTTTAGTTTTAATTTTGTTGTGAATTTTTGTCTCCAAATTCAGTTTTAGTTAGTTTTTAGAGTGAGTTTGCTAGTTTTAGTTTAGTTTTTATTTTTTGAAAATGCTTAGTTTTAGTTTAGTTTTTATTAGTTTTAGTTTATTTGTAATGGCCTATGTGTTGGGTGCCAGATTCAAAGAGGTCATAATAAAGTTTGCCTTTATTTCCTTTGGTTTATCCATTTTAGCCCCAATAAGGTTATTAACTCTTACAGTTCCAGGTGTTTTGAATTTTGGTTCGAGTGTAGACATCCCAGTAAACATATTCACCATGTGTTGCATGTTCTAATAGAAACACTGAATTATGAATGAAAACAGTTGACAAAAACGAAAACTAAGGACATTTTCATTATAATTTTAGTTAGTTTTAGTTAGTTTTGTAACCACACAATACAGTTTCAGTTAGTTATCGTTTTTTGAAAAACTCTAGTTTTTATTTTCATTTCAGTTAACGAAAATGTTTTTTCAAATTCTAGTTTTCGTTATTTTGTTAGTTTTCGTTAACTATAATAACCTTGGTGTGAATATTGTGTTATATAAGTGTGTGGGAGCTCCAGTCACACAGACTGAAGTGTTGTTGTTGAGTTATAAACTCATTCAGATAATATAGCCTCTCTCTCTCTCTCTCTCTCTCTCTCTCTCTCTGTCTCTCTCTTTCTGAACCTGTTCCTCTCATTGACAGGGCAGCAGGGTGGAGCAGCAGGAATGTTTTCACTCATGTGTTCTGGTGTTTTGTCAGCGTGTTTCGTCCTGCGAGTCAAACAGTCGTTCCACACCCTGAGACACTGTTACAGCGTCAAGCTGCTCTGACAAACTGTCAGAACTGTTTGGACGCGTTCCAATGCACAGAATACCAGGCTGGTTATTATGTCAGAGGAAGATTTATGCGGTTTCTGAACCTCAGATTCTCTTTCAACTTTTTCTGCAACTGTCCCTACAAAGTGCATACAGATGCAAGTAGGAACTTGAACTTTGACCCTCTGGCTCATATGTAAGCTGTGCAGAGGGTCGTGGGTAAAAATACCCAGAAAATCATACAGGCTGCAGAATGCAAAATGTGACAGCACGTTCTCTTGTATCTGTGTACAGATTACATGACTTTGCAATGCATACACCAAAAAAACATTTTTTTCATTTAAAAACAATAACAATAACAATAAATATTAAAATATCTTAAAACGATGCAACCGATGTTTTATTTTAAATTGTGTTCTTACATTCTACCAAATGTTTCCAACAAACGAGAGAAATCTGTCAGTCTTGGTATGTCAGCGGCGGTTACATTTTATGACCTGCTTTTTACATCTTGATCAAATTTTTTTTAATGCAAGAATGTCAGAAAAAGCAGTTTTCAGAGAGGCAGGTTGCAGTTTTCAGGCTGCAGAATGCAAAATGTAACAGCATGTTCTCTTGTATCTGTGTACAGATTACATGACTTTGCAATGCATACACCAAAATCCAATTTTGCATGCATGTGATACACCAATCCTTCTCCATAAGCATAAAGCACAACAGATGTCGTTAGGGTGGGGGAGGGGAGGTGGATGGAGAACGGCGTTTGTGTCCCATGTGAAAACAAAAGTAAACCATGTGATTAAAATTAGAGGTCGACCACTGAATGGGGACAATTTATTGAATATCTTGAAAGTCACCGATCAAGATGTTGAACACTTGAAAAGGACAATGAAGTGTATAAAGAGAATGTAATATTCAACACAGCAGCTACACAGGAAATACAGGGTTGTAATTTTTTTTTTTACTATTATTATTATTGTTATTATTTTTGTATCTATTGTTTTACCTTGTTTTGTTCTTTGTTTTAGTGGTAATTTGTCTTGTCTGTTTTGTTTTGTTTTTATCTAAGAATGTGGGCATGTAAACCCTCATTAATGTATGTGTCATGTTAATTCTAAAAACCCAATAAATATAATAAAAAAAATAATAATAATTGGAGGTCGACCGATATATCAGCCGGCCGATCGGGCCGATATTTGCGTTTTTTACTTGTATCGGCATCGGCCGATGCATGCGTGTGTTCGCCGGTCAATTTCACTGAGCCAACAGCAGGCAAGGCTCGGTGCAACATCTCCATTCTCTGGTGAGCTGCTGCTGATACCAGAAAAAAGAAAAACACATCAAATATGTGGATATCAGCAGCACCACCTCCAGGCCTACCCCTCCAACTGTTTATATGTGTAGTTTGTTTTGTTAATAAATGTTTTTTTTTTGTTTAAATTGAGACTTGTGTAACATTTGTTATCATTGTGTCATTTTTATCTTGTAAATGGAGGGAGAAAAGGCAATATCGGCTTCAAGAATCGGCCCAAAAATTTCGGCAGCACATATCGGGGATCGGTTAAGACTGATGTCAAAATAATCGGTATCGGACTTAAAAAACCCGTATTGGTCGACCACTAGTTCAAACGTCACTGAACTTACTGCATCATGTTTTATGCAACTATGTCACTTCTGACTTCCTGTAGTGACTTCGTCATTGTGACTACTTCACTTCCACCATTTATTTACATTTTAAACTGTCTTTTGTAACGCCTAACCAGGTAGTTTGCTAACTCATACTATGGTATTATGTATACTGGAATGCAGTTTTAGTATATCTTAACACATAGTATATAAAAAACTAATTGAAGCCTAGCCCGGCATCGCCAGACATTTCCCTGGAAACTCTCAACTAATTTCTGATTTCTAAGGGTTGTTCCCTTTTGAGCTGTTTCGCCGCTTGAAACAAACTCTGGTGCATTTTGTCAAATAGTCGGTTTGGTTTTTGCTGATGTGAAAGCTCAAACAAACTCTGGTGTGGAACAAAGAACCAAACTGGATCCTGTCCTGTACATATATATATATATATATATATATATATATATATATATATATATATATATATGTCATGGGAAAAAAATATTAGAGCACCCTCGTCAATTTATTGATAATTTTATTGACTGGTGCAACTAAATGTGCTGATATCTAGACATTTTCCATGGTTTTCTTGATAATTATTTTGGTTATTATCAAGAAAAACATGGAAAATGTCTATCAGCTCTTAGATTAAACTCTTATCAGCTATTTTTGTTGTATTATTATATTTGTCTTTAAAATTAACAAGAAATTGAAGAAAATGAGGGTCTAATAATTTTTTCCATGACTATATGTATATTTAGGGTGGTTGGACAAAAGAAAATTATTTTAAAGAAGCTATGAAGACATTTTTATATTTTTATTATCTTATGTCCTGTGGTTCAGATTATTTTAAATCTGCAGCACATTATAATTAGGCTATTAATAATGCTGCAATGATTAGTGGACTAATCAGTTACTCAATCATTCATCAGTTATTTAAATAATCAATTAATTATTTAATTTAAAGTTTTCAGCCTTTCAAATTGTGGACATTTCATATTTTTCTCAGTTTTAAATCATATTAATGTGAACATTTTCAGGTTTTGGACAAAACAAAACATTTAAACATTTAGAAGGAGCTGTCAGTAAGACTACATTTAGCTGACAGCTTTAGTTACTGTGAGATTTAACATGAAAAACACAATACATTTAAAAATATTACTATGAATTGTCCCAGTTGAGGTGATTTCATATTTTTCTCGGTTTTAAAATCATATTGATGTGAATATTTAAGAGTTTTTAAACAAAACAAGACATTTAAAGATGCTGGGAGAAGATGTCTTATATATATATATATATATATATATATATATATATATAATGAGCTGATTTACTGCAGAAAAAAAGGGGGAAAAAATATCTATATTAGTTCATTTTTCCCCCTCATTAATGTGTTCATATATTTTATGAACACATAAATGCATCAATAATTAAAATCTATTTCATTATTACAATATGAATGATTATATTTTTGACATATAAAAAAACAAACGTTACATCGATAAAAAAAAAGAAGAAGTAATATTTAAAGATTCATATTTCCATTAAACAGAAACTCCTGTTGTGTTGCTGGTTTCTGTTTTTCAGGTGAAACTGTCAAACCTGTAGGGGCCTGTGACGTCACAGCAGGCTAGCGTTACAGGTAAGGGGCTCACCTGTCTGGGGCTGAACTTCTCTCCTGTGTCCAGTAGATCCATGTCGGTTCCGGTCCCGGTTTGTCCCCCTTTATGTTTGACTTATTCCGTGTTGCGTATTCTGTGTGTCCTCCCGGTGAGTCCCGGTCACCGGCTGGATGACATGGCGACAGGTGTCTCTGTCTGCAGGTGAGACAGATGTGGAGGAAAAAAATCGGGTTTTAGTAAGTTTAAAGTTCGGGCGTAAGTCCGGGTGTAGTACTGGTCCCGGGTCGCGCTCAGAGCCGGTTTAAATTGGTTCAGACCGGAATCCGGCTCGGTTCTAAAGGAGAAACAAAGAGCTGATGACGGGAAGCAGGAAACAGACTGAACACTGAAGGAGATCTCTCACGGCAGGTAGAGGCGCACCTGTGCTCCCAGCATGCACCGCGACACTGAAAACAAGAATGCTGATACCACAGAGTAGAAATACTCTGATACAGTCATCAAAGTCATTCATTCATTCATTCATTCATTTTATATTCACTTAAAATATATGAACACATTAATTAGGAGGGGAAATTGAACTACTAGAGATCAACATGAAGCTTTTTTTATTCTATTTTTTATTTTACTTCTTTTCTGCAGTAAATCAGCTCATTAAAAGTAAAAAAAATATTCAAATTAAAATACACTTAAAACACCAAAAGCATTTATTATGGAGAATGCTACATTTCAAAATAAAATACTTTATTTTATTTTAATAATTGATGCATTTATGTGTTCATAAAATATATGAACACATTAATTAGGGGGGGAAATTAACTAATAGAGATCAGCATGAAACTTTTTTTCAAACTTTTTTTTCTGCAGTAAATCAGCTCATTAAAATTGTTGACAATATATATATTGTTAACAACTTTTGGTATAAATGCTCTAATACAAGTAAAAGTCTTGCATTAATTCATTTTATATTAACTTGAATAAAATAACCAAACTTATTCAAATTTTAAAAAGCATGTATTATGCAGAATGCTCCATTTCAGAATAAAATACTTTATTTTATTTTAATTATTGATGCATGTATGTGTTCATAAAATATATGAACACATTAATTAGGGGGGAAATGAACGAATAGAGATTAGCATGAAGCTTTTTTTTTTTTTAACTTTTTTTTCTGCAGTAAATCAGCTCGTTAAAATTGTTGACAATATCAGAGTATAAATGCCCTGATACCAGTAAAAGTCCTGCATTAATTCATTTTATATTAACTTGAATAAAAGTAAACAATTATTCAAATTAAAATGTTTTTTTTTTTTACTTTTTGATTTTCTGCGGTAAATCAGCTAATTAAAATTGTTGACAATATCAGCAAAATTTTAATTAAATAAAAAGTGAAAATTTTCTTTATTGGAAGCCATTTAAGTCTAAATAAATACATAAATAAAGTACAATATTTACTCTATTGGCAGGAAGAGGAGTAGAAGTATATTGGGAATTATATGCATATTGATTGTAATATTTTAGCTTTATTATTCTTTTTGCTATTATTATTCAATGGGTTTATATTCCATTGCTTGTTATTCATTCTGCTATCTTTTCAACTTATTTTTTTAATCTTGTTTGTTTTTATAATCAAGTGTGTTTAATTTACATTCTCTCTATGTTTTTAAGTTTATCCTATGTGTATTTAGGTCATGTAATTATGGTCGGGGAGTAACAGAATACAAGTAACAAGATACAGAATACATTGTTGTAACTCTTAATACAGTTAATGTCTTTAAAAATATTTAATATATCTTACAAAATACATTTTAGGGCATGTAATCAGTATTCTGTCGTGGTATATGTGTTAAAAGCCATTTTGTTTTGCATTTGTGATAAGAAAGGTTCTGTACAAAAAGTTAATAATCATTATTATATAACTACAAGAAATGGAAATACTCATGTACCTCATAATCTGATTAAATTACAGTATTTTAATACATAGATTTAGTTAAACTGCTCAAAAGACCAAATGTAATCTTTTTCTCTTTTTTTGTCAGATGAATTGACTTGTAATACAGATTCTGGTCACTAGAGGTCACTGTTGCATCACTTAATATTACTTCATGTGTTCCTGTCACATTTTCTGTCTTGAAAAGGAAAATAGGTTGATCCAAATATTAATAACCAAAGCTATTGACTCTGAAGGATAGTGATATTTAGCTTAGCTTAGCTGTAACTGAAGTGTTTGTTAAAAAACTTCATTGACTTTGCAGAAGAGTGCTCAACGAACATTTAAAGTTTAGTTCCTCTATTGAACTGCAGGTCAAGGGGGCACATCCTGCCCTCATCCTGAGCAAGACTCACTCCTTCTATCTGGCTATAGGTTAAAGAGAGTTCTTCTTCTATCTGGCTATAGGTTAAAGAGAGTCAAGTCAATTTTATTCATATAGCCCAAAATCACAAATCACAGATACAGTACAATACAATAAATCTTTATTATCCACCATGGTGGAAATTTGCCTTTGACTCACCGTAAAGATACAGAATTTCATTAAAAACATACAGCAGTTGAGAATGCAGTTAAAACATAAAATAAGAAAAGAAAAGAAAAGAAAAGAAAAAAAAAAACAATTAAGAGCAGTTAAAAGTTAGTGCATCACTTATGTTGAGTTGAGGAGGCGAGTAGCGTTGGGGATAAAATATTTTTTAAAGGCTCCCTCAGCTAGTGGGACCCTGTAATGTCTCCCAGACTTCAGGAGCTCCAATTGGTTGGTTAGGGGGTGGGAGCCATCTGCTGTCATTTTTCTAGCCTTCCTCATTGTCCTCTCTGATTTGCCTCAAAGGGTTTTACACACTGTACATGGTAGGACACCCTCTGTCCTTAGACCCTCACAGCAGCCAGAGAAAACTCCTCAAAACCCCTTTAACAGGGGAAAAGAAGAAGAAACCTCAGGGAGAGACAGAGGAGGATCCATCTCCAGGACAGACAGACGTCAATAGATGTGGTTGTACAGATCAACAGAGTAGAATAGAGTAGGTAGAGGTTGGAGGGGGAGAGGGAGGAGCAGGAGTTCTGGGAGGAGACAGAGAGGAGCAGGAGTTCTGGGAGGAGACAGCAGCAGGAGGTGAAGCTCCACCATTGGCCAGTAGTGATGGTTAGTGTAGAGTGGACCAGGAGAGGAGCATTCCCATCTGGGGCCGAACCAGATCCACAGCAGTGAGACCAGCAGGACCACAGCTCCACACCCTGTGAAGGAGAGAGCAAAGAAAAGTGGAGTACTCTGGGAAAATAAAAGCTTGCGTCATGTATTAATGTGACATCAGAGAGAGAAGAAAAGAGGGTCCCGTGTATGGTGTCCCCCAACACATTGGGCCTATAGCGGCAGAACTAGGGGCTGGTCCAAGGTAGACCTCAGCCAGCCCTAACTATAGGCTTTGTCAAAGTTGTTACAGTTTTTTACAACTGCTATGACCCGTTGTTCAATACTTTTAACGCTTTCTCAAAACTCTTCACACAGTTACCACAACAATCTTCTTCTTTTGACAGAAAATACACACATTTTACACGTTTAAAATTAGTTTGAACTCCTTTTACACACAAGCTCAATCAAGACCAAAACAGTAGATGTTAACTGGTGAATTTTCAAATAGCTTTTACACAGTTTGTCAAAACAGAAAACCTCATGTTCAAAACTAAACTAAAAATCATGAAATCTGAGTTGAAAAATTATACTATTTACGATAATAAGACCCACAAATATGCTCAAAGAAAAAGGTAAACATTTAAATATAATAAAACTATATACAAAAAAGTCCCTCTTTAAAACAAACTGTTAAATTACACAGAGAGCTACACCAATGCTCAAATATGTCTGTACTATCAAATTAAAACTATCATATCTTTGGTTTAACCGAAGCCGAACTCAATGTGACTTTCATGGTAGGCTCTCTTTTTCTTTTTGAGATATTCAGCATTTTCATCTCCCTGACACCATTTTTCCATTAGCTCTGTGTTTCTGTTATTAGGTGAGGTTACCACTAGGTGAGGTAACCGCCAGGTGAGGTTACCGCTAGGGGAGGTTACCGCTAGGGGAGGTTACCTCTAGGTGAGGTTAACTCTAGGTGAGGTTACCGCTAGGGTAGGTTACCGCTAAGGGACGTTATTGCTAGGTGAGGTTACCACTAGGTGAGGTTACCGCCAGGTGAGGTTACCGCTAGGTGAGGTTACCACTAAGTGAGGTTACCGCCAGGTGAGGTTACCGCTAGGTGAGGTTACCACTAGGTGAGGTTACCGCTAGGTGAGGTTACCAATAGGTGAGGTTACCGCTAGGTGAGGTTACCGCTAGGGGAGGTTACCTCTAGGTGAGGTTAACTCTAGGCGAGGTTACCGCTAGGGCAGGTTACCGCTAGGGGACGTTATTGCTAGGTGAGGTTACCACTAGGCGAGGTTACCGCCAGGTGAGGTTACCGCTAGGTGAGGTTACCACTAGGTGAGGTTACCGCCAGGTGAGGTTACCGCTAGGTGAGGTTACCACTAGATGAGGTTACCGCTAGGTGAGGTTACCAATAGGTGAGGTTACCGCTAGGTGAGGTTACCACTAGGGGAGGTTACCGCTAGGTGAGGTTACCGCTAGGTGAGGTTACCTGTGTATACTGCAGGA
The DNA here is from genome assembly GCF_030273125.1 of Centropristis striata. Lineage (NCBI taxonomy): Eukaryota > Metazoa > Chordata > Actinopteri > Perciformes > Serranidae > Centropristis > Centropristis striata. Next base: position 12,431,296 of record NC_081521.1, read on the forward strand.
GGGATGTTACACATGTCGTTATTCTCGCAATATAGCCTTTATTTTTCAATTTTTCTATAGTGATTTTTCTATTTAAATAAATAAATAAACGTTTAATGTAGAACTTATTTAGTTGTTTTTGTTGCACTAATGAATTAAATGCTGACTCATCTATATTTAACACATTAGATTTATTACATCCCTTAAAATCAAGAGGGCCTCGCGCCTCTAACAACTCCCTAAAGGAAAAATATTATATTAAATGTATATATTATTATTTCTTTGGCTTGAACTTTTGTCTTTGTTGATGCAAATGGAGCTGATGTGATGCAAGAAATGTTTCAGATTTGATCAGACTATCATCATCATCATCATAAATGTACAGAAAAGAGAGTCCTGACTGTGTGAAGAGTAATAAACGAGTCACACGTGCTCTGGTTTCCGTTGTCTTTATTAGTGGAATGGAATATACACCTCTGTGCTTTAATGCTGTTTTCTCCTTCATTCATTCAGCGCTCACGCTCTCTAAGACGACACATCAACGTCACTTCACTGGATTCAAAAGAAAAACATCTGAAGTCTGTTCATGGTCTGGACATAATCATCCAAACTAACAATTAATCCTGAATTAAAATCATTTAATCTCCCCAGCGAGAGGAGGAACAATGTGCTTTGTCATTTATACTGTATCTGAAAATTTAAACTTTGAGGACAGATGTTCTCCAGATGCAGAAGAAACAACACTTCAGATGAAAAGCCATAAAAAATGATATTGGAATTAAATAAAATACAGTTGTTGGACAGTTTAAGAGCAACTTAACACCCTAATATAGTGAATAAAACACATTTAAACATCATTGAATGAATGTAAATCTGAGTGGATGAAGTCCAGAGACAAAATGTAAAATGTCTGAACGTGTTATTTGTAAAGAATGGAATAAATTATATCTAATTCAAGTATTTTGTATATCTTATTTTATGAATAATTTCATAAAATAATAGATTACTAAATTATTAATCCAGATTAAACATGTTTTCTCCTTGTTTGAGGGAGCTATGTAACATCTGGTGGTAAATTCTGTTGCAGAGGATGCAAAAAAGTTATTAAACAATATTTAACCATTTATATATATAACCATATTCTCTGTTATTCTCACATCATTTTATCCACCTGTTTCAAAACATTATCAGGCGAATCAAGGAGGGGCCTGCTCCTTCTAGAAGGTTCAGCAAGTTGTTATCAGCTCATTCAAAACCAAAAACTAACCGGACGGAGCAGACTATGACCCCTCTAGTCTTAAATAATTATACCCCACCTGTGTTTTCCATAAATAAGTCTGTATTTCAATGTCCAGTTGAGTTTTTTGGGGGGGCTTTTGGGCTTTGGGCTTGACTGGACTACATCTCTCCTGTCCAGATTATACGATATATATATATATATATATATATATATATAAATAAATATGGTAACTCGGGGGAATAATATACTGGATTTAGTATCAAGTAATACGTAAAATACAATTACAATTTTAGAAATGTAGAACATACACACATAGGTTAACATTGAGCTTAACTAAACAAATGAGAAAAAAAGAGAAAAACAGAATTATAACAGACTTCAGAAAAGCTTTTTTATACGTTTAAGAGAAGATCTTATGAATGAGGTGACAAATCAAATCAAATGTTTTATCTGAGTGTGTTTTTTCATTTGTATTGAGATAGTTTAGCCACACAACAGAACACTTGTAGTTCTGGTTCCTGAGCGTGTGTGGATGGTATAATCTGGTCTATGGGGGGTTGAAATAGCCTAGCCCGTTTTATACCGCATACAGAGTATTTTTTGGGCTAGCCCACTTTACAGTCATGGAAAAAATTATTAGACCACCTATGTTTTCTTTAATTTCTTTATTTATTTTAATGCCTGGTACAACTAAAGGTACATTAGTTTGGACAAATGACAACAAAAATTGTCTTAAACATGGTTTTCTTGATGATAATTTTGGTTTTATTATTATTATTATTATTATTATTATATGCTATTTTTGTTGTTATCATTAAATTTGTCCAAAAAAATTAACCTTTAGTTTGCAGCATTAAAATGAATAATAAACTGAAGAAAACAAGGGTGGTCTCATCATTTTTTCCATGACTCTATGTATTCATGTGGGCTGCTACACCATAAGTGAAGGTGCTACGAGGAAGACATGAGCAAGGTTATAATATTTTTGGATTTTTCATTAGTTTTAGTTTTAATTTCATTGTGATTTTTTGTTTTCAAATTCAGTTAGTTTTATTAGTTTTTATTTTTTGGAAAATGCTTAGTTTTAGTTTAGTTTCTATTAGTTTTAATGTTAGTTTTAGTTTTTTTGTAATGGGGTATTTAAAAAAAAGTTACAAATAAATGTTTCCTTTATTTCCTTTGTCTGATCCATCTCAGCCCCAATATGTGTATTAAGTCATAAAACCAGATAAATGAAATAGATTTCATATCAACCAAAAAGGTTTACGGATGAAAAAAATTGACAAAGACGAAAACGAAGGACATTTTCACTATAATTGTAGTCAGTTTTAGTTAGTTTTGTAACCACAAAATACAGTTTCAGTTAGTTATCGTTTTTTAAAAAACTAATTTTACTACTTTTTCAGTTAACGAAAATGATTTTTCAATTCTAGTTTTCATTATTTTGTTAGTTTTAACTATAATAACCTTGGGCACCTGAAGTGACACCGAAATGTAAAAACATAATAACAATACAAATAATAATGTTAGGCCGGAAGTGCTGGGATGATTTATTCCAACTATATTCAGATTTGATTACTTCCAATTACTATCCAAATCATTACGTTACTAATTACAGAAATGACCATGTCATTTGTGTTCAGTAACAAGCTGTGGTTCATAACTCTAAAGGGGCTCCAAGATAAATCTGAGGGGGTCAAAATTATTATTTCATTTACCACGGACAATGTTTATTCCTAAGAACATATTCTAAACTTTGCTTTTCTGTTGTGAATCATGCTCTTTGGTTTAACCGGTGGATAAAATGTGTAACCACAGTCGATGTTGATCTTTTTGTTGGAAATCATCTGGAGGACATAAATAGGAGATTTTTTTCTGGAAGCTATTTGAACTGTGATTTAATAAATTTATCTTAAAGATGATTAAATGTTAATTTGCTCTTTAAATTGTGACTAAACATGAGACGTTTAATAAACACATTCTCAGAAATGCTTTTCCCTGTTATGTCAAATAACATTGAAAAATCATGACTATGATCAATACTCTGAGTTATGATTAATATGATCTTAGCTTCATGTGCTTATAGACTAATTTCCAGTTGCAGATCCCGTCTCTAATTTTAAAAATCATAACATGAAAGTAAACAGCTTCAATCATATTCATCAATTAGCAAGAATATTAAATCCATGGATTCAAAATGAAGAAATGAACAACTTGTGAGGTTAATTAGTTATTTCTGATGATTCATAAAACTCATTAACAGAAGGAACATCGGATAAAATAAGTGAAAATGATCATTTGTTGCAGTTCGTCTTTGGATCTTTTCTCTCCAGATATTCTACAGATGTTTCCTGTTTTTCAGAGCAACATAGTGAAGATAAAACTTGGAAGGAATCATGAAACATGAAGCAGCAGAAACAGTCATTAGTCCAGTAGAACCACAACTCCCAGCTGCTCCCTGCAAGCCCAAAAACATGAAACGTCCCAGTTTGACATACATTTTAAAAATAAATTACAAGAACGATTAACTTAATTTCCTTTTCATCGATTTACTGAATTTGAACAAAAAATAAATACATTTTAAAGGAAAAATTCAACGATTTAAAATAAGTATCTGAGCAAACTCTTTAAAAAGCCAGTAAACGGACGTTAAGTTGGGATCATTTTGTCTAACTGACAGATTTTGTAGGAATTTAAGAAAATCCATAGCATTTCATCAGGTACGAATTAATCATTTTATGGTTCTGATTAAAAAAGGTCAGCTGGGAGCCGCAGTTAAAGAACAAAGTAAAAGAACAAAGTAAAAGTACTCACATAGACAGTATTATATTAGACATATTTTTATCAAATAAAACAATGAGAAATAAGAAATAATAGAATCTGATGTGTCCAGTGAAGAGACGCTGTGTTGAGCCTCGTCTCTCAGTCCACTCGTTAAGCTGCAGGAGAAAACAGATAAAATACCTATAACGGTATCCATGCATATTTGTGACTGCTCATCATACAAACACACACATTCATACCAACACACACACACACACACACACACACACGCATACACACACTTTGCATTCTGGCGAGGAACATGCCTGAATGAGTTTTATTTTTGAAATTCATTTATATAATCTGTTTTATTTCTAACGTCTCGGTGGTGCAAACACTCGTCTTGAAAAGTTTTGGGGGACGGGGGACGATGAGGAGGACGAACCGATGACTGACAGGACGGAGAAAATAAGAAAGTCTTCATGCAAAAGAACAGATGATGAGATTTTTTTCCCCCCATTGTGTCGTGTGTTTTTTCTATCTTTTTTCTCTGATATGGTTGATAATTCCTATGATCAGTAGTGCTACTTCTACTGTACGAGGCTCATGCACGGAGGAACGCCGGCCACACACCGACCACCTTCATCTCTAGCTTTTTTTTTCTTCTTTTTCTTGATTTTTTTTTTTGGTTTGAGGATTTGACTGGAAGATGCAGGTGAAAGTTTATGATACAAAATATGTTACAGTATGTACGTCTTTGTCTCCTGTCTGTGTGTCACTCACTCACACTCGCTTCTGATTGGTCGAGGAAACGCTTCACGGGAACACTCGCAGCTGAAGTCACGTGTGGTTCAATGGCGTGCACTCTGGGATTCTGCAGAGGGGAGGTCACCTTTAAAGGTACTGAACTATGTACGTGTTCTGTCTTAAGAGCTTTTAAAAAGAAGAAAGTATTTTTACTCGACTCTACTCTTTTCAGATTGTTGCCATCAGTCTCAGTTTTCCACACAGACGACAGATGAATCTGGACTAAAGGCTGAAGTAAAAAAAAAGCTGCACTTTACCTTTAAATATAACATTTTATTGAAAGGGAGGATTTCACTTTTTATCTGCTGTGGCCAAAAATATGACCAGAAGACACCTTAGAAGTTATTTTGTCTTCATTAAAATGCCATTATAATAAATAAAAAATCTACCTACCAGCTATCTAGCAGTCTTTAATCCAGTTTGAAGAGACATATTTTTTTAGACATAATTTCACCTGCAAATCACTAAAACAACACAAAATCCCTTTATCTCTGTGAGGTCATTTGTTTTTATTGTGCAATCAAAGTCCATCTTGTTTTTGTTGATTTGCAGATGAAACCTTTTCAAAGCTCTCTATGGTGAAAAACTCACTGAAATCAATATTTTAGCCTCTGTGGGTTAATTTGACTTGATTTTAAAAAGTGTGTTTGGAGCAGGCGGCAACCTCCGGGTCTGAGCAGGGAGGCAAACCAGGAAGTGCCTTAAGCTGCATTTGACTGAAAATTCCAGGCCGCAGACGGCTGACGGCTGACGGCGGCCGCAGAATCATTTTGGTCCATTCATTTCAATACAAAATGAGAAAACTTCTCACTTGATTTATTACCTTTTTTTTGGGGGGGGGGGGGGGGGGGGGGGGCAGCACTTTGGTTTCAATCGCTAGTAAAAAATCTTGCTGACAATTTTATGTTAATAGTTAAAATAATGGCCCCATTTAGAAGAAAAGATAAGAAAAAGAATCATATGATTTGGGGCGGGGCTACCTTTGATTGACAGGTCACTAACAAGACGAGCCGTCATCAGGAGAGAAGCAGAACAATGTGTATCCACGGCAACGTGTCAATAAAGTAAAAAAAAAAAAAGGACGTTTAGCAGTTTGGTCTCATAACTTTGACTCTTTCACTGTATTAGACAGCTTATTTGAACGTTTTGTTAATTAAAAATGTCTTGTTCAGCGTTTGGTTGGACTAACAGACACTCCAAGGAGTCGCTGCTCAGTTTTCTGAGGTAAGTAACGTACATTTTGTTTTTGTTTTTTGCTAGCCAAAACTAACAGTTAATGCTCCAGCTAATGCTAACATGAATTAGCAGTGACTTCTCTCAGTCAGGTTGAGGTGTAGAGAGGCTGTAGTCAGTCCCTCTTGCTCCTCCACAGTCCAAATGGTCTGCTCCCCGTTTCCGAAAAAAAGATGGCAACATACATAAAGAAAGATGCCTACGAGCGTAACGCTAAACTTGATGCTTCCAACGGGCCACAAACCAATGGGTGACGTTACGGTAACTACGTCCATTATTTATACAGTCTATGATTTGGACTTTAAATTGATATTACTATTGTGGTAATACTAACCTTATACTAATTAGGGTGTGATCAATGTAAAAATGAGAGAGTGAGGCTCACCTCTTTTATCTAAAATGTTTCAATACTAGTGCAGTTTTTGTTTTCTTTGATGCTAATTCTGCAGTGTCACCTTCTTGTCACAAAAAAACATTTTCTAGAAGTTCATGTACTTCTTTTTAAATGTTAGTGTGTTCATAAACAAATCTAATATTATGTTAATTATGTTGTCATATTGCACCACATCCTCTAATGTAATACCAGAGAGCATCTCTGCCTCTGTCATGACTGGAGAGCCTGTGTGATAGCGCAAGTAGGGGAAAGGAAGAAACAAATGCTAAAATGAGTCACCAGATATACTTTGCTGTCATTAAATATACTCAAGTATACCCAGATAAAGTCTCTGTGTAGGAAACAGTGTAACACAGTGATTTAGCGTTATTATGCCGTCAGCACAGGTTGCTGATGTTGTCTACTTTTTAATTTGATAGCATGTGTCACAAAGACAAATGCTGTCAATCAAAAATCAAAGTTTGTACACCAGACCCAAAAATGACCCAACTCTAACACAAAACGTCAGTATTATCATCTGTGTGCACACAATATAATATTATACTCTTGGGTATTTTACATGAGTGGGTCTTACTTCATATCAAGGATTTACAAGCAAGATTGTTTGAAGACGCTGATCACTTATGCAGCATAAAAAAAAAATAAAGTAACACTGAAAGAAGCAAATATCTGCAGCTAAATGTGTTTTTTCCCAGAGTGCACCTCATCAGGACAAACGTGACTTTAACTGTGAAAAGCTTCCGTCGCCGCGTTTCCTTTTCCTGTTAAACTATTGCAGAATACTTGTTGTGTTCTCTCTCTCACTGAAAAGATCACATAACAAATGAATTTCTTAGTTGCTTTACATTATTCCCTGCAATAATTACTGTAGTTTCATAACACACACATTATTATTGTTATTATTATTATTATTCTGTTCATTTGTTGATGCTATTTTCCTGCTTGTTGTAATGTTGCATATTTTGAAAGGTAAAAGGCTTTCGATCTGAGTCTGACAAACACTTCTGAGCTACAGCCGGACCAGACAAAGTCCACGTCAGGCCAGATTCATCCAGTCCAGGATCCATCGTTAACCCTTTCCTCTCTACAGTCCTGTTTAGAGAAACCAGGTGAGTCCAGCGCTGCTCAGACCAGCTCGGTTCAGATCTTTAAAGATCAGCTCAGTGTTGATGTGTGAACAGTATTCAGGCTCAGCATAGATCAGTTAATGTGTTAGATTCATGCGTTTCAGCAGCGTCTAGATCCAAGATTTCCTTTTTCTTTCACATCTTACAACTGGATTCTGATAAAAAGGTCAAGAGTTCTGACTTATGATGTATGTACTTTCCTCAAAATATGACCTGAAGTGGCTTCTGAGCCGGTGAAGAGATCATCCATCCATACTCCCGAACTCCATTCGATTGACTCATCCCTTATAAGACATCTTGTTTAAGTTCAAACCTGCAACTTTTACTTTTAAAGCCAAAGAGGTCCAACACTGCAGACAGGCTCAAAGATCCGGTCTGTCGCTGTTAATTAAAGAAACCATCCTGGTTCAAATGAAGGTTAAACACTGATCTGTACGTATCATTTTTGATCTGTTTCCCAACAACAACCAACACCCAAAGTAACCAAAACGTTGTTGCTGTGTCCTCTGATGCCACTGAGGGTTGTTCTGTCACGTCTTTGTCCAACTACAGATGAGTTTAACGCTGAACCACGGTTGGATTCTTCAAAAGTCCTTCAGATTCAGAGCCAAGAAAATAAGACAACTCAGTCTGTCTACGCCACATTCAAACTGAAACATGAGACCACTGTCCTCTGCAGCTCCTCTAAAGCATTGTGTTTATGGGGACCCAAAACCGACCCAATGAATTCTGGGTGCTGAATGTCATTCTTTGGGAGTCTTGGCGTCTTTTCCATTGGATGAACCCTCCCGGTTTTGTGCAATGAGATTTAAAAGGTCAAACCTGTGCATGGGGAAAGTGCGCGGGGGGTTTATGCATCATGGGAGAGTCTTAGGAGAACAATTATTGTCCCTTTTCAGATTCCTTGCCTTTCATTTGTCCTTGTTTCCCAGCTCCGGGTGGCTTGTGTGGTCCCCTGTCTGGTCGTCCAGTTTATCTTCTTTAATCCACAATACAGCGAGAGGAAGTGAAATTAACCAGCGATCCTCAAAGTGTCCGTCTGAGCAGCATCTGTCCCCGAAAGTCTCAGCTAGCAGTGCCCTGGGTTCAGGATCAGAGGTTCAGGGTAGGGGGAGGGGCAGCTGGTGGGGCGGTGGGCGGGGACGGGTGTCGAGAGGAGGGGCGGGAAGTCTTGGGCGTGGTCAGAGGTTATAAGGAGGAGATTTTGAAGGAGTCATGGGTGTAGGCGGTGGCCTGGGTGTTGCGCAGGATGCCGGGGATGGGGGCAGGCGAAGGTGGGAGGCTCTCGTCGGGCGTGTTGGCAGGCGGCGTGGGGATGCTGATGATGGCGGCGGTGAAGTCTGGTTCGCCGCAGTTCAGCTTCAGGTCGCTCATCTGGGCGTTCAGACTGGAACGACTGAGGAGAGACACAAACACACAAAGATTTGTTTAATTTTTAATGAGAAAGACAGACATCCAACTAGAAGGTGTATTCAGACGAGTGCAGATCTCCGCCACACTGTAAAATAACAGTAAAACGAAAGCTACAGTAAAATTACCTCAACCTGAAAAGTAACTAAAGCTCTCAGCTAAATATAGTGGAGTAAGTAAGTTTAAAGTTACATAAAATGGCAATACTCAAATGAAGTACATGTACCTCAAAATTGTATTAAAAGAACTGTACTTGAGTAAATGTACTGGGTTACATTCCAACACTGGTTGTGAAGGACAAACGCACAATTACAGGTTAATTTAAAAAGAAGCATTACAGAGAGACATACCTTACGTTTATTTGCTTGATAATGTGATGGATCGATGTAATGCCCCTGATAAGCTAACATTGTTTTGAAACTAACACTTGATAAAGCTAACGTCCTGCTGCACTGATCCATCAGAAAACAGAGAGAAAATAGATGGAAGGTATGCCTGTCTAACAATTGTAGATAAACCTAAACTAACTGCAATTGTGCTTTTGTTCATCAAAACGGACACAAATCTGTCAGAGACTTAGTTAACGTAAATTAGCTAAAACGAGGTCGGCAGCCCTACGCCTAATGTTTACTTCCTATCAGCTCATGTCATCACATACACTGTAACAGGAGATAACGTAACGCTCTGGAGTTTTTGGAATATTTCAAGTATTTAATCAGAGACAGTTTAAAGTGAATCTTTTGTTTCTTCACAAATGAAAATGAAACAAAATCTCATCAAATATATTTTAGTTATGTTTCACTTCAATACGCAGTGCAGGGCTGCATCCCTTATGTTCATTTATTTACACTCCCTCCTGTATTCGTCTCGCCCCCAGTGTGAAGGCCTTCAGTTCGGTCAAAGAGAGAAACTTGAGTTCAGAACGTGTACAGTTCTTCTTTTCTCTTTAATACAGAAATAGGTGTAAGAAAAGTTTCGTTCCGGACATTTTGTGAGTTTAATTTGCTTATTCATAAGAATAAAAAAATCTAAACGAAAAAAGTTTTGCATTTATTTTTGTAACACTTACAAATATTAAGAAGCAGTTTAAAGTATTGAAAAGTCTTATGTAAAAAAAAAAAAAATGTATTTTTAATGGTAAAACACCCCAAGGCTCTATTATAGGACCTCTATATTTCTCTGTCTATATTTAATCTAATGACCAAACATTTTTATGTTAATGTGTTTTACAGTATAATTATCCATATATAGTGGTTTATCTTATGTTATTGTGTGTTTTCTGTACAGTTATATATATATATATATATATTTACGTCCGTTCATCAGTAATAAATCCGTGTACCTCTGTGGTGGTATGGTGGTGGTTTTGATGGGCAGGGTGTCCAGCTCTTGGACGCTCCCCCGGCTAACGGACACCGTGGAGTTGGCCAGCCTCATGGCGGCTCTCCTCCGGGCCCGGCGGGGGCAGCAGCCAGTGGAGTTGTTCTGCGCTCCCTGCTGGCTGGACAGGGAAGTGCTGCGGCTGGTCCTGTAGCCCACCGACTCCGTCATACACAGCTCGCTGTAGTTGATCTCGTTGGTGAACTCGTGGTTCTGTGAGGAGAGAGGGGGAGATCAAAAGAGAACTTTCTAAATCTACAATCTGTTGATAAAGGTTATGTGATATATTTAAAACCGCCAGAACAGATGAAACTTTGGATGTGATTGTTTTACCAACCTCTGTGTCTAAGATCAGTCTCAACATTAAATTAATTAAGTTAAATAAAGTGAGACCCTGAGTTTATATTTAGGCACAAAGACATGCTGAAGGTATTTTTAAACTCTGAGAGTCTCTTAAACTGTAAAATTAGATCTAAACTTCGGATCCATCCATATATAATGTGACTGTGACGTGATGAAGCTCCTCACCGTCGTCTTCTCCAGACAGTGTAGCAGGTGGTTGTGTTGATGCTCAAACGCAGATCTGTTCTTCACACACAGCGCTGTGCTGTCACAGTCCCGGTCCTGGACACACAAAATAAAAACCACAAATAAATATAAAAAATGAAGAAGGTCGTTGTGCAAAGGAATTACAAACCAGCAGACAAATTCAACACAAATACACAAATAAGGCCAAACATCAACAAAGAACTAATAAAAACTATTGCAAGAACCAGAAGATGAGATAATTAAATAATTGAGATAATTAAGTTTGAGAATCACAATTAGGAATAAAAAATTCTAGTTTGAGGGCAGTTTGCAGTTTTTAGTGTAGTTAGTTTTTAAGTTTTTAAATGAGAGAAAGGATAGCTTTAACAGGAGAGATATAGAGATGTTTTTTTCTTCCTGTCACTAAGGATATCCGTCCAACAGAGATAAGATATAGATCAAATGAGATCAAATTTGTCATCATTAGAGGTTGTGTTTTTTTGTCTGTTTGTCAGCAGGATTACTAGAAATCTACTGGCCTGATATTCATAAAACATGGTGGAAGAGGCTGAGGAAGGTTTGAAGTAGATCTGAATTTCGGGACAAATTATGTATTACTTTCGGCATGGCCTTGGCAGAGGTCTAAATAGCTTTTACAGTTAGGAAAAGACAAAATCACAGCTTCAATGACAGCTTCTTCAGTATCTTTAAAAAAGAGTGATTTTGAAGTTTTATACGCAGGATAGTCAGAGACACTACTGGATGTGGAGAATATCAGGTACTTGGTCTTAGAGCGAGTTTATGCTACGTGATATTAGCCCTGATTTTCTAATCGCAGACAATTTTAAGGATTGCAGACAAAAGCCCAAGATCAAACACAAATCATGAGCGATGGTTGCTGTGTGTGAATTTTTAAAGACATGGTTTGAGAGATGTACCAATGCACTATAGAGATATCCAACAAATTAAGTATATGGACCTGTATAATACCTCTTTTCGACCAAAGCAGTTCCAGGGCCGGTTTGGAGCCGGCCCCTAATCTTGAACCAGTTCTTTGCTTTTTGACTGCTAAAGAATTGACTCTTGGCCGGGAAAACTGGTTCCAGACTGGTTTACTGGTCTTGAACCACAAATCAACACGTCAGGGGCTGGGGGCGGGATTATCATGAGACCAACTAAAATGTATCATTCATTTAATTTTATTTGCTAAAGTGCAATGTGATTGATACGGGCTAGCACTAATGGGCAGGCTACTGCTTAGCTTACAACAAAGTCGAACATTAACATCTTACATTCAGTGTTGATAAGAACGTAATCGCCGTCCATATCGATCAAGACGAGCAGCACAAATGTGTTGCACCAGTCGTGTTTGGATGCCAATGTAGGCTTGCAAGGCAGGAGCAACCTAGTTCTATCTTTGTGTCTGTATCTTGAGCTGCTGTGACGACTAAATTTCCCCACTGCAGATAGTCATAAGTCATATCTTATCTTATCTTATCTTATCTTATCTTAACGCATTTTATCTTATCTTATCTTATAGGTTCGCATTGGTCAGAAAAGGGTATAAGAGTCCAAATCCTGTAACAGGAAAATTGTTTTGACGGCAGGAATAATACTCTTTAGTTTTTCCTCTTTAGTTTTTCACTGCAAATTAACGCAAAAACAACTTGATTCACTCGCCTCTTGCAGATAGACTTGTTGCTCCTGGTGAAATGTCTTGTAATGTGTGACCCTCTGTTGCAGATGACTCATTTAATGTACAGACCACAATAACTTTAGTCTGCGTCCAGCACATCAAATGGCTGCAGGACTGGATGGCTGCTTGACTATGCTGCCTCTACATCTCTGTCTTCCTGTCCTGTTCACCTCTGTCATATTGTTTGTGAGTTTTTACGCGTTTTGGACTGGTTGATGGCAAATTTCATTGTACTACCCTGTGCAATTACAATAAAAGCTTCTGATTCTGAACATAGAAAATTGTGTCATCTGCATAAAATTTAACATTTTATTATGCAGTTTTCCCAGTTCACTGCAGAATCACTACCTAACACTTTAGATTTGAATGATGCCATCACACTTTACTCAAAACTTGATTAAAACTTCCTTCATTTTCCCCCAAGAAGGTTTAACTGAAGGCCGGTCAATAAAATAATCTTATAGTCTCTTATTTTAATCTGATCCCCTCCATCTATTACTTTTCTTCACCACCGAACTAATCTCTCTCTCCTTTTTCTTTCAGTCTCTCTCGTTATTTCTCCTTCCTCTCTGTCTTTCTGTCTGGTTGTTGTTTCAGAACACACTTGCAGTGTAAAAAAGGCACAAACAGGAAGATCCTCCTCTCCTCACTCTGCTCCTCCTTTTCATTGTCGTCTTATTTTACACTTCTTCCTCCCCCCTCTTCTTTTTCTGTAACCTCCTCATATCTCTCCACTCCTCTTCTCATTATGCACTCTTTAAATCCAACAGTCATCCCTCTTTTCTAGCTGAGCACCGGAGAGGGATTAAGACTCCACAACGTGTGTGTGCGTGTGTGATCCTTACCCACTCTACCTGAAGCTTAAATCCATTTTACTGATACAACATTGAAACCCATGAATGTTTCATCCTCAGAGTCGCGATCTAACTGAGAGATAAAAGTTCCTCAGATCTTCACTGATGTTAAGAGTTTATTTCCAGGATATTTAAATTCTTTCTTTTTGCAGAAAGGGGGATAAATGTATCTATTGATAAATGAATAAAAGTCTGTAGCTACAGCACAGTAGTGCCCCCTGTCTGTCTGTCTGTCTGTCTGTCTGTGTGCTGACAGAGCCGACTTGGTTCCTGGTTCCAGTGTTGCCTTGCCAAGTGTCTGTTGGGAAAAAGCTCCTTGATGGACTTGTTCATTGGTTGACCTCCAAACTGCTGATCCAACAGCTCCTTATCTGTCTCTCTCTCGCTGTCTCTGAATCTCTCTTGTCGTTCTGTTCTCCTTTTTTTTGGGCTTTTATTCCCTCTCTCTTTTTCTTTTCCACATGGTCAGGTAGGAGTCATTTCTTAAGATAAAAAAGCTGATTAGATGCTTTTACTTCTGGTCCTAAAGGGAGGACCAAATATGCATCACTCTGATCATTTTTGGAATTTTACTATATACAGTCAACATTACTTGGGCTGCTTAGCTAGCTAGCTCTATGTCTTTGCTCGGAGGATAGTGAACAGCATCTCTGGAGCAGGCGGCTCTGGGTCTGAGCAGGGAGGCAAACCAGGAAGTGCCTTAAGCTGCATTCTACCGAAAATTCCAGCAGGGGGCGCTAAGTTTGGCTGCAAAAACATTTCTGTCCATTCATTTTAGTGCAAAATGAGAAAACTTCTCACTTGATCTATTACCTCAGACATTTTTTTTAGGACAACAATATAGTCTCAACCGCTAGAAAAAAAAAATCTTCCTCAAGACAATTTGATGTTAATAGTTAAAATAATGGCCCCATTTAAAAGAAAATAGAAGATAAAGAATCATACGATTTGGGGAGTGGCCACCTTTGATTGACAGGTCACTAACAAGGCGAGCCGTTATCAGGAGGGAAGCAGAGCAATGTGTATCCACGGCAATGTGTCAATAAAGTTATATATAACGTTATATAGATATAAAAAGGACGTTTAGCGATTTGGTCTCATAACTTTGACCCTTTCACTGTATTTTCACTTATTTGAATGTTTTTTCAGTAAAAATGTCTTGTTCAGCGTTTGGTAGGACTAACAGACACTCCAAGGAGTCGCTGTTTAGTTTTATGAGGTAAGTTACTTACATTTTGTTTTTGTTTTTTGCTAGCCAAAACTAACATCCCAGTTAATGCTCCAGTTAATGCTAACATGAATTAGCAGTGACTTCTCTCAGTCAGGTTGAGGTGTAGAGAGGCTGTAGTCAGTGATAAGATCACGATGAACTTTTACAACTCAATACTTTGTCCAAATCTGGCATAGAAAGCACATTGCTTTTGCCAGAAGAGTGACAACTTTCTAGCCGCTAAATGAACACTTTGAAGTTTTGAAAACTTTCATACAAAATTAGTCTACAATTACAAACAAACACTACAGGAGGACTGAAGATTGTTCAAAAAAGCAAAAAGAAGTTAAAAAAGGGATAGAAATATCTTATCTAAAGCTTACATTGATGAGGCAGTTAGTACTAACCAATCACAGCACATTTTAAGGGTTTTATCACACAGAAGTGGGCGTTGTTTTAGAGATTTGTTTCAAGTGCGTTATAAATAAAATGTATTATTATTGCTATTAATTTCATTACTCAGACCAAAACAATGATACAGAGACCCTTTAGAGAAAGTGGTCTTGGTCTGGAGCGGTCCAGTCCAGGTGGGAACTTGGCTCCTGCAGCCTGATGAACTTTACATTCTGGGATGCTGATGAGTGAAATCAACTGAACTGAGGTCTAACCTGGACTAGCCACCAAGCATCTTCAAGAACCTTCCTCATCTTTACTTTAATGCTCTCATGTGACTTTCAGTGATGCATTTTAGTTTTGCTTAAAACCGACCCACGTTGACCAACTGATCCACTGATTCAAACCAGAACAAACCAACTAAAAACACTCTATGAAAGTCCACCTTTATGTATATTTCTCTTTGAATCCACCTACCGTAACGTCTCTCTCTTTCATTCCTGTCTCTCTCTTCTCTTTGTCTTTCTCTCGGTCAAAATCTGTCTTTCCTGCTCTCTCTCTATCTGTTCTTTCTTTTTTTCGTTCACTTTCTGCCTCTCTCTCTCAATCACTGTCTGAGGCAACCGGACTGTAATCCACCCTTCCTGCTCAATAGTGAGAAACTATCGACTGTGAACTGAATGTGTGTTTGAGTTTGTGTGTGTGTGTGTGTGTGTTTGTGTCTCACCCCGATTGCTCGGTCTTCTTTGTACTGGAGGAAGGCGTTGGCTGTTCCTTTCTTCGCCATGCGGATCCGAGCCATGCGCACTTTCTGTTGGACAGAAAAACACAGGAGAACAGCAGCGTCAGCACATCTCTCTCTGTCTCACACACACACACACACACACACACACACAAACACACGCACATACACACACGCACGCACACACACACACACACACACACACACACACACACACACACACAGAGTATGGGAGCATACAGTGTATGGGAGCATTAAGGTTAAAGTGAAGCCAATCAGACTTCATCTGTTGCTGTTGAAGAAGATTGTTTTCTGTAAAGCTCCAGTTTCAGATGAGACTCTTTTAGCAGGTGGATGAAGAAATAAATACAGCAGCTCTGACTGAAAATGTAACTTAATAAGGAAGACCATTCAAATGTGCAGCAGGTTAATATCTGATGGTCATCATTATTTTATTTGTCAGGAAACAGCTATCCAATTCTCTGTAGTTAACGAAGTGAAGAATACAAATTCTCAGCGGGCCTGAAGTGCTGCTATGGCTGAAAAGGAACAGATCGTTAAACAACAATATTAAATAATTCAATAATAGTTTATTGCGGTTTAACATGAAACGTTTGTTCTAACAATAAATTATGTGAAACGTGAAATGTTTCAGGCTAAAATGTGAAAATCTATCGTTGTAACATAAAATATTCCATGTTATAAGGTGATTGTAACTTTAATTGATTAATTACATTGTTATACAATTTTGAGAAAAACATTAATAATAATATTTGAATACATCAAAGTGAGAACTCTATTGGAACATACAGCCCTGATTTAAAAAAAATCTATAACATAAATAAAATATAATTTGTTAATCCGTTCTGACATATATTCTGAAGTCTAATTTTAATGTTCATACTTCTAAACTTTTTTTTGAATAAACGCGTCCCAAGTTTTTTGGTATCAGGGTTGTAATAATGCAACATTTCATCTGAAAATTGTGATACATAGCATATTATTATGCTTGCAGAGAATGGATAAATGAATGAATATGGCTCATTTACTGGATTTGATTAAGTTCTAGTTCACGCACTAATTACTGACATTTACCTTTTCATTCAAGTCCTTGTTGTTTTAAAATGTTTACATTTTTTGTTTTTAATTAAACCAATACTAAAATGTAACACAGATCTTTGTATGATTTTATACTAAATGTAGTTTTTACTTCTAGCTGAGTCAGCAGGTTTATAGGGGTTTATAGTGTGGATGCTTAAGACTCACATTAGTTACAGCTAGCATACACTGAATTACAGTTTCCAAACAGTTCCAAACAAAACTACAGTGCACAGTGAACACCAGGTTTTTCACAGAACAGTGAAACCTGGTGTAGAAATTGCAATAATAAATTGTAGATTAGGTATTTTGCTGATGTACTATTTTACTGATTGAGTTTTAAGTTCTACAGTGTAATAAAATGAGGAGAATTCGACCTGCTGCGCTCTCATCTTGTCAGCTCTCTGGTTCTGGTGGTAGATCCGGCTGAAGTTGGACACGATGACGGGCACAGGCAGAGCGATCACCAGCACACCGCTGAGTGAGCAGATGGAGCCGAAGATCTTTCCTGCGATGGTGTTGGGGACCATATCACCATACCTGCAGCGAGGAAACACAGTCACATCATCAGCAAACAAACTCACCAACAAACTTGCATCTGAGCATGTCTATGGAGCAGGCTGACAAAGAAACTAAAAAGGACTTCCTTCTTAACTCAAGCTCTTCCTGGGGAACGCCAAGATGTTGCTATGACAGACATGTGGTCTCTAGGTGAGGACATTTATCCACCAGTTATGAAGTTGTGACAACAGTGATGTTAGCGATTATAGCAGACATTAGGTTATAGGTTATAGGTTATTATAGCAAGTCATTAGGATTTAAATCCAAAATATTCCTCCGCCATCTTCTGGTCGGTCAACTCTCCATCCATCCATCCATCCATCCATCCATCCATCCATCCATCCATCCATCCATCCATCCATTCATCCATTCTCGTCCGCTTATCTGGGGCCGGGTCGCAGGAGCAGCAGGATAAGCAGGGCATTCCAGACGTCCCTCTCCCCAGCCACAATGTTCATCTCCTCCCTCCACCGTGTTCTAGGTCTACCCCGGGGCCTCCTACCAGTTGGACGTGCCCAGAACACTGTAACGGAAGGCGCCCAGGAGGATCCTTACCAGATGCCCAAACCACCTCAGCTGGCTCCTTTCGACGCGAAGGAGCAGCAGCTCTACTCCGAGCTCCCTCCGGATGTCTGAGCTCCTCCCCCTATCTGTAAGGCTGAGCCCAGCCACCCTACGGAGGAAACTCATTTCAGCTGCTTGTGTCCTCGATCTTGTTCTTTCGGTCACTACCAAAAGCTCATGACCATAGGTGAGGGTTGGAACGTAGATGGAGCGGTAAATCGAGAGCTTTGCCTTCAGGCTCAGCTCCTTCTTCACCACGACCGTCCAGTACAACGGCGGCATCACTGCTGATGCTGCACCAAACCGCCTGTCCATCTCACGCTCCGTTCTACCCTCACTCAACAAGACCCAGAGATACTTGAACTCCTTCGCTTGAGGCAGTATCTCTCTCCCCACCCAGAGGGGGCAGTCCACTGTTTTCCAGCAGAGAACCATGTCCTCAGACTTGGAGCTGCTGACTCTCATCCCAACCGCTTTGCACTCGGCTGCAAACTGCCCCAATAAGTGCTGGAGGTCAAATCTGCTGTGGATATTTTCACTTTCACTGTTTTATTTACAATTTTAAAAAAAGAAGGCAAGAAAGAAAAGCCAGATGACAATGTGGATGCTGGGCAAGTAATATTATCAGCCTGAATACCATGAAACACAGACAGCCGTAGCAAGCCTAACTGTAGGAATTTGTTCCACAGACTGTATAAAGTATGGACATAGTCTCCGTGATGTCACTGATAGTTTTCTGAAGTGTCAAATGCATGTGGGCAGGCTGCTGTCATGAAGAAAAAGTATACAAAAAAACGTAGAAAAAGAGAAGTAATGCTCTGGTCTGGAACTTGTATTTTCTCCACTGCTACTGGGCGGGGAGGAGAGGAGGTGGATGGTGTCAACCAGGAGACCAGGGTTTTTGGTGCTTTTGGTGCCTAAACTGTGATGCTTAAAATGGTGAAAATCACATTTTAATAAAGTGTTGCGGTCATTTATCCTTTGTCGAAGGATATCATACAAATCATGCTGCAAAAGTTTCCTTAAAAAATCTTTCCAAGCTGTAAACATGTTTATTTCCGCTCTAAAGTTGGGCATTTTAGCATTTGGGTCTATGGGGATCTCTCAAACGGTCAGTTAAGGAACTGCAGTTTTTGGCATTCTCAATGGCTTCTCTTTTCAGTCTCGTAGGTTGCTGCTTGGTTTTTGGACGCATCCAACCTCTAAAGGGTTAAAATTAAAAATTCTCATTAAAACAGATGAACACGCTGCCCTCAAGTGGTCAAAAAAATCACTTGATGAAGCTTTAAAATTTTCTACTATGTATTCAAACACAGCATGTAGAAAAGCTTGTCAAGAAGAAGATGATTTTCTTTTTGCTGCAACAAAACTACAGAACAAAAACAGTCACACAAGAAAACAAAAGACAGATGGATGGATGTAACTGTAAATGCTGTGCAAGATATTACTGTCTCCTTGCTGTAAGGCTGCTGGTGGCGCACATACATACACACACACACACACACACACACACATAGACACACACACACACACACACACACACACAGGTTGTTGGTTGTTGCCTCTTACAGCCTTCACCTCTCATCGTACAGAGCCATAAATCACAGGTAGAGAGACGAGGAAGACGGGGAGGACGAGGAGATTGGACGGTGGGCAGGAGGCCAGGACGGTTTGAGAGCAGAAAACTCTTAACAGCTGCTGAGCCACATTTTACTGTAACAGCTCCAACTGTGAGGCTTCATTTTTATCGTTTGTTTTATGTTTAACTACGAGCAGCTGATCCCTGCTGATATTTTCAATGTTGAACAAAATATATCTGTCTTTATAGTCCCTTTATAGTAATCTAAGATAAAAAATTTAATAAAGGCTTATATCTACAGTAGATATCAAACATAGAAAGTGTAATATGTGTAATTAAATCTTAGTAATTTCTTATTTCTTCTTCTTCTTTTTTTATATTTGAAATTTACATTTGTTTGTATATCATGTTCTTCATACTTGCAGCATTCCTGAAAATCTTGTTTTACTGTGAGTAACTAATCATGATAAAATTTTAATAAAAAATAAGGTGAATAACTGGATTAAAGAATAAAGGAATTAACCCTTAGGAGTTTGGGGCTATTTTGATGGGTTTTGACTCTTTTTCATTCTGCCCGTATAAACAACTTAAAAAAAATGTTTATCAATCCATGCTGGTATACATTTTTTCAGCACAACCTCACCAGATTATTATTTTGTAATTTTTGACTTACTGGATCAACATTTTGAACACAAAAAAATACAAAAAAGACACACAAAAACATAAAACACACAAAAAATTACAAAAAACATACACAAAACACACATAAAAACACAAAAAATACACAAAAAACACAGAAAAGACAAAAAATACAAAAAACAGAAAAAACAAAAAAATATGAAACACAAAAGATTGCATTAAAAATACTGAATGCACACTGCAAAATCCAATAACATCTCTGCAAAAAACTTCAGTAATATGTTATACTTGGTCAAGGTGGTTTTTACCTTTGCTGAAAAAGAGCTGACGTGCTAAATGGCACATGGAAACTTCTGGAAAAGCCAAAACTTATTAGCTAAGCTGACAGCAACTCAATCAGTTTGGAAAAGAGAGAAAAGGAAAGAAAGATGTGAATGTATTTAATGTATATGTGTAGGTAGGTGCAGATGTATGGCTTAGCCCTGACTGTATGTGTATATATGTATGAATGCAAATCTAAAAGTTATTAAGGCAGATTTCTTGTTTCATTTTTAAGAATGACTATACCTACAGTATATGGGTTATTTTAACTTTCCTGATAGTGGTTAGATTCATTTTTTTTCTCGATCGGTGTCCGTCGCACGGTGGAATTAAACTCTTTTATATCTGAATATGCAAATGCTGTGAGACCGTACAGTAAATCAGATATGCAGGTAATGAAGTGCAGCTCTGTGCCAGTGTACCTGCTGCAGTGGATTATGTCTGAGTCCTTCAGAAATAAGGCCATGACCCCGTCTGCTCAGTTAATACTCATATCGGAATATCTGAGAGGTAATTTACTTTTTTTTTACTTTGAAGCTAATTTCAAAGTTGCGCAGCGTCACCCTGCGAACACGTGTTTCATAATGAATCTTCTGTCATTTAAAGTCGATTCTCGTCTTCTAAAAAAACAAATCCCACCATTAAATGCATTTATAAACATTATGCATTACTTTTACATGCATTCATTTAATTCATGGGATTATTCTCTGCTGACAGATTTGGTTTTTACCTCTGATCCAAATCCTCCATAAGCTCCCTTTACATTTCATATTATTTATATTTCCCCCCGGTGGAACAGTCAACGCAACCACCAGTAGCTGAAGATCCTGCAGGTCAGTCGGCTGATGAGACTGACAGAATGGGGAGCTCATGAATAGGCGGAGACTTGGTGGTGGTGGGCAGGTGGAGAGGCTAAATTTATTTTGGTCTACATGTTTTGCTGTTTAATGTCCCTATTTTTTTCCTATGTCCCACCCATAAATGCAGCAGCTATAGGCTTCTTACTGGTTTTAACAGACAACTGCACATTACTCTGATTTTAGCTTCTCTTCAGTGGCTCCCTGTTCGTTGTAGAATTGATTTTAAGATTTTACTGATCACTTTGAAAGCACATCAGGGGCTGGCTCCAAGCGGCATTTCAGAGATATTGACACCTTATGAGCCGGCCGGCAGCCTCAGGTCCTCAGGCCCCGGGTCCCTTCTGGCTGCTCCAAAGTCCAGGCTCTAAACTAAAGGTGAAAGGGCGTTCACCATCAGGGCCCCTCGACTCTGGAACGCCCTGCCTGAGGACCTGAGGCTCGCTCAATCAGTGGATTCTTTTAAGTCTCTTTTCAAAACACATTTTTACAGACTTGCATTCATATAATGTTAGTCTTTCTAACTTGTGTGGTATGTGTATATGTATATATGTGTTTGTGTATGTGTGTGTATATATATGTGTGTGTATACACACACACACACACACATATATATATATATTTTTTTTTCTTCATTATTGGTTTCTTGTTTTTGCAGGAGTTTTATTCATGCTTGTTCTGTCAAAGCACTTTGTGAACACTGTTTTTAAAGGTGCTATATAAATAAAGGTGCTATATAAATGAAGGTATTATTATTATTATTATTATCATTATTATGATTATTATTATTAATATGATAATTATAAAACCATGTGTAAAATAGTCATTTTTTGAGATATCTTCATCACATTTGAACTGGGAGTGGGTCATATTTTATACTTTGACCCCATTGCGTTTTCCAGCCCATAAGTAATTATCTGCAGGCCTGTATTTACAAAAAGTTTTCAGGCAGACAATAAAAAAAATGTGTTTCAACTTCCATCACTCAACAACAGCAGTTTACCGTTATTCTGACTCTTTGGGAGTAAACTCCAATGTTACTTTTCACATGTGACCAAAACCAGATTTACTCTAAACTATTCAAGAACAGCTTTCAATTTACATTTTCAATGTTTTTTTTAGGTATTTCAAGGTTAATTTGCAGGAACACTAAGGGGTTAAAAAGTGGATGGCAATGATGGCAAACCAAGGCCAAATCGTCAGTATGGTATGGTTATGGTAATGGAGCCCTGCTAAGGTTGAGGAAACAATAAAGTAAATTCATGGTTGACTATAATGGATCAAGGTTTGACTGTTTGCAAGATGACTTTAATAGAAGTGAACACAAATCAACAACTTTTTTTTTTTTTTAAGAATAAAAGTTCTTCTACTCTATTTTTATTTTTTGTGATAAGCATAAACTTCTCTGCTCAAGCTGCTGATTTGATATTTTTGATATTTTGTTTCATTTTGACATGGTTTATCCTGACTTTTTCATGTGACAAAGTAGAATACTCCAGATAATTATTATTTAAGTACCAGTACATAAAAAAGGGAGTAAATTTAATCTGCTACTTCCATTCCTGAATACAAGTGATGGTCAGTTAATGGGCTTAAACATGCAAAACCACCAGTGCAATGCCTTGAGACCTCATTATTTGCTAAGTTTTAGTTTTAATTTGAATTTGAATGTGTTGGGATCTGTTAGAACTCTGTGTGATGACAGCACTCAGGTCAGTTTTACCGGACCTCGGGCATCCTCAGTGGGGAGCGATATTGGCAGCTGGGAGCAGATCAATGGGATAACAGAGAGGGCCGAGTGGAACAGAAGTCATCTGTAATTGTTGGCGAGAAGTGCTCGGAGGAATCGACGGAGGTGTCAGACTGTGGCCAAACAGCCACGATGAATCTGTGCTGGATCACTGACTGAACCCAGAACATCAACTGGACCTAAATCTTGATCCAGACACCCTCATATTTTACTTACATCATTTCTCCACAAACTCATCTCAGTTACTTAGAGTTTGAATTTCAGGTCACAATTTTTTTTAAATGAGCAAACATTGTGACACTAGCTGTGTGTGGGCAAACATGGGAAAACTAAACCACTAAATCTCGAAAATATTTTAATCTCTCAACAAGTTAATAAAGAGGTTACATTCATTTTTGCCTTACAAAACAGTTAAAACAGATGTCCAGTCGAATAAATCTGTCCACTTCAGCAGCTAAAGACGCTCAGTAGCTAAAGTACTAACAGTTCCATTTAGGTTAGCTATGATGGCTTGTTTGGGTCAGATAGCAACTAAAACACCTTGATTCGGTTTAACTAATAGGTCATTGAGACTAAATTAAAACTAAAATAGTTGGTTGAGGTTTAAATTGTTTTAATTTAGGTTAGCTAACAGGTCATTTGGGCAGCAAAAACAGTTTAATTCAAGTAACGGGTAACATTAGCTAAAACAGTTAGCTTACTTGTAGCTAACAGGTCAGTTTAGTGGCAACTCTTAATTACTGGTGTGGCTGAAGGTTATCAGGTTATCTAATGGAATTATTTCACTAGTTGTAGACACAACTTTGTGTTAAAGCTATTAAGATATAGGATCACGTGTGACATCATCTTTTGACGAGTGGCATATGAAAAATAAGGTCAGACATCTGGAAAAAAAAAAAAAGATGTCGCCCCACTAAAAGACAAACAAAGAATCAGACAGGACGGTTTTTATGGTCTCTCTGACATTACAGTAAATATGTGTGTGTGTGTGTGTGTGTGAGAGAGAGAGAGAGAGAGAGAGAGAGAGAGAGAAGAGAGAGAGAGAGAGAGAGAGAGAGAGAGAGAGAGAGATTTTGTGCGAGTTGAAAGCCAGTACTGATATTACAGATATTAACCTCCAATAAAATATACTGCCAAGTTAACCAGAATAAAATATTTTGGGCTCTTAACTTTGTACTCTCTGTGGTTTTCAAAGAGAATAGAGGAAAGAGGAGAGACAAGAAGGAGCAGGAAAGACAGGAAGAAAAAGGAAAGCATGGTAGGTTGTTTGTGTGAGTGTGTGTGTGTGTGTGTGTGTGTGTGTGAAGATTCAAGATTGCATCAAGATTCGTCTGATGATTTTTGTGTTACGGACAGAGGTACTGCTACTATGTTTGTAAATGTTACTTTAAGTCTGCAGAACCAACTTCTATTTATGACCAATCTATGAAAACAATAAGAAAATAGAGGTAAACAGAAGAGTTTTAGGGGTAAAGATGTCTGGCTGTGTGGTTGGATGTCAAAACGGGATAGTGGTGTTCATTCTTATCAGTTACTTCGTCAAAGACCCTTGAAGCTAGACATTTATGGTTGTAAGCCATTAAACGGGCGGACTGGTCTGAAGAAATAATCTGAAATTCTCATATTTACACAGTGCTCATTTCATACACACAGCTCAACTTTTAATATCTGTGCAGCTATAGCCTGTGATGATTAGCTCTAAACAATCACATATTATATTATATATATTTAAGAAATTCTGATGATTTCAGGGTTCCAGTCCGTTCATTTAATGGCTCGTAACCATAAACATCTCCGTCTAGCTTCAAAGGGCATTTTTGACAATCCATAAGAATGAAGGGCAGTTTTTCTTTACTATTTCTGTTTTGACATGCAACAGCATAGCAAGACATCGTTACCCCCTGAAACTCTTCTATGCTCTCTATTTTCTTATTGTTTTCATAGATCGGGGCAGCTGTGGCTCAGTTGGTAGAGTGTTCGTCCAGTAACCTGAAGGTCAGTGGTTCGATCCCTGACCATGGCAGCCTACATGTTGAAGTAGCTTGAGCAAGATACTGAACCCCAAATTGAATGGTGGCAGGTGGCACCAGTGTCCCCTGGTAGCCTCGGCCACCAGTATGAATGAATGAGTGTAGTGTAAAGTGCTTTCGATATAAGCGCAGTCCATTTATATCGCATTTGTTTTCCTCTGAGTTTCTGCCAGTGATGTAACCGTGACGTCTACTCCAGACTGGTCGATGGAAGATAAAACTATAGCTAAAGCTATAGCTATAGGTTAGCCAATAGTTCAGCTATATTTCAGTATATTCCGACAGCTCGGAATTTATGAATAGTCCAGTTTGTAGCTCTGGAGCTTGAAGTGACTACGAACCAATCTTCAGCCATCCTAACAGTTCATTGTGTCTTTTCTGGTCTTATTTCCCTGAGAAAATATCAATGAACCAACATCAGAAGTTCCATATTTTAAACTTTTCATGTGCAAATGAACAGAACATAGTAATTCAGGGCAATAACCATAAAACAAATGAAGGGCAAAATCATAAACTTTCCACCTCATGGTGCAGTAGAAGATGACAGAGAGGCAGCGTGAAGCTGCTGACAGCGCTGTGACTACAGCTCAGAATGTAAATGTAGATATAAATGTAAATGAATGAAGCTGTGACGGGCAGACAGCCGAACGGAGCATCTGCCAGCTGTTAAACTGGCACAGTGCAGCTGGAACATCAGCCTCATTAGCCTGCAGTTTATGGACCCTGGGCTTCATTAAGTTCCACAGAAACAGCCCACACTCTGCAGTTATGTTCATCAGGTAACACCACCTGATGAACACCCTCATTATCAGCTGTCAGTCAGCAGCCTGAACTCATTTCTTCATCCAAGCAGCAGGATTTCATTACAAATGTATTCTATCTATCTATCTATCTATCTATCTATCTATCTATCTATCTATCTATCTATCTATCTATCATCCATCCATCCATCCATCTATTCATCCATCCATCCATCCATCTATTCATCCATCCATCCATCTATTCATCCATCCATTCATCCATCCATCCATCCATCCATCATCCATCTATTCATCCATCCATCCATCCATCCATCCATCCATCTATTCATCCATCCATCCATCCATCCATCCATCCATCCATCCATCTATTCATCCATCTACCTATTCATCCATCCATCCATCCATCCATCCATCCAGATTTTAATGGATTTTGACTTGATAATTGGATAATTTGAAAAAATGCTTATTCCACAAAACTAATTTATTTCTATTATTTCTGTCCAAAATCGTCCTAGTTATTCAAAACTTTTTTCCCTCCAAAATTGTCATTGAAACCTGGCAAATTAGCAAAAACAAAAAAAACACCACAAAATATGGGAAAACACCACAATATGAACCACAGATAAAAGGAATTACTTCACCCACAAAATGATCTAAGCTTACAGGTAACTTTAGCAGGAAAAATAATTAGGTAACAGGCCAAGTAATTCAGTTGAACTTATGTTACAGTTTCTTAACAAGTCAATTCAGCAGCTGAAGAAAGCTGGGTTCAAGACAGCCAACAGGTCAAGGAGCAGATAAAAGCCTTTGGTTCTGGTTACCTAACTTATATAACTTAGCAGCTACAACAGCTAGTTAAAAGGTCAGTTTTGTGGCTAAAGTAGTTCAGTTACAGTTTTTTTTCAGTCGCTTTGGTGCATTTCTCACATCACATTTACATTTTCACAACACTTAATGCATTTCTTAAAACAATTAGTACAAACTGCAAAACCTAGTTGATAACCTGTAAAAGCGTGTCACTTGCTCAAAATGGATCATAGCTCATTCCTCAAAAGCAAGTATTCATGTGAAAATGCTCCAGACAGCACTATATACTATTTACACAGCCATTTGAAAACTACAGTAAAGTTACACATTACTGTATTTAGTGGGGTAACTGAGTACAACACACTGAATATGTATGTTTATATTTACTGCATATGCTCTTTGCAATTCTAATTTGTTTACAGCATTGTGCAAAAGAAAAAAACACCCTATTTCAAACAAACATGGCGTCCCTTTGGGTCGAGCTGTGACAGTCCAGTGTCACAGTGTTGTAGAAATGGTCCACACTATGTCCTGCTGGTTCATATATGTTGTAAAGTGTTTATGGTTTATGGATTCAGCTCTGAGGGATTGTAGAGAAGTGGCTTATCATTGGTTCAACTAATGCTTCACACAGCCTTCTCATCAGGGAAAGCTGAGCTTCACCTGAGAGAAATTATTCAATTCCGGACACATTTTCAGTAAAAAAAAAAAATAAAGATTTTTAAAAATGTATAAAATTTGCTTGACAGATTTTGACAACTAGTTCAACATTTTGACTCAAGCAATGAAATAAGGACTTAGTTTTATATGGAGTTACTTTTCAGCATTCACAAGTATAGTTAATTTAACGGACATGACATAAGCAATGATAATGTTATAAAACAGCAGGGAGTTGTATGAAAGCACTTGATGACTGTCCAAAAGTATTTGTAATTATTTGGAAGGAATGAGAAACTGATACTATGTTGTGCATAAATGACTAAATGTTGTGGAGGTTGAACTAACTGTTGTGCAAATGTTAATAATGATGTGAGAAATGCACCAAAGCAACTGAGAAAAACTGTTAGATTAGGTTTAGGTATTTTAGGCACACACACACACACTGAAACAGCCAGTAGTAAACAGGTTGTTTTACCCATCGACAACCCTCCGGTTACAAGCCGGAGTCCTAAACTCTAGGCCACGGATCAGAAAGATTAGGATTTGTATAAGATAAACTGATTGGAAACTGGAATCTGATTCAATAAATTGATAATTCCAGCAAACCATAACTTTTTAAAGTATAGATTTAATGAGTATTGAATTGAGACGGAGCAAAAAAAAACAAAAGAGTCGAAAAATTGACCATTTTTTCCCAAAGGTCAGATTCACTGTGGTGTTATTCTGCCGTGTTGTACATATTGAACAGGTTATTCTCTCCTCAGACGTGTGTGTCCCTGTCAGTCTAATTGATCCTATAATAGCTCAGCTCCCAGAGGACGCCACAGACTAACCTACATCGAACAGACTCAGTGTGACCTGACACCAGATCAGACACAGACACACAAAACCTTGAAACAAAAACTTTGTGCTACCTGGACACAGACATAATCCACCTCTCTATCGTTCCCGGTTGCTGGTTTCACTCTGAACCACGAGAGGGCCTCACCATGGTCCTCACTCTCATGTTGGTTCAGAGTGACCGTGAACGTTAAGTGCCTCAGAGAACGGTACATTAGCAGAGTGAAGCTGTAATTATTGATTCAAGGAACACTCCAACATTGAGGGAAAACCCTCTTGTTCTGTCTCCTACAGAGTCCGACCAGATGATGAGAGGGCAGTTTTATTACTGAGTCCACGATAAAAGTATGTGGTTAGCTTAGCACAAAGACTGGAAGCAGGTGGAAACTTCTAGCCTAGCTCCATCAGAGCCAAGCAATCGCTGTTTATTGTCCAATATTCAAGGTTGGTTGAATTACTTTTTTTGCATTTGAATCTAAATGTTGTAATGTAGTTTAATTAACCCAATGAGTGTTCTCAATGTGCTGCTTTTTATGGGATTATTATAGTTTAGAAAATGTGTTTATAGGTAAACTGGTTTTCTTTGCATTTTCGGTCCATGGAAAATAATTTAATTAGTTGCACCTGAGAAATACTAGCCTGGGTATACCCATACTGCCTTGCACGCTCGATTTCATTTCGAACCTGCAGGCAGTCTGGAAACGACAGCTGTTTCTTAGCCCTGTTTTAGGGTGCTTTCACACCAACACCAGTTGGTGCACACTCAACAGTCCATTCGAACCAAAAGGTCTTAGTACGGTTCGTTTTCGTCGGTGTGAAAGCATCAATCGCACTCGGGTGCGCACTAAATCAAGCGGACCGAGACCTCCAAAAAGAGGTGGTCTCGGTCCGCTTGATTCCGCACCAAATGCCAACCTTTGGTGCGGTCCCTCTGGTGAGAACGCGAACCTGGACCAACTCAGGTCTAAACGAACTATTCGAAATGCATCAATGCTTAATTTGCGTGCTGCCTCTATATTCCCCTACATTCATTCAGCAGCAGCGCAAATCGTGTTGTGACCTACCAACACATGGCTAATTTGAATATTCAAATTAGCCATGTGTTGCAGAAGCAGAATTGAGCATTTTAGTCTCAAAGTAGAGATGGGCTAGTCTGGCTATGTAAACATCAATTTCTGTCAATCTACATACGTCATCTGGTATAACTGATATGATTGACTTTTTCTGAGACAACACTTTACATCCTTTTCTTTAAATAGAGCCAATTGTATTTTACAGTGCGGTACATTTCCACTAAATCTCCTGGTTGGCCTTGAAGTTTAGATTTTATAAAAAAATATCAAACACAGATGGCCAATACCACACAAGCTGAATTAATAAAAACACCAAATCCCCCTTCAGGAGTCAGTTTCAGCCGTCAACCATGACATCACAGCCCCGTCTTATAGAATCAGACAACCAAACTGATCAGAAAATGAACACTTGACTAACTGACTTAACTGATTTGTCCTCTACTTTGAGTTTTTAGTTTGTCCCAATTTATAAATTCTACTGCAGCGTGCCAGCAGGAGGCGCTCCATTAGGGGTAGCCATGTCATAGATCTTTATTGACAAGCTCTGGGGTTTCCTGACAAATATCTGTAACACACTAAAATGTCCCCGTTTTAATAGTCAACAAGCAAATTGGTTTTTATCCCAAGCTGATGCTGACTTGATATTACAGAAGAAAAAAACACGTGTATATAAATTACAAATAAATACAAACACCTGCACAGAAACATGCAAATAAGAAAAACAGTGGCCATCAAAACAAGCTTTTCTTTTAAATTCCTGGACCTCTTATCAAACACACATTTTGGATTTGGATCACTTTTAATGCTATCGTACACACACTCTATCATTCTCACAACTATAAAGCATCCTGCTAGTGTGTGTGTGTGTGTGTGTGTGTGTGTGTGTTTTACTCTCAGACAGCAGCAGTAAATCTGCAGCAGCCTTGACTCTACAGCCAAACATTACACGCAATGCACCTTTAATGGACCGTAAATTAGCTTCTGCCGAGAGTGTGTGTGTGTGTGTGTGTGTGTGTGTGTGATGGAGCTAACTCTTCTGACCTAATGAACTTGGAATAAACACAGCTGTCAGTGTGTGTGTGAGTTTGTGTGTATGTGTGTATGTAATTACAGTAATTTTAAATTTGTTCACGTCTACAAAACGATGTAAACTTTGATTTTTGTGTCAAAAAAAAAAATCAATGTGAATGTTAAAGTGAGGTTTAAAAAGGATTCAAGATGTGCCTCCTCCTGTGCTGCCTCAGTTAGTGCGCGCAAAAAATAAAGGTAGAAGAAGAATGAAAAGGTCAAAGGTTCAACCAATTACAGCCCAGAATTCCCTGCAGGCCTGCAGCCTTTCAGCACACACACACAAACACAAAGCATGATGCATGTTAGACCTACTGACATTTCACAAACACTAAGCACTGCACTGTATGCTGTACATACAAACACACAATCTATAAATATACATATAAATATCCATACTCACAAAGTCACAATGAAGCCTGAATATATTTAACTCTTTCAGACAAAAATCACAACATTGATTAATCTTGTTCACTGACCTGAAGAATTTTACTGCGCACATACACGCACACACACACACACACACACACACACACTATGAGGGGCATTTTATGTCAGTGAACTATACTAAAACGTGTGTACAACGCCTATGCAATGACATCAAACCTCTAATGTAACCATGTAAATTCCATTCACTTTCAATGGACGAGCGTCACGTAGGCGTCCCTTGGAGTTCATCTATAAATTCTGCTTTCTTATAAACAATCCCGTATGAACCTGAGACTGTGTAACAGCTGATCTGTGTAGTAGGGGTGTGACGAGATTAAACTTCACAATATTTCTCGTCACGCTAAAAATCAGTCTCGCAAGATTTGTGAGTTATGCAAACTTCTATTTGTGACCTGTGGGGCAGTAAAATGAAAAGAAGAAGAGGAGGAGAAGGAGGGGAAGCAGCAGGCAGCCAGAATGACGTCGCAGGGGCCGACGGCTCGTTAAGAACAGTAAGAAGCGGCACAGTCCTGCTAATAGGCTAACAGTTAGCTCTGTAGCAGTACAGTATGTATGTGCTAACAGGCTAACAGTTAGCTCTGTCGCAGTACAGTGTGTATGTGCTAACAGGCTAACAGTTAGCTCTGTAGCAGTACAGTGTGTATGTGCTAACAGGCTAACAGTTAGCTCTGTAGCAGTACAGTGTGTATGTGCTGCTGTTGCAGGAGGTGTTCACTTAGCAATCTCTGTTTGTTTACAACAAGCACCGGACACTCTGTGCACAGTTAGCAATTAAAGATCTCTATGTTTATGATAATTAGCCATGCTGCTTTGTTTTGATCAGATGCTGATGTTGTGCAGTTAGCGACGGTGGCCACAGTTGAGTCTCCCTTGTTTAATCGTATGTGATCACGGTCTGTCGCTAAGTGTCCTCCAGAGTCTCATTAATCACTCTGGGTTTTTTTATTTTTTATTTATCTTATTTTAACTTTTATAAATTTTAATTTTAGTTTCAATATGTGGACGGAGAAGTTTATTAAAACCCCATGCCTACATCATGCATGTAAAGAGTTATAATAAAACATTTCAAAATGTATGTGCAACTCAGTTAAATAAAAGTCTGTTGGTCCAGTCATATATTCTAATAATCTCATCTCATCTCGTTCTCGTGAACCCGATATCGTGTCTC
The DNA here is from genome assembly GCF_030273125.1 of Centropristis striata. NCBI lineage: Eukaryota > Metazoa > Chordata > Actinopteri > Perciformes > Serranidae > Centropristis > Centropristis striata. The sequence continues at coordinate 12,463,278 of NC_081521.1, forward strand.
GTCTTGTCTCGTGAACTGAGAGTATCGTCACACCCCTACTGTGTAGATCTGCTGCAGAACATAGAAAATGAATCAGTGTCAGGTCCTGATGGTCCAGTGGACCTCATGTGTAAATGCACACAGCCTCTTCCTCAGTTTGGCGCCTGAGCAATGGCCCAGTCCTGATATGCTTTTATAGGCGTTACAGGTGTTAATGCGTGTGTGTTATTGTCCTAAAGCCAACGCTTCAGACGCCTTAACGTATGCACATTTGGACTGAAACAACCTAAACTGTCTCATCGGTCTCTCTTGGTAATACATGAACTGCTTTAATTGTGAAGCGAAGCAGCTGTTTAACTCAAAATTCGTCATCATAAATAAATAATTATTTGTACATTGAGACGAGCGTGCGCACAGGCGTCCGCTACGTTCACACGTGGCGCGACACCTGTCACCCGTCACCCCTTCATTATTTGGTGTACTCGCAATATGCGTGCCTTTACACGCGCATATTTATCATCTTTATGCAGGTGCAGGTGACACAGTTAAGGCGTCTTATTATAATTCGCTGGCATAAAATACCCCTCACACACACACACACACACACACACACACACACATAAAGCATGATGCATATTCATTCAATATCAAGCTATAGAATTTGGTTGCAACATAAAAACCTTGTTTGTTGGAAAATCCCTACTTATGATACACAGGTAAAACTCACACCTTAGTGCACACTCATAATACAAATACAAATACGAAAAAGAAACTAGCTCCAAAGTTCAACTAAATTTCAACGAGGGGAAACTTGGCATGTCCATTTTTAAAGCGGCCCAATGACCTCTGACCTCCAGATATTTTAATAAAAATGTGTTCCATGTCCACACGAGTCTTTACAGACATTTCCACTTTATGCTGATAACATGCAGTAAAATCTTATTTTGTGAATATTTCTGCATCCTGGGGTCCCTAAACAGTCTGTGAGCTGCATAAATCGGGTATCACTGGAAAGCTGAAACGCTTGTGGATTCAATGAGCCCAATTTTCTTCATGTGTGATGATGTTAGTGAGTGAAACTTGAGCTCAGTGTATAAAATGAGCTGCTGTGACCTCTAGGAGAATCACAGCCTCATGAAACTTTACAACCACAAACTAGAGACGTAGAACATTCATATTGTAATTGACAATAAGGGGGTTTCTTGGAAGTTTAGAAAAACAGTGCAATTCTTTCAGAAATCTCCAAAATGTTTTGAAACCAAATCACAGCATGGATTTTGGATATCCTTTTACCGTAATATTAGAAAAAGTTGCACTGTATTTATTACGAACCTGGTCTCACAGGAATCAGTGAAATAGCCACGGATTCGCTTAAATCAAAATCCGTGGAATAGCCACGGATTCACTCAAATTTCCATGAAACTGACACGGATTTCGCTACAATGCAAGTTAATGACAGGATATTTTTTCCTATTGGTTTGTTCCAAGTCACGTGACTTTCAAGGTCCCGGCGGTCAGAACAAAAAACATGACAGTTCTCATTTCTCTCATTTTTAGTGAAAAAAAATCAATATTTTGACTTGGATGGATTTTGATCACATTTCTAGCGAGAAATATATGTTTTATTTTCTAAATATTCACTCAGTGAATGTACATAATCACTTTGTACGTTGGAATAGCCACAGGATACGACTGTCATTAACTTGCATTGTAGCGAAATCCGTGTCAGTTTCACGGAAATTTGAGTGATTCCGTGGCTATTCCACGGATTTTGAGTTAAGCAAATCCGTGGCTATTTCACGGATTCCTGTGAGACCAGGTTGTTATTACAGTAAAGTTCTGGCAACCACAGCTGCCGTTTTTTTACCGTAAAAACAACAGGTTTTTTTTTTACAGTGTGTACGTATATACCTTATGAAAAGTGAGTGTTTTATGGAGTTGCAGACGTTGTAGTGGTCTGCATGTAATGTGCAAATTCTGTTATTCTATTATACCTCCTACGGGCACTGCACTAGTATTTTATAATAGTAGCGTAAACATGTGAGCCATCCTGCTGCAGACGTTTGACCAGCGGAGGTCAGTAACGACGCTTTCCTGCTACAGTTAAGTTACTCTTTAAAATGTCAGAGGTTGTGACTGTAGAATGGTGATTAAACCAGCTGTGTGTGTGTGTGTGTGTGTGTGTGTGAGCCTGGAGCTGCTAATGTTAAATAATGGATGGCAGCATTAGAGGGCTTGTAGTTGGTTTGTAGAGAGAGACAGAGGGAGGAGAAAGTTTATACTCTTTTCCTCTTTATCCCTCACCGCTCGCTCTATACATTTCCTTTATTTCCTTCCTCTCTCCTGCCCTTTCACTTCTCTCCTCTATCTCTCTCCCCATCTCCTGTTTCTCCTCCCCCCACTCCTCCTCCCTCCCCCTTTCTCTCGGGTCATTATCTGCATCTGCCGGAGCCAAGTCTCCGTCCTGCAGCAGGAGAGGAGAGAGGAGAGAGGAGGACACACCGAGTGGTAGCTTGACACAAAGCCAGAGGAGGAGAGGAGGAAGAGGAGGATGAAGGATGAGGGAGGTTGGGTGAGGACAGAAGAGAGGAAGGGCGGAGAGACGAAAGAGGAGAAGGAGAGAGACGAAGGGAGGTCAAGAAAGGGGAGGTGTACGCAAAGATAATATCTTGATCTGTATCTGTAAACTTGATAAGAAATATCTGGAGTCACAGCCGCCTGCTACACACACCTGAAATAGAGTCTGAAAAGCTTTTATTATTTCTATTTGTCATCATTAATTCAGTTAACTCTTTAATTATATATTAAACTGGTTGAAAACTTTCTCCACACTGCCAGGGAACAATAAATCAGCAGGAGAAATACTCAACGCTTTATTTATTCATGTATTTTGTTGCTCTCAAGGTTTAAAATATTGAGTCTAGAAATAGAAGAATTATGGTGTAATTTGCCCATTCAAATAAACATTTAGGATCTGCAGTGATCTCTAAGCCTCCTTTTCTTCTTCTTTTTATTCTGAGTTTAATGGTTTTCTTCTTCAGTTTATGCTCTTAAAATATGTATGAGTTCAGCTGCCTGCAGAAATACAAAATCAGATATTTGAACCGTCATGAAGCCAATAAGTTGTGCAACTGTGTGTGCATGAAACAATCTGCAGTAAACGTCTACTGCAAAATAAAAATGCACTCAGTTTGTGCATGCAGTTAATGTTCAGATGAAAATAAAGTAATAAATATTCTGTGACAAAAGTCTAAAACCTTCTTCAGCCATTTTCATGCACTTTTAATACTTTATCTCATCTATATGTTCTGTTTTCTATGCAGGTTTTTCTGCTATACATCAGAAGACTTTGAAAAGATTTGGAAAAGACTCCCAGAAAACTATCAGCTCACGCCTGCTCAGATCTAAAGACAAGTTTTTAGAGCATGGGTCTCAAACTCGCGGCCCGCGGGCCAATTGTGGCCCTCGTGACGATATTTTGTGGCCCTTACCTTGATATGAAAGTTTTAGTTTTATATAAATGGCACTTTACCGTGTTGTGTGGGGGAGGTCCCTTTAATTACTTTTTTTGGTAATTTTGTGTCTTTTTAAAATAATTTTGTGGGTTTTTTTTAAATAACTGTGTGTCTTTTTTAATAATTTTGTGTCTTTTTTGGTAATTCTGTGTCTTTTTTTTTGGTAATGTACCGTAATTCCTGTACCGTAATTCGAGAGCAGAAGAAGAAAAAAAACTTCCTGTCATTGATACGAAGGTCCGAACTATAAAACTATGTTTTCACTATGTTTTCACTGCGAAAGGTTGGGACCTTGGTTGGTTTGGTCCGGACCGAGACCACATATTTTGGTCTGACCAAATTTTGGTCCTTTGGTGCGGACCGTGGTCCCCGGCACCTTTCACACCTGGAATATAGGTTTGGATCAAACTGAAAAGTCCTAAAGTCCGGACCAAACCAGATAGATGTGAGAGCGCCCTAAGGTGTAAAAAGTCTCTTTTTTTGTTTCTGTCATGCACACAACACATTGTCCTGCCAACAGGTTCACATGGTTCCTCTGCAGGGAATGCACCAACAAAAGGCTGTAAAAAAGAGGAAGACTGCTAACATGGAACTGTGAATTTGTTTTTTTAAATAAAAGAAGTAAATGCTTGAATGAATTTCCCTCCACATTAGCAAAGACCAGAGGTGCTCATAGCTCTGACCTTCACTACGTTTTGTTGGGCACATTAACATGAAATTCCTTGAGCTCCCTAAGGTCTGGAAAGGAAAATCTGATTTCCCTGAAATCTCTTTTTCTCTTTAACTCTCTGGAGTCTTATAGGGCTATTTTTTAATCCTTTTCATGTCTTTTAGTGTCTTTGTGAGTCATTTTGTGTCTTTTTTGGTCATTTTTAGTTATTTTGTGTCTTTTTTTATCATTTTATGTCTTCTGAGGGGTTTTTTTTTGTCATTCTGTCTTCGCATTTTTTGGTCATTTTGTGTCACCTTTTAGTAATTCTGTGTCTTTTTTTGGTCATTTTGTGTCTTTTTTGGTCCTTTAGTCCAACATAAAATGTGATTTTGAATCTTTTTTTTACTTTCAAAACACTATCATGCTAGATAAAATTTTAAATGTTGCAAATGTGAACAAAGGTGTTAAATCTAACATATTAGAGGGTTCCACTCAGTTCTATCATTTTATACTAAATATATTTAAGCTTGTCTCCAGTTTTACTTATATCATCTCCCTTCTATGTGGTAGAAGTAGAAATATTAGGACCGCCCAGCTAATTTACATTTTGACACTGTTATGTCACAAAAGGCTCACAGAAATAAATAAATAAATGTAGAAATAATATAAATATATAGAATAGAATAGCCTTTACTGTCATTGTATATAATACAATGAAATTAGAGTGCAACTCCTATTGGTGCATAAAACATTTAAGAACAACAATACAAAAACAACTTAAGGACAATAAAGGTATAAAAGGTATAAATATACATACTATATATGTATGTATATACATACTTAATACATTTATAAATAAATAAACTAACAAATGATGATGTATTATCACTACCCATCAAGATCAATGAAATGCAACATAAAAGTAACAAACACATGAATGCATCAATAATTATTATACATAAATTAATATGTATACAGTCATGGGAAAAAAATATTAGACCACCCTTTTTCTTCAGTTTCTTGTTCATTTTAATGCCTGGTACAACTAAAGGTACATTTGTTTGGACACATATAATGATGACAGCAAAAATAGCTGATAAGAGTTTAATTTAAGAGCTGATGTCTGGACATTTAACATGGTTTTATTGATAATAACCAAATCATTATCAAGAAAACCATGGATATCAGCTCTTAAATGAAACTCTTATCAGCTTTTTTGTTGTTATCATTATATTTGCACCTTCAGTTGTACCAGCCATTAAAATGAACAATAAAGTGAAGAAAACAAGGGTGGTCTAATATTTTTTCCATGACTGTAATTCTGCATTATGAGTACTTTTACTTTTGGTACTTTTGCAGATTCCTGTCACTCAGATTACATATGAGGATTCTCTGACTGCAGAAAACTCTGAACTGTCCCTTTTAAAGCATGTGTGACATCACAGTGTGTCCCGCCAAACAACTAGAAAAACAAAAATGGCTGAATGGAGTAAAAATATGAGTCGTTCTTTCACCATGTGATGATGAGAGAGTCTGAGGAGCCTCTCAGAGAGTCATGTGACCCTCTGTGCAGCCCGAGTCAACCGTCATGATAAATAAAGGTTTTACAAAAAGGGGGGAACTCTCCAGAGGCCTGGGTCAGCCCGGTTATTCTGAGCCGCTCTCCCAGAACTTTTAAATATTTCATGGTCACGATTATGTCATCCTGCAGCGAGCTGCGATACAGAGACACAGAGAACAGCTGCAGGAAGTACTCAGATACTAATGCAGAAATAAAATGGAAATACTCGAGTAAAGTAGTACAGTACCTGGGGACTGTGAGAGACGAAAACAGGAATAAATAGACACAGATAACAACAGAAGCAATCATTTCTAAATGTGCCTGAAAGCAGAAGAACAGACGGTCGTCTGCTGCCTCCTGATTGGAGCAGATAGGACCTCATTAGTGCCGAGTCAGCCAATCAAAATGCACAGACTGATCCTTATCTTCCACCTGGAACAGGCGAGCCAGCCAATCACAATCTAATAGAGCGACAGGCAGCCAATGGTAATTAGTTTAAAGAGGAGAGCTGGAAGGACAATTAGAGTGCAGGTCAGAGGAGAAGAAGAAGAAGAAGAAGAAGAAGAAGTAGAAGAGATGTAAACTGCATCAGTAGTTTTATATACTCAAACTGCAGCTTCTTTAGTTTGTTAGTTTAACTTCATCTATTCAGGAGGTCAAACGTTCTTTTAAGAGAGAGACAAGTGAACAAAGACAAGATCACAACAAACACGTCCTCTGAGACAGACGGAGGACAGTAATGAGGACGTTTTGTTGGGTTTTGCCCCTGACACCTAACAGGACTGCTAGCTGCAGGGCTAACCAAGCTAACAGCACCTAGTGGTTGCTTTAGGAAAGAGTAAAAAATATATATTTATATATATATAACACTTTGCCCACAAGTCTCATGAATACTGGGGGGAAAAAGTTTACTTCTCTACATATTCAACTATTTCCATGTTTCCAACCTCTCCTGTCCTCTCCTCTCTGCTCTGTGTAAACAGCCTCTCCTGACCTCTCCTCTCTGCTCTGTGTAAACAGCCTCTCCTGTTCTCTCCTCTCTGCTCTGTGTAAACAGCCTCTCCTGTCCTCTCCTCTCTGCTCTGTGTAAACAGATTTTCAGTGAATATTTGTCATGTGACCGTTGGTCTCAGCAGAATCAAACATGGCTTCAAAGTGTCTCTGAGGAGCAGAATTTAATGTTTCTAACAGCATCCAGTTAGTGCAAACACTTTATTTTTGGACACATTTTAAATGACACCTGTAGAATAAAGAGATTCAGACAGAAATATCACAATTTTAAGCTTTGTTTTAGTTACTTTTTCTAATGGAAACGTTCACAACCAATGATCCGTTCAAGGCCCGTCAGAAAGTTCTAACTTCTGTCTTTCTGTGTATTTTTGGCGCTTTTTTAAAACAATTTTTCAACTCGCTGGTGGGTTTGGGATTCAGAGGGTTAAAAACTCATAACTAATAGTAGCCTCAGAAAAGTGCAAAAAATACAAATTCCAACATGCATATGTATAAAAAGTATGAAAGAAAGATAAACACCATGAACACCAACACACACACACACACACACACACACTTCTATCACGCAATAATTAAATATATAAATCTGGAGGATGCAGGATAAGCACGATGTTTTCATTAAAGCTTGTTTAATACTGGGCCAATTAAAAAAAAATATTGCCCTCATGAATGAGGCGGGTCTCACTCGCCGAAACGCCCCTAATCTGAATATGAGCCGCCCGGAGCGGTCTTTTGACTGGACTTTTCTTGGCCCGATCAAAGAGCAGGGCCATTTTTCTCCCCTGAAAAAAGCCTGCTTGCAGAACGAGGTGCACAGTAGCACAGTGTGTATGTGCTAACAGGCTAACAGTTAGCTCTGTAGCAGTACAGTGTACATGTGCTGCTGCTGCAGGAGGTGTTCACTTGTTCACTTAGCGATCTCTGTTTGTTTACAACAAGCACCGGACACTCTGTGTACAGTTATCGATGCCCGTTTGTTTACGATCAGCAGAGAGTCTATGCATAATTAGCCATGCTGGTTTGTTTATGATCAGCGGTGGACGTTGTGTACAGTTAGCGATGGTGGCCACAGTTGCGTCTCCCGTGTTTAATCCATCGTGTATGTGATCACGGATCACTGTCGAAACTGTCGCTAAGCGATTATGCGAAAATCCCACGTAAATCCCTCTGGGGGCCTTTTTTTTGTAATGAAGACACTCTGAGTGAGCGTCCATTTGAGAGGGCGTGGCCTGTGACTTTCCCAGCGGCCACTCTTTCCCCTAATGGAAACACGTCTTTAGACACAAAAACATGAGAAAAGGTTGAAAAATACCCAAATTCCGCTTCGTCAAAAGAATCGATTATGGTGATCATTTCTATTTCGAATATATTTATTTTTACGTTTTTCAGAACTACTGAAAATCAAACATCGGCTCGTGTTCCTGCTCTGTTTCACCTCTTCTGCCTCCAAATTGGGATCGTTCCTCTCAAGGACACCAGTATCGACCGGACCAGTTTGATCAGCAGCTCAGTTTGTTTTTCCTCTTTGAAAACTTCTATTCTGGGTTACAGCCGGCTGCTAAAAGCCTCCCTGCCCTCCTCCTCTTTCCCTCCCTCCTCCTCCTCCTCCTCATCACCTTTCTGCCTTTCCTAAATCCTCTCCTCTCCCTTCTCTCTCTCCTCCTCCAGTGTAATCCACTTCCATGTTTAATTGATGGCGTGATGATGAAAGTTGCAGGAGGAGGGATGGTTGTTCCATGTTTTCTCCTCCTCTGGTGAAGGAGATCTGACTCCATCATGCCTCCCCCTCTGCTTCATCTCTATCTCTCTCTCTTGTCCTTTTCCTGTTATTCTATCCTCTGTTTTTCTTTCCTTTCTTCTTTCATATCTTGCTCGTCTTTATTCCGTATATTTATTTATATATAAATATATAATGGTTTAAAGGACGGCTCAGATTAGAGACTCACTCCATGACTAGACATGTCTAAATTTATATCACAGGGCTGGAAGCTGCTGTCACTCCCAGACTGACTGACACATCTTTAAATAAAGAGACACCAGCAGCTGTTGTTCCTCCCCAAGTGTTATATATAAATATAAATATATAATTCTAAAACACAAAATGATTGTTTTCACATTTCCCTTGTAAGTAAATAGATCATTTTGTCCCTTCAGGTCCTGAAAAGTTATTTAAATAAAATATTCTGAGCAGGAGACTGCAAGTAAACATGATTTTATCTTTCAAAAAGGTCCTCACTGGTTTATCATTGCTCTCCTGTAACACTGTCAGACTCATGACGGACAGTTTTGGGGGAAAAAGGATCAGATTTGATGCAGCAGAACTGGAGATAGAGGCTCCTTAATCCTGCTGCTGTCAGACTTAAAATCAAGACTGCTGACAGTAACTCATGTGCATTATCAGTGTATTTTAACCATCTGAACCACACAGAGGGTTTACTCTTTTTACATTATACTCACCGTGGCCTTGTATTTCACTGCAATACAAGTTTGCTCCACTAATTCAACATATTGAATTATTTCCATTTTTCCAGCATCTCCTGTCCTCTCCTCTCTGCTCTGTGTAAACAGCCTCTCCTGTCCACTCCTCTCTGCTCTGTGTAAACAGATTTTCAGTGAATATTTGGCACGTTACAGTTCGTCATTTGTCATTTTTAAGCTCCATTTTAGTTACTTTTTCTAATGGAAATGTTTATCACCAATGATCTGTTCAAGGACCGTCAGGAAGTTCTAACTTCTGTTCTGTTTTTACGGTGTCTTTCTGTGTATATTTTGGGGATTTTTTCAAGAAAACAATGTTTCAACCTGCTGGTGGGTTTGGGATTCAGAGGGTTAAAAACTCCTAATCGTACATAAAGACGCCTCAGAAAAGTGCAAAAAAAAAAATAATTCCATGTATAATGTGTGAAAGAAAGCATATAAACACCAAGGATATAAACACCAATGTCATTGCGCTGTTCCGTCAACAAATTTCTGTGCACATTTTGAAGATTCCAATGAGAAGAGGCTGATGAAATCACCAAAATTCGATATAACTAAAAATAAAATGTTTTTATGCCTGCTTGAGGTGTTTTTGTCTTTTTTGAAAAATAGTTAATGCGTTAAAAGAGATGGAAACTATTTTTCTGAATAATTTCTGACGTAACGAATTTGCACAATCTCTACTTCTTCTACCGTTTACCTGACAGATTAGCCCGCAGCAATACATTACACTGCCATCTTCTGACCAAAGTACAAAATGCAGCTTTGTTTATTTGCTCTAAACCACTTAATGGAAACGTCCCTAAATTGCATTTTCTTAAATGCATTATTTGAAAAGTTTGCTTTAAATTCACTTAGACTTTATTTTAATTTTGTCACCTGAATATCAATTAATTAACACATTTGGAATAAAAAAAAAAAGGAATATATGCTTCCAGTCAAGTCACAAAATGTTTGATGTGACACTGAAATTAGTTGCTCACCCTCCTGTCCAATCATATTTACTCACATGAATCCTAATTACTGTGACTGCATGGATATAATTGTTAAATGTATGTAATAAATGCACAACGTGTTATCTACTTTTGTGCACACCATCATTCTTCAGTTTGTTGAATTATGACTTTTGCTTTGTGGTTATTATGAGCTCTGTCTGAATGTTGGCTTGCTTTAAATGTTGCTGCCGAAACTAATTTTGGAAAAGTTTTGGGACATTGGTAAGGACAGTCCATTGTGTCTTATGGTGAAGGAGATAAAAAAAAGGAAGCAACTGAAGCTCCTTTCCTAAATATTTAGAGAATTCAAACAGCTTTTATCATGGCTGCCATGTTGGAGTCCACTTAATTCTTCTTCTTTGTCTGAACCTGGTGCCTACTTCACCTCCAACAGTCAATTAGGATGAAATGCCAATTCATCAATTAAAAAATCGTACTACTAACTGATACAGTAGTTGGTGAAACATCAACTCAGCATTCATACAGCAGGTGTAAATACACAAGTATCTGAAAACAGCTTCTTGTGCTGATTCAGCCTTAAATAAAACAACATTGAATTACAATAAAGTAAAGGGACTAAAAATGAAAGAGGAGGAGAACGAGTGAAGACTTCACAAAGGAAAGAAACTAAAATTAAACTAAAGAAAAGCTAATGACGTAACAATAAAAGAAAGAATGAAAGTCAGAGTCACACTGAGTCTATTTCCAGCTTTGGAGTGGTTATTTAAAGCTTTTTCAGGTTCAAACACTCAGATCAGATTAAACTCTTCAGAACTGTAAAAAAAAAAAAAAATTAAAAGAAATAAAACATTCACATGGCCTGTTAAAAATATTCTTCAGTTGGACCCGTTTTAAAACAAAAAGTCCCTACAAGCAGTTTGTGAAAACAAAAAACCTCTTTAAGCATCTCGCCTCCACAAACTCAGTGTTGGTTTCTTTTATCCACAATCCACCATCTTTTAAATAGAAAGAAAACCTGGTCTCACCAATCTGCGTACAAATAAAAGACAATTAAAAAAATAAATAAATGATAAAATCCTGGAAGTGAAGTAGTTAACAACAGGAGTAGTAAATGGATCAATTATAACTGCTTTAACATAAATATAGGAGAAGGGTTGGATCATATACTGATATATTTCATGACAAAATCTTTAATTTATACAGTATTTTCATGTCAATTATAAAGCAAAACAATCTTTTTTTGATGGAAACATTTTTATTTATACGGTAAAATATGGAACAAATTACTTACATTATCTGTAAAATCAACAGTACAAATATCTTTTTTTTACCTTAATAGCGTACATATTTATTACGGTAAAATTCTGGCAACGACAGCTGCCGTTTTTTTACCATGAAAATAACAGTTTTATTTTTACAGTAAAACACTGAAATATTTAACCATAAAATCTTTAATTTATGCGGCATTTATACAGTATTTGTATGTATGGTATGTAAGGTCAATTCTGGCAACCACAGCTGGCATTTTTAAGCGTTAAAACAACGGGTTGTTGTTGTTTTTTTACAGTGTCTGCTCGCAAAATTGGATTTTGCAAGTAATTTGATGATCTAAAGTTGTGGTATTTATATCCAAATTTGAGAGAAAGAGCTACGTTACAAAGCCTTAACTACCAGGGCACTTCTGGCAAGGCAAATGCGCTATTACACAATGTTAATGACGTATTGTGATTTGGATCTTCCTTGACCCATGCTACATGCTTCTACCAAGTTTTATTCAATAACGGCCAATAGCTTAGACACATGTAGAATACAATAATTTTGACAGAAATATCACAATTTTAAGCTTCGTTTTGGTTACTTTTTCTATTGGAAACTTTCATCAGATATGATCCATATAAGGACCACTGGAAACTTCAAACTCCAATGACAATGCCTGTTTTTACAGTTTATTTCTCTGATAAATGGTGTATTTTTTGGCAATTATTTGAAAAATATATATATTTTTCAAGTGGTGGGGTTCAGAGATTTACTTTAGCTCAGTGTTCAGACGAGTCATGTGATCTGGAAACTGTCCCTGTTGAGTCCTAACACAACCCCAAGGTTTATGTTTGATGAAACCAGCCTAAACACATGTGACATCATCTTGTACGCTGACGACACCGTCCTGTTTGTATCAGCGGTGGTGACGAGTAAGCACACAGACAGGAGGTGAGAGCGCAGCGTGTTCAACAACTAGATGTGAATAAAAGATAAGAGATGATAATGGACTTTTAATCCAGACCACATCCCTGCTGCCTGTCAGCACTCCTGCTGCCAAAAAAAATCCCCTTTTCTCGTTCAGCACGTGACCGAAGCCCTTCCTGATTGTGGAACACACTCTCCTGATAAAAAAAGATGAATGTGTGATATTGTGTGTGGATTCAACCCAGTGACGCAGCAGTGCGATGAAACAACTCTTGATTGATTTGTCATCAAAACCTGAAAACTAAATATAAACTGAAAATCAATCTGACATGTGAGCAGGAAGCTGTGTGAGGATAATATTAGACTGAAAACACTCTGAAAGCAGCAGATCACTCCCAAAATAACACACACAGATGTTTTATGCACAGGGCTGATGCAGCTGTACATGAAACATATATAAAGGAGCAAGAAAAGGAGAAAGAAACAGCTGACTCACATGAAGCTGATGTTCTGTTATTGTGAGAAAACAAACAATGATTCAGGTCTAATAAGCATATATCAATGTTCACACGGGATAAAAGGCGAGTATATAAGACCCTGAATTTAAACCACAGATTGTAAATGAATCCCGGACATCAGGGGCACAGATGGGATTTTTGAACTGGGGGGACGAAGCTGTCAGCAAATAATTTCAAATCAATCAAGTTATTTTTCCACTCCATGCCTTAACCCAAATATGTTTTATTTAAACATTTTTAAATGAACTGTAGTGTAAACAACAACCAATATATTAACATGAATAAAAATATGTTTGTATATGAAATTCCCAGTTCAGCCAAACAAATTTACTGACTTGATGCTGACTCAATGAAGGACCCAAAAACATCTCTCCCCCTTTCATTATCCTGAACATACTGCTGTCTGTCCAGTCTGTCAAGCCTTTAGAACCAGTGTTTCCCACAGGATGTTCTGAGACTATGATGGGGGACCCGAACAAAGTAGGGGGGTCCGGGGGCATGTTCCCCCGGAAAACATTTTTGCCCTAAAAGCCTAAATTTTGGTGCCTCTCACACATTCTAGTGTCACTATTCCATCTTAATCATTGCATATTTTAATAAATTATTGTAAAGGAGAATAAGGGTTCTGTTTTATTTAAGGCGTCAAATTTTGACAGTCTTCTTGTAAATTCTGTGGTGGATTCTGCAAACACATCCATGTGCTCTTATTATAAAAGCTACATGTGTTTGCTTTTATTTTGAAGGCGGGTCTAACACGTTCTTACCATAACGCCTTCTGGTGTGTTCAATTCACATTGACAGTTGGAATGTGAAAGTCGGAACTTGGAGCTCGGAACAACTTCGAAAATTCTGACATTTGTGTAGACCTTGAACGCACCATTAGCGGCACCACACAAATGCCGGACTCTCAATGTGCGCTGCAGTGAAAATGATCTAACTAATGGACATTAATCCTCTGTTTTACCGATGATGTTTGTCACTAAAAGTGGGGGGGACGGATTGGGATCACTATGAATCTCAGAGAGAAAGATGCTCTCCAGGTTACATGTCTTTTTGGACATTGTCTCCAACATACTTCATGACTCGCTGGTCAAATACAGGTTCAGTGAAAAACGTATTCCACCCAAAAACAAGTGAGAGCACCATAGGAAATCATTCCTGCCTTTGATGTTCAAACTGGACTTATTTCACACCTGTCAGCAGACAGCTGTAACCCCAATCATTTAGAATTTATATCTTCAACTGTGCACAACAATGTTGTCAGCCTGTTCTCCCCTCAAAAACATCATATACAGGTGCATCCCAGTTCATTAGAATATGATGGAAAAGTCAATTTCCAGTAGTTCAAGTCAAACAGCCCCAACCAAGTATTGAGTCATATAGATGACATACTTTTCAGAGGCCAACATTTACATATTAAACATACTTTTTAAAATTGTTTTTTTCTAATATACACTTTTTTTGAGACAATGATTTTTTAGGTCTTCATTAAATGTAAGCCATAATCAATAATTAGAAGAAATTAAATAAATTAAGACATGAAATGTTTCATTCTGTGTGTAATGGATCTATATAATGTGTTATTTCACCTTTTTGAATTGAATTACTGACATAAATAAACTTTCTATGATATTCTAATTTATTAATTATATTAATTTTTAATATACAATAATAATTCTCCTGTTATTAACACTGCATTATTAGCTTTATTCACAAAATAAAGTATGACCTGATCTCTCCCATTTTAAATACATTTTATAAAGTGTAATTTAGAGTTAAAATTTGTAGAAAAACAAATGATTAGAGTAAGTATATTATTAAAGTAATGATTAGAACATAAAGATTTAAAGAAATCAATAAGCTTTTACTCTGAACTATTTAAAGAACTCCTGACTTTGGTTTTCTTTTCTTCCTCTTTGTCTCCTCGTCTTCTCAAACCACAAATAAATGTTTAAAAGCACACACAAACACACACACACACACACATCCTGCTGATATTTCAGTATGAACCACGTTTCCGTTGGTGAGACATCTGATCCATCAGTCACTTATAGGATCATAAAATACTAATGTGTACTATATATGTGTATAATATAACAGAACCTGATGTGTGTCACCGTTCTGACCGTGAAGTGATCTCTTCATAACACGACGTGCTGTAAAAGGTGGAGGACAAACTCCAGTCTGACTTCTAAAGTTCAGACAAAGATGAAATGAGACTCCAACAGTCTTCAGTCTTTAACGTCTCCGTGCTAAGCAGTGGCGGGGGGAAATGTCCTGGTGGTCACAACAAAACTCCAGTGGTGAACCTGTACTCTGTCAGGATAAAGGGATCTATCTTCCTAACTGTCCAAGTTGTGAAAGTAGTGAGTGTACTAGGGTTGTCAAAAGTATCAATAGTGAAAAAAGTATCTATACTAAAACGTTGTATCCAGATACGATACTCATTTTCAAAAGCATCGATACTTGGCTGTGTTATTATTAGCCATTAGCCGCAGCTAGCAATTAAATGCTGACGTCACATTAATGATTATAAACGACGTAAATAAATGAATCAGGCACATAGTATGCCCATATTACGTTAATTGACACAGTGTCAGCATACATAAGCATAGAGTTAATCAGTTTACATAAATGTTGGTGATTGAAAAGTGTTATTTTCTCTCTTGAAGTCCCAGAATGAAGCAGAGAAAAGTCGACCTGCAACCAAACAGCAACACACACAGCTGACTCTACCGTCTGTGTTTGACCAACAACGAAAATATGATGCCTTATTGTTTATTGTATTTATTTATTTTTTGCACTACCTCAGACCTGAAGCTTGTTATCGTAGTTGCAGTTTCTTATAGCACAACTGTTTTTTATTATAAATATTTAACCTGTGGTTCTGTTAATTTTTCCATGTTGCATTTTTCTTGTTAATAAAAATATTTCTGTTAAATTTTGGGGTCTTTGTTTTCATCCTTGTGGTATCGAAAATGGTATCGAGTATCGAATATTTTCCTGAGTATCGGTATCGAGCTGAAAATTTTAGTATCGTGACAACCCTAGAATGTACTCGTTGGTCCATTACTATTTTCAGGAAACAATTGCATCATTGACCAACAGAAACCTGGTCTAAAGTCATTGGTGCAGTATGTTCCTACTATTTAAAGGACACACAGGGTTCAAAAAGTGCACACACTCTGATTGTTACTAGGGATGGGTGTTTGGAAGAAACCTGCCAACTCGAGCATCTATAACAGTATGGTGCGCAGTATGGTTCTGACCAATCACAGCAGAGCTGCCCTCTTGCAAGTGTGTTTGTTTCAATTCACAGAGCGTCCCGTGCGGGCGGTTACATGATGTCACCTGGCTTATTAGGGCCACGGGGCAATCGCACCAAGCACTATTGTTATACTTTTTTTTTTCTTCTTCCTCTTCCGGACACAATTTCCCGCTACTACTACTCCCGCGCACACTCCTCCAGATACACGTGTTTCACACACACACACACACACACACACACACACACACACACACACACACACACTAATTTTGAAGTTAAAGGGCATAGGTTGCTGTATGAATAAATACTTGGAAAGGAATGCTTGTTGTAGGTGTGCTCCTTGTATATTATATAGTATTATAACATTTCTAGTATTAATAGTTATAAATCTCTGAAGAATCTCATCAAGTGAACACACACCGGCAGTAGCCCCCGTGGCCCTTTCAGAATTTCCCCAGAGGAAATTTTCTAGTTAAATCCTGCCATACAGGGCTTTCTGGTGTCTTTTTTCTCCTTTATTTAGGAGCTTTGGGATAGAAGAACAGTAGATTCAAACACACGTTCTGTTATTTGTGCAATAACGTGTATATAGCAGTAGTACGTATATTGCATAGCTGCCTCCCGACAGCACACCAGACGCAAAAACAAATTCACCATTAACCGTTGCTATGGAACTTTGAATCTCATGGATCAATAAATAAAATAATAAGTCTGAAATTTGCTTAATCCAATGTCCTGATTTCCCTGGATATATATGCAAATTAGCACATATTACATACGTTCACTCCTCATTTAATTATCCAAACCTAAAAATTCAGAAAACATATAATGCAACAATGACCCTATTCATCATTATTGTCTCCACTTACAGCATGCTAATGTGACAGTCGGTCTGTTTCTGCTCATTATTTGACGACCCAAATAAAATCTCCTGGGTCCCACCTGTGGGTCTCGACCCAGACTTTGGGAATGACTGCTACAGACGGTGTGCTACAGATCGACTAATCCCTCCCCTCGATCCATAAAACTCCAGCACTCTCTTCTGAAGTCATAATCTAAAAGTTTTATGCAGACATGTCTGAACTGGCTTCAACCAGGCGGCAACCTCCGGGTCTGAGCAGGGAGGCAAACCAGGAAGTGCCTTAAGCTGCATCCTATCGAAAATTCCAACAGGGGGCGCTAAGTGTGGCTGAAAAAAAAATCTGTCCATTCATTTCAATGCAAAATGAGAACACTTCTCTCTTGATTTATTACCTCAGATAATTTTTTTTGGACAACACTTTGGTCTCAATCGCTAGTAAAAAATCTTCTTCAAGACAATTTGATGTTAATAGTTCAAATAATGGCCCCACTTAGAAGAAAATAGAAGATAAAGAATCATAAGGTTTGGGGGGTGGCTACCATTGATTGACAGGTCACTAACAAGGCGTGTCAATAACGTTATACATAATTTAATATAGATATAAAAAAGGACGTTTATCGGTTTGGTCTCATAACTTTGACCCTTTCACTGTATTTTCACTTAATGACAATTTATTTGAACGTTTTGCTCATTAAATGTCTTGTTCAGCGTTTGGTTGGACTAACAGACACTCCAAGGAGTCGCTGTTCAGTTTTCTGAGGTAAGGAAGATACATTTTGTTTTTGTTTTTTGCTAGCCAAAACTAACATCCCAGCTAATGCTCCAGCTAATGCTAACATGAATTAGCAGCAGCTTCTCTCAGTCAGGTTGAGGTGTAGAGAGGCTGTAGTCAGTGATCAGATCCCTCTCCTCCTCCACAGTCCAGATATGGTCTGCTCCCCGTATCGGAAACAAGATGGCGACCAGTGTAACGCTGAACTCGATGCTTCCAATGGGCCACAAACCAATGGGTGACGTCACGGTGACTACCTCCATTATTTATATTCAGTCTATGGTCCCACCTGTGGGTCCCGACCCAGACTCTGGGAATGACTACTACAGACGGTGTGCTACAGATCGACTAATCCCTCCCCTCGATCCATAAAACTCTCCAGCACTCTTTTCTGAAGTCATAATCTAAAAGTTTTATGCAGACATGTCTGAACTGACTTCAACCCTGAACTTAATTTTGAGAACTTTAAACGAAGAGTCCGACATGGAAAAAAAGTGTCTTTCACGTGTTTCAGACAGATCCAACATGAGATTAATTTTTTTAATAAATACACATCCTGCTGTCCTGTTCGGGTATACGCACCCTTTTATATTAACGTCCTTTTACATTTGAACAAACACAACAAACTCTGTTTATTCTGTTTCTTCTGGCCTCAGGCAGCGTTTCTCTCTTTCTACTCCTCGTTCTTCCTATTTTCTGCCCTCTCATTTTCTCCTGTATTTACATCTCCCACGCACTCTCTCCCTCCTGCCTCCTCCCCTCCTCTTCTCCTCTTCTCCGTCTTTGTTATTAGCTGATGTTGGAGTGTCGCTGAGACGAAGCTCACGTTGTTTCTGAGCGTCTCTAATGTCTTTTATTTGTTCATTTTGCATAATCCACATTTCTGTGTTTATTTTTACTTTGGACACACACACATACACACACACACACACACACACACACGTGACAGCAGAAACAATCCATCTGTGTGTGTGTGTGTGTGTGTGTGTGTGTGTGTGTGTGTGTGTGCGTGCGTGTGTTTAAATATCACATGATGTGTGTTAAATGTTTCAGATAGTCGCACATGAAGAAGAGGAGGAGATGGGAGACAGAGGGGGGAGGCAAGCTTGGGGGAAAGGAACTAAAGAGAGGAAAGGAAAGAAGGATTAAAGGAAAAAGGATTAAATGGAAGACAGATAGAGGAAGAGAAAGGAGATAAAGGGGGAAGGGAAGTAAAGAAAGGAGCAAAGCTGATGGAGGGGGAGGGTTAAAAGAGGAAAGGAAAGAAGGATGGAAGGAGGAGATAAGGAATAACAGGAAGAAAGACATAAAGAAGAAGAGTGTGAGGAAAGCAAGTCAGGAGGAAGAGAAAGAACAGGAGGAGGACTATATGAAGGAAAATAAAGTAGTTAGGAAAGGAAGGAAGAAGACAAGGAGAGGAGAAAGAATAAGGAAAGAAGAGTTAGGAGAATGAGGGATAAAGGAAAAAGGAGTGGTGGAGGAAGATGGATGTTCAAAAAAGGAGAAGAAATTAAAACTAGAAGAGAAGAGAGGAAGGTGGATGAAAATGGAGAAAGGAAGATGGGAATAAAAGGAGGAGGAGGACGGAGGGGTGAAGAGGAAGAGAGGACAGGTGAGAAGAGACAGAAAGAGGAGGGGAAAGGAGAAATGGACACAAAGTCTAAAGAGGGAAAAGAGGGAAAAACAGGAAAGAGGGAGGAGGAAGAAGAAAGTTATTCCAAAGAAGTGATGAGGAGGAGAGGAGAAGAAGGAGTGAAAGGGATGGAAAGGAGGAAATGGAGATGGAGATGGAGTCAAAGGAAAGGAGAAGACAGAGGAGAGAGGAGGTATGGGAGGAGAAAATGGAGGGAAGACAGAGGAGTAGAGGAAATGAGTGTAGAGCGAGAGGAGGAAAAAGGGAAATAGGGAGAAAGGGAGGAGCAGGAGGAGGAGGAGGAGGAGGGTGCACTCAGACACTAAGAGGAAATAATTGATGAGAGGAAAAGTTCTCTCCTACTCTCTCTTTTTTTTAAATCTGTTTATCTGAGCCTCGCTCACCCAGACAGAGCAGCTGCTGCAATTAGGGTCAGAAGAGAGAGAGAGAGAGAGAGAGAGAGAGAGAGAGAGAGAGAGAGAGAGAGAGAGAGGAGAAGGAAACATTTATGATAAAATATTATGAATTAGAAGAAGTGGAGGAAGATGAGGAGAGAGAAGATGAAGAGGGGAAGAAGGAAGGAAGGAAGGAAGGAAGGCCTGCTGCAAGCCTGGTCTCACAGGAATCCGTGAAATAGCCACGGATTCGCTTAACTCAAAATCTATGGAATAGCCACGGAATCACTCAAATTTCCGTGAAACTGACACGGATATCCCAGTCATATCCCGTGCATTTACATTTAGTCATTTAGCAGAGGCTTTTATCCAAAGCAACTTACAGGAAAAAAGGGGAACAATCAAGGTACCCGGTGAGAACCCACGCTGACACAGGGAGAACATGCAAACTCCACACAGAAGAGCTGCAGGAGTTAAACTGGCAACGCTGTTGCTGGGAGGCAAGACTTCTAACCACTACCCCATGTCTAGCCCCCAAATATATATTTATTTATCAATAAATTATTTGGAACACACATGCACTGTAAAGAATTTACTGTGATTTTTACAGTAACTTATTGGCAGCAATTAACAAGTAACTTACTGTATTTTTATTTACAGTACTTTTTATACTGTAAAATAAAAACAATTTAACACTGTGATTTTAGTTGTGTTAACAGGACTGATTTGTTTACTGTAAGAATAAAAAACAGTTAAACATTGTGATTTTTAATGGTACTGTATTTGGCAATACGGCACAGTAAACAACTGTTAATTTGATAATAATTTCATCATTACTTTTAATAGGAATAATTGAAAGTAATTACTCTATACACTAAATAAAATATTATTAATACATTTACTGTTTTACAATTAATTTCCCACATGTGTTTTGTATTAAAAACTTTAAGTTCATTATTTAAACACCATTTGTATAGGACTGATTCTGAACAAAATTAGGATAAAAATGGAAAAATACAGAAGTCTACTTCACTTTTCACAGTACTCCACTGTCTACTGTGTTTTTTCTATAGTAATGTTTTAACTACTATAATTTTGTCACAAGGACCGATTTTAATGTAAATTATACAGCACTATACTGTAAAAATCAGTGATTAACTGTGAATAATACAGTAAATAACTGTAGATTTCACAGCCATTATTTACAGTGTGGGAGATGTTTAATTTCATCTGTAATGGTTGTGTGAGTATATATGACAAATATCTGCAATCATAGCCTCTATCATTTCTAGAAGAGACAACTAGCATTTCTGCACAAAACTGCACATTGCACCTGCCCCAACAGGCACTGCACTACTTTATTTAAATGAAAATCGTTCAGATGTTACTTTATCTTAGCTTTCAGGTCACAACTTTCAGCAATCAGCCAGTTTGAACCAATCCAATGCTCTGCATCAGCGATGTACAGTCACTGTGACTCTGCTGTCAGTCTCTGCAGATCTGTTCAAATTATAATCATGGAAATCTGTCTGAAAATCAAGCTATTACGTCCTCTCACACCTGGAGAGTTCAGTTACTCTATAAGGCCTACAATCAGAGAGGAACTGAAGGAAGGAAAGAGGGCAGAGAGAAGGAGGGCTGAGGATGGAGCGATGAGGAGGAGGAGGAAGATGGAGGCAGCCAGCGGAGCAGCAGGAAAATTAAACTGACGGAGGGAAGAAAAAGGTAAGAGAGGAAGAGAAGGAGGGCGAGGTGTGGACAGAAAGATGGTCCCTGCAGAGCGTCCAGTCATCTGGAAAAGTAGGACACACACACACACACACACACACACACAGGATCCTGCGCTCTGATTGGCTGCCAGCTGTGCCTGACTCTGGGTTAAACTCACTACAAACACTTTAAAACTTCCACTTTTTTCCCTGAGACATTCTGTTGCTTAAACTCATCTTTTCTCTCCATGTGTGATCCAGAAATCCCGTTAACCTAAAAGTTTTTGGACTGCAGGTATTTAAAGCCTTCAAAAGGCTCATAAAGCTGCAGCTACAATTTTAACTAAAACACCAGTTTTATTCACCTCCTATCACTTGCTCGCTATTCATCTCAGGTCTGGTTTTCAAATCCAAACTCTTCATATCACCTAAACTCTCAGTTAACCATAATTCAAAATGCAAGCCCACTCGTGGCGTCCCCCAAGGTTCAAGACTCGGCCCACTTCTGTTAGGCTGTACATGCTCCCACATCCTTTAGAACAATAATATTGATTATCATAGTTATGCTGATGACACCCAAATCTACCTAGCTCTCTCATTAAGTCACTACAGCCCCATTGAGGCCTCCATAAATATGCAAAGTGACCAAATAAGTGAATGCGTAAACCGTGAGGACACTTAAACCTAAAGAGCAGGTTCAGAAGCTTTGTTCATGAATCCGACTGAAGTTTTAACAGTCAGTAAAAGAAAAATCAACATTTTGTTGAAAAAATTGATGACTGCAACGGACTTCTAACAGGACCTCAGACCATCAGGCATCTGCAACATCTCAAAAGTCAGCTGCAAGAATTAAACAAAAGAAGAGCCCATATCGTCCCAGTTCTTTAAACTCTACGCCAGGTACCAGTAGACCTGTCACAATAATTACATTATTAACTCATCGTAGGATTTACGGACATGACCACAATCATTGTGTTAACATGCATGTTTGTTTACATGAGAATGCTCTCTTTATTTTAGCCAACATGATAAACAGCTGGGATATCAGGTACATTTTGCTGATAATACTTCTGTACCTTTAAGCAGGATTTTTAAGAGCAGGTTTACTTATAGTATATAGCTGTGTTGGTACTTTTACTAAAGTAAAGGACATGTATATAGAATTTTCTCTCCTCTTCCTTTATAGACCACAGTGTTCTGTTTTTTATGACTTTTTCCCACGCAGCTACAGAAACATCCTGTAAAAACCTGCTGAACTTTGGTTCTGTTCACAGAAAGTGATTCATTTCTGTGCTCAGACGTGACGTCTGTACCTCACCTCTGCCCCGCATCCTTTATATGACACCAAACAGCTTCAATACCATCCTCCTCCTCCTCCTCCTCCTCCTCCTCCTCTCTCTTCTTCATTTCTCCTCTGACATTTCCACCTGGAACTTCAGTGTCTGTAAATCAGCTGAATGTGAAATCTCTGAGCTCTCACAGTTTACTGGAGGCCGTGGAGGAGACAGGGACATGATGGGAGGGCGGCGAGGGTCCACAGGTGGCTCCACACCTGCAGAGCTGAGATTTCATTTCCTCTCTTTCTGCTCTGAGCACAGAAGAGGCTCAGAAATGATTTTTAGTTGTTGTTCAGACAGAGGCTAACTGAAGCATTTTTAGAAGGTTACATTTTCCTTTTAAGAGAGAGCAACAATACTGAAACCTTCACAGCCTCACAAAAAACAAGTTTTTTCACGTGTACCATTAGTATACTTCTTTGAAGCATTTTTTCTTCCCCTTTCCTTGAAGAGGTTCAAAGTTAGGCTAAATTAAAGCGAGGGAAAAACTGTGTCCATTTTCAAAGTGGTCCCTTGACCTCTGACTTCTAGATATCTGAATGAAATCGGATGATAATATGCAGTTTTTCCCCTGCAGTAAATTGTGTTATTTTGTCCTGTTTAGGGGTGTGGCGAGGTCTCGTCTCATGAGATCGACGAAAATCAGTCTCGCGAGATTTGTGAGTTATCAAACTATTTGTGACCTGTGGGGCAGTAAAATGAAAAGAAGAAGAGGAGGAGAAGGAGGGGAAGCAGCAGGCAGCCAGAATAACGTTGCAGAGGCTCGTTAAGAAGAGTAAGAACGGATCGAAGAGGCACAATCCTCCTGCAGCAGTCTCTCCCAGTTGCAGAGCCGGAGTCTGCAAATTGCTAACAGGCTAACAGTTAGCTCTGTATCAGTACAGTGTGTATGCGCTGCTGCTGCAGGAGGTGTTCACTTAGCGATCTCTGTTTGTTTACAACAAGCACCGGACACTGTGCACAGTTAGCGATGCCGGTTAATTA
Organism: Centropristis striata; assembly: GCF_030273125.1. Taxonomy (NCBI): domain Eukaryota; kingdom Metazoa; phylum Chordata; class Actinopteri; order Perciformes; family Serranidae; genus Centropristis; species Centropristis striata. Next base: position 12,487,092 of record NC_081521.1, read on the forward strand.
AAGATCGCTATGTTTATGATAATTAGCCATGCTGCTTTGTTTTGATCAGCTGCTGATGTTGTGCAGTTAGCGATGACGGCTACAGTTGCGTCTCTCGTGTTGAATTTGTCGTATGTGATCACGGATCACGGTCGGAATTGTTGCTAAGCGATTACCAAACGTCACATTCGGAGTCTCATTAATCCCTCTGGGGGACTTTATTTTTTTAATTATCTAATTTTAACTTTTATAAATGTTAGTTTTAGTTTCAATTTGTGGAAGAAGAGGTTTATTAAAATCCCATGCCTACATCATGCATTTAAAGAGTTCTAATAAAACATTTCAAAATGCATGAGCAACTCAGTTAAATAAAAGTCTGTTGGTACAGTCATATATTTTGTCATTGTAGTTTTCTTACAATCTCGTCTCATCTCGTTCTCGTGAACCCAATATCAAGTCTTGTCTCGTCTCGTGAGCTGAGAGTATCATCACACCCCTAGTCCTGTTGTATGTGCATATTTCTGCATACTTGAGTCCCTAAACAGTGTGTGAGTTGCATTAAACGGAAATGACTGGAAAGCTGACCTCAAGATATCTGAATGCTCAAGTCTCCTCTTTACAAACATGCCCACTTTATGCTGATAACATGCAGTTTGGGGCAAACATACAGTGTTTGTCCTGCAGTCTGTTATTTTGTCTTATTGTATGTGAAAATTTCTGCATACTGGGGTCCCTAAAAACCTCTGACCTCCAGATATCTGAATAAAACTTGGTTCTATGGGTATCCACATGTCTCCACTTTATAGACATGCCCACTTTATGCAAATGCTGTGTAGTTTGGGGTAGAAACCATGCAGTAAAATCTGTTTTTTGGCCTAATATATTTGAATATATCTGCATACTGGGGTCTGTGAGCTGCATAAATCAGGTCTGACTAGAGAGCTGAGACTCTTGTGGATTCATTGAGCCCAATTTTCTTCATGTGTGATGATGTTAGTGAGTGAAACTTGAGCTCAGTGTATAAAATGAGCTGCTGAGACCTCTAGGAGAATCACAGCCTCATGAAACTTTACAACCACAAACTGGAGACCTGGAGCATTCAGAGGATGGATGGCTGAGACAATAGATTCAGAATAAGGAAACAGCAGAAAACACAACACAAGTGCTCGCATTCATTTTTCTTGGATTGTTCACATCTTATGTCCATCTTTAACTCCCCACCGGCTCAAACATTTCAGGTGGAGTCATTTTTAAACTCAGCAAACCTTTAATCCTGCCGGGGTCAAAAGTACAGTGCTCCAATAGGAAGGAAAACTCACTAAACCCTCCGAACAATCACATTTTCTCAGGAATATTACAAAATTTACAGAAATACAAATCAGATTTTTGTTGTGCTATGTTAAAAAACACAACCAGACAGAGAGAGTCCTTAGTCTATCACACACACACACACACACACACACACACACAAACAGTATACTTGTTTCAGGCCATCTGTCTCAATATCTGACACATTAAATTTCACTTTAATCAGATTATAACACTGTCGAGCACAAAAATTCCCTAAAATAATGATAACAGCCCAATGGTGTGTGTGTGTGTGTGTGTGTGTGTGTCGGGAGGATTTGTGGTGAAACGAGGATTTTCTAATCGCACAGCAGCAAGATGAATTACTTTCTTGGCATGTTGAAGGACACTGTGGACGTGTGTGTGTGTGTGTGTGTGTATGTGTGTGTGTGTGTTATATATGTTTGTGTATATGTGTTTATGTGTGTGTGTGTCTCTCTGGAGTAAAAGTAAAGAATCAAATCCTTAATTACATTTTGCAATAAATTGCTGGTTGTGCTGGTTGAAGGTCAGAGAGAAAGTGTGTGTGTCCTTTGTCTCTGTCTGCCTTCAGTTTTCGTCTTTCGCCAGTCATGTGACTGACTGACCTTGCTCGGTGGCGTCCTCCAAACCTCCAAACCAAACGACGTCATAAGGCGTTTCTACCATTAAAGGAGCGTTGCGAGAGCGAGATCAACATCTCCGCATACCTAAATGTACCATTCATGGTTTCATTTTATCATTAATTATATGAAAAAGTCACAGTGTTCTTAGTGTAAGGTGACAAAACTACTTGCTTAAGGTAAGGAAAAAAAGGTTATGATCAGGCAAAAAAACACTGTCAAATTTTTTTTTAAAAACAGGAAGAGAGGGAGTTGTTTTGATGATGTACAATGTAACACAGACAGTGACTTATATAATGTCCATCTGCTCATCATAAAGGTTAAATATTTACACATGCAAACATTGATGGTATGAGCCTTAGCCAGATATGTCACATTAAGTTAACTGTCAAATAACAACGCTTTGTTTTTCACACGGGAGACGAACACCGGCCTCCTGGGTCAGGGTCCTGTGTTTGTTTTGCCTGCCAGCCCTATGTGGACCTTGTCATTCTTTACACTCCATAACGTCACTTCTGTCTTGGTGTCCTTCATAATGACTCTACTCAAGTCCTATCTCAAGCACCTTTTGTGTAACTTGGAGGGGTTCTGTGTCAGAACCCTGTACACTGTACTCATCAAGGCTCTGTCCTTGGTCCTCCTTTTCTCAGTTTTTAATGGCAACTCCCATCCTGCGTGGGTCAACTCGCCTCAAAACCACTTCCAGACTTTTCTCTGTCCTAGCACCCAAATGTTGGAACGAGCTCCCCACCAACATCAGGACCTCAGACAGCCTGTACATCTTCCACCACAGGCTGAAGACTCTTCCAACAATACCCCGGTTAAGTCATGGTCGCCTAATTTAATTTAAAAAAAATAATAAAAAAAATCCTCTTCTTCTTTAATGTATAGCACTCCTGTAGCAGTTAAAATTGGCTCTTAAAAGTTATGTACTTACTTGGTTCCTGTGGTCTAAGGCTTGTACCATCAGGTTAAATGCAGTTATTGTAAGTCACTTTGGACAAAAGCGTCAGCAATATGACATGTAATGTAATGTAATGTAATGTAACTACAAACTGAATATGTGTCGTAATAACCTGCTGTACGAGGGACACCAGGTGGTATTCTGGGGAATAGCTTAAACAAGTCAGATCCAGAGTCTGACTTGTTTAAGCTTCTGGTTTTACTGCAGAGGTGGAGGATGGAGACATGAGAGAGGATGGATATTAAACTCTTAGTGTTCTATATTATCATAATGTTTCCCTGTACGTTTGTGGAAGACTTAGCTGCACATATTTGGTGGGGCGCTTGGTTGTCCTCCCCCAAGAAAATGTTACGGTTTTTACATAATTTTGGACCATTTTATCTCTATATTTGTGTAAGAAAAAATATGGAAAAGCTTAAGCAAATAAGAAACAAACAACGGCCCAAAAGCTTAAAGACAAAGCTTTACTGAGGACCAACTGCAACTGTTAGTTCATTTAATGACATGGATGCTGCGCCCAAGCCTTATAACAGTCAGGAAAACCCTTCTGTTACAATTTTACTAAACTGTTTCTGTGTGTGTGTGTGTGTGTGTGTGTGTGTGTGTGTGTGTGTGTGTGTGTCCTTGGACTCTGCTGACGGGGATTTAAAGCTTACAAAGGATGTGAACAGATTTTCCTAAAAAGTAATGTACAGACATAAAAAAATAATATCTCTAATCATCACTTCTGACCAGAGCGAATCTGGATTCACTGAAGAGCGAATCTGGATTCACTGAAGAGTGAATCTGGATTCACTGAAGCGCAAATCTGGATTCACTGAAGAGCGAATCTGGATTCACTGAAGAGCGAATCTGGATTCACTGAAGAGCGAATCTGGATTCACTGAAGAGCGAATCTGGATTCACTGAAGAGCGAATCTGGATTCACTGAAGAGTGAATCTGGATTCACTGAAGAGTGAATCTGGAGTCTGAGTTCACCTTCATTAAGATTAAATTATGTATTTACAAACAGGAAGCCACAATTCCTGCAAATGTACCTTTAATCAAAAGCAAATTATTATCCTCAATGTTGTTATAACTGGCTTACCTGCTAACAATCTCTCATTAGCACTTAGCAATAATCTGGTGTGATCTTAGTTATGTAAAACCAACAACATCTCCAGCCTAAACGACAGAAAAAAACATTAGGCAAAACCACCCATTATGACCATTATGAGCTTTTCACTGGTACAGAGCAGAGTGTTCTAAAAATAGCACACACGTCATTATACATACACTTATGGTTCATGGTGAAAAAAAGGCTGCAGTTACTGTGAATTTAGGCATCAGAACCACTGATGTAGGTTTAGGGCAAAAACATTCCTGGTAAGGCGTAATAAAAGACAGTTTAAACAGTAAATAAATGTACATAAATGCTGAAAGTGAAGTCATTATGAGGGTTGCCTGACTACCGTAAGTTACATAAAAGCGTGATTCACAAACCGAGAGCCACGGAAGTTATGTAAAAAATGTAAAATGTAGTTTAAGTAATTTCACTTGCTGTGTGACATGACCATTTCACTAATTTATAACAGCACATTTTAACAAATTTGATAAACATCTCTATTATTACTGTTGTATTTCACCTAACTGTACTTAACTAAAGTACCAGTGAAAGTGTTTTTTATATTTTTACTGAGGTACTTCATCCACTTCTGAACTAAAGATTCATTCTAAAGAGAAATGGGAGATTTGGAATGAAAGAAATGACAACCGTTTCAATAAAAACCGAGTTTAGTGTTTAAGTTATGTACATTTAATCTGAGAGAAAAATATTTTAAATAAAGTGAAGGATCTGATCACCATTCACGCCTTTAACATCTGTTATCTGAGTTATATGAAATAAAAAATAAAAGGCATTTTGTTGTGGTTAATAAATAAATGTAATAAATCATTAATGAGCTTATTAAGTAAAAAGTTCTTCAGAAAAACAAATGTAAATTTTAGAAAACTTGACATCATCCAAGTTGTATTATTAATATTTAAATCTCTTTCTTTTATTTGTAAACCTTATTTTGTTTTGATATTTGATTTGACTCCACCTAGGTTTTTGTTTGTTTTTATTTTTGTTTTGTTGTTTTTTATTGCTTTGATGTTTTCTACTATCATTCTGCTCTTTCATGTTGATTTCAAGCATAAATGAACATGTACCTTCTTTATTATTGTATGTGAACGAAAGATTAAAAAAAAAAACAATAAAGAGAAGTTAAAAAAAAAAGTTCTTCAGAAGATGCTGGAATAATAAAAGAGAATCTGGACTATAAAAGTTCTGCTGGCACCATAAAACAGTGACTGAACATATTTGTGTCTGTGTGTGTGTGTGTGTTACGTTCAGCTCAGGGTGATGAGGGTGTTACATGAATGTGAAGCAGGTGGAAAATAACACGTTCATTTCCTGCATTATGTCACAGCATGAATAAAGATTATATTCATCTCTCTCTCTCTCACACACACACACACACACACAATGCAGCCACAAAGGTCAGTGGCGTTGAGATAAAAGCCTCAGAGGAGCAGCTGTTAGTCTTTTACAAATATCATGTTGTTTATATAAAAGTCATTCTGTCTGGAGATAAAGTACTCTTTACTTTTTTTTTTTTTTTTTTTTTTTACTTTTTTACACATTTCAGAGGGAAATATTTCACTTTTTCCTCCTCTACATTTATATGACATTTTATTTACTTTACTAATTATATTTTTCACACACAAAACATATGAAGAGTTTATAATGTGATTAATGGATGAAGGTTACTGTTGCTGAAAATAATGCTAAATGACTACAAACGACCCAAAATGCAGATAATGTACAATAAATATCTGTATTTCAAAAACATATCTGTAAAATAACAAACCGTTTTGTACCGTTACTAAATGGTAAGGGTTTTTTTTTCGAATTATTTTCTAGTTTTTCACATGAGATTTATAATTTTACTGTGAAAAAGACATTTCTGTTTTTTTTAAACTTTGAAATCAATGTATTTTAACATTCAAGGCCATTAAGCAAATTATTGATCCTGTAAAAACAAAATCTATGAATTCTCATTCTATTGATTTACTGATTACAACCTTTATGTAATACACTGTATTTATTTTATCTAAAATATATGCAAAACTTCTAATAATGTATTCAAAGAAATCACAAAGATGCAGAATGACAACAAGTGAATTAGGTGCAAAACAACAAAATATAGACAAAAAATGACCTCAAAGATACAGAAAATTACCTAGAAATGTAAAACATCTAAAAACAGATGCAAAATTACAAAATGTCAACCATAAAAACTACCACAAACACAAAATAACCAGAAAAGAAACATAAAATGAAAATTAGATGCAAAACCACCACAAAAAGATGGAAAATGACTACAAAACAACCACAAAAAGATGGAAAATGACTACAAAATAACCACAAGTAGGTGCAAAACCACTCAAAATTGACATAAAACAACCAAATGTAAAAGATCTAAATGATGATGTAAAATTTCCACAAACAGAAGCTAAAGGAGCACAAAGGTGTTTGGACAAAACAAATACAGTGAACGTGTCACTGTGAGCTTAATTTCTTACTATTTTCTCATATTTCTCCAAACCAAAACAATCAATCAACTCATGTTGAAAATAATCAGCAGATTAATCTTGAATGAAAATATGATAAATTAAGAAATGGGCTCCAATAGTAAAATCCTTCTTTTACATGAATGCACGAGTAATAATAATCTAATGAGATCAGATATAGAAGTAGAACAGTGTAAACTTCTGAAATCCAGCTCTCTGATTGGTCCATGAAAAAAGAAAACACTAAATTTTTTAAGCTGCAGATTTTCAGTCACGAGATTCCTGAATAAAGTCAATAAATAATTCATGAAAACTTTTCTCAGTGTGCACGTTCATATTACCATAATGTCTGAATTAGCATACTCTGATAATTATTATAACCTGCTGATTACCATATTACATAACGACCTGAGGTAAATGTCATGTTCCTGCTCTGTGTAACGTTATTATACAAGTATGACCTGTTACATAACACACACACACACACACACACACACACACAAAGAACATATGTCTGGACTCATGTTCCCATCATGCCGCAGGAGTCTTTTGATTTAAATGACTGTTATTTAATAGATTTCAGAGGTCAACACGAGGGGAAAATATAGCTTCTGTTTTAAATGTTACAAGTAGTGAAATGTCAGGGAGGTCAAAGGTCACCAAATCCAGACAATCAGCGGATTAAATGTGTTTTATCAGAAGTCATTTATTGTAAAAATACAATAAAATGAGATATAACACTTCATAACAGCCAGAGGCTTACAGTTTCATTTCATGAGAAGAATCAACAGGAAGTTTAAGACTGAATTAATTTCACATCATTCACAGCTGCTTTCTGCTCCGCCTCAAGGTCTGATTCATAACAAATATCACACTAATGAGAATAACACGCTCATAAAGGAGTGCAATTTGCATTTTTTGTGTCCATTATCCATGTATAAATTACACCTTTAGTAGACAGAACAACAGCGAGAGAAAGAAAAAGAAATGTGAAATGTGCAGATGGTAAAAAGACTGCACTTATATAGCGCAATTCTAGTCCTTACGACCACTCAAAACACTTTCACACATTCATACTGGTGGCAGAGGCTCCCCTAAACAGTGCCACCCGCGACCATTGGGAATTCAGTCACACACCGATGAACGCAGCATCGGGAGCAGTTTGGGGTTCAGTATCTTGCTCAAGGATACTTCGACATGTAGGCTGCCATGGTCAGGGATCGAACCACCAACCTTCCGATCGGTTGGTGACCAATCTACCAACGGAGCCACAGCCGCGCCAATGTAAGCAGCAGGAATTTAAACAGGACAGATTTAATATCTCACTCTATCATCAAACCTTCACACTGTAAAAGAAGGCGAGAAGTGCTACAGTCAAAACTAACCGTGGTTTGCGGTCCATTACGGGAAAAAAAAATGACAAAAATATTTTTTTCTAATTGCTGCATGTGTTCATTTCAGCTGTAACTCTCACATAAATCACACATTATTACAGAACGTGTAAGAAGAAGAATAAAAATGAAAACAGACGTAAACAGACTTGAGACATCAGAAGTTACAATCCTGAAATTCTGAATATTTAACGTTTAAACAACCATGGGCTGAAACTTTAACAAAAAGTCTGTTTCTAGCTTAAACTATTAGATGTAAACATATAATTTGATTATTTTAGCACTCTATGTCTACCAGAGAGGACAAGTTGGCTGTTAGCCTGGAAAACTGATCCATCATTCTACCAGCTGTCAGACCACAACTGGACCCCCATCAGTTTGCCTACAGGACAAACAGGGGACAGAGGATGCTGTAGCAGGCCTCCTCCACTCCCTCCTCCAACATTTGGACTCATCCGGCAATTTTGCTACAATCCCCCTTACTGGCAGCGCCACCAGATAATCAAGAAACTTCACCATTCAATTTGCCACTTCACACAATGGCGCTCTGACAACTACCTGCAGCTGAACGTGGATAAAACAAAGGAAGTGGTCACTGGCACATCAAACACAGCCCATGCTGGACTGAACCCTCCCTCGTTACATAAAGAGACAGTAGAACAGGTCAATAACTTCAAATATCTTGGACTCATTATTGACAATAAACTTGCTTCCATCAACACAGCACCTCCATCCATAAACCATCCCAACAAAGAGTCCATATCATCCGCAAGCTCAGACACTTCCTGCTGTTACTTTACAAAATACAGTATATAATACAACCCATCCTGTTGAACTGTTCCCCATGCTTTTCATTCAACATACTGACCACACCCAACAAGAACAAGCATGCCAGAATAACACACACTTCGTTCAAAATCCTCAGGCTTCCAACCCCACAATGACAGAGCCACCACACACCTAGCACTCACAATAAGTAATGACACTGATCACCCCCTCAGCCATCACATACAGGACTTTAAAATGGAAGAGAGCTCACTTCAGAAAGTTTTGTCCACTCACTCAACAAACTGCCTTGCTGATATGCTGCTGTGTGCCGGGTGTTTGGATAGTCACTGAGACTGATGTTCTGTCTATAGACTGTATATAAATAATGGACGTAGTGACCATGACGTCACCCGTTGGTTTGTGGCCCGTTGGAAGCATCGAGTTCAGCGTTAAACTTGTCGCCATCATTTTTCTGATTCGGGGAGCAGACCATATCTGGACTGTGGAGGAGGAGAGGGATCTGATCACTGACTACAGCCTCTCTACACCTCAACCTGACTGAGAGAAGCTGCTGCTAATTCATGTTCGCATTAACTGGAGCATTAACTGGGATGTTAGTTTTGGCTAGCAAAAAACAAAAACAAAATGTATGTTACTTACCAAAGAAAACTGAACAGCGACTCCTTGGAGTGTCTGTTAGTCCAACCAAACGCTGAACAAGACATTTTTACTGAAGAAAACGTTAAAATAAACTGTCATTAAGTTAAAATACAGTGAAAGGCTCAAAGTTATGAGACCAAACCGCTAAACGTCCTTTTTATATCTATATATTGTTTTATATAACTTTATTGACACGTTATTGTCACGCCCCAAATCATACGATCCTTTATCTTCTATTTTCTTCTAAACGGGGACATTATTTGAACTATTAACATCAAATTGTCTTGAAGAAGATTTTTAACTAGTGATTAAGACTATAGTGTTGTCCAAAATAAATTTTCTGAGGTAATAAATCAAGTGAGAAGTTTTCTCATTTTGTATTGAAATGAATGGACAGAAATGCTTCTGCAGCCACACTTAGCACCCCCTGTTGTAATTTTCGGTGGAATGCAGCTGAAGGCACTTCCTGGTTTGCCTCCCTGCTCAGACCCGGAGGTTGCCGCCTGGTTCTGTCATTAATTGTATGTTGGACAAGTGTTTTGCATGTTGCTGTGTTTGGTATGTGATATATCTGTGTGTCATTTCTGTAATGGCTTTGTAAACAAATCTCCCTCTGGGATGATAAAGTCTGAAGTCAAAGTCTAGCAACCTAATGCTAGCAAGCTAATGTTAGCTAATATCCACTTTTGTCCTCTTAAAAGTTCAGTTTTTGGGTTCATCAGTTTATAAAAACTTTGGCTCTTTACCCTGTTGGTAGTGCATTACAGCACACAGCAGCTTTTAGATGTTTTTCTAAAGTTGTTTACTAGTGGACGAAATTGTCAAGGAGGCTCTTTCTTTGAATACAAAGCCACTAAACAGAGATAGTTTGTTTTCCCCCCATATGGCGCACTGTCTCTCTCACACCTGGTGGAAAAGTCACGCCACGCTGCTGCCAGTAGCTCTCTGTAGACTACTGATTTCACTGTAACTGTGTGCTGCTGTTGTTCCGATCTTTGTCAGTAGGACTGTTTTTATAATGAGGATCATTATAGAATTACCTCATTTAAATACATGGAAACAGCACGGGAACACAGTGACTCTGTTTGCTCACCGTTTGAAATTACTTGGGTTTTTTTGGTCTTATTTGTGCAGGTTTAGAGGAAACAAAGCTGCACAATCCTTTTAGTAAATCCAGCTGTCAGTGTAGATCCACAGCAGCATAGATCAGAGAGTCATTACAGCAGCTGCTGCCGGGGTCTGATCAATCGCAGGTTATTGATCAGTTACACACTGTGGACCTCACAATCCCGCTGCCGCCACCACTGAGAGCAGCAGCAGCACACACACACACACACACACACACACACACACACACACACAGGTAGTCTTCCTGGCTTGCATGCAGATCAGTGCCTTGCTTGAAGGCCTTTTGGCAGTTACACTGGACTCATCAGGACTCATCAGGACATCACAGAAGTCCACTGTAAAATTAAAGGACATTCTTCCTTTTTTTCACAAATGGAGATCAGTTCACTCTGCACGAGGAGAAGTCTTCCTTATGTGAGGAGAAAATAACCCTGATGATGTTGAACTTTAAGCAGCAATCTATCTCCATCTCTGAAACACTTCACTGATACTGTCACATTGTGTTTTATTGACTTTATTGTTGAACCGGAGAAGGGCGAGCGGGCAGCAGACCCTATTCAGCCGCCTCTACAGGACTTTATGTCTGAGGCAAAGACAACAAGGGGACAAAAAGGAGGGAGTGAGGGAGCAAGAGGCTGCAGGATAAGAGTAAACCTCAGACTGACTTGTAGAAGCTCTGCGAAACAAAAGACTGCAAGACGGACACCAAGCTCACCGTTGGACTAACGATATTAAGTAGCTGTGTGCATTTGTTGAACTACTAATAGGAGTGACGTCTTTCTGAAATGACCTGTGATTGGACAAAGTATCCCACCCTCATGGGCTAGATTGTCAAAAGCCTGAAAACAGAGTGAAGAGGATCTGCACAGGTCTAGTTTTCTCTCAAACCAGTGGCGGACTCAAGGGGGGGAAGAGGGGCGACCGCTGCCCCTCATGCCTCCATGGTTGAAAAAATGCGCTAAAGTGCCCTTTAGAGTGGTGAAAACAAGAGGGAGTGCCTTATTGGCTGACCTTTACACATGCAAAAAATGACTTGGTGCCCTCTTGGGTGCCCCTTTATACAATAAATTATTATGTGCCCTCTAGAGCAAGGCTCTTATTTAGCTCTCAAAGTGCACAAGATTGATGCATTTACCTTGAAAATGTACATATTTTCTCCGGTGGGGCATGCCCCTGGACCCCCCTAGATGGTTTGATTCGATGGTTTTAATTGTTAGTACCATATCAATAATTACTTTGATCTCTTTTTAACTTAATGCTAATCGTACTATTTCATCATACATTATGCATCATAGCTTTTTGCGCACTGGTGGGGCCACATGTTGTGCAGAATGTGCCCTTTTTATTTTTTCGCCCCTGCCCTTTAAATAGTCTGAGTCAGCCACTGGGTCTAACCTTAACAAAATGTTGAAAAGTCAGCATAGGATTTTTGCCCAATGACGGCAAAAAAATCCCCCTTGCCTACTCTGCCTTTAAAGATAGAGCTAGAGTCAGGACATCGTTAGCTTAGCTTGGCATAAACAGACACACAGTAAGACTGGGCCTGTGATGGCTGACAGTCATTGACCACTGAGCCCAATGTCGTGATTTACAGTCTATGTAATGCAGCCATTTCTGGTGAAAGAATGAGTAAAATGACAGACCCAGATCTCTCAAATCCCAAGAGATCTCTTTAAATGTTCAAATAGACCTTGACATGCCTAATGTAATTTACAGTGAAGAGAAAACTTTTCAAGTTCAACAGCAACTGTATAGCACCATTCTATTTTCCTTCTTCTATTGCTTGGTTGAGTTGGTCATGACTTATTGATGACGTCCCACTGTTTTAAATGGTAATGGTAAATAGACTGACTTATATAGTGCTTTTATCCAAAGCGCTTTACACTTCAGCTGGCCGAGGCTAACCTGCCACCATTGGGAATTCATTCACACACCGATGAACGCAGCATCGGGAGCAATTTGGGGTTCAGTATCTTGCCCAAGCATACTTCGACATGTAGGCTGCCATGGTCAGGGATCGAACCACCAACCTTCCCATCAGTGGTGACTGCTCTACCAATTGAGCCCCAGCTGCCTTTCAACAAAGCAGTGTGGAGCCCTGTCGTCAGCCTCCCTCTAAAGTACTGACTTAAAACTCCATGCAAGTTTTTGCTTGATGATGATAGGCTAAGTAAAACCAGATATAAGGTCAAATATATTTATTATACAAATATGGAACCAGATGCTATCCTCATTTTACCTCTTAAAAGTAAAATAAGAGGTAAGTATGTAAGTAAAAAATATTGATCTAGTAAGTCAAAGTGAAAAAATAATTATCAGGTCATATAGATGAAGTTGTGCTGAAAAAAATGATACCAACATGATTGTCGATATGATTTGATCAGTTTGGAAGACTCGCGCTGACAATATCATCACCCATCGTCAAAACAGAGTAACTGCACGTTTGGACCATAGACTGCATATAAATAATGGATGTTTTCACTGTGATGTCACTGTGATGTCACCAATTGTTTTGTGGACTGCCCGTTTGAAGCATTTTTAATGAATAAAATGTTCAAATAAACTGTCATTAAGTGAAAATACAGGGAAAGGGTCAAAGTTATGAGGCCAAATCAGTAAATGTCCTTTTTTATATCTTTATATATAACTTTATTGACACATTGCCGTGGATACGCATTGCTCTGCTTCTCTCCTGATGACGGCTCACCTTGTTAGTGACCTGTCAATCAAAGATAGCCACGCCCCAAATCATACGATTCTTTATCTTGTATTTTCTTCAAAATGGGGCCATTATATGAACTATTAACATCAAATTGTCTTGAAGAATATTTTTTACTAGCGATTGAGACCATAGTGTTGTCCTAAAAAAAATTCTGAGGTAATAAATCAAGTGAGAAGTTTTCTCATTTTGCACGACAATGAATGGACGGAAATGTTTTTGCAGCCAAACTTAGCACCCCCTGCTGGAATTTTCAGTAAAATGCAGCTTAAGGCACTTCCTGGTTTGCCTCCCTGCTCGGACCCGGAGGTTGCCGCCTGGTTTGGACCGGTTTCCTACCGAAGTCTTGTGGTTACAGTGGGGTTGTCTGGTTCTGTACAGTGACCTAAACTTAAACCTGACCCCCCCAATATTTGACCTCCAAGCTGGAGACTCCACTTCCATGTTGCAGATGTCAGCAGGTGTCTGAGGGCCCGAGGAGGGCCACAGCCGCCATTTTGTGTCTGTCAGCCGGAGCAAATGGAGGAGAAGTAACTGTATCAAAGCATCAGAAACACTCTCTGTCTTTGATTAGATTCTTTTCATTCCTCTCCACCTCCTCCTCCTCCACTCTCTCTCCTCTCTTTCTATTAAAACATTAACAGTGTGCGCCATGCATTGAGATGCTCTATAATTCCATCCCGGCAGTTTTATAAGGCCTGCTGCTCTCGTCTCTGGCTCATATACATCCTGTTTCTGCTTCCACTCTTGTTCTTATAAATAATGTTGATGGTAAAGTGCTCTGCAGCAGCACAAACTATACAGCCGGGCGGTAAAGTTGCTCTTATACACGCTCCTTTAGTCTCCGGTGACTTATGTAACAGTGAGCAAAGGACGTAATTAAACATCAAATTATCTTCGCACTCATGATTTTTACTAAACTCAGTGTTGGAGAGAGGATTCTTTACGTTAAAAACATGTCAAACAAAGGTTTGGGATGATGGTGAACACATCACGGTACATATGACTGAAGCCCACGAGGACTCAGTCCTCAAGTGCAGAAGGTGGACATGTGGATTCAGCCAAAGATTACATTATGAAATAGAACAGAAGATTTTATTAGTTCACTTTCACATTCTGGTTCAGTAAACATGGAGTGTGTCTTCAGAACTGAAGACAATGTGGCGACCAAATCTGTGTATCATTCGTTCTTTCCATTTTCAATTGGCAATCAAAATCAAATAATGAAAAATTAACTGGTTATTTTGTTATTTGTTGTCTATCATAAAACCAAAAAAAATGCTTGTTTTTTCATATTTCAATCTTAGGCTTGGATCAAAAATACGAAATCAGACGGCTGGTTTGACTACAGAGAAGCGAATGACGGCTCACATGTCGCAGTCAAACTTCCGGGTCACGTAAATCCGACAAAATAAATATTAAAATAGAATTCATTCCTGGTGCCCATTTTTCCATTTCGTATTTTTGATCTGAGCCTAATATTGAAATATGAAAAAACAAAAGAACGTACTGCCTCCGCCATTCAGCTCACTGAATACTGGTACAGTGAACTGGGGCCCTGTGAGAGTCGCCTGTTTTGTTAACGGACACTTTTATTTTGAAACAAGACAAGAGACTTCCTGTATATCGTAAAAACTAACTCAAGTGAGATTATACTGTAAAAATAACGTCAAGGAGTTCAATGTTTTTATGTTTTTACCCCCGAAGAGGAATGAGGTTAGTATTCACAGTAATCTTGCATATTTAAGTATTTTTTGTGTTCAAATAAGTTTTGGGTAAAATTTAACTTTTAAATTTTAAGTCATGCTAGCACGGTTTGATATGGTAAGCTAGTTGTGCTCCAATCAATCCTCTTGTATTTCTGTGTGTTTTATAATTGTTATTGCAACTTTGAGTTTGCAAACTGTAACTTTATCCTACTTAATTCTCAGCTCATTGCTTGGCCGTGTTTCAGTCCAGTGAGTACTGATACACAGTCAGAGCTCCGGTTAAGTACTGAATGATTCGGTATACGAATCTTTTGTACTTATCTTTTTAAAGAACGGATTCTTATGATTCAGTACACTGAAAAGGACTGACGTTCCCACCACTACAGTTTATTAGTTTTATGCTTTTTTTCTTACACCTGAATTTATAAATAAGAGTAAATCACCATAAGCTTTTTACTAAACTCGTGCTTAAGGGTATGCCTGGATGCATCATACGAAGCCTGGTTAGGAATCGGGCTTGCAACTGGACAGTCGCTGGTTCAAATCCCGGTACTGACAGGTCTAGGACTGAAGTGCCCTTGAGCAAGGCACCTAACCCCCATGCACAGCTCCCCGGGCTCAGAAATGTGCTGCCCACTGCTCCTTGCATGGTGTGTTCACTTGTGAGTAAGAAAGGATGGGTTAAATGCAGAGGTTGAGTTTCCCCATTGTGGGATTAATAAAGTTTACTGGGGTTTAAGGTTTACTGGTATGCCAACCAAGGTATGCAGGTGAAATGGGGAAACAGGTAGCATACAATGATTGTCTGAGGATACTAGTGAAAAAGCCCAGGAGTAGCAGTGCTAGTAAGCTCTTTTGTGTTCAGGGCTAAGCACTTTACAGGCTCTCTTGAGGAACCTGATGTTTAAATTTATGTCTCGACTTGATGAGTCACAAAACTGTATTATAATGATGTTCACAAGCCCCAGGTGCAGCTCGGTCAGGTATCAATCATATCTGTGGAAACATTGGTATGGGTGCCTTTTAAAACTCATGAATAAGAGTATGTTTGTATGTGTTTATGTATCTGTTGTTTTTTCCTTTTTATGTTGTATGTCTTGCTCAGGTGGCAACCTCTGGGTCTGAGGAGGGAGGCCAACCACCTTAAGTGCCTTAAGCCTGCAATCCACCGAAAATTCCAGTAGGGGGTGCAAAAAAATCTGCCCATTCATTTCAGTGCAAAATTTGAAAACTTCTCACTTGATTTATTACCTCAGAAAATGTTTTGAGGACAACACTATGGTCTCAAGTTAGTTAAAAATCTTCTTCTTCTAATAATGGCCCCATTTAGAAGAAAATAGAAGACAAAGAATCGTATGATTTGGGGCGTTTCTACCTTAAGTTTATTTGAACGTTTTGTTCAGTAAAAATGTCTTGTTCAGCGTTTGGTTGGACTAACAGACACTCCAAGGAGTCGCTGTTCATGTTTCTGAGTTAAGTAACAACCACTTTGTTTTTGTTTTTTGCTAGCCAAAACTAACATCCCAGTTAATGCTCCAGTTAATGCTAACATGAATTAGCAGCAGCTTCTCTCAGTCAGGTTGAGGTGTAGAGAGGCTGTAGTCAGTGATCAGATCCCTCTCCTCCTCCACAGTCCAGATATGGTCTGCTTCCCGTATCAGAAACAAGATGGCGACACAAGATGGCGACGAGTGTAACAATGAAGTCGAGGCTTCCAACGGGCAGTGCACAAACCAATGGGTGACGTCACAGTGACTACGTCCATTATTTATATACAGTCTATGGTCTTGCTATTAGATCTAGAGCCTATAATAAAGTTTATTTATAAATATATATATATATTTTTTTTTTTTGGTCGTTCTTCTGCAACATGTTTTGTTCACACATTCTACAACAATGTGGTTTGAATTCACTACAGATCTGATTTACTCCTCTGACTGGTCTCTTTGCAGAGGTGACTGAGGCTCATGGGTATTGTAGTATTTGTGGTTCATCCCCTTGAGGTAGCAGGAAGATCACCTTTCAACTTTTTCGGAAAAAGGTTTTTTTGGTGACCAATCCGTCCCGATGTAATTTCCACCTCCAGATGTGGTCGAGACGAACTGTCCAGCTCATTAAAGCCTCAGATCATATATGAAACACATTTATACAGTCTGGTTAAATGTGAAGTTAAGAGGGAAAAAATGAGATGGTTGAGTTTAATTTCTATTTGTTGGACTTTTTAACTTTTCTCTCATTTTCAGCTGCAGATCAACAGAAAATCCATGTGAGATACTTTCAGCTCATTAACGGACGAATGGAAGGAATGGAATGGATTTCTCCTGTGAAATGCTTCATTAATTGTTCTATTTTTTTAATAATCAGACCACCTGAAGGAGAATGAGGATTATCTGGACACAAACAGTGCATGTTTCCAACAGCAGCAGCAGCAGCAGCAGCAGATTATGTTTCCCCTCACATATATTGCTTCTGGAGGGGCTGCAATAGGTTTATGATTTCACTTCCAGTTTATTTGCACAGTGATAAAACACAGGAGCAAAGCAATAAAAGCCACATGATGAAAAACAATGATAACAAAGTGAACAAAGAGAAACAAATGAGCAGGTCGGACTGCAGACGAGGAGAGAAGCCAAAGAGCGAGAGGAGGACGAGGAGGAAGAGGGGGAGAAAAACCCAGAAGGAGAACTAGGGCTTTAAGCTGAATTTAATCAATAAATGTTTCTGAAAGTCGATCACGACACTGTAAAACCTTCTGAAACACCATTTAAAGCTACACAGGACACTAAAAGTCTTCACTAAAACCAGAACGACTATACAAGGAAATCACCATGGCTGTGGTTTTTAATATTTCAGAAAATCACGTTCACTCCTGCTGATCATTTTCAAATCATCAGTCAGGTTTATATTATTGACAACTGTGTTCTAAAGTCATTTTTTTATTCTCAGACTTAGAGACCCACATAGACCCAAGTTTGACTTTCTATTAGGGGGGACAGGAGGTCAGTAGCTGGCACATAGAAGTGGTGTACGGTACATCTAAAAAAAAATTTGAATATCATGAAAAAGTTCAATATTTTTTGTCAATTAATTTCAGAAAGGGAAACTCATTCATTATGAGTTTCACTCCAGTATTAATGCACTAATTCATGCAAAAAGGGCCCAACCAAGTGTTGATGTATAGAAATGAAGATACTTATCAGAAGCATGACATTTGTGTTTAAAATATCATTTTTCTTTATTGATCTTATGTAATATTCTAATTTTCTGAGACATTGAGTTTTCATTATCTCTAAGCCAGAATCATCAAAATTATAAGACATACAGGCTTGAAATATTTCACTCTATGCAAAATGAATCTATATAACTTACGAGTTTCACTTTCTGAAATAATTGACAACAAATATTGAACTTTTTCATGATATTGAAATTTTTTGAGATGTTCCTGTATGTCATCTGAAAGCTGGAACCTGAAGATTAAAGGGATTTTTAAAAATTAAATTATATATATTATTTGCCAGTAGTCTAGTGGATGCAAAGCTATTAGCTTACTTACTTTCTGAGCTCTTGTATTGGAGTTCTGTCCGGCTCCGATCGTAGAATAGATTGTTCCGGCAAGCTGGCAGGTTCACGATAACCATCCATGTGCTAAATTATGTCTCATAAGATCTTGCAACAATTATGAGGTTGATACCATTTGTTACACATATTTGGTCCTAAATTGTAAAAAAAAATTACCCCTGGAGAACTGATAAAAAAAATTACAGCAAAACAGGTATATTGGTCAGGCGATATTATCAGCTGATATTTGCCTCTCAGGGACAAATTGTAATCTATCTTTATCTGCATATATGTTCGATATAAACATTTTTTTCTTTTACAGAACATATAAAACGTGAAAATAGTTTGAGGTGATTTTAGAAATGGTGTTATTATCAGCTAATATGTCCAGCAGAGCACTGGACAAATAAAATGTTTTATTTAAAAGAGCTTTGCATGCTGGTGTAGTGGTTAGCACTATACTCTTGCTGCCTCACAGCAGGAAGCTGGAGTGGAGTTTGCATGTTCTCCCCGTGTCAGCGTGGGTTCTCTCCAGGTACTCCGGCTTCCTCCCACAGTCCAAAAACATGCACTTAGGTTTAATTGGTGAATCTAAATTGCCTCGTAGGGGTGAATGAGAGTGTCTGTCTCTATGTGTCAGCCCTGTGATAGTCTGGAGACCTGTCCAGAGTGTACCCCGCATTATAATAAAGGAATGGATATATTGGCTGCCATACTAGTCATTTGTTTCCCCTCTAAAATTAGTATCAGCCTCAAAAATCCCATATGGGTCGGGTTCTCACAAAAATATTCAAAATTCCCTTCATAATCTCACATTAAGACACCAAGACCTTGAGGAACATGAAAAATCAGAAAAATCCATGCTGTGATTTGGTTTCCAAAACTTTTGACATTGGTAAATGGACCTGCACTTATATAGCGCTTTTCTAGTCACTTTGCGACCACTCAAAGCGCTTTACACTACAGATTTCACTCATTTACCCATTCACACCTGAAGGACACCTGAAGGCACTCGAAAGAGAGGACGACCCAAAGAGACCTGGCGTCGAACAGTGGAGAAAGAACTGAAAACCATGAAGCAGACCTGGAGTTCTATCCAAAAGCTCGCCCAAAACAGACAGGAGTGGAGATCCTTTGTTGCTGACCTACATGCCACTAGGCATAAAGGGCAGTAAGTAAGTAAGTACCCATTCACACACACATTCATACTGGTGGCAGAGGCTACCCTAAATGGGGCCACCTGCCACCATTGGGAATTCATTCTCACACGATGAATGCAGCATCAGGAGCAATTTGGGGATCAGTATCTTGCTCAAGGATACTTTGACATGTAGGCTGCCATGGTCAGGGATCGAAACACCAACCCTCTGATCAGAAGACGGCCGCTCTACCAACTGAGCCGCAGCTGACCCTATCACACACATTGTGTAGATTTCTGTATTTTGGGTGATTGTACGGCAGCACTTGTGTTGTGCAGCCAAGTGAGAAAACTGGTGTAAACTGATATATGTAGTCCGTTCTCACGCTCAATTATGTCTCATTAGTTGTTGCAGCAATTTATAGGTTGTTGCAGTTTGTTACACACATTTGGTGGTAAATGGGGCCATTTCTATTACTCAAGAAAACATAAAAAAAATGTGAAAAATCACTTCAGAATTCCACATCATGACACCAAGACCTTGAGGAACACCAGAGAAAAATCCAATGCTGTGATTTGGTTTCAAAGACTTTTGACATTTTGTAGATTTTTGTATTTCGGACATTATACGGAAACCCCCTTGTTATGAATCTAGTGTCTCAGCCATCCATCCTCTCCTCATCCGTCTCTAGTTTCATGAGGCTGTGATTCTCCTAGAGGTCTCAGCAGCTCATTTCATACACTGAGCTCAAGTTTCACTCATTAACATCATCACACATGAAGAAAATTAGGCTCATTGAATCTACAAGAGTCTCAGCTTTCCAGTGATACCCGATTTATGCAGCTCACAGACTGTTTAGGGACCCCAGGATGCAGAAAGTGGGCTTGTCTTAAAAAGTGACTTTCACTTTGACCAAACTTAACAGAAATACGTAAAAACCAACACTTTAGACAACATTAACCATGACAGTCTTCTTATTTATCTGCTTCTGTTTGTACACATCTGGATCTGTGTGATCACAGCTGGACAGATTGATTTCACTAATCAATATGTTACTGGAATCATTGTAAGAAACAACAAATGGATCAAATTCAGTGGGATCGGGAAAATAATAACTTGTTTTATTTGGTGATTTACAGTAAATGTTTTTTTTATGTATTTACAAGACAAGGAGAGGAGAGGACACAGAAGGATACGAGGAAACAGGGAGTTAGGAGAGAGAAGTGAGGAAGACGAGGGGGAGGTAAAAGCTTCGGTTCTGTTGTTCTGCCTCCAGAATCCATTTAGAGGTCGGCCTCTCCCTGCTGATATTTAATGGAGAGGAGAGGAGAGGAGAGGAGAGGAGAGGAGAAGATGACAGATGGGACCTTTCAGAATAAAAGTGTCAGAGATGTAGAAAGTGTCCTTACAGGTGCTTTTTATTCTAATTACCATTCATTTTATGGATTATTATTATTATCAATACATGAGCAGTCTAAGTGACTTGATTTGTTGTGACTTGTTGTTGTTGTGACGAGCTGTCATCAGGAGAGAAGCAGAACAATGCGTATCCACGGCAACGTGTCAATAAAGTTATATATAACGTTATATAGATATAAAAAAGGACTTTTAGCGGTTTGGTCTCATAACTTTGACTCTTTCACTGTATTTTCACTTAATGACAGTTTGTTTATTTGAACGTTTTGTTCAGTAAAAATGTCTTGTTCAGCGTTTGGTTGGACTAACAGACACTCCAAGGAGTCGCTGTTCAGTTTTCTGAGGTAAGTAACGTACACTTTGTTTATGTTTTTTGCTAGCCAAAACTAACATCCCAGTTAATGCTAACATGCATTGTGTAACGCTGTACTCAATGCTTCCAAGGGGCCACAAACCAATGGGTGACGTCATGATGACTACATCCATTATTTATATACAGTCTATGGTCCCATGTGAAAACAAAAGTAAATTACTTTTTACGTAACTTACATTTTTTACAACTTACGTGGCTCACAATTTGTGAATCACATTTTTACGTAACTTACGGTAGTGACGCCCCCCTCATAACTACTTCACTTCACTGGCATTTGTTTACATTTATTTACTGTTTAAACTGTATTTTAAAACGCCGAACCAGGAAGGTTTTACCCTATACCTAGGTCAGTGGTTTTGTAGCATAAATTCGTAGAAACACGTGTGTGCTATTATTAAAACACTCCGCTGTACCTTGAGCTGGGAAACACTAATTTTGACAAATGCTTATATGTGTTGTTATGGTTGGTTAAGACTAACGGTCTATCCTGTCACTGTTTCCTGGCCGATTGCAAACCAGCTTTAAAAGGTGCATAGGTGCACCACCTATGCTTTCGGCTAAAATTGCATTGAATTTGAATAATAAATAAAAATAAAAATGTTGTGGTCTGATATATATATATATCGTGCATTCCTAATTTCAATCACTTTTGAATAATGTGGAGTAAAATAAATGGCTAGTTTGTGAAATCAAAGTCCTGTGTTGCAAACAGAATGCGACAAAGACACACACAGACTTTCAGTCATGCTATTTTCTTTTTTATGGAACATCTAGGAACAAATCAGGTACAATAAAAATCTGTTTCCATCAAATTATTTGTGCTCTCCCAAAAAAAAAGTATTCAGATTCAGGTCGATCCTAGTTGCTGGGATGACATCACCAAAACTGTCCAATCAGTGAGTTTCCTGTCAGAGCAACTGAACCAAACTACCTCACACCTCCAGACACATTTCAGCTTGTAACAACTAAGTCATTTTAATTCCCCACACTGAATATAAACACTGTTTTGTCTCTTATAAAATAAACCCAGTAACATACAGTGAAGCTCTGCAGCTCGACTGTTTGACTCATTCACTGCAACAACTCACACGTTCCCATTCACACCTTCTGAACTCACACTTTATCTCCCTCCATTCACAGACAGGTAGGAGTATAGAGTCATATAGTGTGTGTGTGTGTGTGTGTGTGTGTGTGATAATGTGGTATGGCCGCAGCTTATGGCTGAAGTTTTCTGACTCACTCTCTATTTCTGATGTTTCCAAAAGGCTCTTTGAACAGCAGATAATAGATGAGAGCTGCAGGGTGAAGACACCACGGCACACACACACATGCTGCTGCCATGTGTGGATGGAGAGTGTGTGTGTGTGTGTGTGTGTGGGCGGTAGCAGGGTGAAGATACACCACCGTACTCGAGAAGCAACGAGTGGGAGGAAACACACTTCTCTCACATCTCTCTTCATGGTGGAAACTGACTGTAAAACTCTCCGATAATAATAATAATAATAACGCCACATCACATGTGTCACCACACAACGACGGTGACAGCGGGGAGCACACACACACACACACACACACACTCACACGCGTGTTGCCATGGAGAAGATATTAACAGCACACTGTAAAAAAAAAATGCCGTTGCTTTTACAGAAAAACACTGGCAGCTGTGGTTACCAGAATATTTCCGTAAAAAATACAGTACATATGTTAACATCTTTACAGAACAACTTGTAAATTTTACATTCTAAAACTGTAGTAATTAAAAAATTTTTTTTTTAAAGTTAAGCCTTTACTGCTAATTTAACAGACTGATGCTGCTTTTATACTAATTATTTATGCAAAATTTACATGCAGATTTTGCTTATTGTACACTGAATACCAGTAAATTAACATTCAGTTATTATTTATTGTACACTGAATACCAGTAAAATGTACAAGTTGTTCCGTAAAGTTGTTTACATTTGTACTGTATTTTTTGCAGAATTTTTCTGGTAACCACAGCTGCCATTTTTTTTCTGTAAAAGCAACATAATTTTTTCAGAGCAGTTGCCAGCAGCAGCAGAATAAAATCTGTTCGGCACCGCGGCAGAAAAACACAGAAAAACATTAAAGAAGCGTGGACTCACCCCAGCGTGGTCATGGTGACGATGGTGTACCAGAAGGAGGCCGGGATGGAGGTGAAGGTGGAGCCCTTGGTGCCCTTCTCGGCGTAGAACATGACGGTGGCGAAGATGATGATGGCCATGGTGAGGGAGAAGAGCAGGAAGCCCAGCTCGGAGGCGCAGCTCTTTAGCGTGTAGCCCAAAATCCTCAAACCCTGCGAGTGGCGCGAGAACTTGAAGATCCGGAAGACGCGGAAAACGCGCAGGGTGACGAAGGCTCCGCTCACGTCCTCGTTCTCGGGCATCACCAGGCCGATGTAGTAGGGCATGATGGCCACCACGTCAATCACCGACATCACAGATCGCATGAACTTGCAGCGGCTGGGCGCGGCGAACAGACGCATCAGGTACTCGAAGGTGAAGATGAGCACGCAGGCCGTGTCCATGCAGAAGAACGCCAGCTGGTACTTCTCCCCGCACGGGAGGTCTTTGACGCTGCCCTTAGGGGGCCGGCAGGGGACCGTCTCCACCACGTTGGCGATGACAGAGACGGCGATGAAGAACCCGGTGACGTAGTAGAAGACCAGCGCCATGGTGGAGGTGTGGGGGTTCTCGAAGGCTCGCCACAGACGCTCCCTGGAGGTGCTGTTAGGAGGCAGGGGGGCGTCCATCCCCTCGTTGGCCTCCGTGTCCTCCGCCAGACGCTCCTGGTTCTCCTTTTTCCTGTCTCGGTATTCCTGCACAAAGAGAGGGAGAAGAACACGGAATCAGACAACACAAGTTGAACAAAACGTAACAACCACCACCCTAATGCTGGCTTTTTTTGAAGCCTAAATTAGCAGCGTTATTTTGACAACTTTAGACTAACGTAGATTCCTTCTAGTTTTTTATGATACCATTATCTCCAGTATATTCCTAAAAGTGAGCCTGCTATGGCCCCCGGGAAAAAAGGTGAAAATACTAATGTAAATACTAAATACATTGACACGTAAGATATCGCGATACTCTGCTGTATCGATTTTTTCCCCCACCTCTACTAAACAGTTGCATAAATCGGGTTTGACTGGAAAGCTGAGACTCTTGTGGATTCAATGAGCCCAATTTTATGATGTTTTTTCTTCTTAATTTGTGATTTTTTTCTCCTTATAAATTTACCACTTCAATACCTGAGAATTTCTGAGGTTTATAACTTCACAAGATTTGTGAGGTTTTCTTTCTTTCTTTCTTTCTTTCTTTCTTTCTAAATCTACAATTTTAATCTGAAACATTTTCAGAATATTGTCCCCCTTCCCTCAGCTTTGTGATTTCTTTTTAAAACTAAAATGGTCCCAATACACCGCCATCATTTATTTTTAACTAACTATGTTTTATGGACTGTCTGAACGACCGCAACAACCCCATTGTATAAAATGAGCTGCTGTGACCTCTAGGATAATCACAGCCTCATGAAACTTTACAACCATAAACCAGAGACCTGGAGCATTCAGAGGATGGATGGCTGAGACACTAGATTCATAATAAGGGGGTTTCCGTACAATGTCCGAAATACAAAAATCTACAAAATGTCAAAAGTCTTTGAGACCAAATCACAGCATGGATTTTTCTTTGGTGTTCCTCAAGGTCTTGGTGTCATAATGTGGGATTCTGAAGTGATTTTTCACAATTTTTTATGTTTTCTTGAGTAATAGAAATGGCCCCATTTACAACCAAATGTGTGTAACAAACTGCAACAACCTATAAATTGCTGCAACATATGAGACATAATTGAGCGTGAGAATGGACTACATATATCAGTTTACACCAGTTTTCTCACTTGGCTGCTCATAAAGACAGTCTCAATGATGAGTATCATTGTATTATATCATGTTATGCTGGTGTTGTTTTGCTTTTAGCTCCAGTCCACTAAAATGAGCTGCTTTTCCTGTTGGTTCTTAATAAGATACATTGCTGAGATTGGGATTAATGAAGCCCACAGATATTTATGAACTAACACACCTGTGAGGAGTTTTTTTTCCTCTACACCAAAAACTGGTTCTGAGATAAAATTTCCACTTAATTACCACTAACTTACTTTGTGCTGCCTCATTTTACAGAATGTTTTTACATGATCTCTGCCGTGGTGAGCTGCCTCTCCCGTGAGCTGTTAACAAGCCAGAAAACTAACTACGGTAATAAATACATGAAACTTTAGAGACCCCCACAGTGACTAATAAACTGCTCCAGAAGGAAGTTCAAATCCTTCTTCAAACATTTTGGCTGAAACGAGCCAAATGCTTTAATTTAACATAAGAAGAGAGAGAAGTATGAGGAAAAAAACCCCAGCAGAACCTACGAAATAACTAGAAGAATAAAAATAAAAAGCATGTGGACAGCTCCTTGTGGGAAATTGTGGGGGAAGTGTTGAGCGAGAGAAATCCAGAAATGAGAATCTCTCACAGTTTGTGAACACGGTGGAGTCTGCCAAATGTGAAGAGGAATCACAGAACAACTCCCCATCCGCGAGCTGGTGGACGGGTCAGGTATAAAAACAAGGATATAACGAGATAAAGACGAGCCTAATGTGACAAACGGAGATATAAAGAGCTCTGGAGGTGATTTGTTATTCAGGGAGCGAGCCGGGAGGAAAATGACTTGTTTATGGCTCGTTAAAGAAATCACTCACAGAAACAGCGATACCAAGCCAAAAGCAGCAGCTATAAAGGAGCAGAATCAGATGTGAGCTGCTGGAGTTTCTGAGGGCTCATCAGCAGCGCCTTAATGAGCCGCAGTCTGATAATGGAGCTGAGAGCAGCGCTGCTTAGTAATCCCCCTCAGATATACTGATCATACTCTCCTCCAAACACTCACTTAATGAGCGCAGAACAACCAACATTACAGTGAAGCATCAGGTCAAAGGTCACAGCATCCAAAAAAGATGCAGGAATTTAAAACTTTATAATGAAACACTGGACCGTGCTGGGAATCAACAAAGTAAAAAAGAAAAAAGGAGTTGAATTTCTCTGATTATTATTATTATTTTTTTATTGGAATAAAATGGAATTTATATTCACAACAATTTTGTGTCCAGTGTCACGAATGTTGAAAAAATAAGTTTGTTCCACATATTCTACATATTGAACTATATTCCATGTTTCCAGCCTCTCCTGTCCTCTCCCCTCTGCTCCGTGTAAACAGCCTCTCCTGTCCTCTCCCCTCTGCTCTGTGTAAACAGCCTCTCCTGTCCTCTCCTCTCTGCTCTGTGTAAACAACCTCTCCTGTCCTCTCCCCTCTGCTCTGTGTAAACAGCCTCTCCTCTCCTCTCCCCTCTGCTCTGTGTAAACAGCCTCTCCTGTCCTCTCCTCTCTGCTCTGTGTAAACAGCCTCTCCTGTCCTCTCCCCTCTGCTCTGTGTAAACAGCCTCTCCTGTCCTCTCCTCTCTGCTCTGAATCTGATCAGATCTAGTGCAAATACTTTATTTTTCGGACGTTTTAAATGACATATGTAGAATAAAGTGATTCTGACAGACAGATCACAATTTTAAGCTTTATTTTGGTTACTTTGATTGACAGCTCTTAGGGAGCCTTGGGTTAGGGTTTCAAGTATAGGATGCCGGCAAGAGGAGAGACAGTGAGGAGAGTCAAATAACGGTAATGTTGTCCCAATTTTAATTCTTCAACAGCTAACAGACTAACTGAATTTCCCCTTGGGGATAAATATTGATTGATTGATTTGAAAGAAAATGTTTAATATTCACTCTTCATAATTAATTCATAATAATTCATAAATAATTCTTCTTAATTTCTAATGAACTGTAACCTACCTAGCTAAGTAAACTACAGTTAAAAAGATTTATAGGTTTAATAGGTAGCTAACGAAATGTAGCTTTTGACAGGTACAGCCTACTTTAAAATGTAATGATGCTATACTGATTCTTTATTGTTAATGTTTTCACTGTGTGTTTCTGTATGTATGAGGAATATCGAAATGTAAAAATTGTCAAAATCTGTCTCAAGATGTTTAAATAACAAGACTGCTCTAACGATGTGTATCGACATAATAAAGCATAAAGCAAACAAAACTAAAAATACAATTTTTTATATGTTTCTGACTGTGCAGCTCCTACTTGCTGCCAAACATAAAATATATCACTTGTTGATGCTTGACAGGAAATGGCGGCTTACCTCCATGCAGCAGTCACCGATGATCTCCGGCACGATGCCGTAGAAGGCGAGCTCTTCGTCGAAGGCCTGGATGCACTCGTTCCGCGGGTAGTGGAGCTTCCCCGTGCGGTAAAAGTTCAGAATGTGCCGGAACATTTCGGGGTCTCGATCGAAGAAGTACTCCTGTGTGTCCTCGTTGTAGAAGAACTCTTTTTCTGAAGAACCCAGCAGCGTCTCTGGGTAACGGTCCAGAGTGTTCTTCCATGTCTGCAGACACAACAGAGAAAAATATTACAAAAGATGTTTACGTCATGCTTTATGTCATCTACGTCTTCCAGTAAATGTTCTGTTTTAACCCATTAAGGCCTAAAGCGCCTGGAAAAAAATGCCTGGAAAACCTATGGGTGATTTTCAAATGACCCCATAAAACTTGAAGTTTTTCTGGAAATTCAACACCTACTAAATAATAGATTTTTCAGCCTCTGTAGCAGATAAAAATGAAATTCAAAAGTATTTGAGAGCTTATACCCGTGGCTTTCATACGAAGTTGAGTTTATTTGTCCAAACCTTCAATAAAGTTTTTTAAAAAATCAACAAACTCAGCAAATGTTACATTTGACTGAATAAAAAATCCTATGCATAATACTAATACATGCCCATTAGCAAGATGCAAACATGATATGACCACTGGAAGAACAAGACATAGTTTTCAGTAGCCTACTGTAATAAAAAAAATAATAATTATCATAATAATAAAAAATAATAATAATACATTTTATATATTGCACTTTTCAGGGTACTCAACGACGCACAAAGTAATATAAGACATAAACAGTCATGATTTCTTATATCATCATCACAATCAATTAGCCTATTATTATTATTAATATTATTATTATCTCCAGATGGCCACAAATCTGTCTGTTCTTCGGTGAAAATATGTTGTCTAAAAACATATTCCTCATCCATAAATGCCGGTCGATTGGTTCCGAGGGTTCAAAGTCCGGATCAGCAATAAAATCATCGGTGCTGTTTTCATCAGATCTCTTCCGTCACTTACTGCTGAGCTCCTCCGCTATAGTCGTCTTCCTCCATGATTTATAAGTTCTGGAAAAGTCCGATGTTGCATTGTGACACTCCCGCAGGTATTCTGATCATGATTCTGATGCATTTCATTGTCCAAGAGACCGAAAATAGGTGGAAAAAAATACAAATAATACAAAATGACATATCCGCTGTCCCAGCCTTAATGGTAGAGTGATGCAACAGCGCTCCCGGCTTTAATGGTAGAAATGCGGTAATGCTTTCCCGGCGTCAATGGGTTAACTGCCTGTTTTATCTTTTTATAGGCCTAACCATGTTCTTGTTTCCCATGAACATAACCAAGTAAAGTTGTTGCCTAAAACCAGGCGGCAACCTCCGGGTCTGAGCAGGGAGGCAAACCAGGAAGTGCTTTAAGCGGCATTCTACCGAAAATTCCAGCAGGGGGCGCTAAGTTTGGCTGCAAAAACATTTCTGTCCATTCATTTCAATGCAAAATGAGAAAACTTCTCACTTGATTTATTACCTCAGATTTTTTTTCAGGACAACACTATGGTCTCAGTTGCAGTAAAAAAATTTCTTCAAGACAATTTGATGTTAATAGTCCAAATAATGGCCCCATTTAGACGAAAATAGAAGATAAAGAATCGTATGATTTGGGGCGTGGCTACCTTTGATTGACAGGTCACTAAAAAGGTGAGAAACAGAACAATGCTTATTCACGACAATGAGTCAATAAAGTTATATGTAACGCTATATTGATATAAAAAAGGAAGTTTAGCGGTTTGGCCTCATAACTTTGACCTTTTCACTGTATTTTCACTTAATGAAATTTAATTAATTGGACGTTTTATTCAGTAAAAATGTCTTGTTCAGTGTTTGGTTGGACTTACAGACACTAGCCAAAACTACCATCCCAGTTAATGCTAATATGAATTAGCAGCAGCTTCTCTTAGTCAGGTTGAGGTGTAGAGAGGCTGTAGTCAGTGATCAGATCCCTCTCCTCCTCCACAGTCCAGATATTGTCTGCTCCCCGTATCAGAAACAAGATGGCGACACAAGATGGCTAATAGTGTACCACTGAACTTGATGCTTCCAATGGGCCACAAACCAATGGGTGACATCACGGTGACTACTTGCATTTTTTATATATTTATATATATGCCTAAAACAAAACACTTTTTTGAAGCCCCCCACCCTAACTGCCTATGGCGACCACCCAACATGTTTATGGTGGTCGTGATGTTTGGTTAAGATTCATCTATTGCTTTTAGGTTTTTGCAGGCTTTCCACAAAGTTGTTTCTCACAGTGCAGAATTATAAAGTATTTATATTGCCACTCTTCCAATTTAATGGTCTCATACCCCAGTTTGGGAACCACTGAACAAATATATGAACTTTATTATAAAGCTAATATATGATCTTTATTTATATTGCACTTTTTAGAGCAGAGCCACTGAATGCACTAGAAACTGAGTTCTCCTTTACAATAATTCACAACATGTTTGCAATTGGTAAGGCAAACTCATTAAAATATGCTATAATTAAGTTAAGTGTATATGATAGAACACATTTGGCCGTTTTTATGGCCAAAACTTTTCTGCAGGAGGACATGCCCCCAGACCCCCAGAACTGGCTGCTTTATGTCTTTGCGGAAAGTCCAGAAGATCGAGACCCAACATCGACTTTCACCTCCTTTTCACTTTGCTTACATCTTTCTTCCATCTCCTTCTTTTAGCTCTTTCCTTCCTTCTTTGCTTTCCCAGTTTACCTTCTATATCCTCCCAAACCTCCTCTCTCCTACTTTTCTGTCCTGCAGTAATTCTTCCACTGCAGGATCTTCTCTTGATTTTAACATTAACTTGAGTCATATATGGTTTTCTTGACTCTCCACACCATTAGAAACAACAGCTCCATTTGCAGGAGTTTCAGTGCTGAGTTGTTGAGCATTGGAGCGTCACTAACTCATGGTAACAGTGAAGTACGGCCTGTTTTATGCTTACATGTTATTTTTTGGCATTACTGTATTGTTGTTTGTATTTATATCACCAGAACTTCGAGCTGCTGCATTTAGTTTCTAAGAATGAGGACAAAGTCAGCGGCCTGACAGGAACTTTCTTCTCTTTCTGCCGCCACAGCAGAAAATACTTTGGTGCTGTTTGATTCCTGAAATCTATTTTTTGCAGTGGAGCCATTTTGTTATTATTTCAGCCTAAATGCACATCGATGGGCTGATTAGACGCTCAGTATTTACAACTTTCAGCCCTGGAAGCAGGAGCAGAGTCGGAGTGCATTAGGAACAACATGAATCTCTGAGAAGTAAAAGTGCTTTTAATTTTCCTCTTGGACAAAGTTATGTGACAGGTATTGACTTTATAATAACTTTTAATTATTTCTGCTTCATTAAAAAAGGCAAATGTACAAGACTGTGTCCCAAGCAACTGGAGGAGTCAACTGCAAGTCCCGGAGAGACTTGCTGTAACAAATGTCCAATTGGAGAGCTCCAGGTTCTGTTGCCAGGCCTCTAAACGAGCTGAAATCAGAGGTTGTTGCATAAATTCAGAAATAAATTTGCTGGAAATATTGTACTTGTTTCCAAACCTTGAGGAAATGCTTTTGGTGCCTAAACCAACACATTAACGATGTGTTTAAAACATAGTTTGTGATGTTAAAAACAGCTCCAGTCACATGTCACACAGGATTTTCCATTAATTACCTCGTCCCGCCAGACCCTTGTGTGCTGCGCTAACAGGACATTTCAAGCTGCTGAAAGTATTTTTTACACAATTCATAATTTTAAGTTATTTTGGGTTGTGTTGGCATTGCTCAGCAGAGTGTCTGTCACCCATCAGTCAGTCAAAACCCCACTTCTCTGCTTGAAACAATTTCAAACGTGCCTACCTGAATGTATCCTGTCACACGATCGCTCCATGTGTGCGCACGCCAAACTAAATACTTTTAACCAGCACAGGCTGGTCAGAGGTGCAAACACGCTGCTGCATTTGTGGTTTTTTTTGTTAAAGATATTTTGGGGCCATTTTTGATAGAGACAGAGTAAAGGGGAGGATGTGGGATAGGGCTACGAGTCAGATTCGAACCCGGGCCGCCTGCTTACGAGGACAATACGTCTATGGTATGTGCTCTACCAGGTGTGCCACTGGGAATGCTCCTTTAAAGTTGTTTTAATCACACTAAACTGGGAATTACTGTTTTAAATAACTTCCTGTTGCTAAACGCATGGAGCTTTCAAAATAAGAGCACAGTGTCGACCACAAAATTTACATGAAGACTGTCAAAATAAGATGCCTTAAATCAAATATACAAGAACCCTTATTCTCCTTTAAGATAATTCTTAAACTATGCAATCATTAAGATCAGTGTATTCATTTAATTCATTTTTCATTTTATTAATTCTTCTTTTCGAACCGAAAAGAAAAAAACAACATAAACTACAGCAGCGTAGGCTAGATGCATATACATATTCATACACATACTCACATAGGCACCATTAAACAGATGTACATAAACATATAAACATTTACACACATACAGTATATAAAGCCCTATACATATACATGCATCTGCCCCGTTTAAGTAATGAAATAAGAACCAGTTAACTTAATATTCAATATGCATTTCCTTATATCATTTTATATATATATATATATGATGGTATAGTGGCATTAGAATGTGTGAGAGGCACCAAATTTGGAGAAAAAAATTCTCCGGCTATAAACCAGCTATTTTTCCACACTGGCTGGCGTCTCCATGTCCTAGTGGAAAGCATGTTGACGGCAATTAAAAATGACACAGTAGGATAATAAAGATTCTATAATGCGGTATCTTCGACTGTGAAAAATGTTATGTGAGGTGTTTGCTCTCATTTAGCTCTTAAAGTGCACAAGATTGATACATTTTACTCCCAGGAGGGCATGCCCCCGGACCCCCCTAGATGATTTGGGGTTTTTTTCATAGAAAATCATACGAACCCTTTCATGAGAATACGTTGGGTCCATTAAGCTCAGGATCGCTTTTGTGATTGTTGTGTAAATTTCAGTTGTTTTCTCACATAAATCATACATTATTACAGACAATCCGATGGCAGTATTTGTGTAATATGATCAGATTTTTCAGGTGGCCCATGACTGGTTGATAAAAATAAGAAAGTTTCCCTAAAAACAACCCCATAGGTCGCTTCTAGTTAGCAGCATGAAGGATGCCAAGCTGGAAGTGACGTTACGGAGAGTAAAAGCAAAGGCAGAAACTACATGGAGGGTAAACAACGACATGGTTCTCGAAGGGAGAGACAGGAACTCAGGACTTTGACCCAGGAGCTTGCTGTTTGTGTTGCATGTGAGACCAAAAGTCAACAGAAGTTATGTAAACTAACTTCTGTGCATAGCTACATGACATCTATGTCATGCTTTACGTCACCAACATAACCTCCTCACTTTTGGAAATGATGGTCCTTTGTTTAACTTTCAGCCATGTTCTTTTTTGCCTGACTTTAACCAAGTAGTTTTGTTGCCCAAACCAACAAAAAACAAATCTGCTGGTGTTTAACATTAATGATGTCTTAAAACCGACGACAGTTGTCTCGGTTGACAACTGTAAGGGATCTTATCTAGAAAAAATTATTTTGGTCGTATTTAACGATAGGAACCAAATTCTTAGAAAATACCTTCATATGGTCAAATTTCTGCCCATTTGGGCAGCTATAAAATGGATTATTATGAGCCTGGGTGGGTTGACAAAATGTTGGCCTGGTTTGTATTTATCAAACATGTACATCTTAGCATAAATACATAATGCATTCATGCGAGACTACTGTAAGGACAATTAATGACTACGAGAGTGATGCAGCGTTAAATAAAGCACAGAGGTAAATAAAAAGTGTTTGACTGTTTAAATGACTGCTTACACTTGAAGATACACTTACACTTACAGATGTTGAAATATTGGAAAGTTACAGTATCTACATCCCCTCATCATAAAACCTGATGATGAAACTGAGGCTGAAATTTCAATTGTCTCTCAATCCAACTAAAATGAAAGGAACTACATTGTTTAATTAATTCATCATGAATGTGGAATGATTATAATACCATGAACAGAGCCTTTGGTTCTGCAGTACAGATAGAGCATGGAGCTGCTGTTGGAGCTCGTCCACTAATAAAACATGAAAGAGGTGCTTCTGACATCAAAGAGGGGCAGTGGGGGGTTAATGTAAATTTAAAAGAAATTATGTCCTTGTTCTCAAGATAAAGAAACATGCCTACAACCTTGTGTAAGACTTTAAATGCAGCTGGAGGAAGCTGCTCATTATAAACGAAACTGCTGTTGCAGACTGAATTCATATATAACCCATGTGATCATAAATCAGAATGTGCAGGGCCAACTCTAAGATGGGGGTATAAAGAGCGACAAAGTCCATATTAAGCAGAAGGTTGGGTGATTTGGCGTTAAAAGCAAAATACTCAGTCCGTTGCCTAGAGTAGTGCCCTTGAGCAAGGTACCTACCTACTGCTCCTAAGCCTGGTGTGTAAAAAGGATGGGTTAAGTGCAGGGTTGAATTTCCCCACTGTGGGACTAATAAGGGAACCGAAATCTTAAAAATGAGGGGAGACCAGTCCTGAGAAAGTCAGGTGATGTGGTAAAAAGAGTGACAAAGTCCAAATTGACCCTCTGGAGTCCATGAAAGCGCCGGAGCATGACTTCTTAATGACGTCAAAAAAAGACACAAAAATGACCAAAAAAGACAGAAAATGACTAGAAAAACACACAAAAAGACAGAAAATGACTAGAAACAAGACACAAATTGACCAAAAAAGACACAGAAGACAAAAAATGAAAAAAGAGACAAAATGACCAAAAAATAGACACAATGACAAAAAAAGACACAAAATGACAAAAAAGACACAAAATGACACAAAAATGACACAAAATGACCAAAAAAGACACAAAATGACAAATGACACAAAATGACAAAAAAAGACACAAAATGACCAAAAAAGACACAACAGACACTAAATAACCAAAAAATACATGAAAAGGATTAAAAAAATGGGCAAAATAGTCCAAGACTCCATAGAGTTAAGGAAGAAGTCAGAGAAGTGGTATAAAGACCGACCGACAAAGTCCGAAATGAGGAGGATGTCAGGTAATGTGCTATAAGGAGCAACAAAGTCCATATTAAGAAGGAAATCAGGTAATTTAATATAAATATCTGCAAAGTCCGTATTGAGAAAGATGTCAGGTGTTCTATAAGAAGTGACAAAGTCTGGGGCGTTCCTGGTGGCACACCTGGTAGAGCGCATACCACGGAGGCCCAGTCCTCGTGAGCGGGCAGCCCGGGTTCGAGTCCGGCTCGGAGCCCTTTCCCGCATGTCTTCCCCTCTGTCTCCCCCTTTCACTCTAACATCTCTACTGTCAATAAAGCTATAAAATGCCCAAAAAAAATCTTAAAAAAAAAAAAAGGAAGTGACAAAATCTGTATTAAGGAGGGAGCAAGGTGACATGGTATAAAGAGCAATAAAGTCAGTACTGAGGAGGAAATCAGGTAATGTAGTTTAAAGAGTGACAAAGTCCGTATTAGGGAGTAAGTCCGGGTGGGTGGATGTTTATGTTTTGATTCTGGGTTACAGGAAAAAGCAAATCCTGACCAGACTAAATTTTCATCTTACTCTTTCCACAACCATATTTTGGAGCATGCTCAGTAGACAGCAGCACCCACCTGAAACCTGACCCCACTGACGTTGACGTACAGGATCTCATCTGATCTGGACGAGTTGTCCACGGGAGGTTTGGGCATCGTCTTCTTGGCCAACGGCAGCCATCCCACCGCCGCAGCCCGTGCAAAAGGCAGCCACGTCGCCACGCCAGCCGCCATCTTGCATCAGCACGTCCCACCTGTAGAGAGTTGAGTTGTGTCCTTGGGGTGGGGCCTGGGGACGGTGGAGTGAATATACCTGAGGTAAGTGAACTAAATCCTCACTTCTCTTCCTGCCCCGGTTTCCTTGAGTGGTCGGGGCAGCGAGAGAGGACGTGGGCAGACATGTTTGGGAGGGGGGGGGAGGAGGGGCAGAGGGAGGGGTCAGATGGCAGTTAGGTGTCAAGCCATGAAAAAAATGCTGTAAAGGAGCGAGAAAGCCGAGGCATTTGACAGGTGTGTGGCCCGTCTTTTTTTTTTGGTGTGTTTCTGACGTCCTTCCAGGGGGCGGGGAGGGGCGGAGCCTTCCTGTTGCTCTTCAAAATAAAAACACAGCTGGCCTGCTCCTCAGGGTAAACTGGCACTTTTAAAACTCTCAGCTGAGATATTTCCTTTTTTGGATGTTTTTTTCTGATTGCAGATGACAAACTTTCTGCCTGTTCCTCTAAATAACAAGATGTTCCACTTCACCGTACAGACTCTCCGGGTACAAAAACATCATTTTGTGAACTCTCAGCAGTCTGAGAAGAGCACAACATGTGTAAAATAATAATAAAGTTATTCTCTGATGTTGCCGTCTCAGGTTTATTGCTGCTGGGATCAAAATAGAAGATAAAAAGATATAAATCCAGGCAGGAAAGCGTTAAAACATTTGTGTCTGGCCTCCACCTCGCTGCATCCTCTCTCACTCTCTCTCTCTCTCTCTGTATCTAGCTCTCTCGCCCGCCCTCTCTCCCTCTGAAGACAGATTTGTTGCAGCGCCGCAGCCTTTCAAATTCTTATTAAATTGTGATGATGGTTCCTGAAGTTGCAAGATAGACAGAATCGGCCGTGCAGCCTCCCTCCCTCTAAGTGGAGATTATGGATGTGCAGCCTCTCTCTTCCTCTCTTTCTCTTTCTCCTTTTGCTTTTGCTTGCTGTTTTATCCTCTCTAATTCTCCGTTATCTGCCTCTGTGTTTTACTCTCTCTCTCTGTCGGAGGGGCATTAGTGGTAGTCGGAATGGAGAGACGGCCGCTTTGTGTTGGAGAGCGAGGAGGAGGCGTCAGGCGGTCCTTACTCCATGTCCATGTATGGCCGTCCTGTCAGGAGACACACAAACAGAAAGAAAGAGAGACAGAGAGTGAGAGACAAACCAGGAGGAGAGATGAAGCTGAAGAGAAAGAATTACTACAGAGGAGAAAAGGAGGAGAGAGAGGAAGTGTGGGAGGATGAAACAGAAGGTGAATTTGAGAAGGAAAGAAGAGAGGAAACAGCTGAGAGGAGGAGAAAGAGTTGAACAGAAGGAAGGAGGATGGAGGAGGACAAAATAAGGGATGAAATGAAGAATTAATTGATTTTTGTGTAAAGAAAGTAAAGATATTTATTAAATAGAAAGGAGAAGAAGAGTGGGAAAGAAAAGGTGGAGAAGGGAAAGTAAGAGATGCTTGAGGAAAGAAGTGAGGAGAGAAGGGAAGGAGAAATCAATGATGGAGAGACAGAGAAAGGAGGAATGAAGGGAGGAAACAAGGGGACAGGCAGGTGGAGTAAAGAAGGCATGAAAAGGAGAAAAAGAGGAAAGGGAAGGAATGATGGGGATGTGGAGGGTAGAGAAGAAAGGGGAAAAGAAGGAGAAAGGAGGTGTGGTAGAAAAAATGGTAAATAAGTGAATGAAACAAGGAAGGATGGGAGAGCAGAGGGGAGATGTTAGGACAAGAAGGGGACCAATGGTAATGAAAAGGAAGAGAAAGAGAGAAAAGAAAGAGGTGCGTGATAGAAATAAATTACGTAAGTAATTACGGAATAGGAAATGGAGATGACTGGAGGTAGGAAGAGAAGTGGAGAAATAAAAAATAGTTGCTGAAGGAACTAAGTAAGAAATTAAGAATGACAGAGAAAAAGATAAAAGGTGAAAAAGGAGGAAAGAAGAAAAGGACAGAAGTGGAAAGAAGAGTAAGAAGTTCCTTATAGAATTAAAACGTGATCTTTAAATATCAGTGTTTTTCTTTACTTTTCTTCTTGTTACTATATCTTATGTTCAGACTCAAAATAGCAACATGTTCATCCATCTCTAAATACTGACTTCCTGTCACACTTCCTCTTTGTGTCTCATTGGTTTCTATTTAAAACCAGGCGGCAACCTCCGGGTCTGAGCTGGGAGGCAAACCAGGAAGTGCCTTTTCTACCGAAAATTCCAGCAGGGGGCGCTGGCGGTGGAGGCAGAAGCCTTTTGGTCCATTAACTACAATACAAAATGAGGAAACTTCCCACTTAATTTATTACCTCAGAATTTTTTTAGGACAACATGACAGTCTAGTCTGTCTCAAGACATTTTGATGTCAATAGTTCTAATAATGGCCCCATATAGAGGAAAATAGAAGATAAAGAATCGTATGATTTGGGGCGTGGCTACCTTTGATTGACAGGTCACTAACAAGGCGAGCCGTCATCAGAACAGAGGAAAAGCAATACGTATCCACGGCAATGTGTCAATAAAGTTTTTTTGTTTTTTTTAAAAGGACGTTAACCGGTTTGGTCTCATAACTTTGACCCTTTAACACTGTATTTTCACTTGATGACATTTTTTTCACGTTTTGTTCAGTAAAAATGTCTTGCGCATGGCACAAAGGTGTGCCATTTTTTCAAGATACCAATATTTACGTAGGACGTGTTGCGGCATTGCACTTTTTCCAATCAGATGCCTTTTAGGGGAGCTCCACCCCATTGTGTGATAGGCCTACACCTGGTCAGTAACACAATTCACTCTAAGTCTATTTAGCCTACCTATCTTTAGGAGTTTTAAAGTGCGCTACAAGGTTCGATTTTCCAATAATATTCTAATAGATTCCAGCTAATATCAATGTTCAATGTGTATGTGCTGGATGGTGTGGTACCTTATGAAAAGTAAGTGTTTTATGGAGTTGCAGACGTTGTTGTGGTCTGCATGTAATGTGCAAATTCTGTTATTCACGATTAGCATGCTAAGCGGAGATTTTAGCTTTATTTACCTTTTATGTTGCATTACTATGTAATTCAGGGATGACATTCATGTCGCTTAGTGTAATTCCCATAATCATTTAATATGGGATACTTACATGCAATATAGTATATCAGCAAATTGGGTTCATGTTAATGTACTTTTAGTGCAGCATACTGCTTAATGTGCTTTCTCATGATTAGCATGCTAACTGGAGATTTAAGCCCTTTCTTCCACATCAGTTTGATCCATTGAAAACGGTAAAAACAAAACTTTATTAACTGACAGCTAAGCATAATACGGACGGAAAGATACTTCCTACGGGCACTGCACTAGTCTTTCTAATACAGGAGCAAGATACACAGTCTTTGGAGCTGTTTTGTCTCTGTTTGTTGTCATTTTGTGACCTTTTGGTTGTCTTCTCATTGACATTGTGAGCCTCTTTGTGGTCTCTTTGTAGTCGTTTGATGTTTGACACATTTGTAGTTGAAGGCCAGGGGGGGCCCTGACATTTTGGGCCCCTGTGGTCATCAAAAACTGAACCTAAAGAGTGTCCTGGAATAGGAAACCAGTCTGAAAACTGATGAATGATTTGGAAAATTGATCAACAGGTCTGCAGGATAAAGTGTTCCTTCACACAGTAAAGAAATCTCTGAGTTTTTAAGAGAAATAAAGTGCTTTCAAGCCCATCTGACGCCGAAAAATACAAGGTCACAAAGCTGAAAACAAGGCTGTTTCATATCTCTCATACGCCTTCATGGACATATGCTATTACAACAGATCGGACAAGCTTTCAGAACATGTCCTGAATTATAAGAAACCTTTCAGAATGAAATCTGCACCTTACTTCATGCACAACATAAAAAGAAGCAGCCATTTGTTCTTATGAAATTGTGTTAATCTATTAACAACACATAAATTACATAAAAACATATAATATTCTGAAGCATCATGTGTTTTCTTGATCGATCCTCTGCTCCGTGTCTCTGACGTCCCCTGACAGACTCATGTTCATGTGTTTAGGATGAAGATATAAAGCTGGAGGTTATTAAAGATGTTTTTTATGATCAGACAAACGCAGTGTCTGAGGGAAAACACAGCCAGCCGCTTCTCTCTTTATTTCTCCCTCTGCGTTCTTCATTCAATAAAGCAGCCACAATAAAGTTTCCTATGAAGCTGCTCTTCGTCAGATCAAAAGTTATTGTTGCGGCTTTATTGCATAAAGTCCACAGTGGGAGCAATAAAACTTTTCCTTGCTTCGGTTTGGTTTGAATCACAGCGAGTCTGGAGCTTTAACCACTTCATCGCCGGAGAACGTCAGCAGCTCTTTTATGTTTATTCTAGATTCTACCGGAGACACGAAAAATTCCAAAGATGACAAATACATCAGGCTGAAATTTAGAAAAATGCATATAAAATGATTTTGCCATTGCCAATGGTGGACGAAGTATTCAGATACTTTACTGCAGTAAAAGGACAACTACTCCTATTATTATTATTGATGCATTTATGTAAGCAGCATTTTACTGTCGTCAAAGTGGGGCTCAATTTAACAACCTTATATCCTGTAATGAGGTTTAATTTATAAAACCGCAGAATCATTATAAATTGTTCATGTTTTTCATGTTAAATCTCAAACATGAAAAGTTACTAAAGCTGTCAGCTAAATTTTGTGGATTAAAAGTACAATATTTGCCTCTAAATGTAATGAAGTAGAAGTATAAAGTTACATTAAATGGAAATATTCAAATTAAGTACAAATACCTCAAAACTGTACTTAAATACAGTACCTGAGTAAATGCCATTAGAAGTTTTAACACATAGCAAAAAGCACTGACTCAGCAATTCAAATGATTAGCTTAATGTTAATGATAAATGGTTTTAGTTTCAACTTTTGCATAATATTATGCTTAATTGACAAGTCAAGTTAATTTATGTAGCACATTTCATACGACAGGCGTAGACTCAATGTGCTAGAAAAAATAAAAACAAGATAAACAAAAGAAAATAGTAAAATATCACATCAAAAAAATATATATATTAAATCATACAGTATAAGTTTAGATAACATATAATAGGGTATTACAAATACAAAACCTTTAAATCAACATATGATACAAATGTATTACAATAAAAGGGAAATTAAAAACCTAATTAAAAGCTAATGAAAACAGATACATTTTTGTCTGCTTTTAAAAGACGACACAGATGTAGCAGACTTTATTTCATGTGGTAGCAAGTTCCAGAGAGTCGGCCATAATGACTAAAAGCACCATGAGCTGATTTTGAATTGATTCTTGGTATGGTGAGGAGACCTTTACTTGATGATCTAAGGGATCTGTCTGGAGTGTATGCAGTTAGCATGTCAGCAGTGTCTAAGCCGTTTTAAAATTTAAAATTGATTAGAGGTATTTTAAAATCAATTCTTTGTTTTACTGGGAGCCAGTGAAGAGGTTAAAATAGGAGTGATGTGTTCAAACCGTTTGGTTTTTGTCAATATTCAAGGGGGAGGAGGTGGTCAAACAAAGCCAGGAATTTCCCCCAGGAAAACGGTGTTCATTTAAAAACAAAAGTAAACCATGTGATTGAAACCACTTAACCTCCTGCATCACATTTTTATTTAACTATGTCACTTGTAGTCACGTCTTCCTCGTAACTACTTCACTTTCTGCATTAACATCATTTATTTACCTTTTCATCTTATAAAATGCAAAACTGGGCAGTTTTTTTGCGAGAAGACTGGTTTTATAGCATAAATTAAATTAAACTGCAGCCTTTCGTTTCTTTTTTATGTTTATGCATAATATGCGTATTTCCATTAGGTACTTTTCCTTCTATGGGGCTGCTATGGATGTGCAGCCAAAAAATAAAGTCAAAGTACCCAGAGTACCTGCCTCGGGTAGGTACTTTCTGAGCTGCTACTGAGCGGCAATTTCCCACATGCGTGAATTATTTACAAACTGGTGCAGGACTGAACGCCAAGGGGTTAACATCTCCTCCTCTGCTGACTGCAGCTGTGAGAGACCGCTGTGGGAGGACTGGGCCACTTGTGAGTGCTTTGGGACGGTGCCTTCAAATTGTTAAGAAGAGTAGGAACGAGTCACCAATAACACCAGAAAAAGTCGCTAGATTTGCCAGTAGTTGCTTTTTTGAAAAAGAGTCTCGAGGGGTCTGAATCGTCGCTAAATACAGCAACAAAGTCCCTAAGTTGGCAATGCTGCTTGCCGCGTCGGTCTGTTGTCACATTAACTTTGTTGGTTAGCCGCTACAAAAGTACCTGTATGGGAACAGAGGCCGAGGGGAACTAACTAGTGGGCGGCGCCAAAACACTCAGCCGCTTTCCAAAAAGTACTCAATGGAAACACGCCTTATGACGTGTGTGCTATTTTAAGAAATGTTCCGCTCTGTACCAGTGAAACACCCATATGGATTGTTCAAGTGGTACTGACTGACAAACTTTTCTGTCATTTAGCACCGGAAGTGAAATAGTTGATATATGCTGATCATATTAAAATGTGACACTGAGACAGTAATTCAAATAACATCGTCAACTTTCACATTCAGATTTGTGCTTTATACGCTCCTTCCTTCGCTTTCACACTTACTGTACATAATGTCACTTCTGCCTTGGCCTTGTTTATAACTGACAACAACACACATTAATATAGCAGCTTATTCAGTGGGACGATGACAACCTGCTGGACCTACTAGAAGGTAGAGTAGATCCCTACTCGACCAAGCTTATGGGATGATGACCGTTGATAAACTCCCAGTTAATCATCTGATAAAACATCTGAATGAGAGCTGTGATGTTGAACAAAGTGGAGCATTTAGCAGCTAAAGAGACTTTAGACTCTAGAGATTTCCTCCAGAAGGTGGTGGAGACCAAAAACAGAACAACAAGAGAGAGAATATTGAATAGCATTCAGGTGACAAGCACATAGATATAAAGTAAAGATTTAGTTGATTTAGTCAATATTCCTCGACATTTACACTTCTAAGTAAGAAAGCTTTATAGAATTATTTTGCCTTTTGTTGTCTATTTTAATTGTTTGTTGTTATTATTTCTTTGCTGAAACCTACAGACAAAGTAAATACAGGTGAAAGTCCAGTTATAAACGACACAGATGACAGATTTGTGACTGTGTTTTAGTTGCTGTATATACATTCTCAGAATATTTTCCTGTGTATAATTCACATGTTGTCTCTTAAACTTTTCTATGGGCCAAAAAAATAAATAAAATAAAAGTAAAAGAGCTTGGATTATAGATGATGTAGTCTAAAAACAAGTGAAAGCCTGCAATTACTACTTATCACCACAGTTGGCACCAAAGAGAAATAATCCAATCATCAACATTTATGACTAAAATAAATACATTTAAACCAACTTCTTTTGGTAAATTATTTTGTGTTCGGATTAAAAACAGACCAAACAACCTTCAACCAAACCAGAAACAGTCACATAAAAATCCTGCGGACATAAAAGTTCAGTTCAGTACACCCACACACACCCACTCTCTCTCACACACACACACACACACACACACTCTCTCTCTCACACACACGCACACTGGAAATTTCACTGAGGCAGGGCAGGTACACAAGGTGTGTGTGTGTGTGTTTTGATGAATTATGAATGAACTTTAAGCCTGACTGGTTCAGCTGCCTCAGTTATCACTAAGCACATACAACCCAACCCAACACACACACACACACACACACACACACACAAACAAACACAAACAATCTATCTATCTATCTATCTATCTATCTATCTATCTATCTATCTATCTATCTATCTATCTATCTATCTATCTATCTATCAAACAAACACAGACTCCACCTGACCAGCATTAACACTACTAACACTAGTATGTTTTCCAACATACTCACTGTGCTGTTCTACCAGTCGGCCATGTTTCTTTTTATTTCTCTATATTTTTCTGACACCTACAAGCTGTCAATGACAACAAAACCAAACCTGTTTGAATTGCTGAACAAATGTGGGCAGCAGGTCTGGAATGAGATCAGTCAAGACTGTAAGAAAACAACAGAGCGGAGAGTTTCTAAAAATAGTGCACACGTCATTACACATAAGCGTAGGGTTAACTGTTGGGGAAAAAAAGTTTGAATTGAATTGAGGTTGAATTCATGCTACAATACCACTAGGGAAAAAAGGTTCCTGGTTAGCTGTTATAAAAGATGGTTTAAAAAGTAAATAAATGATGTAAATGCTGGAAGTGAAGTAAGACTACGGGAAGTGACATAGTTCCATAAAAACATAATTTGTGATTAGAATAACATGGTTTACTTTTGTTTTCACCAGGCGGCAACCTCCAGGTCTGAGCAGGGAGGCAAACCAGGAAGTGCCCTAAGCTGCATCCTACCAAAGATTCCAGCAGGGGGTACTAAGTTTGGCTGCAAAAACATTTCTGTCTATTCATTATAATGCAAAATGAGAAAACTTCTCACTTGATTTATTCCCTCAGATTTTTTTAGGACAACACTATAGCCTCAAGTTAGTAAAAGTCTTCTTCAAGACAATTTGATGTTAATAGTGTTGTAGAAAATCTTTAAAGAAAACACTTGACGAACAGATAGATTCGAATCACAGCCTTGTGCGGGATTTATTTAGCAGACATTAAAATCAGATGATACAACGCATCCAACGGTCAGAACAACACTGAGCGACAAGACCCAGTTTCTCTCTTTTTACTTTGCAGGTTGGTGTGTCATTGTTTCTGTGTTACTAAGGGTCAACGTCCTGTAATTTCCTGTTATGAAGAACACTTGATATAAGAGCACACTTGGGATTTCCCAAATCCGAGCTGTTCATATCTCAATCAAGCAGAAGTTTCCTGTAAAGAGACTGACTGTTGGTCAGATTTCTGTGTGATTATCAAAACATGTTTGATG
Organism: Centropristis striata; assembly: GCF_030273125.1. Taxonomy (NCBI): domain Eukaryota; kingdom Metazoa; phylum Chordata; class Actinopteri; order Perciformes; family Serranidae; genus Centropristis; species Centropristis striata. Next base: position 12,531,518 of record NC_081521.1, read on the forward strand.
CATATTTAAACTGCTATATGTCAGATATTTTAATACATCTTCAAATTAATTCTACGACAATAGTTCGAATAATAATAAAGAATCGTATGTTTTGGGGCGTGGCTACCTTTGATTGACAGGTCACTAACAAGGCGAGCCGTCATCAGGAGAGAAGCAGAACAATGCGTATCCACGGCAATGTGTCAATAAAGTTATATATAACGTTATATAGATAGAAAAAAGGACGTTTAGCGGTTTGGTCTCATAACTTTGACCCTTTCACTGTATTTTCACTTAATGGCAGTTTATTTGAACGTTTTGTTCAGTAAAAATGTCTTGTTCAGCGTTTGGTTGGACTAACAGACACTCCAAGGAGTCGCTGCTTAGTTTTCTGAGGTAAGAAAGATACATTTTGTTTTTGTTTTTTGCTAGCCAAAACTAACATCCCAGTTAATGCTCCAATTAATGCTAACATGAATTAGCAGCAGCTTCTCTCAGTCAGGTTGAGGTGTAGAGAGGCTGTAGTCAGTGATCAGATCCCTCTCCTCCTCCACAGTCCAGATATGGTCTGCTCCCCGTATCGGAAACAAGATGGCGACGAGTGTAACGCTGAACTCGATTCTTCCAACGGGCCACAAACCAATGGGTGACGTCACGGTCACTATGTCCATTATTTATATACTGTCTATGGTTTTCACATGGGATCCACCTCCCCTCCCTCTACCCTAACTGCAACTTTTGTGCTTTGTACCAACCACTAGAGGGGGCCACTAACTCCAAATGTAAGCAAGTGAAACGTTATGTTTTTTAATATATGTCTTTTAGAACAGAACACACTGAATGTAATGAATAAAAAGGTCTGACAAAAGAGAAAAAAATCTAAAATAAAATATGTTTATCGTTAATATTACTGTTGAATATTAAGACAGAAATGACAAGGGATGTTTATGACAGAAGAAAGGCTGATTATTAATTCATTAAAATAAGGAAAGTTAGAGGTTAATGCTATATGGGGGTCGTTGGTATGGCAGAGTCTGGGAGCCCCTGGTCTCCAAAGTTCAGCTAAATTTTGGCAAAAGAAAAAACTGACGTGACCATTTTCCCCTCTGACCTCCAGATATCTGAATGAAAATGGGTTTCATGAATTTCTATGAGTCTCCACTTTACAATCCAATCCAATCCAATCCAATCCACTTTATTTATATAGCACAATTTTAGCAAACACAAGGTTTCCAAAGTGCTGCACAAAACAATAAATAGATAACACAATACAAAGAGATGTAGAAAACAACAGAACAGTAAAATGCAATAAGATAAAATAAATTAAAAATAGGTTAAAAATAAATGAAATAAAATGTAAAATGTACTGCCCGCACAAACACATTCATTCATTCATTACAAGCTTCGATCTTAAGATCAAAGAAAACTGTGGGATTAACTAATTACATTTAAGCCCTAACAATTACATGTTTTGAGTTAAGATGTTGTCGGTTTCCTAGCCTGGCTAACACCAGACTAATCACAAATGAGATTAGTCTGGACACCAGCCATTCATTTCCCCGTAGAGGAGGCGTGGTTTACGATCCTCCAGAGCCGTTTATTGGGCACTATGAATGTCTATCAAAAGTGTCTTTATGTAGCTCTTAGCCAATCGTATCAGTTATACCAGATGATGTATGTAGAGCAGCAGAAATTTATGTTTACATAGCCAGACTAGCCCATCTCTACTTTGAGACTAAAATGCTCAATTCTGCTTCTGCAACTTTTTTCTGAAGCATGTTCTGGCTCTGGCTGCTCTGTAGTTTCAGCTCACAGTCTACCGGCAGTGTTGGTGTGTGTGTGTGTGTGTGTGTGTCTGTGAGATAGTGTTGCTTGCTGCTTTGCTTCTCCAGTTCTCGCTTTCTGCAAGATTCTTTACTTTTACGCCTCATTCCCCCTCATGTCATTCAGCCACACTGATTTTATGGTCAATAGACGAGCTGCTGGGGGTCTCTGGAGGCTCCGCTGTCCCCCGGCTCGTAGCCAGATCACCGGCGTTACAGCAGCGAGCGGTCGCGGGGCTAGTTGGTAGATTAGGCTTTGGCCAAATCCTGTCGGAAGCAAGGCTAAAACATCCTTTTTGGTGGTGAAACAGGAGTGTAAAGTCAAACGTTGTTCTTCTTTTAAAATAAACTTTCACTCTAAACTATTTAAAACGCCGTCAGCTAGATCGAAAGAGAGCTTCACGTCTGCTGCAGCCATGTTGGATCCATAAGAAAACTACAAAACTACAAGCTTCTGTCTGTCGAGTAGTACAAGTCACCGTCTTGCCATCCCTCCCCGTTCTGTGATTGGATCCCTAAAACAGGGCTAAGAAACGGCCGTTGTGGCCAGACTGCATGCAGGTTCGAAATGAAATTGAGCGCGCAAGGCAGTATGGGTATACCCAGGCTATCGGTTTCCAGGAATTTCTACAGAAGAACAAAACGTATGCATATGAACGACAGAATTTGTAGTTTTGCCAATGATTTTCGAAACAACATATACAAAGTCCTATAAGACTCTTTCTTGACTTTGACTCTTGTTCAGGTCTGTCTTCTATCTGTCTGCCGGGTTTTCCATCTGTGTGTCCTCTCTGTGGGGTTCCCTGCTGACTGCATGTGTTTCTGAGCTTCACATTATACATTTACAGCATTCACATGATGCCTTTTACCCACAGCCACAGCTCTGGGATCAGCGTTTCCCTCGAACCGAGCTTCAGCCCTGGAAGCTTCCGGTAATGGGACTTCTGCTGGTTTTATGGTTATTACTGAGTGAGAGCTGAACCTGAGTCAGTGGATTTCCTGTCTCTCCTCCTCCTTTTCAGGAACCAGGAGGAAAGAGAAGAACAGCTTGGTGCTTTTTGAAATGTTGTCGCAGCATTTTGGGAGTTTTTACAGTTTCAGAGCCTCAGGGATCCAAAACACTGATCATCATCTGGAGTTTAAAGGTTTAAGGGTTGCGCATTAACAAGTCTACAAACAACTGGACCTGTTTTATTGAGCTGTGTACCAAGGTTATAATAGTTTGGGATTTTTCATTAGTTTTAGTTTTAATCTCGTTGTGATTTTTTGTTTTCAAATTCAGTTAGATATAAGGAGTTTTTAGAGTGAGTTTGCTAGTTTTAATTAGTTTTTATTTTTTGGTAAATGCTTAGTTTTAGTTTAGTTTTTATTAGTTTTAGTGTTAGTTTTTTTTGTAATGGGGTATTTTTTGGGTGCCAGATTCAAAAAAGTCATAATAAATGTTGCCTTTATTTCCTTTGTCTGATCCATCTCAGCCCCAATAAGTTTATTAAGTCATAAAACCAGATAGATGAAATAGATTTCATATCAACCAAAAAGGTTTACGTATGAAAAAAGTGGACAAATACGAAAACTAAGGACATTTTCACTATAATCTTAGTTGGTTAACCATATAAAACAGTTTCGGTTAGTTATCATTTTTTTTTAAAATCTCTTTTTTATTTTTATTTCAGTTAACGAAAGTGTTTTTTTAATTCTATTTTTTGGTTTTTGGTATTTCGTTTTCGTTAACTATAATAACCTTGCTGTGTACTAACATAACCAAAGATTTCCAGCATCCTTTTTTAGATTGTTTGGTATTCCAACACACACAGCTGTGTTTTACCATGAACAGCTGTGTTAGCTTAGCACAAAGACTGTATGCAGGTGGAAACTGCTAGCGTAGTTTTATCAAAAGAGAAAACAAACACCTTCCAACAACAGTCTGACCTCCATGAAAGGAGGTCTGCCAGTGGCCACGTTGTATTTGTGTTTATGAAATTTGAGTAAGATCTGCACAGCTGAAGCTAAAATGTTATTAAAGTTGTTTAACTATAATATTGAATATTTCTCTCAATCTGCCTCTGAAATTCCATGGAGCTGCTTCTCTGCTCCTCTCTGGAGATAAACCTCTAGTGCCAATGAGCTTTTATAAGACAATGAAGCATTCAAAAGCAGACAACGTGTTGACATGGAAGACAAAAGCTTTGGCTTTCTGCTGCAAACACAATGATTGCTCCAGCTGTTGTGGTTTCATTTCAGATCAATTTGAACAGGAAAGTGCAAAAAGAGTGGCTATTACCAAGCATTGTAACTGTGTTTTAAGTGGCTTGTATCAGGATCTAAATGAATGCAGATAACGTGATGACACAAAAGCAGTGGAGCAGTGTAACTACCGTATTTCCTCATTTTAAAGCCGGGCTCTTATTAACCCTTTATCAGGCAAAGAACTATATTTGGTAACTTCAGGTAATATTTTGAGAAAAAAGTTGCAAATTTACTAGATTAAAGTGGCAAATCTGTGTGAAAAAATTTGCAGATTTACAAGAAAAAAGTGGGGAAAAGCAACTTTTTTCTCCCAGATTCACCACTTTAAATCTCAAAAATCTACGCATTTTTTTCTCGTAGGTTTTCGTATCTTTTTTTTTTTTACACGTTTGTAATATCCTCCAATATTCTCTAGGGTTGAAATTTGGAATTTGCAAGTATTTCAATGAGTGCCCTATTGAGGTTAATGACCGGCCTCTTTTAGTAACCGGGTGTAAAAAATATTTTTAGTAAATAAAAGCCGGCCTCTTTTATAAGCCGGGTGTCTTACTGGTGTTATGTCAAAGTCTGTTCCCCGTCGATATGTGTCCCCCTTACCTTAATCTGCACCAAGCTGACCCCTGACCCCAACCAGTCCTCCTTTAAGTTGTTAACATGATTCTGTTTTTATAAATTAAACTTCAAAACAGGATATTAAGTAGTTAAAATGAGCCCTACCTTTACAAAATTAAAACACTGCTTACATAAACGCATCAATAATAATAGTAACAGTAATGTATTTTATATTAACGAGTACTTTCACTTTTAATGCTTTAAGTACATTTTGATTCTGATACTGTTGTTTTTTTACTTCAGTAAGTTTTGAATGCAGGACTTTTACTTGTATTGGAGTATTTTGACAATGTAGTATTAGTACTTTTACAGCAGTAAAGTACCTGAATACTTCTTCCACCACTGCACCAGAGACAGCAGTCTCAGCTTTCTGCTGCAATAAGAATGAATCCTCTCACTGTTTGGGTTTTTATTTTATTTTAACAATTTAAACAGGAGCATGCAAAAAAAAAAGAGCTCTCGTGGTCCGTTTTCACATCATAAAAGGTTTATTCTGCAGATATACAGTCATGGAAAAAATATTAGACCACCCTTTTCCATGTTTTTTTTTTTTTATAATAACCAAAATCATTATCAAGAAAACCATGGAAAATATCTATATATCAGCTTAAGTTAAACTCTTATGACCTATTTTTGTTGTTATCATTATATTTGTCCAAACAAATGTACCTTTAGTTGTACCAGGCATTAAAATGAGCAAGAAATTAAAGAAAACAAGTTTGGTCTAATCATTTTTATCATTCATCCCATGACTGTATATTCAGTATAAATGTTTTAGATGCCTGAAAGAAGTTACATTTGATTTTAATGTAAACTAATTTTTATGTAATTAATATTTCCCAGTCGTCCACCTGAGGACGGCGTATTGAGTACAGAATGCCTCTGACAGAATTAAATGATATTGAATCTGTTCATAATCACAAACAGATGAATCTGAATCATCATCAGATCCCATTAGAGCAGAACTGCTGCCATGTCTGTTTGAAGCTTTTAAGCTGAACAGATGAAACACTGACTGATGGTGAATGAATAAGACATGAACTCAGATTACTGGGCCGACTGGACGCAAAACACTCAGCAACATATGCTGCGGAGGAACTCACGTGTCATCAGTTTGGGCAAAAAAAAACAGAGTTTTTCTTTGTATTTAAACACACAATATGTTAATTTCTAATCAAAGCAATTACAGAAGACGCAGTGGGATTATGGGAGTTGTAGTGTCATTGCAGTCAGATTCCTTGAGTGTTCACGGTTCAGGAGCTCAATTATCCCCATGTCTCTGATAACTTAAAGAGAATATTTCAATGTTTGACCCAGGTCCTTTATTTTCATTTAAAACAACACAACCCTAAAAGTGTCAGAGGCAAAACATATCAGAGATTTCAAAAAGTAATGATACGTTGGGTTGTTATGAGAATGAAGTCTTTATCAAAAAATCTTATTCAACCCTTTGATGCACAACATGGGTTTTAAAGTGACCCGACTGAGTTTTTATGTTCTATATCTCTACAATATATTCATTTCATCATTCAGTATTCCAGGTTTTCCTCAATTAACTTGTTTTTTGATTATTTTCCATCCTAATTTTTGGTTTTCATTTCTTAATTTTTGAATAAAATCCCTTTTTGTATCACTACCCTTCTAATGCACAACATGGGTCAAAAATGACCCATATTCATTGTCAATGTTTGTTTCTATGGTACATTCTTGTGTTTCTATGATACATCTTTGAAATATTTGTATTTTGTCATTTATTGTTCCAAGTATTCAGTAAATACCTTGCTTTTGTTTAGCACAAATCAAAATTCTTTTTTTTTTTTTTTACATAATGATCTGTTGTAATTAAAAACAAGGTATTCAAAGAATACTTGGACTATTAAATCATAAAAAAAAAAAAATTGATGGAGCAAAGAAACACTCAGCAAGAGTGAAATAACATGGGGAATTAATTTTTGACCCATGTTGTGTATTAGAAGGGGTGTCTATATGTTGTGCATCAAAGGGTTAATGTAATTGACTTTAAACTACCCATGGACCCGCTTTACATCTTCTGGATGATGACAATCAAATTTGTATGCAGGTCTGACCGCAGCCAAGACAATGGTTGTACAAGGTTCTGCTTTCAGAAGATATTCTCTGTCTATTGTATTGATACATACATATACCTGTGAAAACCAATAAAAAATGAGTACAAAAATAATTAAAATCTGATTGAATCTGATTATAAATATAATTTATAAATTGTTATATTTTTCTGAGTTTGACTTCATTCAAACTTTTTATCTTAGCCTTTAATATTGTTTTTTTTACTCAACAAATTACGAAGTTATTCTGATCATATTTTGGGGCTGAAACTAATGACTATTGTCCTTTTTGATTATCAACTAAAACTTAAACTTGATGAATCATTAAATCTGAAAAGTTTCAGAAAATTGTAAAAAAATAAAAATCAGTAAATAAATTTTAAAAAAGGAGTATTCAGTGTCCCTGTGTACAGAAGCCGAGAACGGCCATGTATTTTTTTTAATTTTTATGCACCATTATCTCGTGAATAATTAACAAATGAATTATTTTTTTATCTCGATATAACAACAATGGTTTCTTGCGATAACGAATTAAATAAACTTTAGCCGTCACGTTGATTCGATTGCGCTGTGTGTGTCTCTGTGGCTTATTTTGTCCACATAGTCAACATCAGCTCCTGTCACAAATCGACAGAGACATGTTGACACGCAAACACACACACACACGTCTGACTTGACCACTAATGTTACAATATAGCCAATATGTGAAATTAAACTTCACTACACTGCATCCCAGCTCTGTGCATAATTTTACACATATGTTTTACAGATATTTGTTGTTAACTTATAAGGTAAAACATTTTGTTTATGCTGCATTTTGCTTCCCTTTATATCATTCGTCAGGCACTTCCCTTTAAACAGCTTAATTTAGCCTCAAAACCACTAACCATGTTTATTAAACTTGTTATCACGAGAAAACGATCTTTGTTATATCGAGATAATGAAATAATAAGTTGTTATCAAGAGATAACAGTGCGTAAAAATAAATATAAAAATATGGCCGTTCTTGGCCTCCGTACCTAACTCCTGTTTGGATAAATTATGTTTTTTTTAAAGATAATTTTTGTCTAAAATAATTACCTAAATAAAATGGTTATAATAATTAAATAAATAAATGTCTTACTTAATACTGTATAATAATAGTCAAATTTTTCTTTCAATCACTTATAATCAAACAAATAATACTGACTTTTACTCATAAAATTGCAATTGTATTCCCATTGTATTGACTTGTATTTCTTGTGAAACTCCAAATAATTTGCATAACACAGATTTTTATTTATCAAACTGTAATTTCATTTTTACAATACTGATTTTTTTTCTTAATCCTTTATTTGCATAATATTGACTTTTACTTATGAAATAGTCATTTCTTTTCACTCATATTGACTTAAACCTTTGGAGACAAACATTAAAAAGTGTCAAATCAGCATTCAAACTAAGAATATTGATTTGGGCTCAGATTTCCTTCAGTCTAAATTAAGTCTGTTTCCTCTTCCCTCTCCAAAATGATTGTGAAGATAATATTTCAATGTTGTCTGCACACATTAAAAATAAATAAATAAATAGCTTCCATGTTTTTGCTGACAAACTGAAACTGTTCGACATGTTTCTGAACGTTTTAATAGAAGAAAACAGATATAACCTGATCTGCTGATAAGACAAATGTTCGTGCTGCCTCTCTGATACTGAACGTGATCCGATCAATAACACGTCTCTGATCACTGATCGATGGAGCTCAAAACCTGTTTGTGATTCCTGATCGATGACCAGGAAGCAGGCCACTCTGATCACCAATCAATACCAAGGTAAACACATTCACACTTTAGTTTTAAATGTATACTTAATATTTTCCGTCATCAGCTGAGGAAAGTGACTACTGGCGATTTTTATTTTTTTTTGAGTATTTACATTTTCTGCTCCTTCCCAGCAAACACACCTAAACGAAAATTATTTGCAACCAATATCTGCCCCGTCATAAGGACCTATTCACAAAGATATTCCACTTATAGTATCACAGTGCAAAAACGGCCATAAAGTTTTGAAGCTGAGCGCAATTTGCCTCCTGTCTACATGATTGCAATTATCCAAGTGGCAGAGTATAATGCCCTCGAGGTTAAAGTGTGGGTTGTGGCAGGTGAAGCTCTGAAAAGGCAACAAGTTCTCTAATATAAACGGCACAGGAGGTCGTGTGTCAGTACCACAAATTACGGCATGTAGGTACGTATCGCGGCTCGAGGTACAACAGTGCATTCTGAAAATAGCACACTCGTACGGTCAGCAGTTGTACAAAAAATGGTAAATGGGGTGCACTTATATGGCACTTTTATCCAAAGCGCTTTACACTATGCTCATTCACCCGTTCACACACATTCATACTGGTGGCCGAGGCTACCAGGGCACACTGGTGCCACCATTGGGAATTAATTCACACACCGATGAACGCAGCATTGGGAGACATTTGGGGTTCAGTGTCTTGCTCAAGGATACTTCGACATGTAGGCTGCCATGGTCAGGGACCGAACCACCAACCTTCCGTTCAGAAGATGACCCGCTCTACCAAATGAGCCACAGGCTGTAGTTTCTATGGATTTATGTTGTAATACTACTGACCTTAGGTTAAGGGCAAAAAACTCATGGTAAGCCGTTATAAAAGACAGTTTAAACAGTAAATCAATGTAAGTAAATGCCAGAAGTGAAGTAGTTACAAGGGTGTCGTGACTGTAAAAATGGTAAGTAACGTTAAAAACTTTACGTAAAGAACGTTACTTAAGTTAAAAATGGTTTACTCTTGTTTCACATGGGACGACAGCCCCGCTCTCCTGGGTGAAAGCCCACCGTTTGTTTGACTCCTCCAGCCAACCGCGGGAATCTGCCAATTTAAACTTCGCTTGGCTGTCAATCACTACTACGTCAGCAAGATGGCAGCCGACACATTACAGCAGACGGTGAAATTTGGACACATAGCTTGTTTTTTGCCGCCTGTACACTTTCACACAGTGAGCATATGTGAGCACATCAGCTGTGGACATCACAAGACATTGATTCATTTCTCATGTATTTTCAAAAATAGTTTTGCACCAAATAAAGTAATTTCCATACATTACTTAATTTAATTATGTGCAAATAGAAGGGGAGCACCAAGACGCAATTTGCTTGGCAGCTCAGTTAGAGTTGCAATTAACCCTTTGTGGGTTCTTTGAGAATTACATGTTTGTTTCTAATATCATGCGCAAAAGCCTCACAATCCTTTTGTGAATTTGTCCCTGAGATGTTTAAGGATCTTTGTTTGAACGTCAGATTAAGAATATGAACTTTCTGACAGTCCTTAAATGCATCATATGGACATATGGAAGTTTTCGTTTATGAACGTAACCAATTCAAAGCTTAAAAGTGTGATAATTCTGCAAAAATCACTTTATTCTAAATGTTTTATTTAAACATTTCATTTAATTTAAAACGTGCCCAAAAATAAACCATTTGCACTAACCAGATCCTGGTTAATGACAAAATGACACAAATCCACTGAAAATCTGTTTACACAGAACAGAGAGGAGAGGACAGATGAGGCTGGAAACATGGAAATTCTTCAATATGTAGAATATATGGGGCAAAATGTCTTTTTTTTCCAACACGTGACACTTGTGGGCACTTGGAAAAGTATTGTATGTATAGATTCTATTTTATTCCAATTAAAAAAAAAAAATTATCAGAGAAATTCAACTTGCGCTGTTTCCTTTTTTATGATTTATGTTGTGATAACTGTAATTCTGTGCAAAATACATGTTTGAGTGCTTATTTCATAGAGCTGCAGGACTTATAGATTTGATATAGATTTGATATATTGAAGTGAAAAAACGAGGCCACACTGAGTAAACTGTAAAAAGAGCAAAAATGCCCTGAAGCTGCTTGTTGGGGTTCGGAGTGTCAAACACGTCCTCTCTCTCTCTGCATTAACACATGCAGCTGCAACTGATATCTGTCTGAAACATGTGACTCCGGACATGACAGACAACAAAAACAAACAGAAGCACTGCTCCTTTAAACCAAAAAACGTGCAGGAAGAGCGCCGTCACTCAAGACGGAGTAAGTAACAAGAGGAAAAGTGTTTCTGCTGGAGTGGAAACTGCTGTACACACACACACACACTCACACACACACACACACACACACACACACACACACACACACACACACACACACACACACAGAGTGATGGAGCGCAGCACATGGCCGGTCGGTCTGAGGGTTTGTGTGAAACCATTAGACGACCATCAGTGAGCAGCACTTCACTGCAGCACACACACACACACACACTCACACACACACACACACACACACACACACGCACACACACACTCACACACAGTCACACACACTCACACTCACACTCACACTCAGGCTCCGAACAGGAAACAGTAGAAAACAACAGAAGCAGATGAAACAATAGAATAAAGTATTAACAGTAAACAAAGCATCAGGAGACGTGATGTCATATTTGACATGATTTATTTATGTGTTTCTGAGAAGAAAAAGTGCTCGGAGGACAACCGTGCACAGGAGTCACGCTTCGGTAGGCCTGTCACAATTACTATTTCTGTAGGACAATATATTGCCCTTGAATTGATTGCAATAAACGACAATAACTGGTCAGCCAGCAGTTTCTTTTGTGTAACATATTCTGGTGAAGGTGTTCACATAATGTCCGGTGGAAACTTTTGCAGTGTGATTTGTATGACATCCAACGAGATGTGACATGTCACGACGGATGTTTTAACCACGTTGTTATTGCTGTTAGACATTACGAATAAAGAACAGGTTTAGAATTATTCTCGCGTTCTGTTTTCAATATCCCCATGGCAACAACAACCTCCCAGCTAGCAACCTACACGGCAGTTTTGACTTATTTGGATCCTGTAATAAGGCCTGCTTGGCTAAGTCAGTAAATGTTTGTAAAGATATATAAAGTATCTGTAGACATACAGGTGCATCTCAATACATTAGAATATGATTAAAAAGTCAATTTCCAGTTGTTCAAGTCAAACAGCCCCAACCAAGTATTGAGTCATATAGATGGACATCAGAGGCCACACATATAATTAGAAGAAAATAAATAAATTAAGACATTAAATGTTTCATTTTGTGTGAAATGGATCTATATAATGTGTTATTTCCACCTTTTGAATTGAATTACTGACATAAATAAACTTTTCTATGGTATTCTAATTCATTGAGATGCACCTGTACGTCTTTTAATGTCTTATGTAGCGTTTAAAGGCCAGGGCTATCTTCCTCCAGACAAGACTATTACATCCTGAACTTTAGCGTTGAGACGATTGTGATTGATTTAAATAAATAGTTACAACCAGAGCATTTTTTTTCTCTATGGATTTAGCCAGACCTTTCTCTGGTGCTGACACAGCACTAAAACGAATCATGAAGATGAGAGACTAGATAATGATGACGCGACGGAAAAACTGACGTTTACTTACTGATGTCTCTATTACCAGCAGCTGCTGTAATGTTGTATTTCTACGACTAGCTGCTCAATGAGTGTTTGCAACATCCCAAATACCTGGAGCTGCAGTATCTATCTCTTTTGAGAGCACAAACTCATGAGTATGGCCATGTTTAAGGGTCATGGCAGGGAATGATGATACGAAGATACGAGAAAGAAAACGTTTGTGACTTAAATCAAATTTAACACAGTTGTATGATTGCAGACTTGACGTGTACTTGGGCTGGGCTTGTGCAGTCACACACAGTCCGCTTTCACACAGTGAGCGTATGTGAGCAAATCAGCAAATTTAACACAGTTGTATGATTGCAGAGTTGGTTGTGTGAGGGTCAACAACACTTTGAATTAACAATCCATCACCGCATCCATTCAATCACAGTTCAGTTACTAAAAGCGACAGCGTTTGGCTGAATGAGGCGTCCATGATTGTTTCAGGATTTTCAGTAGACTCTGAATTATTGAGTGGCCCATTCTCTGAAGACTGAAACTGTTAATAGCAATAACGCCAACGTAACTATAATGACAAAGGTTAACAAATAACCATTTAATCAATCCTCATATGTTCCTCATTCTGAAATGGTACAGTTCCTCAGCTTCATGTTCCATAACCCAAACCAACTGCCTAACTATTAAAGGTGCAGTATGTGATTCCCAGGTCATCAGACACGGACGCTTCGGGACAGTCGACAAAGAGAATTTTGACCAATCAATACTAACAGTTAAACACATATATTAAAAACATATTATTTAAAGTAAATTAAATTCCTTTGGGAGAAACTTGCAACCACACAGCGGACACACAGCTGCCAGTCTGGCAGCTGAACTAGCTGTAGAGATTTGAATGCAGCAGAGAGGATCAAAACAGAGATATTCCTTATGTTTCTTAATGTTCACACTCAAACCAAAAGTATCGCTAAGTATCTTCTAAATCGTACACACCACAAATACTCACTACAGCACCGACTGTGGATTAATCCACTGCTGAAAATAGTCCCCAACACATGCACTATTTCCTCCTGTTTGTCTGATAAAAAGGGCTGGGCTCAGTTACTGTCAGCATCACTCTGGCTGGCAGCTGGCGTCCATTTCCTTCTTTTTCTGTATTATTGAGTTTAATTTTTTGTGCACTTATGAGTCAAAAACGTCTAATTCTCTAACACCAACATGGCATGAACTAAAAACTACAGTGAGCAGCTTTTTAAGGTTAAGGAACCAATGAGCTCGGCGCTGAGGGACACAGACAGGAAGTCAGACAGGACCGAGACAATAAAACGGCAGCCGACCTGCGACACTTGTCACGACTTCAAAATAAAAACTTGCATCATTTCTCTTCTTTTTGCACTTTTTTTTACTTTGACATAAACTTCCATTTAAAACTTTTACTAAAATTGCATTAAAATTGAAAAAAAAACCATCCAGTAGAAAAGAATATAACCACATTTCATTACACAGAAATAGAGAGAGTGCGTGTCAATATTAATGAGCGCAATGTGTGTGTGTGTGCGCGTGTATGCATGCATACTGTATGAAAAGTGTGTGTGCAGGTGTGTGTGTGTGTGTGTGTGTGTGTGTGTGCGTGTATGCATGCATACTGTATGAAAAGTGTGTGTGCAGGTGTGTGTGTGTGTGTGTGTGTGTGTGTGTGTGTGTGCGTGCATGCTAACTGATGTTAATAGCAAACACACAGAACTTCATCACTAATTCATACTGCTGGATTACGTCAGCCTCAACACACACACACACACACACACACACGGACACAAACACATGTAAAAACACACACTCATAATCATCTATTTTTATCTTTCTACCTTTTATTCTATAGTTTTTCTACTTTTTTTCATCCAAAATTGCTGCAATCACCCTCAAGTGTTTATTCCAAACAACTCCAACCACTTTATTTTATAATTTTCTATTCTATTCTACTCTTTTATATCCTTTCTGTCCTGTTCTTCCACTTCTTTCTTTTTTCCCTCCATCTAATGTTTTCTTTTTTAAATCGTAGATTTTTCTTTATTTCCGATTTTCTTTCTGCTCCTATTTAAGTTTAAGTTTTTCGACTCTGATTGACTGATTCTATTTTCTTCTCCTCCAAACTCTTCTTCTTCTTCTTCTCTCCCCCTCTCTCTCCACCCCACCGTCCCGTCCTGCTCCTGCTCTCCACTTCTCCACTCCCTTCTCTTTCTATTCTCAGCAGCTGTAAGCATTAGTATCTGGAGCAGTTTTCATCCTACTTACCACAGCTGATGATGAAGGTGATGATGATGATGAAGGTGTGGAACAAGAAGAAGAAGAAGAGGAAGAAGAGGAGGATAAGGCAGGTTTTTTGGTTCCAGGTGGAGACGGGACAGACGGACGGATGCAGGAGAGATGGAGGAATAATAATAAAAAAGAAGAAGGAGAAAGAGGAGGAGGAGTGTTGTATTACTGTCTCAGATCAGTCCTGCTCTGCTGCCGCGGCAACAACCACATCTCCTGTCATCCCTCCTCTCTCTCTCTCTCTCTCACACACACACACACACACTCTCTCTCTCTCTCTCACTTACTCGCTCACTCACTCACTCTCTCTCTGGCTCCACCTCCCATTTGCTTGCTCGACCCTCCCCTCCATCTCCCTTTTCTCTCTCTCTCTGTTCGTTGTCACTCTCTTCTTCTTCTTCTTCTTCCCCTCGTGTCCCTCCCTTTTCTCTCTTTGCACACACACACACACACACACACACACACACACACTGCTCCACATTAAGCAGACTGATGGGAGTTTCATGTTGAGAGAGAGAGAGAGAGAGAGAGAGAGAGGGGAGGATTACTACATGTGATGATGCAACAAAGCAATAAAAAAGTTCAATAGAGTTCAGTCTGAGAGAATCGCTGATCTGACGTCTTTAAAACAATATTTACTTTACAAACTCGTTCTAAAAGACAGATTCCATCTCAGGAGAAACTTCGGCTGAAACTTTACGATGGAATTAGTTGTTGGGTGCCTTTTATCAGCCCAGAACTCTGGGTGAGTAGGAAACTATTGTACCTTCTGGCAGGTTTCCTGTTCATTCAATGGCTGCTCACTGTTTTCGTTACATTTCACTTTATCATCCGTTCAGTTTAGGCAGCGAAACAGGAACATTGTTTCATTCAATTTACACTGCAACACTACTTCTCTAAGGATTTTAGACTGCAGGCAGAAGTGGAACAAATATTTCCTCATATGTGACTCAGTTTAGTTTGTTTTTTATAACAGTGTGAACAGCATAAATCACATGGAATCAGATTTTTTTGGAATCAGACCTGAGCATCTTTCACTGACAAATATCTCACTGATAAAATCCAGGTCTGATGTCTTCAGTGTGTCAAATTAATAATAAAATGATCAATGTATAACGATGAACAACGGAACAATTCTTACCTATTTTCTGTGCAAACAATGTCTCATTGTACACAAAAGGAACCCAGAATGTGTACATTGCATAATAGTTTAATTGTGCAATAAAAGCTTTCAAAATAAAAGAAAGTAATTGTGCACAAAAATGAGAAATGTCATTGTCGTACAAAAATAATTGTTATTGTTGCTAAGTCTCACTGTTTCAATAGTGTATTTTTATCTTTTCAAATATATTTAAATGAGATTTTTAAATAAGCTAAAATAAAGGTTTTGAAAGCTTAAATTTAATCTTTGCCATATTTTAATGTGCCTCTCTGATTAAACACTGGCCCCTCCTTGGCCCCCACTGTAAAACTGGTCTAGAACCACCACTGGATGAACAGTCACTTTTATGTCACCACAATTCTGTGCTAGCAGGGCTGTGATCACACAATGGATTATTACAGACCTACCACTCCTGCCTCCAACTCCTCATCCACGCACACACACACACACACACACACACCTCCGTACAGACGGAGCAGCCATCGCTCAACCATAAACGCTGACTTCAGCAGCCTCCATGTTTACTTCTGTAAACAGCTTGCTGCATGTGACGTCTTTGTTTTTGTTCTTCTGCTAGGTCCTTGCAGGACCGTGAGCAGTTCGCACTGGAGTCTGACATGGGCCACATTTAAAAAACAACAACAGCCAAACAAAACAATCTGATTTTAGCAAAAAATCAGGATTCAGCATTAAGACCTGCAGTGTGACACAGCCTAAGGTATGGGCTAAAATTTCCTGGTAAGGCGTCCATCCATCCATCCATCCATTCTCGTCCGCTAATCTGGGGCCGGGTCGCGGGAGCAGCAGGCTAAACAGGGCATTCCAGGCGTCCCTCTCCCCAGCCACAACGTCCAGCTCCTCCTGGGGGCCCCGAGGCATTCCCAGTCCATGAGAGAAATGTAATCCCTCCACCGTGTTCTGGGTCTTCCCCAAGTACAAGTTGGACGTGCCCGGAACACTTCTAACGGGAGGCGCCCGGGAGGCATCCTTACCAGATGCCCAAACCACCTCAGCTGACTCCTTTCGACACGAAGGAGCAGCGGCTCTATTCCGAGCTCCCTCCGGATGTCTGAGCTCCTCCCCTTATCTCTAAGGCTGAGCCCAGCCACCCTACAGAGGAAGCTCATTTCAGCCGCTTGTATCCGTGATCTCCTTCTTTCGGTCACTACCCAAAGCTCATGACCATAGGTGAGGGTTGGAACGTAGATGGAGCGGTATATCGAGAGCTTTGGCTTCAGGCTCAGCTCCTTCTTCACCACGACTGTCCGGTACAACGCTCGCATCACTGCTGACGCTGCACCAAACCGCCTGTCCATCTCACGCTCTGTTCTACCCTCACTGCTGAACAAGACCCCAAGATACTTGAACTCCAACTTACACCTCTCTCCCCACCTAGAGGGGGAAGTCCACCATTTTCCGGCAGAGAACCATGGCCTCAGACTTGGAGGTGCAAGAATCGCCACCTCAACGTAGTGGAGGGGTATGTGTGCCTCAGTGATCCTGGGAGCTGTGTTGTTGGGAGCAATAGCCCCTGGTAGGGTGGTAAGGTGTTATAAAAGAATGTTAAAAAAGTAAAATTAATACATGTAAACGCCACAGGACTATTGGAAGTTACGTAGACGCACTAAAGTGAAGTCACGTTCTTTCTAGGGCCGCGTTAAGATGAATTAATTACACAAAAATTGATGCATTTTAATCGCACTTATTTTTGCACCGCGGAACGTTTCTCACTGGATGAGTTTCAGGCGGACCGATTATACTGGAGCACCAACTAGCGTTGATGAGTTCAGACAACAACAAACCACAGTGAACATGAAGGAAGAAGCTGATGAGACGCTTTGGTTGGCCCCGTGGATGATGGGACATTTAGTTACTAAAAACCAACGGATGGAAGCATCCATAAGAGCATGGTTGTGTTGCTATGCAACAAGGAATTCACATATCATCGCAGCACATCCAGCCTCAAGTATCACCTCAATGCTAAACATATAGCAGCTAGCGGCTAGTGTGGTAGGTAGCGTGGATTGTGTTTTATTTTAAAAAACAAAGTATTATAGTTTACAGAAGGTCTACCTACCTATAGGCTACCTGAATTTATGAAATGTACTATATTTCTAAATATGCTATTGCTACACTTAATGGCAAAAATTGCACTCGTCTGTTGGACTTGAACAAAAATAAACAATATTTTTGTTGCTTAAGCTTATGTATTCAGTCATTATTCAATGGTATACTAAAAATCCATGTGAAAAAAAAAATTACTTCTCACTGTTCTCAGGTCAAATATTTATATGCGATTAAAATGCGATTAATTTTGATTAATTAATTACAAAGCCTCTAATTAATTAGATTAATTTTTTTTATCAAGTCCCGGCCTTAGTTATTTCAAATAACTAATAATAATTTCAGTTTTCACCTGAGGCACGGCCCGGCCTCCTGCTGAAAGTCCTGCTTAGTTTGACCCTAGAAGTGATTTTTCTTGTTTTATACTCTGTTTCCTTGCATTTCCTTCATCGCCACATCCGCCACAAGGTTGTTCAAAATTACTACGGCCAGCAGAGGGCGCCACTAAACAACAGACTTTTTTTAATCAGCCCATTCAATGATTCAACGACCTACTGGCCTACCAGCAGGTAGAGCAGGCTACCTACCCATACTGACAGGCTGATAACGGCTGATTAACTACTCAGACTGCAATAAAAATGTTTTTCAGCAGCATCAAACATAAACTGCATAGATTATTAAAATAAATATATACTTTTTGAAGTAAACTCAAACTTTTCATCAGTTGATTAATATTTGGTGACTATCATAATATTAAATAGGGCTGCAACTAACGACTATTTTGATAGTTGATTAGTCATCGATTATTGAAATGAAAATTAGTTGACTAATAGGATCATTTATTGCAAAATCACTTATTGGTTTTTATTTAGCACTTAAGCTTTTAAATTGAGTTGGAGATTATTTCAAGCGTGTGTTAACTAACAATAAAATACAATATATATCACCTCTTCATTCAAAGATATGCCTTTTATTAAACTTCTGCTGATTTAGCTCTTTTTAAAATAGTAATGATGTAAGATGACTCACCCCTCACAAACTCAGCTCTGTAAAACAACATCATGCAATATGACGTAACTGACTCATTATCAACAAATACATTTCTCTGTGACAAAAGAGGATCCAAAAATGGGTGATTTATAATCTTTTCTGTACAAGTATGTTCTTATGTGGAATTATTTTACCAAGTTTAAACTAGACTTGTGTGTAAAACGTGTCAGAGGTCGAGTTACATTTGTTCCCTTTGGAGACGTGAAGGAAACACAATCAGCTGGAACACTTAGTGAGACAAAACACCAACACACACACACACACGCACACTGGTTACTTAAACATTTACACAGCAAACTGAAGCTCAACAACAAACAGCTAATTGTGCTTTCAACAGTTGGAAGTTGTGTATTTATCCATATTCTGCATTTTTTTTTTTTTATGATGTAAATCTAACTTTCTGATTCATCCTGCTGGACACTTCTAACAACTTTTCATCTTTCAAAGCTGCAGTTTTTGATGACTAACTCTCACTCTCTCATTAAGTTGAGTGTTCAAATGTATTAACCGTCCCATTTTCAAGTGTTCTCTCTTTTTGATTTTTGTCTTCCAACTTTAACTAAACTTTCTTTCATCTTTCGAAGGGGGCTGGGTAGCGAGTCAGAAGATGTTAACTTAAGACTGACCAGACCAATAGAATGAATAGAATTGTGTTTCACCTTTGCATGGCACTTTGTGAGCTTTACTTTAATAATATGGTAGCCACAGAGCTGTGATAATTCACCTTCAGTCTAGGGTCAGGTCAATGTGTGCAAAAGTCCATCAACATCCTATTGACCCCTGAAGCATCATCAGTAGTCGATACAATTGTCTGTCAGGGGCAGCATAACTACAATGGCAGATGACATCATCTCTCTAAAAATGTTGCTCCTGGCTCTGTGATCCACCAAACATGACATGTACAACACATTTGTTCTGCTCGTCTTTTACATTCAAGAAGAAAGATAATTATCCAACACGTTTTGATTCTTTTTAACTCTGATGATGTTAATGTTAGACTTTGTTGTACACGGCAAAAAAGCCAACTTGTATTTTTTGGCCTAAAACAGTGATTTAAGTTGGTAAAACTTGGAAAAATAGATCATTGACATTTAGGGCAATAATGTAAGTTAGCACAACAAAGGAAGCCAGTTGTCTGCTCAAAAACAAGTTTGTGAGTTGTTGTTACTTATATCTTTAAGTTGGGGTTCAAAACAAGGGACAATAGTTCTGCTAACTCTTATTTCTTTGTTGTGAAATGCGGGAAAGCGGTAAATTTCACTCATTAGCGAAAGCTAGCGGCTAACTGATGCTAGCGGCGCTGCTTGTTACAGCTACAAGAGTAGCCATTAGCGTATCAATGCTAACTCAAAATTGTGGTCGCCACATTAGCTGACATTTCATAGCGGCGTTACAATCGTGCCAATTCAGCAGATTGCAGAAGTAAGGATTCAAAGTTATTACAATGTAAAATTATAAGTTAGTACAATTTACAGTTGAGTTGACAAAAATCAGAATTCAGAGTTGAGCAAACTCAAAAGCAAAACTTAAAATATTTAGTTTAATTGTCCAACTTAAAATTGTATCGAAGTTTGTTGCCTTGAAATTTTGAGTTCACACAACTTTTCTTTTTTTGCAGTGCAGGTTGACGCTAGCCTGCTACGTCTAACTAGCTACCTAGCATGGACTTTTACATTTACATTTAGTCATTTAGCAGATGCTTTTATCCAAAGCGACTTACAGGAAAAAAGACTTACAATCAAGGTATCATGCAATAAGAACCATTAGTGCAGCAATAAGTGCTAGTGAGGATTCTTTAAGGAGTAGAGTTGTGGTGTGGTGCTAGGAGAGAAGGTCCTCTCTGGAGAGCTGAAGGTCTTCAGGAGGTTTTTAAAGGTAGAGAGGGACGTCCCCGCTCTGGTAGGCACTGGTAGTGGTTCCACCAACAGGGAACAAGAAATGCAAAGAGTTTGGATTGCCTTGGACCAACAGGGGGCAGAGCTAGGAGTCGTTCATTGGAAGAGCGCAACGGTCTTGCGGCAGCATATGCCTGTATCAGGGCGTTCAGGTAGGTGGGTGACAGAGTTGGGGACAACTTTGTAGGCCAGCATTAGAGATTTGAATTTGATGCGGGCTGCAACAGGTAGCCAGTGGAGCTGGATGAGCAGCGGTGTGACATGTGACCTTTTTGGCTGGTTGTAGACCAGGCGTGCCGCCGCGTTCTGGATCATCTGAAGGGGTTTTACTGTGCAGGCTAACAGGCCCATCAGGAGGGCGTTACAGTAGTCAAGGTTTGAGATGAGGACAGCTTGTATCAAGAGTTAAGTGGCATGTTGAGTTAGGTAAGGTCTGATTTTTCTGATGTTGTAAAGTGCAAAGCAACAAGACCTGGCAACTGAGGCGACGTGACTGGAAAATGTGAGTTGGTCATCAATTATCACTCCTAAGTTTCGCACCACCCTGGTGGGGACAAGACACAGGGAGTCATTAGTGCAGCAATAAGTGCTAGTGACAAGCTGGTATTGATCTCATTGCAGTTAAGCAAATAAAATAAAATTAATGATACTGCGGGAGCACGTAAAAGACGAGACTAAAGGAATTGAGTTGAGTCTGTTCTTCTCAGCCCAACAAGCCAACAGATAGCTCTCCTGTTCGGCTCTTAAAGGGGCCGCAGCCTGAATGTTTCTATATTGTGGGTCACCACAATACACGTTTTAGTTGGTCTTGTTGGTCACATTGATCCTCGGCCCAAGCATAAAGACTGTTTTTCCTCAATCATGCATTCAAATCCATTCATACAAATCGTCAAAGCATCAACATCAACAGCGTTGATTGTTAATTCAATCAACCATCGGCCCAGACTGCTGTAGTCCAGACCGGCGGAGGCAAAGCTGTTGTTGCTGCGTGTTGATATTGCAATGAAACGACCAATTAGCTTCTACTTCCTAACAATGCCAGTTCTTTGATGAAGGTGAGCCAGCCACATGTTTTCAGGGGGATTTTTGACATTTTATTTTGCCAGATTAATGGACTGCGTCCAAAGAACAACAGAGCTGATAAACTGGCAGAGAAAAACTAACGCATACAGCCAAAGCCTCCACATGGAAAATGTGAATATAAATGTGATATGATGTGAAGTAAAAACAGGAAAATAAAGAGATCATCTGCATTAGTGAGGACATGTAGCAAAGACACACACACACACACACACACACACACAAAGATTGCCTCTGGGTACATGTGCAGCATGTGTATCCGCCCACACACACACACACACACACACACACACACACACACACACACACAATTCAGTTCTAGTAAAATATTTATAATGAATGTAAAGAAACGTTGGTCAGCTGTCGAACTGCCCCACGAGCACACACACACATACACACTCACACACACACACACACACACACACACACACACACAGCAGCTGGACTGTGCATTAAAGTTTCATGTTTGTGTGTTGAAAACAGTTCACTGTGAAGATTCAGTTCTACATGAATGAAGCCTTAAACGAACACTTCTATTGAATCACATTTGTGTCGATATATTCAAGAATATCTTAGAGAATCTAAAGAATTTGAATAAGAATCAGAATGTGAAAAGTATAACCTAAAAACTAATGACGTGTGTAATCATGTAAACTATTGGTCTTGCACTTTTTTGATAATATTTCCTTTTGTCAGCTCCTCAAAGTTGTACCAGAATGTTGAGGTGAAGGAGGAGCTGAGCCAGAAGGATTTACCAATCTACTTTTCAACACGCATATACGGTTCTGAGCTTTGGGTAGGGACCAAAAGAATTAGATTGTGGGTACAAAAGACCATCATAAAGTTCCTCCCTAGGGTGTCTGGGCTCAGCTTCAGGCTAAAAACATAGCTGCCAACATTGACATCAGCCTTGCCTATCCTGTGATTTGTAGTATTGTCTATTTGTTGCATAGGCAAAACGAGATACCCATACTCGCCATTTTCCCGACGTGTTTGATTTCGGGGTCTTAGGTACCATCTACGATGGAGCGTTTGTTTCTTTCATGCCACCGCGATCTGAGAGTTAACATTAGATCAACCTCCCAGAGTATCACCATGCTACACACCCAGGCGGCAACCTCCTGGTCTGAGCAGGGAGGCAAACCAGGAAGTGCCTTAAGCTGCATTCTACTGAAAATTCCAGCAGGGGGTGTTAAATGTGGCTGCAAAAACATTTCTGTCCATTAATTTCAATGCAAAATGAGAAAACATCTAATTTGATTTATTACCTCAGAATCTTTTTATGGTGTCAATGGCTAGTAAAACATCTTCAAGATAATTTGATGTTAATAGTTCAAATAATGGTCCCATTTAGAAAAAAAACAGAAGATAAAGAATCGTATGATTTGGGGCGTGGCTATCTTTGATTGAGAGGTGGCTAACAAGGTGAGTCTTCATCAGGAGAGAAGCAGAACAATGCGTATCCACGGCAACGTGTCAATAAAGTTATATATAACGTTAAATAGATATAAAAAAAGGACTTTTACCGGTTTGGTCTCATAACTTTGAGCCTTTCACTGTATTTTAACTTAATGACCGTTTATTTAAACGTTTTGTTCAGTAAAAATGTCTTGTTCAGCGTTTGGTTGGACTAACATACACTACAAAGAGTCGCTGTTCAGTTTTCTTCGGTAAGTAACATACATTTTGATTTTGTTTTTTGCTAGCCAAAACTAACATCCCAGTTAATGCTCCAGTTAATGCTAACATGAATTAGCAGCAGCTTCTCTCAGTCAGGTTGAGGTGTAGAGAGGCTGTAGTCAGTGATCAGATCCCTCTCCTCCTCCACAGTCCAGATATGGTCTGCTCCCCCTTTGGAAACAAGATGGCGACGCATGATGGTGACAAGTGTAACGCTGAACTTGATGCTTCCAACGGGCCACAAACCAATGGGTGACATCACGGTCACTACGTCCATTATTTATACAGTCCATGATTTATACAGTCCATGATTACATCATGCACATTCAGAAGCTCTTCGTCTGTGTTGTATTTGAGCTCCTACGTGGTCTGATTTACACAGGCCAACGCAGCCGTTTGACTACGCATATGTGTGGTTCAAAAGCAAGTATATTCGAACCTTTAGAAATAAGCTGTGGAGCTCAGACATCCGGAGGGATCTTGTAGCAGAGCGGTTGCTCCTTCGTGTAGAAAGAAGCCAGCTTATGGTGCTTCAGGCATGTGGTTAGGATGACTCCTGGCTGGATCCCATTAGAGGTCAGAGGCCCGAACACAGAACACCCTGGAGGGTTTATGTATCTCATTGGGCCTGTAATGCCTCAGGGACCCCCAGGAGCAGCTGGCACTTTGTTGTATACTGTGCTTAACTTGCTGCCCCTGCAACCCAGCCGCGGATAAGCGGACAAAAATGGATAGATGGATGTTTACAGCTTTTTCTTCTTCTTCTTTTCTTGGCTTTGAGACGTTGTTAAGTGCACAGATATGTTGCATTCACCTATGGATTGTAAGTCAACGTCATTGTCGTATTTGACCGTCTGACTGGCCAAAATAATTCAAGTAAACAGGGGAGCGGCAGTTTTTGTGGGAAAAAAAACGTGCTGAAATGTCAGTGAGTCTTTTTTATATTGAAGTGTTTATGATCTATGTAGAGCAGAAGAAAACAAATGTCTTCAGTTAAGAAAAATGTTGTTAGTGAGTGTATTATTGCTGCTCAACACTACAAAGAGCATTCCCACACAGTTCAGCCTCTTTCTGTAAATGTTTTGTATATTTTTTTCGTCCTCACAACCTGCTAACCACATCCTGGTCTGCTCCACTCGCCTTCAGGCTCCTCTTTTGTTTCCTCTCTTTGCTTTCACTGCATTTTCCTGTTTTCTGTTTGTGTGAATCTTCAGCAAACAGGGCTTCTGTGCAGAACAGAAGAAGAACGAGCTCATTCATCAAAAGGAACACGAGTGTGTTACTGTAACAGTGTTGATTACCTGCTGTACATCTGCTGTTTGGTCCTCTGAGGAGGTGATGTAACAGTGAAACCTGAATACAGCTGCCTGGAAGGAAAAACTATCCAACAAATGAAGATGTTCTTAAGGAAACAGTCAGCAGGAATGCTCCATTTATACTTAATGAGCTGCAACATGAAAAACACAGGTATGGCCCTTTAAAAGAGCACTCTATTGATTTAGTATTGAACTCCTATTAGACCTTTTCTATAAGAAGTCAAAACAGACACAACAGAGGGAGCAGTGGAAGAAGCATTCAGATCCTTTACTGCAGTAAAATTACTAATACCACACAGACAATATTCCACTACAAGCAAAAGTTCTGCAGAGCTGAAATGTCTGAGGAAAGGTGAGGCTGCCTTTGGATCTTGTTGGCTACAGAATACCTGTGACGTGTTGACCTGTGTTCCAAAGAATTCCTTCCTTCCTGAAACACATTAACACACCTTCTGGATGCAGGAATAACACATTTTTGGATCGAGCATCATCGCTGCTTAGTGTGTTTCTGGCATATACATCATTGCATGTCTGTATCCAGGTCTGAGCAGGGCTGCAAACCAGGAAGTCCCTCAAGCTGAATTATACCGACAACACTATAGTCTCAAAAATCTTCTTCAAGACAATTTGATGTTAATAGTTCAAATAATGGCCCCATTTAGAAGAAAATAGAAGATATAGAATCATATGATTTGGGGCGGGGCTACCTTTGATTGACAGGTCACTAACAAGGCGAGCCGTCATCAGGAGAGAAGCAGAACAATGCGTATCCATGGCAACATGTCAATAAAGTTATTTATAACGTTATATGGATATAAAAAATGACGTTTACCAATTTGGTCTCATAACTTTGACCCTTTCACTGTATTTTCTATTAATGACAGTTTATTTGAACGTTTTGTTCAGTAAAAATGTCTTGTTCAGCGTTTGGTTGGACTAACAGACACTCCAATGAGTCGCTGCTCAGTTTTCTGAGGTAAGTAACGTACATTTTGTTTTTGTTTTTTGCTAGCCAAAACTAACATCCCAGTTAATGCTACAGCTAATGCTAACATGAATTAGCAGCAGCTTCTCTCAGTCAGGTTGAGGTGTAGAGAGGCTGCAGTCAGTGATCAGATCCCTCTCCTCCTCCACAGTCCAGATATGGTCTGCTCCCCGTATCGGAAATAAGATGGCGACGAGTGTAACGATGAACTCGATGCTTCCAACGGCCCACAAACCAATGGGTGACGTCACGGCGACTATGTCCATTATTTGTACAGTCTATGGTCTGTATTCATCTCTGCTTACGCAGAAACACTAGCGCCAACTTCAAGGCACACTAAATCATCCACATTGGCATCCTAACACAACTGCTACAACACATTTGAGCTGCTCGTCTTGATTGCTATGGACAGGGATTAAATTGTTTTTTACACTGAACATAAGATGTTAATGTTAGCCTTTGTTGTAAGCTAACACTAGCCCACTAGGTCCAACTAGCTATCCACCACAGACTTCCTGCTATCAATCACATTGCAGTTTTACAAATAAAATAAGATTGTTGATACACATTTTATTTGGTCTTGTTGGTCACGATAATCCCGCCCCCAGTCCCTGATGTAAGCAGTTTGTGGTTTGAGACCAGCAAAGAGTTTATACTCCTAAAAATTCACCATGGCAGTGTTTTTCTGACAAAAAACACCCTGAAAAGTCAAAGCATCGACAGTTAGATAGGTATTGACAATTGATTTGAACCATTGTCGATTGTCAATTCAATCGACCATCGGCCCCTAACCACACACACTACAGGGTAGGTCAATATTTATTTGTTTTTCAGAGGTTTTAATGTCATACATGCATTCAAATCCAAATTTTCACATTTTGGTAAATCTTTATATGTTTTGTCTTTTAAATTCTATTTTCCCAGCAAGCCCTTCTGAAAACCCTTTTGTTAAATGAGTCTGGGGGCTTTAAAGAGAGCGATAAGTACTTCTCTGGACGGGGTCCACAGCTAACAAACAAAAAAAACAATATCAGTTGAAATGTGCGTTATATTCATAATACTTTCTCCTCTTTACCTTGCTGTAAGACAGCTCTGTCTGACTGAAGCTATTGTATCACTCTATTCAAAGCCACCAGACTCCATTGAGAAAACAAACAATTTAACTTCACAGAACACAGGAGCTACTGGTCCAGTGTTTCAGACAACTCATTTCTGTCTTTGTGTTATTGTACAACTCTCAGTTCTGAACTAACGTGGCATCCACAGCAGGATATTCTGTACCTTAGTACAGTTAATGGTGACTCAGCAAAAGCTTGCGTAAGCTACATTTGCTGCTGTAAAAGATAGTTTGACAGTTTTGGTCATCTTCAAATTGAATTTGAGTGAGTTCAAAATACATAAAAAAAAAAAAACATAACGTATATATATATATATATATAACGTATATGTATAACTGAAAAGCCATTTGATAAAATCATGTTTCATGAGCCTCGTGTCTTTCTTTCTTTCTTCGTCATCTTTTCTTCCCACTTGTCGTGAAGATTGAGCTGTAATTGTGTTGACTTATTTATACTGTATTGGAAAGACGGGAAATATCAGCACACACACACACACACACACACACACACACACACACATCCACATTCAGCAGTGGAAAAATCAATGGTTAATCAGGTAGTAAGGGGGGTGTTTGGACTCCGGGGACAGTTTGTTTAAGTCCCCATTACTCCTGATCTCCCATGAGTAAACTTAACACACACACACACACACGTGACCACAATGAATTATGAGAAAAGAGATTAGCTTTAGTTTCAGTGTACTTTTCATGACCAACAAGGCGAGATTATAACATCCAAGACACTTTTATTCATTCTGTTCCTATTTTAAAAATAACATTAGGGAGGAGACAGAGTGCAACTCTTTCACATTGTATTGTTCATATTCCGTAAAATATCATATGAACACATTCAGGTAAAAACAATTTACCAAAGAATCTAAAATTGACAAACTATAGCATTAAACTATTATTATCTACTGCAATTGAGGAGGAAAATTGAAAGTAAAGGAGAAGAAGAAGATGGGAGGGTCAGAAGAAAGGCTTTTTGTGGACGTATTGATCGTAAAAAGAGAAAGACTCTGACTCTGTGCATGTGCGTGTGTGTGACCTCATTAATAATTCAGATCGGCCCGATGCAGTCTGGGAGGAGAGCAGGGAGAGGACAGAAAACAGGAATCCAGAGGAATAAGGAGGGAGGAGAGACGAACAAGCATGCACATGAATGATGACATTCACTTGAGTGTTTGTGTGTGTGTGTGTGTGTGTGTGTGTGTGTGTGTGTGTGTGTGTGTCTATATATAGGCAGCAGTGCTGAGTGGACTGACATTTCCCAGACAAACAGGGAACTCCCAGACGTCCTGAGAGTTCACTGAGAGGAGACCGTAGGCAGACTGAGTGACAAGGAGTTAACTGACAGGTCAAACTGAACTTTACCCAGGTTGTTTAGTTAAGTACAAGTACACTGAGTCATTGAGTTTTGTTGATTTTAAGCAATACTTAATAACTTCGTAACAGAGCACTTCGATAGATCAGTCAGTACAGCGGAGGAATCTAACTTGACATCCCTAGGTTACCAGTTCAAAGGAAGTACTGGAAAAAATAACTACATTGCTGTGGTCATTGACTTTAGTTGATTTCAACCTGCGACTTAGTAACTTTGTACCAGAGCATGTACCTCCGATAGCTCACTTAGAGTGGAGGACTCTGAGATGATCAGTAGCAGACGTCCTTGGTTGCAGGTTCAGCTCTGGGTTTCATGTCGTCCAATGAATTTCCATAAAAATAGAAACATGTAAAGGGATTCTTTTTCACAACTTTATTTCGTCAGACAAAAGAACTCAAGCACATCTTCACTCACTTTGAGTTGTAACTTTTTCATGGATTCAAAATGTGTTTGTCCCTTTGAGCATCCAGGACGAGGCTGGACAACAGCATGTTGTTGCTCCCTTCGATAGCTCAGATGCTAGAGCGGAGGACTGTAGGTTGATGGTGACAGACATCCTTAGGTCGCTGGTTCAACTCCGGCTCGAAGGAAGTACTATATATAGAGAAGGAGGGACGGATGTGCATACGGAGATATATTTATGTCAGTGTGAGTCCGATTGACAACTCATATTGTCCAATCACATTTGATAAAAACATAAACTCTACACCAATTTGCTGTCAATAAATATGTTGTGGCCCGTCATTTTATTTATCTTCCTGTTTAGTGTTTCATGTTTTATGTCATGCCTTAGTTTAGTTTCATGTGTAGTCCTTTGTTGTAATGAGCACTTTATGTTTAGTTAAAGTCACTCATGTCTAGTCTCGTCATGCACTTCCTGTTTTACTTTGTACTTACCTTCTCCCTCTCGTTTGAGACCCTGAATTCCTCTCTTTGTGTAGAAGTTTATGTGTGTAGAGGCCTGCTGAGTTGTCTCGCCTGGCATCCCAATCAGTCAGTGCCTCAGTTTGCAGGATTGTCATTGCGATAACAGAGCAAGTTGCCATGGAGACAGCCTTGGTCAGGTTCCAGACAGAGTCAACAATCAGCAGGTGTCTGTGGGAAGTGGGGCAGGGGATGCAAGAGCGTCTTATTCTCAGGGGCTAATTGTAGTCTGCTGAATTTTCACAGTTTCAACTTGATTTCCTCATTAAGACCTAGGAAGAAGAAAGACTAATTCACCTAAAAGAAATGCAAAAAGAAAAAGGAATGTATTATGTTATATACATATATTTCTTAATGTAATTCAAACTTGTGCATTTAAAGTGAATCAATTTTTTTAGAGTTAAGGGTCCATTATTATCTCTGCCAAGGAGGTTATATATTAGATTCAGTTTGTTTGTCTGTTTTGGCAGCAGAAACTGCTGGCCAGATTTTCATGAACTTTGGTGGAAGGGTGAAGCATCGACCAAGGAAGAACCCATTAAATTAAGGAACGGATCCAAATCACAGGGCCAATACACACTTTTTTTTTTTACTCCCATGACATTGTGAGATAAGGCATTCTGCACTCCAAATGCCTTTAAAGTTGTATATATCATTACTTTCATAAAATACCACCTGATCATCTGGAAGATGTCTTGACTATGATCACATGTTCTGCTTCTGAACTTCTAAAACACCAGAACACGTTAAAGCACTCGAGGTCATCCAAAAATATAATCTAGAACATTTTCACCAAATATCAACAAAATTCTTAACAAATCTGCTACTTTTGGAGCTGAGGTTATTTCTTTATAGGTCAGTTTAAGAGTTTTTAATCTAAAAGGAAGAAAAGCCATCGGCATCTCCCCTTTGACAGTTTTGTGACAAAAACTGGCTTTCATTTTAATTTTTAGATAGATTTCAACCCAAACTAAAGGCTCACGAATGAAAAATAGAATTACTGTCATGAAGTTGTCCTGACTGGGAGCTTAACTTGTTCCATCTCTGCAGGGACTCGGTCATCAGCCCTCCATCCTTCTCTCTCACCTCCTTCACCTCCACGCTGCACTGACCTTCCCTCTGCAGTCGAACGTTACAGTCACTTCCTGTCAGCCGCTGCCGTCAGGATGAAAGTCATCCAATAAAACCCTACACATCACATCCCTGTCCTTCCTGAATCAGTCCCTCGGAGCAGAGGTCCCTAAATATTCAGGACTTCAAAGAAGCTCTGACAAAACTGTCCTCAGAAAGATTCTTACCTCTGTCAGTTCTGATAGACCGTACTGTTCCAGCCATTGATGTTGTTTTGACACCATGATGGTAAAGAATATGATAAAGAATTGGGGGAACCATGGACCAACAATCTGTTTGCTGTTGGCTTCACTTCGCAAGCAACTTGCTCAGCAAAAATCTGATTCTCCAAAGAAATAGACCTGTGTTTCTGTTGGTCTTTGTTCAAGGTTTTGTAGATGGCCTTAACCCTCTAAACTCAAACAAACTATTTTCAGGGCGTTTTTCACTCTTTTTGGATTTTACCCACTGTGACTTTGTTTATTACTTCAATACATACAATCTATAAGACCTGCAGCTCTATGGAATCAGCACAATCATGGCTAGTGTGAACAATGCAAACATGTCTTTTGTGCAGAATAACACAGTTATAATGACATACATCATGAAAAAAGAAAAAACAAAAGTTGACACATTTAAAAAAAAAATTGAAATAAAATTACATTTTAACATATTGAGCTATTTCCATGTTTCCAGCCTCTCCTGTCCTCTCCTCTGGGCTCTGTGTAAACAGCCTGTCCTCTCCTCTCTGCTCTGTGTAAGCAGCCTTTTCCTGTCCTCTCCTCTCTGCTCTGTGTAAACAACCTCTCCTGTCCTCTCCTCTATGCTCTGTGTAAACAGCCTCTCCTGTTCTCTCCTCTCTGCTCTGTGTAAACAGCCTCTCCTGTCCTCTCCTCTCTGCTCTGTGTAAACAGATTTTCAGTGAAAATTTGTCACGTGACCGTTGGTCTCAGCAGAATCAAACATGTCTTCACAGTGACTCTGAGGAGCAGAATTTTATGTTTTTAACAGGATCTGGTTAGTGCAAACACTTTATTTTAAATGACACATGTAGAATACAGTGATTTTGACAGAAATATCACATTTTTAAGCTTAATTTCGGTTAATTTTTGTAATGGAAAGTCCAAACCCTGAATTTCTTTTTTCAATAAAGTGTGGATTTTGGGCAATTTTTCAAAGAGAACATACTTTTCCATCCCACAATGTGTTGAGTTTGATAAGTTCCAGTCGTACTGTGGAACTCACTGGGTCTGAACGTCATTAAACCAACACACAGTCAGTCCTGTGAACCTGCTGTTTGTACGTTCATAGTAGCCCTTTTTTAAAGCCATCATACAATATAGCAAATCATATTTTTAGGGAGACTACTGCTTGTTGTTTTTTAATTCTTCCTTGCAGCATCTCTGTCATCACACCACCCGCACTCCTCTAAGTCACTCCCCGTCATCAGTCATAAGCTTAAAACTCATCTCCTCAGCAAACACTTCACGACGGCACTCCCTCCTCGCCGTTGAATCACAATCTCCATCTCCAATATCGTCCTCTTCCTCCCTGTCTAATAGTCTGCTCTGAAGCCCCGAGAGGGGAAAACTAATAAACTCACTGACTGTGGATGTATATAATAATATATAATGTAACGATGATGTGTGAAGTGAAGCTTATTTTACTCTGGACAGTAAAGGAGCTGCAGTGAAAAGATCATGTTATTTTTAGATTATTTTCTATATAATGCTCTGCGGAGCCAAAGTTAACCAATTAGAAGATAGATTCTTTGTAATTAATCTCAGATGTGGCTTTGTGTTTGCCTCTGCAGTAGACCTGGGCCATAGTGGTGCTAACGTAGCAGCTAAGTGTTTGTTTCATGTCTAATTTATAAGAGCTCCTTCTCGATGAATGATTCATGCAGAGGTGTAAATAGCTCTGCAGAGGTTAGCCTGGATTAGCTTAGCCGTTCCCTGCCACACCTGAGTGCCAGGTGCTTCAGTGTGATTTAGTATCAAGCTGCTGCACGTTCAGCAGTCAGGATACTTTATAAGTCTTACATA
This sequence comes from Centropristis striata, assembly GCF_030273125.1. Classification (NCBI taxonomy): domain Eukaryota; kingdom Metazoa; phylum Chordata; class Actinopteri; order Perciformes; family Serranidae; genus Centropristis; species Centropristis striata. The sequence continues at coordinate 12,563,852 of NC_081521.1, forward strand.
ACAGGGCAGCTCTATGTGTTCACAACTGAAAACTGCTTTTATAAACTTTTACATTGATCATGTAACATATGATAAAACTGGTTATTGTCATAGACTGTATATAAATAATGACTGAGCGAAGTCGCGGCTAATTCATGTTACCATTAACTGGACCATTAACTGGGATGTTCATTTGGGCTAGCAAAAAATCAAAAACAAAATGTTCGTAACTTACCTCAGAACTGAGCAGCGACTCCTTGGAGTGTCTGTTAGTCCAACCAAACGCTGAACAAGACATTTTTACTGAACAAAACGTTCAAATAAACTGTCATTAAGTGAAAATACAGTGTGAAGGGCTCAAAATTATTAAATTAAACCGGAAAACGTCCTTATTTAATCTATATACCGTTATATATACTTTTATTGACATGTTGCCGTGGATACGCATTGCTCTGCTTTCTCCTGATGACGGCTCGCCTTGTTAGTGACCTGTCAATCAAAGGTAGCCACGCCCCAAATCATGCGATTCTTTATCTTCTATTTTCTTCTAAATGGGGCCATTATTAGAACTATTAACATGAAATTGTCTTGAAGAAGTTTTTTTACTAATGATTGAGACCATAGTGTTGTCCCAAAAAAACTCTGAGGTAATAAATCAAGTGAGAATTTTTCTTATGTTACATTGACATTAATGGACAGAAATGTTTTTGCAGCCAAACTTAGCACCCCCTGCTGGAATTTTCGGTAAAATGCAGTTAAAGGTACTTCCTGGTTTGCTTCCCTGCTCAGACCCGGAGGTTGCCACCTGGTTATTGTGTTTTCAATAACAATGGTAAAAGAAGAAGAAGTTTTTGAAGAGGGGTTGTGTGAGGTACTTACCCACAGTCGATATATTACCTGCAGTAGATAATGGTCTGCATGTTCCCTGGAATCGCCACCTTATTGTGGTGGAGGGGTTTGTGTGCTCCAGTGATCCTGGGAGCTGTGTTGTCGGGAGCAATAGCTCCTGGTAGGGTTTCCCATGGCAAAGTGGTCCCAGGGGAGGGGCCAGACTAAGAGCGATTCAAAAGACCTCTATGAAGCGGACCATGATAGACCAGAGTACCTCGCCTGGCACGGGTAAACCGGGGCCCCCTCCTGGAGCCAGACCCGAGAGGGGAGCACGCAGGCGAGCGTCTGGTGGCCGGGCTTTTGTCCATGGGGCCCGGCCGGGCTCAGCCCGAAGAAGCGACGTGGATGTGGGCCGCCGACCTGTGGGCCCACCCCCTGCAGAGTAGGACATAGGGGTCGGGTGCAGTGGGAGTCGGGCAGCAGGCGAAGGCGGGTACCTGGGCGTGCTGACCCCCGGCTCTGAAGGCTCTGGACACTGTTGGGCTGTCATGGTTGACACGCCTCTTCAGTGTCGCGTGGAGGTCTGGGACAGTGCCAGTGGAGTGGCAGACTGGGGTGGTGGTTCCCATTTTCAAAAAGGGGGACCGGAGGGTGTGTTCCAATTACCGTGGAATCACACTCCTCAGCCTCCCCGGAAAAGTCTACTCCAGGGTGCTGGAAAGGAGGCTCCGGCCGATTGTTGAACCTCGGATTCAGGAGGAACAATGCGGCTTCCGTCCTGGCCGTGGAACAACGGACCAGCTCTTTACCCTTGCGAGACTTCTGGAGGGGGCATGGGAGTTTGCCCATCCAGTCTACATGTGTTTTGTGGACTTGGAGAAGGCCTACGACCGTGTCCCTCGGGGAGTCTTGTGGGGGGTACTGCGGGAATATGGGGCACCGGGCTCGTTGCTACGAGCTATCCGGTCCCTATATAACCAAAGTGAGAGCTGTGTCCGCATACTCGGCACAACGTCAAACACGTTCCCAGTGGGTGTTGGCCTCCGCCAGGGTTGTCCCTTGTCTCCGATTCTGTTTGTGGTTTTCATGGACAGGATCTCAAGGCGCAGAATTGCATCTCTGCTTTTTGCAGATGATGTGGTTCTTTTGGCTTCATCAAGCCGGGACCACCAGCACTCGTTGGGGGGGTTTGCAGCCGAGTGCGAAGCGGTTGGGATGAGAGTCAGCACCTCCAAGTCTGAGGCCATGGTTCTCTGCCGGAAAACGGTGGACTGCCCCCTCTGGGTGGGGAGAGAGGTACTGCCTCAAGCGAAGGAGTTCAAGTATCTCGGGGTCTTGTTCACGAGTGAGGGTAGAACGGAACGTGAGATGGACAGGCGGTTTGGTGCAGCGTCAGCAGTAATGCGGGCGTTGTACCGGACAGTCGTGGTGAAGAAGGAGCTGAGCCGGAAGGCAAAGCTCTCAATTTACCAGTCCATCTACGTTCCAACCCTCACCTATGGTCATGAACTTTGGGTAGTGACCGAAAGAGCAAGATCGCGGATACAAGCGGCTGAAATGAGCTTCCTCCGTAGGGTGGCTGGGCTCAGCCTTAGAGATAGGGTGAGGAGCTCAGACATCCGGAGGGAGCTTGGAGTAGAGTCGCTGCTCCTTCGCGTCGAAAGGAGTCAGCTGAGGTGGTTTGGGCATCTGGTAAGGAGGCCTCCCGGGCGCCTCCCGTTAGAGGTGTTCCGGGCACGTCCAACTGGTAGGAGGCCCCGGGGAAGACCCAGAACACGGTGGAGGGATTATATCTCTCTCCTGGCCTGGGAACGCCTCGGGGTCCCCCAGGAGGAGCTGGACGTTGTGGCTGGGGAGAGGGACGTCTGGACTGCCCTGCTTAGCCTGCTGCCCCTGCGACCCGGCCCCGGATAAGCGGAAGAAAATGGATGGATGGATGGATGTTCCCTGGAGAACCAGACGTTCCAGGCAGGAAACAGACTGCAGATGGAGACTGACATTATTTCAGCCCTCTAAACAAAGGCCCGCCCTAAAATGTCTGTAGGTGTTTGCTATTTATACAATATATCCACCGATTTTTGTTGCTATCCGTAACTTTCAGGTTTCTACACATAAGCACTGCCCCAGATCAGCTGTTTTAGTCAGAATATGGTTAAGTTCTATGGTCGGGCTAGTAAATGTAGCAATTCACCAGAGCTGATGATGGAAGTAGCATCTCAGTGCCCTGTCATCTCTGTTGAGAGTTGCACATGTGCAGTGCTGATCAAGTTGGGTAACGTAACTTCAGATATGGCGTTACTTAACCCTCTATGGTACGGTGTTGCCCCATTTTTGGCCTGTCAGATTTCTACAATGCATGTTTTTGAGTGATGCCATACTTTAATAAAGAGGGAAGAGTATAGGGAACCAATAGCAATGCTTTAATTTGTCACATGACCTCCAGGAGGCCATATTGAAACCCTATTTTGCAGACTTTTCCAAAGGAAACAGCTTTGCCATTTTGTGCCACAAAAAACACTCAAAATGTAATTTCCATCTGGAAAAAAATATATTCCTACTAATATATAATAGGTGAGTAAACCTTAATTTTTGATAGTTTCATGCAATTTATTTTATTTTCATAAAACTTGTTCAAATGCAACTGTTGCCCTGAGGCAACAACACACCATTATGGAAAATTACTGTGTTGCCTAGAGGAAACAATGAAGCATTATGGAATCAGCATGGCAGCATGAGATGTTTTGGGTGTTTGGGTATAATGTTTAGAAGCATACCATTTATCATAATTTTGTTTTAATCTTTACAATTTAACAAAGATGCATTTGATGTTGGTTGCAGTAATAAAAGTACTATTACTATACCCTGTAGGCCATAGTCTACTATTATAGTGAACTTTGCATGTCTTAATTGCTTATAGGAGCAATTTAAGACAATATATTATATATATTATATTTAATGATAGTTGCCAGCAGCTTTTTATGTCACTGTAAAGTGATTCACTTGATTGGACAACAGAATGCATATTGAGCAGATCTTGAGTTGAGTGGTTCTGCAATAACTTAGCAACTTTATCAAAAATTACAAAAATCCTGAGCTGTTGACTGATGGTAGCAGACATCCTTGGGTTGCTGGTTCAACTCCGGCTTGAAGGAAGTACTTTTAGTCGGTGTCCAATGTGCGTCTGTACTAAATGTTAGAATGTAAAGAGAACTTTTGCCAGATTTGCAGGTTTTGTTGCTAGCAGGAGTGCATCATTGTGCTTTAAGATTTTGAGCAGAAAAAGTGACAACGGACTTGAAAGGATCCTGGTTCAAGTAGTGGAGTTGATACTAGACTGCACCACGCCCTCACAGTCCTGGAAAAATGCTATACTTCTGATCTTGTATGCAAAAGTTATGATTTACTATCTCATATCTTGTATAAATCAGCTTTATATCTGTTGAAGATGAAGAATAAATCAACTTTTGGGACTTCTGCAGAATAATTCAGATTCCAAAAGATGATATGAAGCTCAAACGGAGACGAGCAGCTTTGTGACATAACTTGTGAACGGCAGAGAGAGGAGAGGAGGAGCTGAATAAAGTCCTGCTGCAGGATCGCTGGAGAACAGACAGTCTCAGTGTGTTCCCTGATAACATCGAGACTTGATATCCATCTACAGTTAACTCTCTCTCTCTCTGTATCTGTCTGTGTGTCTCTCTCAGAGACAGAGGATGTTAGCTGAGGGCGGCGCAGTGACCCAGAGTTTATAATTTAACACTCATGCATGATAGATGAGACACTCACACAGAATGAGCCAAATTCAGACACAAAATTCTGCGTTTAAAAGCTGAAAGAGAGAGTGGAGAGAGAGGGGGGAGAGAGGGTATGGATTGAGATAGAGAGATAAAGAGAGAGGGAGAGAATAAATCGACTGGGAGAAGGAGCAAACGACAGTAAGTGGAAAGAGAGGAGGAGGAAGAGGAGTTTTACGATGTGTAGGTCTATATTTATGTATTTAAAAGCAGGAGGAAGTGAAGGAGGGGGAGGAGGGGAAAAAGGGAAAGGGAAGGTGAAGAAAAGGAAGAGGAGGAGGACAATGAAGTGGAAAGAGGAAGAGAGAAGGAAAAGAGGGATGAATGCTCGATAGGAGGGAGAGATAAAAGAGGGAGGGAATGAAGAAGAGGAGGAGAAATGGTAATAGGAAGGAAGGAAGTCTGCTAGGACGAAGAACAACACTGCATTCGAAAGCAGAAGCTGAAAAAATGTGGAAGTCTTGAAGTCTCCACCCCTCTGGGACAGCCCGACTGCAGATAGCAAACACACCCTGAGAGACAGAAACACTCACTCTGTCAGTGCAGGAGGGAGGAAAGAGGCAGAGGTGATTGTTTCAGCGTGGAAATCATCCTGCACACACACATGATGAGCTGGATTGGCGAAGTGTGTGTATGCGAACAAGGAGAATATTCTCACAGCTCAGTTTACAGGAAGACAGAATATACAGACAGAAAGCTGACAACAACGCTGAACAAAGATAGGTTAAAAAATAATTATATCGACAGCGTGTTCAGTCCTCATGTTCATGTCTGCATGTAATACATTTTAGGTTGTTCACAAGGTGTGTTTCCATTGAGTTACTTTTTGGAAAGCGGCTGAGTGTTTTGGCTCCGCCCACTAGTTAGTTCCCCTCGGCCTCTGTTTCCACACAGGTACTTTTGTAGTGGCTAACCAACTGAGTTTGAATGTGACAACAGACCGACGTGGCAAGCAGTCTCGCCAACTTAGCGCTATATTTAGCAGCAACAACAGGTAACAACTTCTAACAGGTAACAACTATCCACAAATCTAGCGACTTCTTCTGGTGTTATTGGAGACTTTTGGAGACTCGTTCCTACTCTTCTTAATGAGCAACACCGTCCCAAAGCACTCACAAGCGGCCCAGTCCTCCTGCAGCGGTCTCTCCCAGCTGCAGTCAGCAGAGCCGGAACTGTTAACCCCTCAGCATCCAGTTTACACCAGTCTGAAAATGAATCACACATGTGCAAAATTGCTGCTCAATAGCTGTTCAGAAAAGTATCTACCCAAGGCAGGTACTTTCTGAGCCGCTAACCGATGGAGTTGGGCGGATCTCTCAAGCCACACACATAGCAGCTCACTAGAGGGAAAAGTACCTAATGGAAACGCACCTATGAATATGCCTAAATCAGGGATGGGCAACTTAAATGCTGGAGGGGGCCACAATTTTTCATCAACACTACCACAGGGCCACATATAGGATCGTGCACTTAACCAGATATGATGAAACTGCAATTTTAAATATGTTTACTGTGCAGTAACTTAACATATTTCATGCTCAAATGCATGTATAACAGTGTAAATAGGAATACAAAAGGTTTGAAGCAAATAAAAAATAACCACTTACTGAGATTTTGTTTTTTTCAATGCAAGAACAGCAGACCAACATTAATTACAAGAAGTAATTTTGTGCAATTCTACACTGCACTTTTAAGATTTCATGCTCAAATGTATGTAGTTGTACTGAGGGCCACTTCAAGTGAGGGTGCGGGCCTAGGTTATGATCCGGCAGCTATACAGATATAGTGTAACTTATAGTATATATATATATGTGTGTGTTTATATATATATATATATATATATATATATAAATGGCTCGACCATCTGATTTTTCGATTAACATTAACCTGCAATGATTGCAGAGACAAAACAGTTGCTTCATAATGAGTTTTTTTGCATTAGCTCCACCTACCCTTGCAGGAGGACTAACCTCTGCTGGTCATATATTCAAGCTCTGGGATAGTCTGTTAACAAAATCTATAATGAGAACTGTCAGTTGTTTTGTAAACACAGCACTTAAATCAAGGAGCCAGAGATAGAGCAGTGGTGGACGAGCGAGAGAGACGGTGAATGAAGGGAGGGAGCGGCAGCAAGAACAAAGCAGTAAATCAGAGGGATAAAGTGTTATTTTCTTGATTGTTTCACTGTAGTTATGTTCTGAAGCACAAATGAACACACCCACAACTCCACACAACCCTGAAGGAAGATGCTGCATTGTCAGATTTTGTGCGAATATGAGCTAGTGTGTGTGTGTGTGTGTGTGTGTGTGTGTGTGTGTGTGTGTGTTGGCCAAACAGACCATAGACACAGCGGTTCACTGTGCACAGCAGTGGAGAGAGTCTACTGAAGCACAAACATACACATACACATGTAACAACCCGTTACAGCCCATTTGTATCATATAGACTATGCCTTGTGTGTTGGTATCAGACCCTGAGGAGTGTGACAGAAAGGCGGTATTTGACGAATGGGCTGCAATCTTGTTATTGGCTGGGGGTTACGTGGGGCCCAAAGGCTCTTTGCTGACACTTGAGAAACAGCAAAATAAGAAAAAAAGAGAAAATTCAGGCAGAGGACAGAGTCTCTACAGATACAGACACCAACACACACCTCTAGTGGGTATTGTATTGTACTAGTCTTTACAGAAAATCCGGCATAATATACCTTTAAACTTTAAAACTGAAGTCTGAACCCTCAAACAGCATATTAAAGACACAAGGACAAGACAAGGCATTCTCACTGTGGAGAACTAAACCTCTAATCATTCTTCACAAAGATAGAAGAACAAGACCACACACACACACACATGCATGCATGCACACACTGCACAATATCTGAGCATGCAGTCAAACAGATGCACATCCTCACACACATACAGGCACGCAACTGTGTGCAGAAACACACACACACACAGGAGAAGGTCACTGGGTGGTCGAGTTACATTAGAGAGCGAGTAGGCACTTCCTTCTCACGCAATCCTCGCTCTCTCTCTCACACACACACACACACACACATACACACACACTACTCAATCATTCACACAAAAGCACTCATTCATATTCAGTCATCTTTCACTCATTCATGCACTGTGAAAGTCTTGGCTGTGCAGAACTGGCGTCCCAGAGCTCAGTCATTCGCCCAGGTACCCAGGATGCATCACTGGTGTGAATGAGGCCTCGGCTGTGATGATTGTGAGATGAAACGTGTCACACTCTTCGAACAACAAGAAAAAAACTTCAGTGTCACAATAAGATGTCACCTTGTGAAAGTGTATTTAATAAATCTTAGCCTGTTACTTACTATATTTTATTTGCTCTCTGTTGCCATTTCTCTACTTACTTCTGGATAGACTTGTTTAAAAAAATAAAAAAAACTTTAGACTTAATATATATTTCCTGTCCAGTGATAATATTGATTTATATGTTGTTTCAACATGTACAGTTGCAGAAAGGCCTGCCATGATAACTAGTTTTGTTAGACAATTTAATAATAATAATATAATAACAATTTATTAATATTAATAATAATAATAACAATAATATGATAATTTAATAAATAATAATTATAGTTTTAAGACCAATATAATAATAGAGATATAGAATTCTTTCGAATTCTATTCTTACGCTTTTAATTGTCACGAATATTGTCAGAGTTGTGTCTGTTGTCGTTAAATAATAAAGCTACGTGTACTGTTAGAAGCTGATCAGTGAAAGAGAATATCAAAGGGTAATTTTGCTATTATTTATCTTTTTATTTATGTTTTTATTTATTGTTTTTAATCAGTTTGTTTGTGGGTTTGTCTTTGTCTTTTGGGTGTTTTTTTCTCTCTATTTGTTGGTTATATTCAGGCAGCAACCTCCAGGTCTGAGCAGGGAGGCAAACCAGGAAGTGACTTAAGCTTCATTCTTCCAAAAATCCCAGCAGGGGGTGCTGACGGCGGCTGCAGAAGCATTTCTGTCCATTCATTTCAATACAAAATGAGAAAACTTCTCACTTGATTTATTACCTCAGTCATTTTTTTAGGACAACACTATGGTCTCAGTTGCAGTAAAAAAATTTCTTCAAGACAATTTGATGTTAATAGTTCTAATGATGGCCCCATTTAGAAGAAAATAGAAGATGAAGAATCGTATGATTTGGGGCGTAGCTACCTTTGATTGACAGGTCACTAACAAGACGAGCCGTCATCAGGAGAGAAGCAGAACAATGCTTATCCACGGCAATGTGTCAATCAGTGGAGGACTCAGACTGTTTGAAGGGCGGGGGCCAAAAAAGAAAAAGGGCACATTCTGCACAACATGGAGCCCCACCAGCACGCAAAAAGCTACGATGCATGATGTATGATGCAATATTAGCATTAAGTTAAAAGGAGATCCAGATCAAAGTAATTATATGGTAATGATATGGTACCGACAATTAAAAGTATCAAACCAAACCATCTAGGGGGGTCCGGGCAACAAACATATCACTGAGAAATGAACACATGTAATCAATCAAACCGGTTTCTTAAATTATTTTATTTTCCTACATTTGATGATAATTCATGTTTAATATTTTGTTTGGCTTGTTGGATCAAATATTTAACAAAGTTTTAAAAAATTTAATTTTTCATTTTCAAGTTAAAGACTTGAAATGTTTTCAGAATAAATCAGCGATGGAAGAAAAAGACAGATGTTTTCCTCACAAATCAGAAGAAATGTGAGGAGGTAAAAAGGACAAATGAAAGAAGAGAGGAGGACACAAAGAAAGGACAGAGGAGGAGGAGGAGAAAGGAGAGAAGAGAGGAGAGAAATGAGAGGAGGGGTCAAAAGGAGAGAAGAGGAGATGGAAGGAAAGGAGAGAAGGGGTGAGGAGTGATGGAAGGAGAAAAGAAACGAGACAGGAGGGCTGACAGGGGGACAGAGGGGAGCACAGGGGAGGCTAAAGGGCAGGAGGTGAAGTGAAAGATTAGAGGAGAGGAGATGAAATGAGAGGGAAGGCCAGGAGGAGGGAAGAGGAGATGAGAGGAGGAGAAAAGAAAGAGGAGACATGAGAAGAGGAGGTGAAACTGTAGCAGACTGGAGGGCTTTTAGCGTTCAGAGGAAGATAAATAAAACAAATAAATAAATTATTTGAAAAATATATTAATATAAATATGGTATTCAATGTACAGAAATAGTATTAAAAACAAATGTAGGTAAATTATGATATATATTCTGTGTAATATATATATATATAATACTACGTTTGTATTAAATCTTCTTTTTATTAATTTATTTGCATGATGAAGAAGAAATGTTGAAAGAAAATAATAGAGAAAGACAGAAATAAATAAGTTTCAAGGGGGGAAATGCAAAGGGATAAAATAGAAATAAATGTAAAGATATATTTAAAAATTCTTTAAGAAATGCAAAAATTTAAAAATTAAATAAATCAAAGAGAAAATTTTAATAGAGAAGTCATAAATGAGGAAACTAGGAAAAATTAGTCAAATTAAAACAGAAATGTCACATTTTGCCATAATGCCAATATTCATTTTTACAATTATGTTTTGTTAATTTAATATCCAATAAATATATTTATCGAGACAAGAATATGTGATGGTGATGTTTCACTTTTTTTCCTCATCATAATTTTCACTCGAATGTTAAATGAATTATCTGAAATGATCTTTCAGATTTCAGATAAACAGCTGGCAGAGCTGATTCTCCAGCTGCTGCCAGCATTTCTGTTTTAATTTGACACATTGTTCCCAGTTTTCCTTATTTGACTTTTTTTCTCTTTTATTTATTTAATTTTTGCACTTTTTAAATAACTTTTTAATTCATTTATTTATTCCTGTATTATTTTCTTTCTAAGTTTCTTCTTAATCATGAAAATGAATAAATAAATAGGAGATTTAATACAAAAGTAAATAAATGCAGATTCAAACGTAAATGGAAATAACACTTTATTTCACATTTTATCTATAAAATAATGGCTACATTTGTTTTTATTCATTCATCACTCATCTTATTTTGGTACATTTAATACCACATTTATACCACTGCAGAAGAAGAAGTCAAAGCCCGAACAATGGAACAAAACATAATGTAAATATGACATTTCCGCACTATATTCATGAATTAATGCGATGAAGATTCGGTCTCCTTATCGCTGCACACAGATCTCATGTTTTCATCTCTTCATGCTCCATTTATTCAGTCTGTTTCACACCACCAGACAACACTTCTACTCTCATTTTCTACCACTTCCTCTCCATCCATCTGCTCCATACGTTTGGCTCTGAACGTGGGAATGTTGACAATAAAAAAGTATAGAATAACACCAGACTAATGCTTTATTGTGAGCTGTTAGTAACATGACATACGGTGCTTTCAGCCCAAACACTTGTGAGGACTCTGAGAGGAACTGCCCGCTAAGAGCTCCACCAACAACTACTAGAACATTCCTGGAGCCGCCAACAGGAACGCTCCAGTGGATCAGGCCAGTTTCCATCCATTGTTTTACAGTGGCAAGAAAAAGTATGTGAACACTTTGAAATTACCTGGTATTCTGAATACATATTTTATAAAATGTGATCTGCATCTACGTCCTAAGTATACATTTACGAAATGAACTCACGATACAAGCGGCAACCTCCGGGTCTGAGCAGGGAGGCAAACCAGGAACTGCCTTAAGCTGCATTCTGCTGAAAATCCCAGCAGGTGGGCGCTGACGGCGGCTGCAGAAGCATTTAGGTCTATTCATTTCAATACAAAATAAGAGAACTTCTCACTTGATTTATTAATTTAGTAATTTTTATGACAACACTATGGTCTCAATCACTAGTAAAAAATCTTTCAGGTCCCATTTAGAAGAAAATAGAAGATAAATAATTGTATGATTTGGGGCGTGGCTACCTTTGATTGACAGGTCACTAACAAGGCGAGCCGTCATCAGGAGAGAAACAGAACAATATGTATCCATGGCAACGTGTCAATAAAGTTATATATATATATATATATATAGCATATATATATATATATATATATATATATATATATATATATATATATATATATATATATAAAGATAGAGGATGTTTAATGTTTGGTCTCATAACTTTGACCCTTTCACTGTTTTTTCACTTAATGACAATTTATGACAATGACAATGACAATTTATTTATTTTTATTTGAATGTTTCGACGCTTCGTACAAACATATACCTACAAACCAGACATGTTGATGCTGGGAAAAGTTTATAAATGCTTCTTTGTCAGTCAGAAAGGTAGAGAACAACATCACTTCTGTTGCCAGAATGTTCTACATCATCATCATCAACTCCCTTGGCTCCCTCATCCACTCGCATGGCTTCTCCTATCATAGCTATGCCGACGACACCCAGCTAATCTTCTTATTTCCCCAGTCTGAAACACGTGCAGCAGCACGTATCTCTGCATGTCTGGCCGACATCTCCCAGTGGATGTCCTCGCACCGCCTCAAACTCAACCTGGGAAAGACTGAACTACTTTACCTCCCAGGGAAGGGCTCCCCCACCACTGACTTCCACATCACTGTCCAGAACACAGTGGTTGCCTCCACAGAAACCGCCAAAAACCTTGGCGTAACTCTTAACAACCAACTGTCCCTCTCAACAAACATCACCGCCACTACAAGATCTTGCAGATTCTTGCTGCATAACATCAGGAGAATCTGCCCGTTTCTCACCCAGAAGGCAGCTCAGGTCCTGGTCCAGGCACTGGTCATCTCACGCCTGGACTACTGCAACTCCCTCATGGCAGGTCTGCCTGCCAAAGCCATCCGACCTCTACAACTCATCCAGAATGCAGCTGCTCAATTGGTCTTCAATCTTCCCAAATTTTCACACACAACACCCCTCCTCCGCTCCCTCCACTGGCTACCAGTGGCTGCGCGGATACGCTTCAAGACTCTAGCTCTGGCGTACTCTGCTGCTAACGGTTCAGGTCCTACTTACATCCAGGACCTTGTCAAACTCTACACCCCTGCCCGTCCTCTCCGCTCTGCATCAGCCAAACAGCTGGCGACTCCCACCCTCCGTGGGTCAACTCGCCTCAAAACCACTTCCAGACTTTTCTCTGTCTTGGCTCCCAAATGGTGGAACGAGCTCCCCACCGACATCAGGACCTCAGACAGCCTGTACATCTTCCGCCACAGGCTGAAGACCTATCTCTTCCAACAATAACTCGGTTAAGTCATGGTCACCTAACAGATATATTACAAAAAAAAAAAAAAAAACCCTTATTCTTTTCTCTTCTTTTCTTCTTTAACATATAGCACTCCTTAGCAATGACAGTTAGCTCTTAAAGTTATGTACTTACTCGATTCCTATGGTCTATGTCTAGTACCATCAGGTTAAATGCACTTATTGTAAGTCGCTTTGGACAAAAGCGTCTGCTAAATGACATGTAATGTAATGTAATTGTGTACAAACAGTAAAAGGGTCTATTGCATCCTTCAATGTCATAAACGCTCAGGACGAGGGCTCTCAGTCTACAATAGCGCGTGATATTTAAATGACGCTTGTTTCCAGCCGCCACATTGATCCTTGATCAATCCTTGATCATTCTCACGCTGTGATTGGGGAGATACGAATGTTTCATGAATCACACATGAAACCTGTTGACGAAATATACGCTCAGATCTGCGCTGGTTTTTATGCTTGACTGATAAATGAGGGCCAATGTGCTTAACCAAATACCACACAACAATTATAATATTTCATGTCTTTATAGAAAACATCCATTAATCATTCATAGTGCTGGTGGAAAAAGTAAGTGAATCCTTGATTTAATAACTGGGTGAACCTCCTTTGGCAGCAGTAACCTCAACCAAACACTTGTGATAGCTGCTGATCAGACCTGAACAACGTTCAGGAGGAATTTTGGACCATTCCTACTGACAGAACTGCTTCAACTCAGACATATTTTGAGGATGTCTGGTGTGAACGGCTCTCTGGAGGTCATTCCACAACATTTCTGTTGGATTGAGGTCTGGGCTCCGACTGGGACGCTCCAAAAGGTGGATTTTATTTGTTGAAGCCATTCTGTACACTGCAAAAAAGCCAACTTGTATTTTTTGGCCTAAAACAGTGATTTGAGTTGGTAAAACTTTGAAATATAAGTGATTGACATTTAGGGCAATAATGTAAGTTAGCCCAACAAAGGAAGCCAGTTGTCTGCTCAAAAACAAGTTTGTGAGTTGTTGTTACTTATATCTTTAAGTTGGGGTTCACAACAAGGGACAATAGTTCTGCTAACTCTTATTTCTTTGTTGTGAAATTCGGTCATTAGCGAAAGCTAGCGGCTAACTGACGCTAGCAGCTAACTGACGCTAGCGGCGCTGCTTGTTACAGCTACTAGAGTAGCCATTTGCGTATCAATGCTAACTCAAAATTGTGGTCACAACATTAGCTGACATTTCATAGCGGCGTTACAATCGTGTTGAGTTGACAAAAATCTGAATTCAGAGTTGAGCAAACTCAAAAACAAAACTTAAAATATTTAGTTTAATTGTCCAACTTGAAATTCTATCTAAGTTTGTTGCCTTGAAATTTTGAGTTCACCCAACTTTTCTTTTTTTGCAGTGTAGTAGATTTACAATTTAGCTTCATCAGTCTAGGAAACATTTTCCCAGTCGTGTTGTGGAGTGTCAAGGTGCTCTTTGGCAAACCTTAGAAGAAATATAATATACAAGAAGATATATTATATAAAAAAGTATAAACAATTTAAACATGAGGATTATATATACGGTATTTTTATTTATTATTATTATTATAATTATTAGTTTTGCTCAAATACATTTTCTTTAACCCTCTAGAGTCCATGAAACAACCTGCACATTATTTCTTCATGACATGAAAACATAAAAATGAAGCAACATTGAGTCTTGCCATCAGCTTCCCTCTGAAGTTCTGGCTTGAAACTCCATACCAGATTTTTTTTTTTGGATGATATTCGGCCAAGTAAAACCGGAGATAATGTCAAATATATTTAGTTTACAAATATAGAACTAGAGATTATCCTCATTGTGCCTGTTATATGTTATATTTGCAACCTGTGTTCATATTTGCAACATTTAAAATTCTGTGTATTAAAATATAATTTTCAAGATCAGATTTTATGTTTTCCTTTGTTTCTTTTGGGTTCAACATTTTTCTCAAGTAAGTCAAAGTTATAAATTAATTATCAGGACATATAGGTGAGGTAACGCTGAAAAAACTGATACCAACATGGCATGGTGAAGATTTTTAACAGATTTTTTAAAGGACATAATAGCCCAAGATTTCAGAGGGTTAAATAAGAGGGAGTTACTTGGAGGTATGAAAAAGTTGTCGGATTCAAAAGTGACTATAATAACTGCAGTATGATCCCTGATGAGCACAGACACCCGCCACTTAAATGACACTATTTCTCTGTGCTGATCAGAGTGTCCCGAGCTAAAAAAAGAAAAGAAAAAATCAAAGAAGTGAGCTGAGGACTCTACATCAGCGATTCACCAACGAATCCAGAGAGGGGACTGGGATAGAAAAATGGATATACCGTTGAAAAAAGGCATCTTTTGCGGATTCATTTGACATATAATATGTGATGTCATGTGTAACCACCGTTTACTGTCGCTTCAACACATTAGTGGTAAATTTAGTGTCCTCACAGGTACACAAGGATAGACGGACGGTGTGTGAGGACAGTGGGTGACGTAACTGGGGCTCTCTAATCGCCCCGGGAAACCAGGGGGTTGCCACGGCGATCCCCACATGTCTGACGGAGAGGGCGGGGCAAGAGAGAGAGAGAGAGAGACAGAGAGAGTGGAGGTGGAAGTCGGGTTACAGAGTTTAAAAAATTCACGAGTTTTCTCCTGCAGCAGCCCGCTAAATATAGACCCAGAATGTGTGTGTGTGTGTGTGTGTGTGTGTGTGTGTGTGTGATGACAGAAGCCGTCAGTTTGTTTTTGCAACAGAAACCATCAACATGTCTCCTGAAAGAAAACATGCAGAGGACAATAAATGTCTCACCAGAGAGGACATTGAACTCACCGCCAAGAAACATGTCACCAGAGAGGACAGCAAACACACTGTGGGGGGGGGAGACAATTATTTACCAATTATTTAACATTAACATGCTGCAGAAGAAGACAGTGAACAAATCTCTGGAGAGGACTGCAAATGTGCAACAAGATCTCAAACCTAAACGACAGAATAGGCAGTTTGTCAACACCACCCATAACGACATATGAGCGTTTGTCAAAATCAGCGTTTTACAGCGGAGCGTTCTAATAATAGCACACACGTCATTTTACGTACATGTACGGTTCTACGGTTGTAAAAGATAGTTAAAACAGTAAATAAATGTATGTAAATGCCGTAAGTGAAGTGGTTAAGAGGGTGATGTAAGTTACGTAAAATCGATAGTCACATAAAAAGATCGTTACTATGTCCACAAGTTGGCACCAGAGGACAGTCTAAAATGTGTGAGTCGTGTTTGGCTGCCTGTACAAACACCTTATATTGACGTTTCTCAGCGCATTATTAGGAAGTCATCAGGAGAGAGGACAGCAAACATATCAGAAGACAAGACGGAAAACACAACGCCAAAGAAAACACTTTAAAACATTTTACAATACAGGACAGTAAACTCATCACAATTGAGGAAGGTGAGGGCAGAAATGAAGACGTGCATCAGTGCAGTGAATGCATCACTGGAGAGGACAGTGAATGCACCACTGAAGAGGACAGTAAATGTGTCACTGGAGAGGACAGTGAATGTGTCACTGGGAAGGACAGTGAATGCGTCACTGGAGAGGACAGTGAATGCGTCACTGAAGAGGACAGTAAATGTGTCACTGGAGAGGACAGTGAATGCGTCACTGGAGGGGACAGTGAATGCGTCACTGGAAAGGACAGTGAATGCGTCACTGGAGAGGACAGTAAATGTGTCACTGGAGAGGACAGTGAATGCATCACTGAGGAGGACAGTAAATGTGTCACTGGAGAGGACAGTGAATGCATCACTGGGGAGGACAGTGAATGTGTCACTGGAGAGGACAGTGAATGTGTCACTGGAGAGGACAGTGAATGCATCACTGAGGAGGACAGTAAATGTGTCACTGGAGAGGACAGTAAATGTGTCACTGGAGAGGACGGTGAATGCATCACTGAAGAGGACAGTGAATGTGTCACTGGAGAGGACAGTGAATGCATCACTGAGGAGGACAGTAAATGTGTCACTGGAGAGGACAGTGAATGCATCACTGAGGAGGACAGTAAATGTGTCACTGGAGAGGACAGTGAATGTGTCACTGGGAAGGACAGTGAATGCGTCACTGGAGAGGACAGTGAATGCGTCACTGAAGAGGACAGTAAATGTGTCACTGGAGAGGACAGTGAATGCGTCACTGGAGGGGACAGTGAATGCGTCACTGGAAAGGACAGTGAATGCGTCACTGGAGAGGACAGTAAATGTGTCACTGGAGAGGACAGTGAATGCATCACTGAGGAGGACAGTAAATGTGTCACTGGAGAGGACAGTGAATGCATCACTGGGGAGGACAGTGAATGTGTCACTGGAGAGGACAGTGAATGTGTCACTGGAGAGGACAGTGAATGCATCACTGAGGAGGACAGTAAATGTGTCACTGGAGAGGACAGTAAATGTGTCACTGGAGAGGACGGTGAATGCATCACTGAAGAGGACAGTGAATGTGTCACTGGAGAGGACAGTGAATGCATCACTGAGGAGGACAGTAAATGTGTCACTGGAGAGGACAGTGAATGCATCACTGAGGAGGACAGTAAATGTGTCACTGGAGAGGACAGTGAATGCGTCACTGGGGAGGACAGTGAATGTGTCACTGGAGAGGACAGTGAATGCATCACTGGGGGGACAGTGAATGCATCACTGGAGAGGACAGTGAATGCATCACTGGGGGGACAGTGAATGCATCACTGGAGAGGACAGTGAATGTGTCACCTCTCTTGTGTTGTTTGTTTGTTTTTGAAGCCAAACAATCTGAGCTCAGGTCAACTTTACACTCAGCACCTTAAACAGACCTAAGTTATGGCTCTCTCTCTCTCTCTCCCTGTCTGTCTGTCTGTCTCTCTCTCACACACACACACACACACACACACACACACACACACACTCACTCAGAGTGCATTGGGCCCCCAGAGGCCTCTGTGTATTGATTGGACTCTCAGTGTGTAATGAGAGCCGCTGCGTTTGTTTTTAGCTTCAGAGTGGGAGGAGAGAGAGATGTGGCACTGCGGCAAGACAAACACATCAACACACACACATACACACACACACACACACACACGTATGTATAGGTGTGTGTGGAGCTGTCCATGTCTGTATATAGCCTCACACTGTGTGTGTAGGAGGTTGTAATTGAGCAGAAACAGCCTGCGGTCTGATTACAGCTCCTTCTCTCTTCATGTCATTTGTCTTTTGTTCATTTCTTTTCTGTCTTCTCTTCATTACTCTGTTCTTTTATTCCATTCAGTTTCAGGCTCTGTTTAGGCCTGATCAATGTTCAGCCGCTCACACACTTTGTTACACACTCAAACATATAAACTATTATGGGAGTGTGACGAAATGTGGTTCATCATTCATGTTCCCTTCAGGATGAACTGGAATAAGTTCCTCCAGCGCCACCATCAGGTTTTAATGTGTCAAACACGTCCAGAACTGGTGATAATCCCTCAGGATGGGTCGGACAAACATCAGACTTTCTCCCAGGAGAACGGGGTTCATGTAAGGTGAAAACAAAAGTAAATTACTTTTTACCTAACTTCTGTTTTTTACCTAACTTCCGTGGCTCAAAGTTTGTGAATCACTTTTTTTGTTTTTACATATCTTACGTCTTTTATGTAACTTACAGTAGTAGAGTAGAGAGTAGTATAGTAGTAGACGTCACCCTTGTAACTTCACTTCCGGCATTTGCGTACATTTATTCACTGTTCAAACTGTTTATAACGCCTAACCAGGATTTTTTTTTTGCCCTAAACCTAGGTCAGTGGTTTTGTGGCATAAATTCACAGAAGTGCAAACTGTACGTGTATGTATAATAACATGTGCTATTTTCATAAGCTCGCTGCTGTATCGTGAGCCGCAAAATTCTTATATGTGTCATTATGGGTGGTACTGACAAACGGTTATCCTGTCGTTTAAGTTGGAGATCTTTTTGGAATATTCTGAAAAAAAAATATCAACGGACTAGGCCATATATCAATATTATATCCATATCGTAATAGAAAAATTAGATATCAACTTTGATTGGTAATCATATTATAAGTCCAGGGGCTTTTTTTCATGTGTTTAATTCGCAGGTCAACATAGTTTTTCAGCTGTTTCTGTCATGAGTGCCTTCACACAGAACGTGAATATTAAGTGGTGAAAAAGCATAAAGAGAGAGGGCAGCTTGTGTTGTTTACTAATCAATCAATCAATCAATCAATATCCTTTATTTAACCAGGTAAAATTCATTGAGATTAAAATCTCTTTTTCAAGAATGACCTGGCCAAGAAGGCAGGAACTAATGAGAGCTCCTGACTTCTGTTCCTTTAACCCTGACAAAGATCCTCCTTCTTACCTTTCACAATAAAAGCCCAGGACATAAACACTGTGTGCATGTTTACCAGAAATAACTCAGATTCACAACAAGGAAAATTCAGCAGCTAATTCTGCTCAACAACTTATCAGACTATTTACCACTATTGGTGTATTTAAGTGTGCTACAGTCGACCAATTTGGTGTAATTTTTTAATTATAGTTTTACAGTGGGGCTATGCCGGTTGCTTCACACTTAATAGCCATCTTTCCATTAAAGTTGAAGCAAAATTGAAATGAATAAATGTCTGTTTAGTTTGTTAATAAACAATGTGCATTTTCAAAAGTTTTATTGAATTCTAGTGTTTCCATCAAGCTTTTCTCATGCAAGTCTTTAAACTGTGCAGAGAAATCAGCTGATGGAAACACGACTGAGTAACCTGCGACATACTCTGTACCAAGTGGCGTGCATAAAAATGAATGAATGAACTGCATGCATTAGTTTTATCATTGCAATATCCATATTGAGGTTTTTTGTGATATTTGATATTTTCTGTATTGCCCAGCCCTAAACAAATCCCCTTTACCTTCAAAT
The DNA here is from genome assembly GCF_030273125.1 of Centropristis striata. Taxonomy (NCBI): domain Eukaryota; kingdom Metazoa; phylum Chordata; class Actinopteri; order Perciformes; family Serranidae; genus Centropristis; species Centropristis striata. The sequence continues at coordinate 12,583,639 of NC_081521.1, forward strand.
TGATCTGAAACAGAAATTGGTTCATCTGAAAGTGTAAGAGATGATTAAAAAATAAACATGAGTTGCAGTTTACTTTGGGCACAGGTGTGTGTGTGTGTGTGTGTGTGTGTGTGTGTGTGTGTGTGTGTGTGTGTGTGTGTGTGTGTGTGTGTGTGTGTGTGTGTTGTTGGCTCTTTTGTTGTGTGTGTTCAGACATCAGGGACAGTCTGACCCGACTACCAGGTCACATGACCCCCCGCTCTGTGTCTATGTGATCTGATTGGTTTTAATGAGGTTCGTTAGTGCAGCAGGATCGTGTTCCCCCCCAACTGACGCACGCACACACACACACACACACACACACACACACACAGAGGACACTGTATTGTCTCACTGCTCTGATAACTAATGGGTTTTATTAGAACAATTACAAAAATTATATGTTGAAGTCTGAATTCAGAGACAAAAGCTGATTTTTCTTTTTTTCTTTCTTTCTGAAAGTGACAGAGTAACAGTGACAGGTCAGTTTTCAGCAGGTCAGCAGGTCAGAGGTTCAGTTTAAGGTCAATAGTTTCCATGACTGGAAATTAAAACGTATCGTCATGATTATGCAACGAGTGTTGTGTATATATCACAGCCTGATGAATGTAGATGTATTTACATTGAGATATGCTTCAGGATCAATACAATCTGTGAACTTTATCACCATTATTCACCGTTTTCTGATTTTTAATCAATGAAATGATTCACTGATAAACTTAAAACCTATAAAAAGAATATTAAACAATTCAGCCATTTTAATTATTAAGTGTTTATAGACATTATCAGCATTATTTTATCCCCTTAGTTTTATAATTTATGTTGTAAAATGTATTCGATTTAATTTATTAGTATTAATATTATCAATTCAATCAATTTTATTTCATTATTTATTTTTGTTTTGTGTCTTTAACCAATATGATCTAGTCTTTTATTCAACAATTATTATTATTATTATTATTATTAGTAGTAGTAGTAGTAGTAGTAGTAGTAGTAGTAGTAGTAGTAGTAGTGTCACTTTTAAATCTATGTGTGTATTGTTTTGTCCCGTTTTGCCTTTTATCTTATCTCAATCAAATGCATGAATTTCAATTTTGTAGATTTTTTTCTTAATTCCTTAAAACCATCGTGTACCGCTACAGCCTCACTGGAAATCTTTTGTTTCCAGCCTCTTAGAGCAGATATTAATTAATTATATGAATGAGGGAAACAGATTGTACCAAATGTTTCAGTGAACTGGTCAATATATATACATATATATATATATATATATATATATATATATATATATATATATATATATATATATATATATATATATATATATATATATATATATATATATATACTCATTATATTCATCTTAGAATATATATATATTAAAAGTCTGAGAATATATATTGAAACCTAAGAATATATAAGGTTTTAACCAAAGGTTTTAATATATATATATATTCAATATATATTTTCAGGTTTTTATATATATATATGTATATATATATTCTCAGGTTTCCTGAATGACATGCCATAATATACACACAGTCACCCATAAAGTTGGAATCATTTTGTTTTCAGACGCAATCCTCTGTTATTGTGGTTTAATTTTTATCGTGATATGTTCGTAGCAGTTTGATTAATAAAGATTCGAGAAGAAATACACTTTATCTGCCAGGATTAAAGCACAATGTCACAATCATTTCATGGAAAGAGGAAAATAATATTTTATTCGGTGTATACACTAACTGTGAGATGTTGTGTGTCTTTGGTTGTGTGTTTCTATCAGCTGTCAGTCATCTGTGGAGCTCTCAGCACTGAGCTGGCCTTTATGAAAGGTGATACACAGACACAGTTTGACTGATTGATTGAGTAATAATTAATCAGAGGCGTTCAGAAGTCCTCCTGCATGTATTTATCTCTGTGGCTCAGACAGCCTGAACGCTCCACTCTGAAGCCTAATGAGTGTTTAGTCAAACAAAACGCAGCAGCGTCCCAGCTGGCAGACGGGACGCGTCCCCGACACGTCTGACAGCCGACACAAACCCAATCTGGGGACGGAGCCAAAGCTGCGGCAGACTGTCGGCTCAGCGCTCCGTTGACTGATCCACAGGTAGATAAGCACGACAGGTAGACTGACAGACAGCCGCCGAACATAATGAAGCTGCCCGTGTCGGCCCTGAACGCCTCGCAGACAGATCCACAGCTGAGCTGACACACAGACAGAACAACAGCTCGTTTAGTAAAGAACACCAGATCACTGCTGATAACAGCTGATAACTGGGTCACAGTACACAGATAGTACTCAGATCATTAACTGCAGTAAAAGTACTCATACGTTACTGTACAAACTAGGGCTGGGCGATATGGCCCTAAAAGAATATCACGATATTGCAGGCTATTTTTGCGATAACGATATTCTTGACGATATTAGGAAATACTTTAAAAGATATAGAAAATATGACTTTTCTTTAGTCTGTATTAGGGCCGGGACTTTAACGCGTTAATTAGGATTAATTAATTACACAAAAATGTACGCGTTAAAAAAATGTACGCATTTTAATCGCACTTTTTTTTGCACCGCGGAACGTTTCGCACTGGATGAGTTTCAGTCGGACCGATTATACTGGAGCACCAACTAGCGTTGATGAGTTCAGACAACAACAAACCACAGTGAACATGAAGGAAGAAGCTGATGAGACCTTTGGTTGGCCCCGTGGATGATGGGACATTTAGTTACTAAAAACCAACGGATGAGAGCGTCCATAAGAGCATGGTTGTGTTGCTATGCAACAAGGAATTCACATATCAGAGCAGCACATCCAGCCTCAAGTATCACCTCAATGCTAAACATATAGCAGCTAGCGGCTAGTGTGGTAGCTAGCGGGGATTGTGTTTTACTTAAAAAACCAAAGTATTCTAGTTTACAGAAGGTCTACCTACCTATAGGCTACCTGAATTTATGAAATGTACTATATTTATAAATATGCTATTGCTACACTTAATGGCAAAAATTGCACTGGTCTGTTGGACTTGAACAAAATAAACAATATTTTTGTTGCTTAAGCTTATGTATTCAGTCATTATTCAATGGTACACTAAAAATCCATGTGAAAAAAATTACTTCTCACAGTTCTCAGGTCAAATATTTATATGCGATTAAAATGTGATTAATTAATTACAAAGCCTCTAATTAATTAGATTAATTTTTTTAATCGAGTCCCGGCCCTAGTCTGTATAAATAAATGAAAATCTAAAATGTAGTTTGAAGTGCAAATCTCAACAGTTGCCAAACACAAAAAATTTACTCTTGACTCTTGAGTATGAGAAAACAATAAAAATAACCATTTAGGGGTTCCGGGGGCATATTTTAATGACATTTTTGTAAAGGAGAATAAAGGTTCTTGTATATTTTATTTAAGGCATCTTATTTTGACAGTCTTCTTGTAAATTCTGTGGTGGATTCTCTTAACCCACTGTGCTCTTATTTTGAAATCTGCATGTGTTTAGCGACAGGGGGTAAAAGTCCTGCATTCAATAGTAACAGAGGTGATATCAGCTAAAGTGGGCCACTTTTTGGTAAATAGCTTGGGACAATAACACAATACCATATATGCCTTTTCCATGTGTTTTTATGATTAATAATGACTAATGACTAATGAATAATTTCTGATAATTTTGTGTTGAAATTATGTAATAAAATATAATTATTTAGGCCCTACAGTTCTGAACCCCTAATAGGGCGCTCATTGAAATACTTGCAAATTCCAAATTTCAACCCTAGAGAATATTGGAGGACATTACATACAGCCAGAATGTGTAAAAAACACATACAGACCGGGGGAGGGGGGTAATATTTTGAGAAAAAAGTTTACAAGATAAAAGCGGCAAATCTATGAGAATAAGTTGCTTTTTTCCACTTTTTTCGCATAGATTTGCCACTTTAAATCTCTTAAATCTGCTACTTTTTTTCTTGTAGATTTGCCACTTTAATCTAGTAAATTTGCAACGAGGAAAAAAAGTATCCAGATTTATGAGATTTAAAGTGGTGAATATGCGAGAATAAGTTGCTTTTTTCCACTTTTTTCTCGTAAATCTGCAACTTTATTCACACAGATTTCCCACTTTAAATCTCTCAAATCTGCAACTTTTTTTCTTGTAGATTTGCCACTTTAATCTAGTAAATTTGCAGCTTTTTTTCTAAATATTATTATATTATCATACTGATTGGTCAGATGTCATAGCCTGATCTTTGCTGATTAGCTGGAAGAAATCCATGTGGTTCTACGACCTCACAGAGAGACATGGGGACCCAGTTTTATATCCACTGAAGTTACCAAATATAGTTCTTCGCCCGATAAAGGGTTAAAACATCGGCTGTGCCAACTTTTTTTGGCATTAGCAGCTTCAGGTAAGACGGGCCAGTCAGACTGCAAAGGGAAACAGTAATTTATCATCAATTTAAATTTTAAAACACAATAGCTTATACAGCCACATTACATTAAAATTGCATTAAACAAAGTTATAGTGCCATTAAAACAACAAGAACAGCATAGAGCAGTGAGGTGATCTATGCTGGGCTGGGACCTCCAAACCTTAAATGGCCCATTTTATCTGAAGGCCCAATTTATAAATGGCCCCCATATATGTTACCCTGACAGTGTTTTCCTCCTCTGTTTTTATGTTTCTGGATTCCTGTTGCATTAATGTGTCTGTTGCATCCTTTATGTCCTGCTGGGTAGTTTAATCTGCAGCAATGCATCTGGGATCAGTGTGAGTCAAGGTTATTATAGTTAACGAAAACAAACGAAATAAGGAAAACTAGAATTGAAAAACATTTTCCTTAACTGAAATAAAAATAAAAACGAGAGTTTTTTAAAAAAAACGATAACTAACTGAAACTGCATTGTGTGGTTAAAAAACTGACTAAAACTAACTAAAATTATAGTGAAAATGTCCTTCGTTTTCGTCTTTGTCAAATTTTTTTATACATAATCCTTTTTGGTTGATATGAAATCTATTTATTTAGCTCTGCCAGTTTTACGCCAGCTGCCGACACATTACAGGACCTCGTGGTCTCCGACGTCACCTCTGTTGACAATCTACACACGCCGCCTGGCATATTGGCGACCGCGAAAGTTGGGAGAAAGCGGCAAAGTTCTATTTGGGATTTCTTCAAATACGATAGTGTTAAAGATAGCAGCAAGTGCCTTATAGTGGAAGCAGGTGATAATATATGTGGAAAACTTCTGAAGGGGAAAAACCCCACCAACCTGAAAGTCCGTTTGAAAACCTCCCACAAGAATGCTAATTTAGAGTACCTGGATAGAACCTGGTCTCACAGGAATCCGTGAAATAGCCACGGAATCACTCAAGCGGATTTCGCTACAATGCAAGTTAATGACAGTCATATCTTGTGGCTATTCCATGGATATTTTTTCCTATTGGTTTGTTCGAAGTCACGTGACTTTTAAGGTCCCAGCGATCAGAACGAAGTGATCAGTTCTCTCATTTTTAGTGAAAAAATCAATATTTTGACTTTTGACAAAAAAATGGTTTTATTTTCTAAATATTCAATCAGTGAATGTACATAATCACTTTGTATGTTGGAATAGCCACAGGATATGACTGTCATTAGCTTGCATTGTAGCGAAATCCGTGTCAGTTTCACGGAAATTTGAGTGATTCTGTGGCTATTCCACGGATTTTGAGTTAAGCAAATCCGTGGCTATTTCACGGATTCCTGTGAGACCAGGTTGCTGGATAAGGTAGTAATATTTATGGTGACCTTTTTGAATCTGGCACCCAACAAATACCCCAGTACAAAAAACTAAAACTAATAAAAACTAAACTAAAACTAAGGATTTTCAAAAAATAAAACTAACAAACTCACTCTAAAAACGAACTAAAACGAACTGAATATGAAAACAAAAATTCACAACGAAATAAAAACTAAAACTAACAGAAAATCCAAAACTATTATAACCTTGGTGTGAGCTAGTGAAAGAGAGAGAAGAGATTTACGCTGAATATTGGTAATATTTTTTTACATTTACTGATAGTTTTGCATCTTTTAAATGTGTATTTATGCCATTAAGTTTAGAGTAAAGGATCTGAGGTTGAATAAAAGCCACTTGAAACGCTGCAATGCAATCATTTATTGAACTAATTATTTCTAATATTTGTAATTTATAAAAACCCTCTGAGCAGAGTGATTCTGATATGATTTATCCAGGTTAATCAGCAGTCAGACAGACAGACAGAGGACAGGAAGAGCTGCTTAATGTCTGTACAGTAAGACAGACAAAGAGACAGACAGGGTCGGGTTACAGCAGGAAAGAACAGACAGTCTGAACAGGTAGATGGACAGGTGAAGCGACAGGTAAGACACACACACACACACACACATATGATCATGTGGCTGTGGTGTGTGACAGTACAGGTGGATACAAAGAGGAGATCAGCAGGGCAGACAGGCAGAACCACAGACAGCATCAGGTTTCTACTGGACATCAAGTTTCTACACAGACAGACAGACAGACAGACAGACAGACAATATCCTATAGAAAATAATCTGGATTTTATCAAAATCACAACATTATCCAGAGCAATATTCAAACCATGGGTATAATTTTTTGTTACATGGAAATTGCCTATAACAATTATTAATATTATTATTAATATTTATAGAGCTTATTTCATTGTGCAAAACTCAAAGTACTTTTCACTGAAAGACAAAACATAAAATACAGATTAAAGAATAGCAGTATGGGGAGTGACTCCCCTGGTTTTTTCTCTCTGCTTTTTTTCCTATTTCTTTTTCACCATGTAAACTGTACGGCCTTATATATCTGTACAAATGACTGAAGGACTGACAGTAAATTGAAAGGTGTATATGTATATAACACAGTGGTAACTTACTATTTCTCATTTTATTTTATTATTTTAATTTTAATTCATTTAATTTATTCATTTATTTATTTTCTTGGTCTATTCCTTGTCTGCGTGCTGTGCTATTTGTTTTGTTTTTTTCCCCTTTTCTGTGATTTGTCATCTGAGTGCTTTATGTGGGAAATAAAAAAATAAATTAAAAAAATAGCTCAACATCAACCCTAAAAAAAAAAAAAAAAAAAAAAGAATAGCAAATGTCTGTTGTGAATGACGTGATAATGCAAATGTTCTCTATAGACTTAAGATTTAAAAAAGTATTTTTGGGGTACACATCTTGCAAAAATTGCACCATGATCATTGAAATATATTTTTCAATGAAAATGAGAATAGTGACAGAGAAATTACATTCCCTTCTATATTGTAAATCATACTGCAATTGTGATATTAGTCAAAAATAATCACACTTTTACAAATCCCTCAGCCTGATCCCAGACTGTGAAACTATATTAAACTTCGGGGCAGGACCGTACGGATGAGTCCTGCAGAGTCCTGTGATGCTGAACGAGATCTTGATCTGACATCAGCACCATCGCCATGACAACAGAGAGACGAGAAGGTCAGGGTCCAGATCTAGGAGGAAACGTTTTCCTTCAGCCCTGTCATGTGAGTACATGAGTATGTGTGTGTGTGTGTGTGTGTGTGTAATAATAGCTGGTTGACAGGAAGGACGGCGTTGTGTGTCTCGTGCAGTCGGATCCTGAAGACGACAGTTTAATTATAGAACGAGCATGTTGAGATGATATCTGCTGCTGTCAGAGTCTGTGTGTTTTTTCTGTGTGTGTGTGTGTGTGTGTGTGTGTGTGTGTGTGTGTGTGTGTGTGTGTGCGTGTGTGTGTGTGTGTGTGTGTTATAGATTGTGATGATCTGATATTACATTTCTAGATATTTAAACTATTCAGTTGAGAACTCCACCAGCTTTCTGCTGCATTTGCTGCAGAAAGCTGAAAAAAATCAGTATAGAGGATGGACGCCAAAAACCAAACAAAAAATAAAAAATAACCAGATAAATAAAAATATTATAAAAATCAAAAAGAAAAGAACAAAAAATAAATGGATAAAGAATGACATATATTGATATTTCTGTTTAAATTTGTTCTGTTGTTTTGTTATTTTCCTATTATTTACTTTTCTATTATATATATATATATATATATATATATATATACATATATATATATATATATATATATATATATATATATATACATTTTATATTCATATATATATTCATTTTCATTGTGATGTGTTTGGAAGAGATTGATTAATAAAGTTTTGAGAAGAAATACACTTTATCTGTCAAAAATAAATCACATTGTCACCATCATTTCACAAGGAAAATAATATTTTATTCCAACTTAATGGCCGACCGTGTATGTACTAACTCTCACTCTCAAACTGTGAGATGTTGTGTGTCTCTGGTTGTGTATATACACATATATACAATGTACATTAGGCCTTTTAATATAAAATACCTTTAAAAAACATAACTGAACAGTTAGTTCAGTTATGTTTATGTATATGTTAGTAACATATTTTAAAGCGTATTTATTTATGGGTTTCTTTTTAAATGTATTTATTATTATTATTTAATTATTAATTAATTTGCTTCCCATTTTCCCCTTTTGTCTCTATTTATTTTCCCCAAACTTGTAGTCGTTAGATTAGCTTAGCATAAAGAAACAGCTAACCTGTTTCTGTCCCAATAACAGCTGGACACAGGAAAGAAAAGTATTATACACACACATGAAAATATTTATACTTTCTATGGTCCATTTTTAAACCTTAATGATCTAAAAAAAAAAAAAGGAATAATTATTTTTCTTATAAGAGAGAGAGATTCAGACAGACAGAGACAAAAGGAAACAGAGACAGTAGGAAGAGTCCGCCTCCTCTGAAAGTCCATTTGAAAAGCTCCCACAAAAACGCTAATTTAGATCAGTAGTTCTCAACCTTTTTGAGTCGCGACCCCCAATTTAACATGCATGTTGTCCGCGACCCCCGCTCACTGAACAGAATCTCACACGCACAGTTCAGATCACCCAAAAAAGAAACAAAATGACCAAAAAAAGGAAACAAAATGACCAAAAAAGACACAAAATGACCAAAAAAGACACAAAATGACCAGAAAAGACAAAAAAAGGCCAAAAAAGACACAAAATGACTGAAAAAAGACAGAAAATGACCAAAAGAAGGAAACAAAATTACCAAAAAAGACACAAATTGACCACAAAATGATCAAAAAAAGACACAAAATGACCAAAAAAAGACATTAAATGACCAAAAAGACTAAAACACATTAACACATGAACACTTTAACACAGTGGAGACAGAGCTGACTTCCCAAATGATCATCTCGTGACCCCAATTGGGGTCCCGGCCCCAAGGTTGAGAATAGCTGATTTAGAGTACCTGGATAAGGTAATAATGTTTATGGTGACCTTTTTGAATCTTGCACCCAACAAATACCCCATTACAAAAAAACTAAACCAACACTTAAACTAATAAAAACTAAACTAAAACTAAGGATTTTCAAAAAACAACAACTAACGAATACACTCTAAAAACTAATTAAAACTAACTGAATTTGAAAACAAACATTCACAACGATATAAAAACTAAACCGACAGAGACAGAGACAGAAGGAAACAGAGACAGTAGGAAGAGTCCTCCTCCTCTGAGCTTTCTCCTTTTAATTAAAACCACATTTGTAAGAACTCATCAACAACTTCCTCCACCTTCAATTAACCCTCGGCCCGGCCAATCAGGTGCTATCTCGTCAAGGCGGACCCCGCCAGCGCCAAGCGGTCACCTCTTTAATCAGTCTCCCTCTCTGCGGGACAGGAAGTACCGGACAGCTAATTAGCGGCAGCGAGGCGGCATCTCCCCGCTGAGCGCCCCGGACTCGACCCCCATCACCAAAACTTCACAGAGAGCAGAAAGAGTTTTAATCAACAAAAACAGAGAGGATTGTGGGAAGGATGGAGGGGCGGGGTTCTCACAGAGCTGATAGTTCAACACCTGCAGAGAAGAAAAGAACCAAACTTCATTCAACTTTCAGCTGATTTTAGGAGTTCTCTTCCCATCCTCGTCTTCCAGCATGCAGCCCCACAGAATCAGTTCAATTATGCAAATTTACTGCAGATTTTTTTTTTACCTTTTAAACGATCCGTACTCCACATGCATGGTGTCTTCTTTTCAGCATGAACTCAGCTATCAGTCTGATTTGTCATTTTGTGAATTTAACAGAAAATAAACCTGTCATGAAACTGAAAAACAGTTTAAAAAAGACACAAAAATGTACAAATCTTCAGTGATAATCCCTTGAAATCGTGTCATAGAAGTTCAACGTTATAAAAACTATTGTTTCACTATTTATGCACACAAATAAATGATAAAAATAAAAAATAAACTAAAGTAATATATTTTTCCATTTAAACTATTATTATTTATATTTCTAATTTTATATTATATTTTTATGTCTGTGTATGTCTGTAAATGTCTGAAAGTTTAAATAAATCAAAATCAGAAAGATTTTTTAAAAAGAAAAGAATATCAGTTCAGTTTGACTTTTATTTGACTTCAGCTCCAGTTCAGGCAAACTCACCAAACTAAATGTTCACATTTGACAATTTTGCAAATAAAATTTATCGGTAACGCTTTATAATAATAATAAGGTCCTTAATAACCATTAATTAACAAGTAATAAGGCATTGTTCTCGCTTTAGATCCGGTAGTTGCAAAAAGCATAGTTAACTTATAGTTAACTTATAATAGATGAGCAATAAAGTATATTTTAATATCAATAAGCGAACAAAATAAGATTAATAAAGGCATGGCAAAGACATAATGGGTGGGTCATGGCTGTTTGTAATGCCATTATTAACACTTATATAAGCTTATAAACACACAATAATGTTAATAAGCATCTTGTAAGGACTTACAAGGGCCTTATTACTTGTTAATTAATTGTTTTTACAAGGACCTTAATATAAAGCGTTACCAATTTATCTTCACATCAACATCAATTTTATTTTTTCATCTAAAATATGTGTATACGTGCAGACTGAAGTCTGGTAGATGCAAAGTTAAAGTTTGTCTGTTCTGAAGTGTCTCACAGAAACACAAACTGACTAACAGGTGGAGGCAGTGATGGAGCAGAGGCCTCTTCCAGGGAGAGAAAACTCTGAGTTTGTTAACCTTGAAATGAAGGAAACTTTGCGTTTCCCGTTCCAGAAAGGGAGGTAACTTCAGCTCTGGTTGGGTTGCCGCGGTAACTGATTCTGAGACCCTAACCTGCTGACGAGTAGGTGTAGTGTATTTTCTGCTACAGATTTACATTACTCTAATACTAAAAGTCCTGCTGTGTTAAAAGGCCTCAGTATGAACCTTTGTTCAGAACAGCCAGAGTCTTCAGGTAGAAACTGGTTCCAACCAGTATAATGACCATTAATATCTGGGAATTGTCAGACAGTAAAGGCATTGGAACTTGAATATAAACAAGTATAGGTTGTATCCTTTTAAGGTTAAAAAGTAGGCTTAGCAGCGTGCTCGTGTCCGGGAAAACGTACACATGCATGGGCTGGAACATTTGAATTAAATGATCTTACACACAGACAGAGAGTCAGACGAACTGAGGGCTTCATTGGACTCGGGACCAGTGGCAGTTCTAAACTAATTTTCCTGTGGGGGCCAAGGAGGGGCCAGTGTTTAATCAGAGGGGCACATAAAAAAACCGGTAAAGATGATATTTAAGCATTCAAAACCCTTATTGTAGCGTATTTAAAAATCTCTTAATTTACAAATGAATTGATTGAAACAATGAGACTTACCAACAATAACATTAATTACGATTAAACTATTACACAATGTACACATTCTGGGTTCCTTTTGTGTACAATAACAAAAAATAGATAAGAATTGTTCAGTCGTTCTTACTTATAAATTGATTTTTATGTATTATTAATTTGACACAGGGGCCACAGCAGGGGCCAAGGGCTTCTTCACAGGGGCAGTGGCCCCTGTAGGCCCCTGTGTAGAACCGCCACTGCTCGGGACACCTTTCATTCAGCAGCCCCAAACTGACAAAGTTCTGTCTCCGCTGTATTTCGGTAGTGTTCTGATTGATTGCTAATAAAGAAAACTAAAAGGATCTTCGACTTGGTTTTTAATCCTCTTCTTACTCAGAGGGGTGGTAAATTTACACCACATAGGTTTACTTCAACAAGCTCTCAGTTGCTCTCTGTCTCCGCCCCGTTTCAGAGACAGACACGCCATTTTATTTCCTCGTTGATTCAAATCGTTCACCGACACACAATCAGCAGAAGAATCACAATCCTCTTTGGATTCAATAGAGTCTGCCTTTAAAGACAGCGCAGAGAAAAGCTTCAGTTCCTGTCAGAAGTCAAGAGGTGAACATATTAAACTGATATTGTTATGATTAAGTCTCTAGAACGCATTTAACTTGAATGTAAAGTCGTCAGAGAAAACCACAGACACGTCCTCGTTAGCTCCAGACAAACATTTTATCATATTTTCTTGATGTTACAATAATTAGCGTCTTGATCATCATCATCAGTCTCATAAATAGATCAGTTGATTCTTCATACAGTTAGAAGTCATATCACAGCGTGTATATATATACAGATTTAAACATTACAAACAAAAAACAAAGCAACAGGCCGAGTCACTGCCCAGCACATAGACTGATCCCCCTCAGTCAGTGTGAGCCATCGAGAGACTTCAGTGTGTTTACAGTGCAGCTCTGCAAAGACTTTTCTCTAAAATGAGATTTATGTTGTACATTCTTAATATTTTTAGCATTTACTGACATTGATTCATCTTTTAAATGTGTAATAATGCCATTAAGTTTGGTGTGAAGGATCTGAGGTTGAATAAAAGCCACATGAAAAGCTGCAACGTAAACATATCAGGTTTTTCTCCCTCACTGCAAGATTTTAAAGTCTTATCAGACTGAAGTCTTTCTATATATATATATATATATATGTATATATACATATATTTCTTTTGCAGTTATTACAAACAAAAATAAAGCAGAAATGTACAGGCAGTTACAACATAAAATGCAAAGTCTGCCACAAGCTTAACGTCCAGGATATAGTCAGAGCCTGGTGACCAGAAGCAGTCTGTGCCAGGACATAATCAGGGGCCATAGAAACAAAAAAGGAAGAAACAAAGGCATCAGACAGAAGGTGTTTCTGTTTCACTTCCTGTCAAAAAGTTACTTTTTCTTTTTCTTTTACAGAATCACAGATTTAAAGATACAGTAAAAAAACAAAATATGTTGTTTGAAGCAGGAAGTAGCCAATGCTGAAAGTTTCACTTTTTCTTTTCTTTTCTGCACCATTTGTTGTCCCCAGTGGGGCTGGAAAATTAGTTACAAAAAGAGAAATAATAATAGTGCTTCATGTGATCAAAGATTTAGACACAGCCCTGGTGGGGAAAAAACTAAATCAATTTATCAAAAAGCAAAAAGACATTTCTATTTTCATTGAGCCATTTTGTATGGTTTAGGTAAATCAAAAGTCGGGATGTGAAGGCAACACGACAAAATTTTAATGCAAAAATGTTTTAAAACAATTAATTATTTGAAATATTTTGACTGAAGTACATTCCAGAATGTGTATCCTGTTTTCATGCATTCCTATTTTTTTTTTTTTAATTTCACAACGAGCTTTAAAATCCAGCAAATAGTCTGAACCTGCAGTTTAATAAGACTCATTCAACGTAACAGGAGACACAGCTGGTTTACCTTCCAGAGTGTTTGAAAAGTAATAAATAAAAGATGGGCTGCAGAATAATTTGTCTTTTCAGTAAAAAACCAAAGACAACAGCAGGAAATAACCACGGCCAGAAACAGAAAGAAAAATTCAGTTTATGAAAGAACATTCAATCTGTTAATGTGTAGAGGATGTTTGTGCTCCATGACATAGCCAGAGCCGACAAACACTCTATTAAATGAGTTGAAGTGAGTAAAGATGAGCAGCAAGTTTCAGTTCACATGAAGTCAAGAGAACATTGAGGGAATATTCTGATCATTTTGTGGAGGTCGTGATGATGTCATCCTGCGGTCAACCAAACACAAAGAAAATTTCCTTTCATCCTCCATGTGTGAAATAATCTGTCCTGCTGCTCTGTAACTGCTCTGGAAGTCCCAGATACGTCTCCATGTCTGGATTAATAATCTGATCTGTGGAATTTCATTGTCCAGGAACTGTGTCTGGATGACTGCTGGTACAGCATTAATACATCAGTATGACGCCAAAAAGTGATTTAGCTGTGATTTAATGTTGATCAACAGATTAAAAGGATGCTGAAATAACTACAACATGATGCTGATGTGGAAACAGTCTGAATTCATGCTTTGTCAGGTCTGTCTGCAAGAACACGAGAACACTACTGTTAAAATGATGGTTTTCTGAATGGAGTTTGGTTTGATCAAAATTATAAATTAATGGATATCAATTATCAGGGAGTTCTCTATGGATTGTTGAACAGTTTAAGGAGTATTTAAGATGCTGAAACACAAAACGAAAACACAATAAGTTAACTGGAAAAATGTAGATCATTTAAGGTATAAATTAAGGGAGGCTTTCATGTTATTTGGGCAATTTTATCATTTATACAGAATCAGTATGAAGCCAAAATAAAGTGATTTATCTGTGATTTTATGTCAATAAATGAATCAAAAGGATGTTGAAATAACTAAAACATGATGCTGATGTGGAAGAAATCTGAATTCATGCTTTGTCAGGTCTGTCTGCAACAACACTACTGTTAAAATGATGGTTTTCTGAATGGGGTTTGGTTTAGCAGAGCAACGCTGTGCAGAAAATTAAGGCTTTTGCATCACAGCGTCAAACAATTTTGCCGCACAAAAAATTGGCTTTGCGTTTGTTGTACACACACAAGAGCTGTTATTTCTGTTCTACAGTTCAACCTTAGTTTTGTATTCGTGCTGCGACAGTTAGAGGCAGAAAGTAAACTGCAAAAGTGTCTTTACTGACCTTCGACAACGTTTAAACGTCTGAACATCTGAAGAAACAGAAACTCGGCTCAAAGACCAAACTTTTGCTGCTCCAGCGACACAAAAACTTCTAAACAACCTTTTTTTCTGCAGCATCAGTCAGATCTCATGAGATGTGTCCTAAAGCTCAGGAAAATAAATTAATAAAAAGACTTTGTGTTTTAAGTCAAACTGAGCTCACTGAAAACCTCTGACGGTTTCTCCAGGTTATAGACTGTTCCTGCGGTACTTTGTACTGAAGCATTTAGTTGCAGATAGGAAGCCCAGGAAATAGCCAGATCACAACAGAGTTACTGCACATAGAAAAAAATAAAATAAGTCATTGAGTTATGATACCAGGCATGTGTGTCCAAGACATAGCCAGGACCGACAGAAAAGATTTACAGTCAGTTACGAAGTATGTTTCCAGGTCGTAGCCAGGACCTGCGTGGTGCAGTTTTATTACAGTACATTCAATAGCAACATAAATGAGCTGAGCCCAACGTTTCCATTCCCTCTGGTCTTCAGTTTTTTCTCTTCAGTGAGAAACAACAGATTCCAGTATTGAGTCGCAGTCCAGCAGGCAGACTGAGATGGTGAAATCGTAGTGGCTCCAGACATTAGTCCAAGCCCGAAGCAGGTTATGATTGCAGGGAATGGGGAGGGAGGAGGAAATAAAAATGTTGGTTCCAGGTGTTAGTCTGAGCCCAGCTGAGGTGAACAGTAGTGGGAAGGAAGGGAATGGACGGATAGATTCAGGCGATAGTCTCATCCCGATCCTGCTGCACTGCCACCAGGACTGCTCTCTTTACTGAGACGGACTAATTCCTGGGACAAAACTTCCAGGTCCTACAGAGAGGGAAGGTTTCGTTATTATTATGACATCTGAGAACAAAGAGTACGTCTTCTAATGTCATGTTTTGTCTGACCAACAATCAAAAGCCCAAAGATATTCAACTCATTACATAAAATAATATGCAGACTAATGAGTTGATTAATACATTGAAATATTTGTCGTCAAAATTATAATTTGTACTTAATGACTAAGTTTTCTCTCTTCTATCTCAGTAAAATCAATCTTTAACTGAGTATCTCTTTTCTATTTTTTTTTTCCTAAGAAAATTAAATACGTCACAAAATATTTGTTGATATAAATTATTATTTTAGGACACTTTAAACAAATAATTTAGATATGAATTGGCACACAACATAAATTTCTTTGTGATTGAAAACATGAAAATATTCAGTTCATGAGAATACACAGAAGAAACAGGACCAGATTTGAGACAGCATGATTGAATTTTTTTTTGTCAATCAGCCCTGGTGTGCTTCACTTCCTGCTGTATTCTGATTGGACATTTTGTAGATCTGACACCATTTCAACACATTTCTTCTTTTTATAACTACACATATTGAACATTTTCACCATCAATTAATTTAACATTTTTCTCATTTTTCGTCAAAAACGTCCAATCACAACTTCCTGGAGCCTGAACGGACCCTTAAATGTGTCGTTCCACCCAACCAAAGTCCATATTTAAATTTAACACTTAAGTTTCTTTAAATATTTAACATAATCAGTTTCTTACCCTAATATGTATGTACTTTTCAAATTATTCAAATATATTGAATTACTCCCCAGTCCAAATAACATCTCACATTGTTTTTCAGTATCTATTTGTTCAATGTAATGTTTGTATTATTGTACTGTACCTGATTCAACCATGTGAAGAACATTTTAACTTTGCTAAGTTAAATTCTGCACAAGTAAAGTTGTGCTAATAATGTTACAGTTATAATTATTAACAGTTTCGGTTCTGATAATCAGTTTTTTTGATTCAGTTAAAAAGCAGAAAACAGTTTCTCTCCTCTGTCAAGGTTACTGCACACTGTGTGTGTAACCTGGACCTCCCTCTGGGCGAGCTGTCCTCCTAAACACTCCTCAAAACACACACTCCTCAAAACACGCACACGCACACACACACACACACACACACACACACACACACATGCACACACAAACCTTGATGTCCATTATGCGCTTTTAAGCTGCCTAAAGTCTGTCTTACAGCAGTGAACCAGGTTACCCAGAAACCCTGTAATGCAGTAATGTCATAGTGATGTCACAGTGATGTCACAACGCTCAGTTCCTACCAAGCGGCAACCTCCTGGTCTGAGCAGTGAGGCAAACCAGGAAGTGCCTTAAGTTGCATTTTACCAAAAATTCCAGCAGGGGGCGCTGACGTTGGCTGCAGAAGCATTTGGGTCCATTCATTCCAATACAAAATGATTAAACTTCTCACTTGATTTATTACCTCAGAATTTTTTTTAGGACAACACCATGGCCTCAATCACTAGTAAAAAATCTTTTTCAAGACAATTTGATGTTAAAAGTGTAAAAAAAATGGCCCCATTTAGAAGAAAATTTAAGAAAAATAATCGTATGATTTGGGGCGGGGCTACCTTTGATTGACAGATGGCAAACAAGGCAAGTCGTCATCAGGAGAGAAGAAACGCAATGCGTATCCATGGCAACGTGTCAATAAAGTAAAAAAAAAAAAAAAAGGACGTTTACCAGTTTGGTCTCATAACTTTGACCCTTTCACTGTATTTTAACTTAATGACAGTTTATTTTAACGTTTTGTTCATGAAAAATGTCTTCCAAGGAGTCGCTGTTCAGTTTTTTGTGGTAAGTACGCTTTGTTTTTGTTTTTTGCTACGTCCATAATTTTACTCTCCAAGAATAATTATAACGTATCTGAGGTTTAAAATTGTTGAAATCATTTGTTTGTGTGTGCATGTGTGTGTCTGTTACCTTCTGCAGGTGCATGTTCTTGGTCAGCTGCTCCTCCAACATGTTCTGCAGCTTCTTGTTCATCTCTCTCAGGTTCTCGTCTCCAGGTTTCACCAGATCCCTGAGGACCGAGCCCAGACCTCCTCTGTCCCCCTGAGAGGCTCCGTGACCCCCGATGGCACTGCCAGACACGTCTGAGGAGGCGAGAAGAGGAGGTTAGTGAGTCATTTCTGAGTGTTTGTGAGATTTCCGCGGAGATAAATAAAAGTCTCAGTTTCTATTAAATGCCGTCATAAAGTTGAAGCCAGTTTCTGCACTTTTACACTTTTTACAAAGTGTTTTACAGACAGCATCTGCTCCGGTAACGATCCACAGTGGGCGCAAAAATTCTTTACACAGCACACATCAGAGCAGAGGGAAGAAAGAAAAAGAATTAAAAAAATCACTTGAGTCTGAAAGATTGATGTGAAAATGATGGGTTCTCCGTGGGCGACCTGAGGGCTGAAAACATACGCAGCAACATCCTACTCCAACTCTACTCCTCTCTCTGATCACATATCCTCAATCAAATAATCAATTTAGCCCTCTGAGGCTCATGGAAATGTAGTTCTGCAGGTATTCAGTCATAAACCAAAGTATTAGCCACATGTGGAGGACTGGCTAATGTGAGCAAGGTGAAAAACAAACATCAGTAACAGCAGTCAGACAAAACAACTCACTACAACTCAAACACATCTCACACAAAATAAAGACTAAAAAAGGATCCTCCAACACATTGATTCTCCAGTCCTAACTACTGTCAGAATATGAACAAAACCCAGTGAAACTGCTCATGTCCTACCTGTCACACTCAATAACCAGCTGGTTGAAATAGTGGCATATTTCAGTACTTAGGCACAATTATTGATAAGACCCTAACTTTTAACGTAAACACTAAGAGCATTTTTAAAAGAGCCAATCGAGTTTAAACTCCTTCCGTCATTTATCCCCTACGCCACACAGTCATTGAACACTATCTATCTATCAGTGTGTTTACATGCACAGTTTAGTCGAGCTATGCTTAAAAATCTATTTTGGCATTTAATCAGACTTCTGTCCTTGTCCCAGTTTACATGCAACTGAGAAAATTGAATAACTGACGGGAACGTGTCCTCCTTCTCAACACTGGGTGGGGATTTGCATCGTTTCAGTGGGTTAATACGGCGCCCTTTCCGGTGAGTCAGTTTGACACTTTCTGCCGTCGCTACTGACCGGCTAATTCGGCCGGCTAATGCGACCAGCCAATGTGACCGGCAACTGCGACCGGCTACTACGACCGGCTAATTGGGCCGGCTAATGTGACTGGCTACCGCAACCAGCAACTGTGACCGGCTGATGGGGCCGGCTAATGTGACTGGCTACTGCGACCGGCTAATGTGTGACCGGCAACTGCGACCGGCTAATGTGACCCGCTACTGTGACCGGCTAATGAGACCCGCTACTGTGACCGGCTAATGAGACTTGCAACTGCGACCGGCTAATGAGACTTGCAACTGTGACCGGCTAATGTGACCGGCTACTGCGATTGGCTAATGTTACCGGCTACTGTGACTGGCTAATGTGACCAGCTACTGCGACCGGCTACTGCGACCGGCTAATGGGGCCGGCTAATGTGACTGGCTACTGCGACCGGCTAATGTGTGACCGGCTAATGTGTGACCGGCAACTGCGACCGGCTAATGTGACCCGCTACTGTGACCGGCTAATGAGACCCGCTACTGTGACCGGCTAATGAGACTTGCAACTGTGACCGGCTAATGTGACCGGCTACTGCGATTGGCTAATGTTACCGGCTAATGCGACCGGCTAATGTGACTGGCTACTGCGACCGGCTGTCCTGAATGTTTTTTTTGGGGGGGAGGACAGGGACTGTCTTGTCATACATGCCGGTGAAAATCCTATTCCATCCTTCACATTATCTGGGTGTCCCAACTGTGGAGTTGGAGGACTCCAAGATTAATTAGTCGGACAAGTTTACATGCACTTCAGTTGTCCAGTTATAGTCCGATTAAGGCAATAATTTGTTTTTTAAGTGTCATGTAAACATACTGATTGTGTTAATCCATGTTTATAGTGTTGAAAGGCAGATCTATCTATCTATCTATCTATCTATCTATCTATCCATCTAACTTATTACTGCATCTTTTAACATTGTATCCACATCTCCACCATGATTGTCAGACCTTATGTAGCTCCAGGAGCTGTTAGCTGTACACTGTTAGCAACATGTGCTGAGGTTCGCACAACAAGCTGATCGTGTGTCATTCAAACGTGGGCGAGCGTGAATGAAAGAGCAGCCGTGATCAGACGGTGAATGGGATGTTTATTGAACGCTGACAGGAACAGGAGTCAACCTGCACCTGACAAACCACCTGAGGGGATTAATCACACAAAGCTGATGATCATGTATTATAATATTTATTATTTTATCATTATATATTCTTTTGATTGTTTTTTTTTTTATTATTATATTATCTTAGTACTTATTATTTACACAATGGGAAGTGATGAAAATGTCTATGTTTATATGTGTTGGTAGGTTTTTCTATACTTCTGACATGATGGATGCAGAGAGGAGGAGAGAAAAGAGGAGAGAATAGAGTAGGAGACAGGAGCGGGAGGGAAGAAAAGGGATAATAACAGAAAGAAGAAAAAGTGAGTAGGAGAAGGAGACATGAAAGCAGAGAGGGGAAGACCAGGAGGAGAGGACTGAAGAGAAGATAAAAAGTGAGGGGGGGGGGGAGGAAACAAGAGAGGAATCAAGTGAAGAGAGCAAGAAAGCGAGAGGAGGAGAAAAGACAAGAAGGAAGAGGAGGAGAAAGGGGAGAGGATCAAAGGAAGCGAAAGAGAAAATAGGAGGAAGCAATAATGGAGAGGAGAGTAAATGAGGAGGAGAGGAGATAAGAGAAGAGGAGGACAATAGAGAAGAGTGGAGAGGAAAGCAGAGAGAAAAGGACACAAGGTAAAGAGAAAGGAGAGGATACGAGATCTAGGAGAGGAGGAATCACGAAAGATGAAACAAGGAGTGAGAACGGAGACAAGGAGGTAGAGGAGATAAAAAGATGAGAGTAAAATAGACAGTTTAACTACCAAACACATGTTACACACACAGAAGCACATTTGATGTCATAAAATTACACTCAAACTGTGTGTGTGTGTGTGTGTGTGTGTGTGTGTGTGTGTGGCAGTTGCTTTAAACTGCAGCGTGCACAACAAGAACAAATACACAGATAAAAAGGAAGAAATTTAAAGGAAGGGAAGAGAAAAGAACAAATGAAGAAGAAATAAAGAAGATACTGATCATCATGTGGAGGCAAAGACGTTTTATGGTGCAGTATATCTCACACACACACACACACACACACACACACACACACAGTAGCAGTATGTATATGGATGCTGACTGTGCAGCTGTAAATATTTAACACCTGAACATCTGTAACTGTGTTTACCTGCATGTTGACTTATAGCAGCAGAACTGCTGGATGTTTCACTGTTGCCACTGAACAAAACTCATTCAACATGTAAGCTGAACTCAGAAACATGACCTAAAGATTACTGATATGATGATGATGTTATAGAATATAGAGACATACTCTGAAGACCACACTGAGTGTCACAGTACACAACCATGGGCTGAAACGCTGACAAAATGTCTGTTTCAAGCTAAAACTATTAGATTTTATTTAGAATTTTGTGTTAGCAAGCTGATGTTAGCAAGCTAATGTTGACTATATGCTAACAGGCTGATGTTAGCAATATGTTAACAAGCTAATGTTAGCTATATGTTAACGAGCTGATGTTAGCTATATGTTAACAAGCTAATGTTAGCTATATGTTAACGAGCTGATGTTAACTATATGTTAACAAGCTAATGTTAGCTATATGTTAACAAGCTTAAATTAGCTATATGTTAACAAGCTGATGTTAGCTATATGTTAACAAGCTGATGTTAGCAAGCTAATGTTAGCTATATTTTAACAAGCTGATGTTTGTTATATATTAGCAAGCTAATGTTAGGTGTGTTAACAAGCTGGTGTTAGCAAGCTAATTTTAGCTTTTTAGCTATGTTAACAAGCTGATATTCTGATTCTTCAGCCTGTTTGTAGTGCATTTCAGCACACAGCAGTTTTTAGACATTTTTCTGTTGTTTGCTAACAGACAGAATTAACAATAGAACAATACATAGTCAATAAATAGAGATAGAAATAGACATAGTCAAGTCAATAGAGAGCAATAATTGTTATCTATGATGCATCGCTGGAGATTACACTACCCAACAGGATATAAAGGAGATAAAATGAGCACAACCTTTTAGTGGGGATGAAATGAAAAATAGCTTTTTTTATTATTCATTTTGCATGATTCATTTTGCATGATTTAATATACAAATTTAATATACAATTTTTTTCATGTTTTCACATTTACCCGTCTGCAACTTTTAGTAGCACAGAGCTGAAAGAAACAGCAGTGACAGCGATTGTGATGTCATGGTGGTGACAAAAAATATAAATACCAGGCAAACTGCTCAAAACAGCTTTTAAAGTGGCAGTCCCAGCTGAGCTGTTTGGTCCGCCTGAAACAAACTCTGGTGCGTTTTGTCAAATAGTCTAACTCTGGCAATGGAGATCAGAAAGTAAGATAATAGCTTTGCATCAACTACACGACTGACAAGTATTTCGTACAACTTAATATCCAAAACGATCCCCTTTAAACACAGCCTTCCGTTTTCTTCATTTTAAGGGATTTAAGTTGTCATTTAAGTACATTATTACTAGTTTTTTTTAAGTAGGATTTTTACTTCTTCTACTTTGAATCGAGGAGAAAACCTCCTAGTTGCTGATGTGCCCTGAAGCAAGGCACTAAACCTCCAACTGCTCGCCACAGATCAAAACTGTTGCCTAGCAACAGTGCTGCAGCAGGTTATACACCATCAGATGGCGTTTCACGACAAGTTTGAATTAAATGTAAATGAACATGGGATGTATAGAACTGTGTGTGTGTGTGTGTGTGTGTGTGTGTGTTTTCAAACAGCTGCAGTATCAAATATTTATCACACACACACACACACACACACCTAAACACACTCTGAGTCCAGTGTGCAGCAGAAGCGGCTCAGCTCTCAGTTTTACTGCCCATTAGATTTACCATTATTACAGTGTTAATGGGAGAGGGATGGAGAGAGAGAGAGCAGAATTAAACCAGTCAGACATGAAATTGAAAACAGCAGGAGAGAAGAAGAGAAGGAGAGGAGGAGGAGGAGGAAAACAGGAAGAAGGAGGAGAGGAGGGGGAAAGGTAACTATTTGTACAACACATTTCACACACAGTAATTCAAACACTTCTACAGTAGCATTTTGTTTATCTGCTGCTGATAAAATCTGCCAGAGATAGTTTTTATTTCAGCCTAATTAGCAGTCGCTGCTTAAAAATTAGAAGCTAAAACAAAGAATGACTGAATTATTACAGCGAATCAGCCATCTTCCATCTGTCGAGCACTAGTTGATCCAAATTGATCCAAAGCTAATATCAGGAGAACTGTGAGGCTTGAATACATGCATGTGGCCTCATTTGAAACGTAACATCTTCTAGATTCTGGAGGTATGTTTGTTTAGCATGTGGCTAAAACACAACTTGACAAGTGTCGCAACATTTAGTTATACTTGACTTAAGTTCAAACATAACTAGGACTGCGCGCAGTACTGAACGGGCCCTCGCAGTACACGCGTGTCGGGGCATGCTGCCGTCGGGGTTTGTGCATAACAGGGGCCAGTCTATACCACCCCTATGAATTTCATTGCCTTAAGTCTTATGGTCTGGGCACAGTGGCACTTATTAAATTAAAGTGCCGCCAGAGCGCCACCTAGGGGCCGATCAATAAAATCTTCAAGGGTTATCCTCAGGAGGGCATTGACAATAAGTATATCAAGTTTGGTGTTAATCCGTCCAACCGATGTGGAGATATAAAATACTTCAATTTAAAGAGCGCCACCTAGTGTTTATCGCACAAAATTTTGCAGCGGGCCTCAAGGGCTCATGGGGAAGTAGTAACCTGAGTTTCATGTCATTCAGACACACCAATGTGGAGATATGCAACACTTTGTGTTTTGTGTTGAAAATAGCGCCACCTGCAGGAAGTTGTTATTAAATAACTTGAGTATTCTTTGGGTAATCAAAATTCTTTTAATAACTTTTTGTCATGAGGGTCCATAGATGCTGTGTGCAAAGTTTGGTGCAAAACGATGAAATTGCCTAGGAGGAGTTCGAAAAAGTAGGTTTGCGACATTTCGCGAATTTGCGAAAAAAAACGGTAGGCGAAAATGGGAGTGGCCTATATCACGAGATTCAGCACAACTCAGTGAACGCGTGGATATAAGTTTTTTGAATGTGCGATAAAGTATGTGGAAGTTATTAGCCTAAACGCACTTTCCTTTATTATAGCGCCACCTAGTGGTGGAAATTCAGGATGACAATAGATTATAAAATTTTTCACCATGTGTGACTTATATTTAAAGTTTCATGAGTTTTGGGGTATGTTCAGGCAGTGAAATATGCAATCATTTGGGAAGAAGAATAATAATAAAAAAAAAAAAAATAATAAATAATCATTCGAAATACAATAGGGACCTCGCAGGTCGTTGCCTGCTCGGGCCCTAATAAGAAATCACTTTTTAACAGTAGCATGTAAATGCTGAATAAAAGGGGTCCCAGGATTGAGTCCTGGGGAGCTCCACACCGTCATTTTAGTTGTCTCCAGTTACAACTTTGTATAGTTAAACTAACACTGAAAATCCACTAGGCACTTCCACCATATTTGTTTTGCCCTCCACATGGCGTCAACACCCACCGGGGGCGTTTAAAAAGCGCCGTGTCTTGCGTGTGCCACAGTGTTCAACCTTTCGTACGATGGTGTTTACCTTTTGTCTGACAGTGTTTACTTGCTGATTTGTTCGGTTCGTCGATATTTGATCTTCTACCATTTTGTGCTTTTTGTGTGATTTAACTTGTGTTTATTGTTGTTTCATACCTTTTATGCTATAGCCTGTGTACTTCTATTCAATGCCTAAATTACAGTTATAAGCTACGTGTATGAAAGCTTTATGTCTGCGTACTGACTGTGAAATACCACCCGAAGTCTGCTCATGGTGTTTTATTTTGAAAAACAACCGAATTTGATGCGCAATTTCTGTCTGACTTCCCGTCAGAACAATCCGCTCTCTGTCCAGCTTGATGGGTGCTACTTGCATCGAGCGTCAAAAATAGAAAAGACGTGTAATTCAGGCCTGGCCGAGCCTCGAAACAAATCTGGGACGTGTCTGAAACGGAGCACTACGGAGCCGCTGGAGGTTGATACATTGACTATAATGGCCGCATATTACTATCATTACTCGCGATGACATAACGCTCAGGCAACACGACGCAGAGGGGGTAAGTTTAAACCAGTTTTCTGACAAATATAACAGAATATTTGTCAATATTTGGGGCTGCTGTGGTAGATTGGTCACCCACTGATCGGATGGTTGGTGGTTCGATCCCTGACCAAGTATCCTTGGGCAAGATACTGAACCCCAAATGGCTCCCGATGCTGCGTTGATTGGTGTGTGAATGAATTCCCAATGGTGGCCGGTGACATACGACTAAATCAATACGGCAGAAAAATGCTGTGACAATAAATAAATATGATAATAAAGCCAATAGGCAGAAGTAGGAATTTTTTGTTTTTGTTTTTATTTATTAGTAACTCTTTATCATTTTATTTATTTTGTTTTACTTTTAACCCTTAACAGGGCACTCATTGAAATACTTGTAAATTCCAAATTTCAACCCTAGAGAATATTGGAAGTTATTACATAAAGCCAGAATGTGTAAAAAAAAACATACAGACCTAAGGGAGGGGGGTAATATTTTGAGAAAAAAGCTACATATTTATGAGAAAAAAATCTCAAATTAATGGTAAAAAAGTTACAAATTTGTGAGAAAAAAATCTCAAATTAATGGTAAAAAAGTTTACAAGATTAAACGAGATTTGAAGTGGTGAATCTGCGAGAAAAAAAGTTGTTGTTTTTTTCACTTTTTTCTCGTAAATCTGCGACTTTTTTGCGCAGATTTGCCACTTTAATCTAGTAACGTAGCCTGATCTTTGCTGATTAGCTGGAAGAAATCCATGTGGTTCTACGACCTCACAGAGAGACATGGGGACCTCATTTTGATATCCACTGAAGTTACCAAATATAGTTTTTCACCCAATAAAGGGTTAAGACCTCGGTAGGTCCTAATTTCAAGTTCTTTAAATTGTTGCAGAACAGCTGTTGGAGTCAATTCTGTGTAAAACATGGTCTTTACTGAAAAAATCTACATGTATTGCAATTTGTTTCGCATCATGACGTGTACCGGACCGTCGTGGTGAAGAAGGAGCTGAGCCTGAAGGCAAAGCTCTCGATTTACCGGTCCATCTACGTTTCAACCCTCACCTATGGTCACGAACTTTGGGTAGTGACCGAAAGAGCAAGATCGCGGATACAAGCGGCTGAAATGAGTTTCCTCTGTAGGGCGGCTGGGCTCAGCCTTAGAGATAGGGTGAGGAGCTCAGACATCCGGAGGGAGCTCGGAGTAGAGTCGCTGCTCCTTCGCGTCGAAAGGAGTCAGCTGAGGTGGTTTGGGCATCTGGTAAGGATCCTCCCGGGCGCCTCCCGTTAGAGGTGTTCCGGGCACGTCCAACTGGTAGGAGGCCCCGGGGAAGACCCAGAACACGGTGGAGGGATTACATCTCTCTCCTGGCCTGGGAACGCCTCGGCGTCCCCCAGGAGGAGCTGGACGTTGTGGCTGGGGAGAGGGACGTCTGGAATGCCCTGCTTAGCCTGCTGCCCCCGCGACCCGGCCCCGGATAAGCGGAAGAAAATGGATGGATGGATGGATCATGACGTTATAGGAAATACCCAGCCCCCTGTTAGCAACGACTTAGCACAGCGTAGCTAGGAGCCAGGTGCAGTCAGGCTGCCAGTGAATGTTGGCATGTAAAGTGTCCTCAGCTTCTCAGACAGATCCACCCCCTCTTCCTTCTGGCTACAAGACACAAGATGACAACTGCAAAACAGCCAAACTCAAGGCTTTAAAACAGCCGTCACAGTGGCCACGTCCACTTCTTAGAAGATTTATTATTGATTTTTCTCAGATATATAAAACAACTCTGCTCAGCTGAAGTGTTTAGACATGAACACTCTGAAATTAGACGTGAGACTTTTATTTTTTTTTAACATTTATTTTCAGCTTTCTGACTTCTGTGTCTCTACAGTGAAAACACAATCAATAAAAGCTGTTGAAGAAGGTAAGAATCATTATTAATGTTCAGGTTTTTCTCCAGTTTTATATCTAACATGGATGTCTGCAGGGATGGTCATTAAACAGAGAAGAAGAGAGGAGGAGGAGGAGGAGGAGGAGGAGAAGAAGGAGGAGGAGGTGGTAATTGAAAAATAAATCAGCTGATAGTTTGAAGAGTTATTAAAAACACTTCACACTTCAGCGTGCAGCTAAATTTAGCAGCAGTGAACATCAGCGCCACATGAGAGAGAGTTCAGCTGTTTTAACACAGACAGAGATTAAATATGAAATATAAGAATTCAGACTGAAGATACATTTCCTGAACAATTTAAAACAACAAAGCTTGCACGCGTCTTTTTCTCAATGAGTGACTAGTCGTATTAATTGATGACATCATGATGAACATGTTGTTTAAGCCTTCATGTAAACAGAGTGTGCAGGTAACTGCAGCAGCAGATTAAAGGTGGTTAGAATGAAATGTCTGTCGGATAAACGACATGCTGAGCCCAACATCTTTCTGCTGACTGATGCACCTTAATATCACCTCGGGTTTTATAGAAAAGCCCTCTGATCCAAAGATTCTTCAGCTCACAATTATCTCATGAATCTGATTATTACTTTTTCAAAGATTTGAATAATTGATTCGTCTACAAAAAGTCGGAAATATTGTTAAACACGCCAGAGCTTTAGTGTCCCTCAGCCTGATAGTCACTTCAAAATTATTTAAAAATTAATTATCTGAGCCATTTTAAAGTTTTTACCAACTTTTTTTTGGCTGGGAAATGGATGATACCATCATCCAGCCCAACACTGTCATTTAAAGCAGTAGTCCTCAACCTTTTTGAGTCGCGACCCCCAATTTAACATGCATGTTGTCCGCGACCCCCGCTCACTGAACACAATCTCACGTGCACAGTTTAGATCACCCAAAAAAAAAGAAACAAAATGACCAAAAAAGACACAAATGACCAGAAAAGGCACAAAATGACCAAGACACTAAATGAGCAAAAAAAAGACACAAAATGACCAAAAGAGACACAAAAGAGACACAAAATGACACAAAAAAGACACAAAATGACCTAAAAAAGAAAAAGAAAAAAAGACACAAAATGACCTAAAAAAGAAAAAGAAAAAAAGACACAAAATGACACAAAAAAGACACAAAATGACCTAAAAAAAGACACAAAATGACCAAAAAAAGGAAACAAAATGACCAAAAAAGACACAAATTGACCAGAAAATGATCAAAAAAAGACACAAAATGACCAAAAAAGACACAAAATGACAAAAAAACAAACACAAAATGACCAAAAAAAAAGACATTAAGTGACCAAAAAGACTAAAACACATTAACACATTAACACAGTGGAGACAGAGCTGACTTCCAAAATGATTTGGTGACCCCCAGAAATCATCTCGCGACCCCAATTGGGGTCCCGACCCCAAGGTTGAGAATAGCTGATTTAAAGATCTCTGTTTGGGCCTTCAGTCTTGAGAATTGTGCTACTATAATGCATAAAGCCCGAAATGCATTTCAGACCGTGAACTGCAGATTGTAGGTCTATTGTAGTTTTTAGTTCTCACATTTCCACAATGTGGACTTTTAACTAAATCCACAAAAAAAAACCCCAAATAATTTCCTTTGATTTCTCCTGACTTCTTCACTTATCTCTTATACTGGTTCTATGTTTCATGCTGACCTGTGTGTGTGTGTGTGTAATAATAGTTTTGGATTTTTCATTTGTTTTAGTTTTTATTTCGTTGTGAATTGTTGTTTTCAAATTCAGCTAGTTTTAATTAGTTTTTAGAGTGAGTTTGCTTGTTTAAGTTTATTTTTTATTTTTTTGATCATGCTTAGTTTTAGTTTAGTTTTTATTAGTTTTAGTGTTAGTTTTAGTTTTTTGTAATAGGCTACGTGTTTGGTGCGAGATTCAAAGAGGTCATGATAAATTTAGCCTTTATTTCCTTTGGTTTATCCATCTCAGCCCCAATAAGGTTATTAACTCTTACAGTTCCGGGTGTTTTGAGCTTTGGTTGGAGTGTAGACATCCCAGTCTCAGTAACATATTCACCATGTGTTCCTGCATGTTCACTAACCAGCAGCTGTTTAGTTGGAGCTAAATAAATACATTTCATATCAACCAAAAAGGATTATGCAGTGTTTCTCCTACATGTATTCTGCATGATTTTTAATATCATGGTTGAATTGAAGACTTTCACTTGCACACAGTGAAAGCACATTATCCACAGAGTGTTGCGCTGGCGACACTTCTACCGTAATAACTAAGCGGTTTGCGCTATCGGGAAAATTCCAATGTTTTCTGAAAGCTGAGAAGTTGCTCTTTAAAGCCAACATGGTGTCATTACGGTAATTTCACTCGCGTTTCTCCCTGAAGCCCACAAAGCAGGAATACACACACTCAGCTGAGGAGAAATAGAAACACTGGATTATGTATGAAAAAAGTTGGGGAAAAAAGGCTAAAAACGAAGGACATTTTCACTATAATTTGAGTTCGTTTTTTAACCACACAATACAGTTTCAGTTAGTTATCGGGGTTTTTTTATACTCATTTTTTTTTATTTCAGTTAACGAAAATGTTTTGTCAATTCTAGTTTTCGTTATTTCGTTCGTTTTTGTTAACTATAATAACCTTGGTGTGTGTGTGTGTGTGTGTGTGTGTGTGTGTGATTGCTTCAAGGTTTGAATTGAAGTTTTACTATTTTTGCAAATTCCACAATTACAGAATTGGCTTCTTAGAAATGTATCTAATTTTCATTGTTTTATGTAAAAGTAGGTCCCCATTTGTCACCAAATAATCTGTGTGAAATATGCTAATTAATGTAAATGATGTACCCTGAAAGCATGTTTACTGTTTTTTTCGGATGTCCCCATAAAGCCTGATTAAAACATCACTTCATCATTTCAGAGGTTTGAAGGTGTGTATAGGCTAACTGCGTTATGGCAAGTTTCCTCAATTTTTTTCAGCTCTCTACAACCTCAAGAAAAGTGTTGATTAAAATGGTAGTCCCCATAATCTATGAAAACCAGTATGTGTGTGTGTGTGTGTGTGTGTGCATTACCTATGCGGCTGTCCATCACGTAGGTCTCTATAATGGAGCTCTTCCTGCAGATATCTTCAGCCATCGACGAACAGCTCACCTCCAGATGTTTCACCTGGGGGAGGAACAAAAAAACAGCTTTCAGCCTGCTGTCAATCAAACATCTGTTCAATTTAGTTTTCTAAAAACTAAAGGATGAACATACGACAAAACAATACTCGGTAAATTATTTAGAAATGAACTATTCAGCCTCTAATATGAAAAAAAAGAAGTTGCAGAGCCCCAGCAGCTCATGAAGCTGAATTCTACCTTTGCGTTCTCTAAGGTGTAGCCAGAAATCGGGTTTGAACATTAGGCGTTGATAAATATTGTGCTGATCGACTGACAGATGAATTATTGCAGCGTCGGCAGAGACAGCGGCCCTGATCTCGCCATGGAAACAGCAGAAATATTGAATGCTGCAGAGGATATTAATAATGCATCTAAAAACATAAACTTCCTTCTAAAAACAGGCGGAACTTTTTATTGTCGACCCGACTGTCGGCTCGAGGCATCAAGTGGAGCGTTAAAAAGCGAGACGTTACAGGAAGACGTGCTGAAGGTTTGTTTGACTTTGGAGATGTTTTATTTCACAGGAGGTTCAGAGTGTAAAATTTAGTTCTCATGGTAACAAGAGGTGCCACTCACCTTCTCCTCCAGCAACCATTTCTCCTGCTGGACCTCAGCCAGTCGCAGGAACAGCTCGCCGACCTCGTCATCAGACAGTTCAGCAGGACGCTGGGACTGAGGGCTGCCGCCTCCAGACTGGCAGAGAGAAAAAAAAAAACCTTTAAACTTCACATCAAAAAGACACATCTCAGCTGTTTCTGAGAGGGTTTATTAAATCAAAGAAACGGCGTCTGAAACTTTTTCCCTGCACACTTGGGTTGTCAAAAGTATTGATACTCAAAAAAGTATCGATACTAAAACGTTGTATCGGGATACGATACTCATTTTCAAAAGTATCGAAAAAAAAACTACTAAAAAAAAAGACACAAAATGACCAAAAAAAGACACAAAATGACCAAAAACGACACAAAATTACAAAAAAGAAGACTAAATTACTTAAAAAAAAGACACAAAATTACAAAAAAGACACAAAATGACCAAAAAATACACAGAATTACCAAAAAAGACACAAAATGACCAAAAAAAGACACAAAAATGACAGAAAAAATTAAATTATTTGAAGAAACAAAATGACCAAAAAAAGACACAAAATTATTTTAAAAAGACACAAAATTACCGAAAAAAGACACAGAATTATTTAAAAAAAGACAAAATTATTTAAAAAAGACAAAATTACAAAAAAAGACACAAAATTACCAAAAAAAGTAATTAAAGGGACCTTCCACACAACACGGTAAAGTGGCATTCATATAAAACTCACATTAAACTTTGATATCAAGGTGGGGGCCACAAAATATCGTCACGAGGGCTGTGATTGGCCCGCGGGCCACGAGTTTGAGACCCATGAACTAGACAATCTCAGGGTTTCCCATTAATTACCTAGAGTCTGCTGGAGGCCCCCCAGATCAATTTTAAGTACTTATTGACTTGAATATAAATTTTTATCCTCCTATGTTTCTTTAATATTTTTGAATCTGCTCTGTTTGGTGTTTTCTTACTTTCTGTGTAAAGCACTTTGAATTAAAATAGTGTATGAATATGCTATACAAATAAAGCTGCAGATGCTCCGGTTCAAAATGAGACCCAACTTTTGTATGCATGTCAGTTTTCGAGCCAATGGTCAAAACGTGTCCTTCAGCAGATGAGTTACGGCTTGTTTTTAGACCAGCCGACTGCAAAAAATGCCTTTTGATGTGTGATTTGTTGTTGATTTCTTTTGGCTCAAACTGGCGGTGAGTCACTGAGGAGTCAGCAGTCAGTGTTGGGATAAATAACTGTGAATCACCACAAGAGATCCATGAGCATTCAGTCATAAATGCACATATTTAAAGAAAATTGCAGCTGATTGGTCCATTAAAAAATAACTGTTCGATCTGGTCTTTTCTGCATCTATCAAAAGACAGAGTACGTCTTATTTATCATGTGACGCAGAACCATCACAGTAAACTGACCTGACCGCTCTATTAACAGAGTTTCTATCAATAGAAACACACACACACACACACACACACACACACACACAAAGACAGCTGAAAATAACAGCAGAGAAACTTCAAAGAATCCATACAAAAATGAATGTAAAGAGACAAAGATGACTATCATTGGATGTAACGGTCTACTCTGTCATCACCACGTCACCATGACAACAGCTGTCACAACTACAGAGGTCAGAGACAAAATGTATGCCGATGACAAGACTTTAAGAATCGGAAACTGCAGCGTCAAAGAGACCTCAGGCTCCACCCACCTTGTTCTGATTGGAGGGCTGAGACTCCTTCATCATGTCTCTGTAGGAGAAGGAGGAGACTGAGGACGAGTCTCCGGTTTGCTGAGTCCGACTGGGACTGTTGATCTCTGACAGGACGAGCTCCTCCAGACCTGCAGTGGGACAGAGAGAGAGGGATCAGTCATCAAACTAATACTCTGTTCAAAACCAATCAGAGTTCAGTCAGTTTTTTCTGCTTTAAGTTACAGTAAGTGAGTAAGCAAGAGGCTGTAAAACAGAAAGTATCTTCAGATTTTTACATTTCTTACAGTCCTTGAATTAATAATTTCTGAGGAAGGCTTCAGACTGTCCATTTAATGCATCTTACTGTACTTTTATGCAGGAACAGACCATTTAATTTAATTTAAAGCAGAATGTCCCTTTAATGCAGGGCGGTCCCTTTAATGGAGCAGACCGTCCCATGACTGCAACCATCCCTTGATTGCAACCTACTGAAGGGACGATTCTGCTTTAAAAGTACAGTCCTGCATTAAAGGGACAGTGTACTGCATTAAAACAGATGATGCTGCATTGAAGGGACGGTACTGCATTAATTGAGCAGATCGTCCCCTTAGTGCAGTGGACCATCCCTTTAAGGCAACCTACTGTCCCTTTATTGCAGAAGACTGTCCCTTCAATGCAGCAGACCGTCTCTTTAATGCATGACGGACGCTTTGATGCAGTGGACCATCCCTTTAAGGCAACCTACTTTAATGCAGTGACAGACTCTTAAATGCAGGACTGGCCCATCTGACCGTCCCTTTAATGCAAGACTGTCCTTTTAATGCAGCACCATCCTGTCCCTTCAATGCAACACTGTCCTTTTAATGCAACACTGTCCATTTAATGCAGTGCACTGTCCCTTTAATGCAGGACCGTCCCTTTAATGTAAGACCGTCCCTTCAATGCAGGACCGTCCCTTTAATGCAGGACCGTCCCTTTAATGCAAGACTGTCCCTTCAATGCAGGACCGTCCCTTCAATGCAAGACCGTCCCTTCAATGCAGGACTGTCCCTTCAATGCAGGACCGTCCCTTCAATGCAAGACCATCCCTTAAATGCAGGACCGTCCCTATAATGCAACTTACTTTCCTTTTGATGCATCTTACTGTCCCTTTAATGCAGCAGACCATCCCTTTAAGGCAACCTACTGTCCCTTTGCAGTGACGGAAACTTAACTGCAATTTAATGCAGACCGTCCCCAAAATGCAGGGTTGTCCCTTTACTGTATAACCTTCCATTTACTGCAGCAGAATGTCCCTTTAATATAGGACCTACCCTTTAATGCAACGGGCCGTCCCTTTAATGCTCTGAGTGGGCAAAGATAAGTAGGCTACTTTAAAATGTCTGATTCTCAGGATTTTTTTGCAGAAGAGCTTTTAAACATTCATCACTTCTCATAGATTATACATGATGCTGAGGACTGCCCTGCACCGCCCCGAGTGTGTGTGTGTGTGTGTGAAATGAGTAAAAATAAAAATGTGACAGAAGGAACGTCACAGGAAAAGGGAAGTCCAATAAAGAAAAAGAGAGAAATATCTAGAGAGAGATAAATATTTAGGAGGTAAAGAAAACAATCCAGTAAAAATGGAGACAAACAGAAAGTGACAGACTGTGCAGGTGTGTGTGTGTGTGTGTGTATGTGTGTATTTTGCCAGCAGACGCCAGTGTGTCCACGTCAGCTCTGGGAATCAGAGCGCTGCATTAAATATTGAGCAGCAGGTTCCGGACTGAGCCAGAACCTCCTGACGCAGGGTTAGCACGCCGCCGATTATCGGACCCATCGGTCACGTTACAATCACATCTCAGCCACTTAGGACACACACACACACACACACACACACACTCGGTCTCTCCTTACTGAAGCATTTAAAGGGGAATGCCGACCATTTAGGGGATTTAAATACTCTTCCAGTTAGCTCCAGTGTCATGGCAGGTCCTGCTTGTCTGACGAGAGTTTGAGTTCATGGAGATGAATGAGCTGCAGAAACAGGGACTCAGTCTCTGTAATGTCCAGGGACATTTAAAACCTGGAGTTTGAGGTTAAATGGCAGCCATTTGTATCCATTACAGTACACAAAAATTCTAAAGATGACAAAAAATAATATTATGTCAATCCATAAAAGCAAGAAGCGTCTGTGTGTGTGTGTGTGTGTGTGTGTGTGTGTGTGTGTGTGTGTGTGTGTGTGTGTGAGTGTGTGTGTGTGTGTGTGTGTGTGTGTGTGTGTGTGCGTGCGTGCGTGTCTAGGGCATATCTCTGACCGTCAGATTTCGTATGTGGCTTGCGCATGGCACGAAATTGTGTCCTCCCCTTATTTTTATTTACGTAGGACGTGTTGCAGCATTGCACTGTTTCTGATCGGACGCCTTTTAGGGGAGCTCCGCCCCCTTTTAGGGGAGCTCCGCCCCATTGTGTGATAGGCCTACGCCTGGTCAGTAACACAATTCACTCTGGATTTAAACCCTGACTCATCTCATCTGTAAGTCTATTTAGCCTACCTATCTTTAGGAGTTTTAAAGTGTGCCTATAAGGTTTGATTTTCCAATAATATTCAAATAGTTTCCAGCAAATATCAATGTTCAATGTGTATGTGCTGGATGGTGTGGTACCTTATGAAAAGTAATATATAGTTATATGGAGTTGCAGACGTTGTAGTGGTCTACATGTAATGTGCAAATTCTGTTATTCGCGATTAGCATGCTAAGGAGATTTAACTTTATTCACTTCTTATGTTGCATCTCCCACTATACGAATATATACTTCCTACGGGCACTGCACTAGTAAATAATACAATACAATGATATAATAACAATATTGTGTATCATTTATTGCTGAACTGTTTCATAGCATCTTTCCCCACCATCAGAATATCCTTCATGTTTGGATTACATTCAAGTTTCCATCTAACTCAATTCAACCCAGACCAGAGTCCATCTAGAAAACCTCCCTCTAAAACCTCAGCATTGTTTCAGAACAACCTCCCAAAACCTGAAAACCAGCACAGAATGTTAACGTTTCCTTAATCTTTATTTCTGTGCCTCTGTAGCAGATAGAGATATGAAATAAAAACATATGAAAGCTTAAACCCTTGGTTTAAACTGGAAATCATTGCCTTTGCCCTAAAATGCATTTTAATACTGTAGTCGGCCTCAATGTCAGTATTTTCTGTCAATTCTTCTGTGTGGAGTCGCGTGCATCTATGACAGTTTTAAAGGAATATACATGCAATCGTTTCATCCAGACTAAATGGGTTAAACAAATTTCCAGAAAATCCCAGAAAACATAAATTTATGCTTGTTTCCATATATGTGTTCTATGGGTACAAACAAGTCTCCTCTTTACAGACATGCCCACTTTATGCTGAACATGCAGTTTTTCTCCTGCAGTAAAATGTGTTATTTTGTCCTTTTGTATGTGAATATTTCTGCATATTGGGGTCCCTAAACAGTCTGTGAGCTGCATAAATTAGTATGACGGGAAA
Organism: Centropristis striata; assembly: GCF_030273125.1. Classification (NCBI taxonomy): domain Eukaryota; kingdom Metazoa; phylum Chordata; class Actinopteri; order Perciformes; family Serranidae; genus Centropristis; species Centropristis striata. Next base: position 12,619,750 of record NC_081521.1, read on the forward strand.
GCTGAGACTCTTGTAGATTCAATGAGCCTAAAGTCCCCTGACCTCTGACCTCAAGATATCTGAATGAAAACATGTTCTTTGGGTACCCATGAATCTCTTCTTTACAAACACTTTATGCTATAACATGCAGTTTGGGGCAAACATGCAGTGTTTCTCCTGCAGTAATAATCTGTTATATTGTCTTATTGTATGTGAAAATGTCTGCATACTAGGGACCCTAAATACCTCTGACCTCCAGATATCTGAATGAAACTTGGTTCTATGGGTATCCACATGTCTCCACTTTACAGACATGCCCACTTTATGCAAATGCTGTGTAGTTTGGGGGTAGAAACCATGCAGCAAAATCTGTTTTTTGGCCTAATATATTTGAATATATCTGCATACTGTGGTCTGTGAGCTGCATAAATCAGGTCTGACTGGAAAGCTGAGACTCTTGTGGATTCAATGAGCCCAATTTTCTTCATGTGTGATGATGTTAGTGAGTGAAACTTGAGCTCAGTGTATAAAATGAGCTGCTGAGACCTCTAGGAGAATCACAGCCTCATGAAACTAGAGAACTAGAGCATTCAGAGGATGGATGGCTGAGACACTAGATTCACTATAAGGGGGTTTCTCAGCAGGAAACACAACACAAGTGCTTCCATACAATCACCCAAAATACACAAACAAGGTTTTGAAACCAAATCACAGCATGAGTTTTTCTCTGGTGTTCCTCAAGGTCTTGATGTGTAAATGTGAGATTCTGGAGGAATCAGGGCTTGAGACACAGTCAGAGCTGCTTTCACTGTCTGCAGTCCAGAGACTGAAGTGACATCACGGTGACATCACACATTCAGGGTGTTTAAAGGTGTGTGTGTACGTACCTGTCCTGGTCTTGCTGTTGGTCAGGATCTCTTGGAGTCTCTCCTGCAGTTTGTCGGCTCTCTTCCTCTCCAGCTGCAGCTGCCGCTTCAAGTCCTTCAGCTGCACACACACACACACACACACAGTCAGAGATTTCCTTTCTAATTATTATTTTCCATGCACGGCTGCACTTAAATTACTGTGCAAAGTATATTCTCTCTCCCTCTCATCTCCATTCAAAATGCTGTCTGTCTCTCTGTCAGACTGCAACTAACGATTATTTTCATTATAGATTAATCAGCCGATTATTTTCTTGATTAAAAAAATGTCCGTCCCACTTTCTCTAAATCCAAGCTGACGTCTTTAAATGTATTTTGTTGAAGGATATTCAGTTTAATATGATACAAAACAGAGAAAAAGTAGGAAACTTCCATATTTGAAAGGCAAAAAAAACACATTTTCTGCCTTTTAGCATTCAAATGATTTGAACAATTAATACACGACTCAGCAATTACTTCTATGAAAAAGGCAGAGATGATAATCTTTCTAAAATGTGACAGTTATTAAAGGTCAGGCAGCTGCTGCCTTGTTTATTTAATAATAATAAAATACAAATGTTTCATCTTAAATTGATGTTAACTTTTCAGACTAGAATTGTTTCTAATGTCATGTTTAGTTTTATACGGGTGTTTTACAAACACTTCAACCAGACGTTACTGTTTAAGAAACTTTAGAGCTTGCCTTGTGCTGTCTCCATCTAAACATTATTTATTTTTATTGAAGGTAAATTCATTGTATGTGTAATAACTTAAGGTTTGTTAAAATAATTGATTATTTTCTATATTGGTAAATGGTTTTATGCTTGATTTCTGCTTCTCTGTTGTTTGACTCTGTGTCTGTCTCTGTGCGTGACTATCAGGTCAGCCTTGGTAAATATCTCTACGCATTTATATTAAATCAGGCAATATGATTTTGATACAATGATTATGTTTGTGTGTTAATTTTGGTTTAGAAACTTTGATTACATATATTTCATTGTCTGTTTCATATTTTTTAGACTTTTAGAATCTATGTGAGACAGTGAAAATCCTTTGGCTCTGTAAGACATGATATCTTTGTAAGACATAACAAGGCAGGAGGTTTTTGTCGAATGTTCTGGAGAAGAGGCCGGGTCAGGATGGCCTTGTCCAGGGCAGCAAGATTGTGTGCCCATGTGGCATGACGTGCCGTTTTGCATTGATTAAAACTGGCGAATCAGCGGATCAAGAAGGCGCTACTTCCTGGAAGAAATCGACCAGCATGTTTTGTAAACAAATGTTAGTATTTTAAAGGGTTCAGGGAGAGAGTCGTGGTTCAGACTTCACAAACTGAAACCTGTCTGTTTGTATTCAGGGACATGAGTTTTGAACCCGGAGATCTCTGTAAAATGCACATTTTTTGACGTATTGTAATAAAACTATGTTAAACTGAGAAACTTGGACGTCTCCAGCTCTTCATTCCCCATCAACGATCTGCGCAGAAAAATGGTGAGGTTTTTTCTGTTGGTGACAGATTATTCAATTTTCAAGGTTTCCTCATGCAAGGTTTCAGAGTTAGAAGTCATCTGTTTCACTCAACACCAGTGTTGGTTAAGTTACTTAGAAATAGTAATTAGTTACTGATTACTTCTCCAAGAAAGTAATCCAGTTACTTTACTGATTACTTATTTTCAAAAGTAATTAGTTGCTTTGATTACTTTACTTAGTTACTTTTCAAAAACATGATGCACAACCTGAATACGCAATAAAGCAATAGACCTTTCAGCCTAATTCTATTCTTTCTGCATATTCCATCATATTAAATTGAATCAAATTAAAAGGTGTCTTTTTGAAAACTTGTTATAATTAGTTTCAATCTTTTAATTTTATGCACATTGCATCATGCAAAAAATACATTAAATGCAGTCGTCTCTGACTTGAAGAAAATTGTTGAACATTTAAATCTATTTTCTCCATATTCCAGCATATTTTAATAAAATAAAGCAAATCTTTCTTTTGTTAACTTCTATTTCTGCATATTCCACCATGTTTTAATAAAATAAAGCAAATCTTTCTTCTGTTAACTTATATTTCTGCATATTCCAGCATATTTTAATAAAATAAAGCAAATCTTTCTTCTGTTAATTTATATTTCTGCATATTCCAGCATATTTTAATAAAATAAAGCTAATCTTTCTTCTGTTAACTTATATTTCTGCACATTCCTGCATATTTTAATAAAATAAAGCAAATCTTTCTTCTGTTAACTTATATTTCTGCACATTCCTGCATATTTTAATAAAATAAAGCAAATCTTTTTTTGTTAACTTATATTTCTGCATATTCCAGCATATTTTAATAAAATAAAGCAAATCTTTCTTCTGTTAACTTATATTTCTGCATATTCCAGCATATTTTAATAAAATAAAGCAAATCTTTCTTCTCTAAACTTGTATTTCTGCATTTTTTTTCTCTATGATACGACGGAAGGATTCAGAGTCTACAGTGAAAATGGCTAATATGTTCTCGACAGTATAGCCAGCGATGAGCTTCTTCAGTTCAGCAGCACTAAGTCCTGTTGCTCTTAAGTTTAGCAGGAGGTTTAGGGCCCGTCGGAGGTTTGCTCGGTTGAATTGGATGTGGTAGCTGCAGCAGTCATGTCAGTGGGGGGATCCGGGATGTCTCAATGAGTTTCACATTCCTGTACAGGCTTCCTAGGTGCTTAGTCAGATTTGAGGTGGAATTTTTCGCTGTAGATAAAAGTTTTCTTCTAAATGTTTTTCTCACTTTTTACCGAGTCAAACTCAAAGTATTAGCCGTGTTTCCTTTAGGGGGAAGATTGGCCACCGGGAAAGTCTCAGGCCACGCCCTCTCAAAAGTCCGCTCACTCTGCGTGTCTCCATTACAAGTTAGCCCCCAGAGGGATTTAGAGACTCAGGAGGTGACGTATGGTTCTCGGATAAAACACGGGAGACTCAACTGGGAACCCCGTCACTAACTGTGCACAACGTCCGCAGCTGATCATAAAGAAAGCAGCATGGCTAATTATGCACAGCGTCTCCTCATAAACATCGTGATCGTGAATTAACCAGCATCGCTAACTGTGCACAGAGTGTCTGGTGCTTGTTGTAAACAAACAGAGATCGCTAAGTGACTACTAACTGCTGGACGCTAAGGGATTAAGATCCCCTCCGGCTCTGTGACTTCAGCTGGGAGAGACTGCTGCAGGAGGACTGTGTCACTTTGACTCCTCCTCACTCTTCTTAACGAGCCACGGGCCGACGGCTCGTTAAGAAGAGTAAGGAGGAGTCTCCAATAACACCATCGCTGGATTTGTCTCCAGATGCTTTCTTGAAAAGTCGCTAAATATAGCAACAAAGTCGCTAAGTTGGCAACACTGCTTCGCCGGCTTTTACAAATGCTGCGTGTTGTTGTCGTGTAAAGTACCGCGTCACATCCTGCTTAGCGTTCTATCCAATCAGTAATCAGGCTTTCTTCAGGGGAGAAAAAAAACCCTGCTCTTTGACAGGGACGAAAAAAGTCCCGAAAAAAGTCTGCTCCGGACGGCTCATATTCAAATTAGGGGCATTTCGGCGAGTGAGACCCGCCTCATTCCAGTATTGCGCAGAAGTGGAAACAGCCCTAATGTCGGTACTTCCAGGCATTAAACGCTGCATGGTCCTGCTCTCTCCCACACTCCATCTCTTGTTGACACGTGTTTGTGACGTTGCACCGCTCAGATGCGATTATCATGAGACGCTTTCAAAACCAAAATGGTGGTTCAGTAACGCAGTAACGCAGCCTGCCTGCTGGAAAGTAACATATAATTACTGTTTTTGCAATTGTAATCCCTTACTTTACTCGTTTTTTCAAAAAAGTAGTGAGATTACAGTAACGTAATACTTCTAATGCGTTACTGCACATCACTGCTCAATACTTTTGCAGTTGAACTTTAGTTGAAATGAAGAAAAGCAGCTGTATTGAGTCACTGAGTCATGCTGTGAGTTATTCATTTCTTCCTTTAGGCCAGTAGAATATTTGTTCCACAGTTTTTCATGTTTTTAGGCAGCGAGGTGAAGCAAAGTGCATCCATACAAATGCATTTGTTGTGTTTTTTGAGTCGGCAGATACTCAAAGTTTCAGTGTCGGATATGAAAAGTGTCTGTAAACTAAACCTTTACTCACCGCTGCACTTCCCTTCTTCTCTAGAATCCTCTGACCGTCCACAGTGTCCTTTATCTCCTGCAGAGAGACGACAACAGATTGATGGAGGTTAAAGATGCAAACATTTTAATCATTTCACAAGAGTAAAAACATATTTTGATGCAGCTTTTTGAGACCACCAGAACAGTCTATCAATAACTCATGACTTAAAAGTGTGTTTTTATGTTTTCTGAAGCCTAGAAGTTATTTAAATAAAACACACACAAGATTTCTATACATTTACACCTCAGACTGCCTGTCATAAATTATATAATATATAATATAAGGTAATGTGCAATGGATGTGCACCTTACAATACCATCAACCTGTGCAGAGCCAGATCTACCTATCTTTATTCATTACAATAAGGCTTCAATGTTTTACTTATTATTTATATTATTAATTAATAGGGCTGGGACTTTAACGCGTTAATTAAGATTGATTAATTAATTACACAAAAATGAAATGAGTTTCAGGAGGACCGATTATACTGGAGCACCAACTAGCGTTGATGAGTTCAGACAACAACAAACCACAGTGAACATGAAGGAAGAAGCTGATGAGACCTTTGGTTGGCCCCGTGGATGATGGGACATTTAGTTACTAAAAACCAACGGATGGAAGCGTCCATAAGAGCATGGTTGTGTTGCTATGCAACAAGGAATTCACATATCACCGCAGCACATCCAGCCTCAAGTATCACCTCAATGCTAAACATATAGCAGCTAGCGGCTAGTGTGGTAGCTAGCATGGATTGTGTTTTACTTAAAAAACTAAAGTATTCTAGTTTACAGAAGGTCTACCTACCTATAGGCTACCTGGATTTATGAAATGTACTATATTTATAAATATGCTATTGCTACACTTAATGGCAAAAATTGCACTGGTCTGTTGGACTTGAAGAAAAAAGAAACAATATTTTTGTTGCTTAAGCTTAATATGTATTCAGTCATTATTCAATGGTATACTAAAAATCCATGTGAAAAAAATTACTTCTCACTGTTCTCAACAGGTCAAATATTTATATGCGATTAAAATGCGATTAATTTCGATTAATTCATTACAAAGCCTCTAATTAATTAGATTTTTTTTTTAATCGAGTCCCGGCCCAATTAATTAAATAAGTTTTGCCACACCACTAGTGGCTGTAGTGTCTTTGTTGTGTGTTGATGGCTTACAGTTCTATTTTTATTTATTAGTTAAACCCGTTTACTCTGTACTTGAGCTGCTGCAACCACTATATTTCCCCCGTGGGGATCATTTAAGGAATTCTTATCGTATCCTGTTTTGGCTGTAGCCCTGATAATAAATATTTGTCAGGAACACAGCCTCTGATTGGACGACAGACTCAACCAGAAGGCATCACGCACAGCCAACAATGACTGTTTTCACCACAGAAGTTTCCTGCATGCTAGATGGACATATATTTAATATCATATCATATCATATCATATCATGTGCATGTATGAAATACTTTGATGTTAGGCTTGGGCTGTATTGTGCTATACCGATGCTGCTGTTTCTGACAGGTTTTTATTTTAAGGTGGAATGTTATTTCACCGGACGTTTGAAATGCATGCCAAAACTTTGTGTGATAAAATATTTATTCCAGTTCAGTGTTTTTCAATGTTCAATATTCTCGAGATCTGAAAATTCATTGTTGAGGAAAAGGATGTACTTATTATGCTCTAATATCATGATAAAACTAAAATGACATCGATACAACAATACTATCGTTTATCGTGATAGTTTCTGGGAAAATATATCTTCCTAAAAAATGTTTTATAGTGAAAGGCTTAGACAGAAGAACTAAACAAAGTCAGGTGGAGACAACTGAGGTGTTTTTAAAATGAGTCCACGGATCAGAGGAGATTTCTAAACTCTGATCACACTTCAGCACCTTATTGATATGTATTATATTTTATTTTATATCTCTTTCCTACTTCGTATGCAGCTGCTGCACAATGATTTCCCTTTGGATAAATAAAGTTTCATCTGGTCTCAGAGACCCCGGTGCTGATCTCAGGCTGCTCAGCTCCTACAGTCGCCCAAAGAATCCTGAGCCGAATTCTGAATGTGTGGAGTCAGAGTCACATGAGAGCTGGAGAGGACAGCAGCGATGTTTTTCAAAAGATGTAATGTTTGTGAGCCGATAAATACTGTGAGATTCAGATGAAAGACCAGAAAAGATACTCAGCAGATCTTCTATTACATCATGACATCAAATATTCCCAAATGTCAAGAAGAAACCTTGATAATCATTTTGGTAATAATTTCCCAAATATGATAAAATGGAAGATTAAACATTTTATTCATTTCAACTTGAGGGAAAAATAAATAAATAAAGCAGAGCAGAAGAAATATAGCAACAAGCAGCTTCAGGGAGTTTTTTTGCTCTGACTGTGGCCTTGTTTTTTTACTGCGATATATAAAATATATATGAAATCTATAAGTCCTGCAGCTCTACGGAATCAGCACAATCATGGCAAGAAGTGGGAACAACTCAAACATGTCTAACAGAATAACAGTTATAATGACATAAATCATGAAAAAAGAAAAACTGCAAGTTGAATTTCACTCAGTGCGTTTACATGCACAGTTTAGTCGAGCTAAGCTTAAAAATCGATTTTGGCGTCTAATCGGACTTCTGTCCTTGTCCCAGTTTACATGCAACTGAGAAAATTGAATAACTGACGGGAACGTGTCCTCCTCCTCAACACTGGCTGGAGAAATGCGTCATTTCATCGATTAATATGGCCCCCTTTCCAGTTGACGTCAGTTTGACACTTTGTGCCGTCGCTACTGACTGGTTAATGTGACCGGCTAATGTGACCGGCTAATTCGACCGGCTACTGTGACCGGCTAATTTGATCGGCTAATGCAACCGGCTAGTGCGACCAGCTAATGGGGAACCGACTAATGCGACCAGCCAATGCCACCGACTAATGTGTGACCGGCTTGTGCAACCGGCTTATGTCACCGGCTAATGTGCGACCAGCTAATGCCACCGACTAATGTGTGACCGGCTAATGTGTGACCGGCTTGTGCAACCGGCTAAGTGACCGGCAAATGTGCGACCAGCTAACGTGCGACCAGCTAATGTCACTGACTAATGTGCGGCAGGCTAATGTGTGACCGGCTAATGTGCGAACAGCTAATGCCACCGACTAATGTGTGACCGGCTTGTGCAACCGGCTAATGTGACCAGCTAATGTGCAACCGGCCAATGTGACCGGCTAATGTGCGACCGGCTAATGTGACCGGCTTTCTTGAATGTTTTTGTTCCGGGGTCATACGCCAGCACGGGGGTGGAGGGGTGGAGCATGGGATCATGGGATCATGCGTACATGCGTTTTCTTGTCATACATGCCGGTGAAAATCCTATCCCAGTCCCATTATCTGGGTGTCCTAATCGGAGTTGGAGAACTCCAACATTAGTCGGACTAACACGTTTACATGCAATTCAGTTGTCCAGTTATAGTCAGATAAAGGCAATAATTCGTTTTTTTCAAGTGTCATGTAAATGTACTCTCTGATAAATTATTTTTTTAAAACTGGAAAATAATGGAATCTATGTGTCTCAGATGACTGTATAACTGTCAACACAGAACACCAAGCAGCTGAGTAAGTAACACAGTATAGTGAATTATGTCCATAGTGTCCACTTTGAACACTGTCAGACTATTTCCGAGTTTCAAGTTTCTTCTGTCCTCTCCTCTCTGCTCTGTGTAAACAGATTTTCAGTTCCAGTGTCGATGAGGAGCAGAATGTAACGTTGTAAGAGGATCTGGTCAGTGTGAATGCTTTATCTGTAGGATAAAGTGATTGTGACAGAAATATCACAGTGTTCAGCTTTTACTGCTGCGTTCAGAAACTGTCGTTACCTGTTTGAGTTTTCCGATGGTGTCGTTCTGTTCTTCCTTCTGTTTTTCCACCTCCACCAGCTGCTGCTTCACTCCCTCCATCTCCAACTGCTTCTCCTGCAGGACGGACAGAGACACGGAGACACATGAGGACATTGTTTTCTTACTGGGACACACAGGAAGTGATCTGAGTGGGTAAGTGTTTGACTTGTGTTTGATGTTACGTGGTTATAACCGTGGTGAAATCGTTTGCTGTGTGGAAGCAGTATCTGAAAATTAAACAAGTCCCAAATGTGGAAACTTTCTTGACTTTCATTATACAATTTTTTTTAAGTTAAATGTTTATTCCCAGACTTCTTATTAACTCTTCTCCTTCAGCTTTTATTCTCCCAAACACACTCAACACCATCATAACATGGAGAGAATAATTCATAGTTCAGCATTTATGGAAAAATGCTTTTACTTTATAAGAACAGTTATTAAATGTTGTTTCACTCGAGAATATGAACAAAAAAGATATTGTCTTGTGTGAGATATTCTGTCTGTGCAGAGGGTTAGAAAAGAGAAAAGACTTTAAAGATGGAACAGATCAGACAGAGACAGCGACCCCTCCGACAAACTTTTCCTCCTCAGCTCTCCTGGTGAAAAGGAAATATTTAAAAAAAGCCACATCTCCACCTCCACTGATGCCCCCTCGCTCTTAATCCAGTTGACGGAGGGATTAATTTAGAGAAGAAGAAGAAGAAGAGAAAAAAAACTACATTTAATTCCCCTCTAATCTTCTGCGGCTAATTAATTTGACTAAAATCTACATTAAAAACACCCACAGGCTGCAGCCGCCCACCTGACAGGGAAAAAACCATGTAATTGTACAGCAAAACAGCCGAGGCAGTGAATGCACTCTACAGTCACACACATGCTCATCAGGCAGAATGAGCTTCTGCATTCATTTCTGAGGACTTTATACTTGAAATCGAGCCAACAAACTGAATAAGAAGCATGAAGATCTAAAAACGAGTAATCTGTAGATGTCGGATAAATAATAACGATGACAGAAACAGAACTAAAGAGACAGACAGATAGGTGTTTCCAGATGAACCGTCATCGATTATTGAAAAAATTAGTCAACTAATCGGATTATATAATAACCTAATTACCTTATTAAGCTATCAAGCTTTTAAATTAAGTCCGAGGTTCTTTTAAGCGTGTGCTTACTGACTATAAAGGTAATACATTTGTATTCAGAAATATGTATTAATCTTTCAAGTAAGATCTCTCTCTGGATTTTATAGGCGACTCTCACTTATTAGAGAAATTATTTCTGAACCATGGAGAGCACAAACACTTTAATTGTTATTCTGAAATATGTAGGATGAACCTGGACAAACTTGCATGGTTAAATCGTGATTTATAATGTATGTATATTTACATATATCAGTATTTTTTTCCCATAAAAGCTCAAATTTGGTGCCTCTCACACATTTTAATGCCACTATTCCATCATATACACTGATCTTAACGATTTCATATTTTAAGAATTATTTTAATGAAGAATAAGGGTTCTATTATGTTTTATTTAAGGCATCTTATTTTGACAGTCTTCTTGTATATTCTGTGGTGGATTCTGTTAACACACTTTGCTCTTATTTTGAAAGCGGCATGTGTTTAGCGACAGGAAGTAATTTGTCACAGATTAGCTTTTTGTGATTAAAACAACTTTAATTGTTAGCTAATGTTAGCTTGCGGTTACTGAGCGGCGTATGCAGCAGTGTGTTTGGATCTGACCGGCCTGGACAGGTTGGTAGTATTTAGTTAGACGTGTGCCGACGTACACGGAGAGACGATGTGGGGACGGGACTGATACAGACAGGGAGACACGTTTCTCTGCCATGCTGGAGTTTGTGGAAAAATATTATTAGATACTTGATATTTAAACAATAAACAGAGCACAAAAGCACAGTGAATTAAAATCATGTCTCATGAACAAATGGGCAGACAAGCTTACTGAAGTTGATTTGCATGACAAGTATCTAAACTGGTTCCCAATCCACGTTTCTATTGTTTCTTTGAAGTTTCTCTCACTACTTTGCAATGTCTGGTTCCTGTATGCTAACTCACTTAAATAAGTCTAAATCACTTCATCATGTAACTTCCTCCTGTTCTTTGATCATGTAAGACTGAAACTCTGTATATAAGGAAGAAAAGTTTACTTTGACGGGAGAGATTGCTGAGAACTCTCTCCGTGCACGTAACTAAAGGCTTTGATTGATTACACGGCTGGCTGCATTTTTTCTTCAGACTAAGAAACATTCTCAATATTTTGGGAAGAAACTGCAACTACAAGTTGTTTTAAAGCGGAGAAGTGGGGAGGGCAGTGTATGAATGCATGCACATGCCTCGAAGGGGGACAGAGAGGTGGGTCGGGGTTTAGACTGACTGGCGGGTGACAGACACTCTGCTGAGCAACGGCAACACAACGCAAAATAACTCTATACTATGAATATTGTAAACATACTTTCAGTAGCTTGAAATGTGATGTTAGCGCAGCACAGGAGACTATAGCGGGACAGATTAGAGTCTGGCAGGTCGCTAGAGTCTAGGTAAATAATGGGAAACCCTGGTACATAAATATTCATACATTATATATAGATATTATATATATATATATATATATATATATATATATATAGATATATAGATATATATCTAAATATAGATATATATATATATATAAGTGTTATAAGTGTATAAGTGTTCAAAATAAAGATTAATTAAACAACAAAATATTAGTTTAGTGATTCACAGGATTGCTAAATCCTAGAAACAAAAAAGTTTGTACAAAATAGTTTTGAGTTTGTAAAGTCAACTGCAGACTCTGCTATTTTTTTGAACACACCCCTTTCAACTAATTGCCCAATTGCACAGCCTTAAGAGCTGCATATACCAATGCTGGGTCTTGTTGGTTTTCTGAGAATCTGCTGCACCTACTGGTACCTTGTTTGCCATGTAGCAATAAAAAATCAACTAAAAACCTGGATTAATCTGGTTAGTCACATTGGACTGCTATTATTTTGAACACTATTGTACATAATTATATCTATATTTTAAGTATTTTTGTATTGCACATATATTGCACAATGGTGAAAATAGACTGTTGCACATTGTATGTGGTAATATGGAATAAATAAACATATATAAATATTAACTGCCAAACCAAGTACATAGTAAGGAACAACCCCCTCCTTAAACGGTAGAGTTCTCCTTAGGAGTGGGAATCGACCGCTTCCAGATCTTCCAATCCATTGGAATCAGTTCTATTATTATTGATAACTACGTGTTTTTCTGACAGTTGTGCATTTGCAAAATCAAGATTCAAATCAAACTCTACTATGATGGAAACTTCTAATGAGAAGGCGTCCGTGGTGGAGAGGAGGAAAAGGTCCAAAGAGTGGCTTCATCTCATGAAGGAAGTGAACAACAGTGCTGCTTCAGAAATCAATCAGGTATCAATAAAGAATCGAACCAATATGAAGAATCAATAACGGCATTGTTTTTAAAAGCCTCATCAATTCCTGTCCTGCGTTTATGTTTTCATCGTCTTTTAGTTATTTTCTATGAAAATCTACTCAGAGTTTTGATTCTTGCTGCAGATACATAAAACATAATTTAGTCCAAAATATCTAAATTATAGCTCGTGGATCAGAACATGCAGAAAAAGAGATCTTCAAGAGTTAATTCATTTTCTTATTTATTTTTTTACATTAAAATATTGTCTTTACATGATATGAATATGAATGAGCTATAAAAGAGATCACGTTTTATAGGAACAGAAGGAACAATCTGCGAATTATTTTTAATGCGGCGTGGTGAGTTCATGTTCCGTCCGTCAGACGGGAAACAACTCGTGACGAGTGAAACTCAAACCCACGACACTCGGAGTACCTGCTCTACACCCGACCTGCCCGCTAATTAGACTTCTTCCTCCATCATTAATTAACTTTTCCTATTAAGTTTCCTCGTTGTGCTCTTAGTGGCAGGCTGTTATCCAGCAGATAGCACACACACACACACACACACACACACACACGCACACACACAGGCAGTAATCAGTGACAGTCCGTCTCTGGAGTCCTTCAGGGAGAACTGTTTCCTCTGAGGACCACAGAGTCAGCCGGGTTATCTGATTGGCTGAAAGTACTCGTTACATCCACACTGACATATCCCATGATGCACGGCGGGTTGTGCTTTATTGGTTCGTTATCAGACTCTAATGATAACGAAGGAAAGTGCTTCCTTGAGGACATTGTGTGGTTATTTTATGTGCAGAGTTAATTGTTTGGTGATAATGGCTTTCATTCTGTATTATGTGCTTTTTTTTATAAAACACTATAGGACTAAAAGTTTTAGAAACATACGTTTTTTTATGGGTTCTGTTTAAATTTCTGCCATTACATTTTTCAGTGACCTATGAAATAAAGCACAGAAGAAATTGGAGGTTAAAAAAAAAAGGAAGAGAAATCATGAAATCATTTTGTTGAAGAAAATTGACTTAAATCTTTGACTCATAAAAGTAGACACACAAAACAATCAAACACACATTGTACAATGCAAATCGGATATTGTTTGGACAGTTCATCCTATTGTTCCTCTGCTGATGGATAATGTTCTCGGTAACATTCAAATGTGTCACCATATTTGTTTTGCAACGACTCTCAAGCCTGATTTCCACCGGGCACGTTACGGCCGCGGAACGACTGCGCCACGGTCGCCGTTGCTGATTGCTGCAACTCTAATCAATGAGAGCATTTCCACCGGGCGCGCTGCAGAACGTTACAGCAACGTCTCAGCCAATCTGCTGCACGAGCATTAGGTAGGACTTCTATTTTCTCCGCGAGCCGCTGCTAAACCGCGTAAATCTCAACAGAGCAGATCGCACCAGACAGGAAGTCCGACTCAGAATCAACGTAATACACTTCCACCCCCTTTCAAAATAAAACACAATACGCAGTTCATGCAGCCTAAAACTACTTCACATCAACATTATGTGTTGACCGAGGCACCAGATCAGCAATTAATCAATTAATCAATCAATCAATCAATCAATCAATCAATCAAAGGGTCTCAGAGGATCGGAGACATGGACGACAAGAGACTGCTTGTTGAAGTGGAACAGCATACAATCATTTATGATATCACACATTGTTTTTATAAGGATAGATGGTCAGATCAACAGATCTTCCACGTCAGAGAAGCAAAGTAAGCTGTTTGTTGTTGTTGTTGTTTACTTTATACACACAGTTTATCACGGGATCTCGCGGTCTCCCGTATGTTCAGGATTATTGCGTGTTCTCGTTATCTCGCGTGTATACGACTGGCTCGATATGCTGTGTTTTCAATCATCATCAGCTGACGCTAGCGCTAGATAACTTGCTTGGTTAGCAGGACAATCATTCTTCTGAATTAACATACAGGAGCATCTCAGTAAATTAGAATATCATAGAAAGTTTATTTATGTCAGTGATCCAACTCAAAAAGTGGAAATAACATTATCTAGATCTGTTACACACAGAATGAAACATTTCATGTCTTAATTTGTTTAATTTCTTATAATTATAATGATTGTGGCTTACATTTAATGAAGATCTAAAGTTCAGTGTCTCAAAAAAATTAATATTACAAAAGAGCAATTTTAAAAAGTATGTTTAATATGGAAATGTTGTCCTCCGAAAAGTATGTCATCTATATGACTCAATACTTGGTTGGGGCTGTTTGACTTGAACTACTGGAAATGGACTTTTCCATCATATTCTAATATATTGAGATGCACCTGAATATAACAAGTCTTTTAGTCCAAATGAACACTGAACAAGAGGTTTTTAAGACCAAAATGTTCCAGTTAACTCCGATGAAGTAACCCTCTCCTGCTTTCTAGTCTGTCAACACAAGAAACAACACAAGAATAAGCAAGAATAAGTGGCATATACTATGTTGAGTCCTGTGAGGACGTAAGTGCTTTTGCAGATTTTTTTCTTTTTGTCTTCTGTGTGTTGATTATGTGTGTAGGTGTTCAGTAAAGAGCTGGGTCTTCAGCCTCTTTTTGAAAATTGAGAGGGATTCATCACATTGTATGGAGTTTTAAAGGTTGTTCCACCACCGGGGCACTACAGAGGAAGGTTTGAGGCGTAGAACCCATCAGCGGCGGTGGTCTCTAAATGGAATAACGATGAACTAAATTAACATCATGCTGTATTGAAGTCGACTTGAAGAAGACTTGAAGCTAATTATTTAGACCATAAACTCATTTTGAGAATGCTTACTGAGGTCAGAAATCAGGTCAGAACGAGGCTCATTTTCCTGTTGACTTTCATACAAACCAGGCGGCAACCTCCGGGTCTGAGCAGGGCAAAACCAGGAAGTGCCTTAACCCTATAAAGCCTGAACCATGAAACAATTGCCAGAAAATTCAGTTTTTTTAAAAAACTGAAGTGTTTATTGAACCTGCTGACAAATTTAAAATATATATATATATATATATATATATATATATATGATTTTGCATGTATGAATTCTAATTTGAATCCTATTTGATACATCAGGTCAAGTTTTTGTAAAAATTTGTTGCTAACAGTTTGTTTTTCTTGAACTACTTTGATTTTCATTTTAACATTTTTCTTAAACATACAAAATAGTTTTTCCATATAATACAACATCAAACATCTGCTGATATGAATTTTTCATGCAGCAGTGATGGATCCACCAGTTGAACCAGCAGATTGCCATCTAAAAATACACAGCAAAAAATAAATGATGTATTTCTTTGAATTGTTGGAGAGATTTCTCAATTTTATTCTAAATAAACCTAATTATGTCAGTTATACCTTTACTTAGTTTACCTAAATAAGAAAAATACTTTATGTGGCTATATTTAAGGCATAATGTATGAAATGCAAAAAAAATGACAATCGACAAATTTTCAAATTAGTCGTCGTTAATACGTGATGATGTAGAGGTCTCAAAAACTTGTGAATCAAATATGATACATTTGGCTTTATAGGGTTAAGCTGCATTCTACTGAAAATTCCAGCAGGGGGCGCTAAGTTTGGCTGCAAAAAAAATCTGCCCATTCATTTCAGTGCAAAATTTGAAAACTTCTCACTTGATTTATTACCTCAGAAAAAAAAATGTTCAAGACAATTTGGAAGAAAATAGAAGATAAAGAATCCTATGATTTGGGGCAATGCGTATCCACGGCAACGTGCCAATAAAGTTATATATAACGTTATATAGATATAAAAAAGGACGTTTACCAATTTGGTCTCATAACTTTGACCCTTTCACTGTATTTTCACTTAATGACAGTTTATTTGAACGTTTTGTTCAGTAAAATGTCTTGTTCAACGTTTGGTTGGACTAACAGACACTCCAAGGAGTCGCTGCTCAGTTTTTTTTTTGGTAAGTAACATACATTTTGTTTTTGTTTTTTGCTAGCCAAAACTAACATCCCAATTAATGCTCCAGTTAATGCTAACATGAATTAGCAGCAGCTTCTCTCAGTCAGGTTGAGGTGTAGAGAGGCTGTAGTCAGTGATCAGATCCCTCTCCTCCTCCACAGTCCAGATATGGTCTGCTCCCCGTATCAGAAACAAGATGGCAACGCAAGATGGCAACAAGTGTAACGCTGAATTAAACGCTGAGTTAATATGGACAGTGATTATTATGAAAACGGTTCAAAAATGCATGTGTAAATGAAGAAGGTTTTTGTTTTAAAATGAAAAAAAAGTATTCAGCCTCAGTCAAAACCTCCAACACACTGACTCTTTCATCTGTGCTGCAGCAGTGTAAAATAAAAGGATGAGTCAGTGTGGTGAAACACGGCAAGAAACAACAGAAGAACAACGCTGAAACCAAACACTGATGGATCTTTGCTGTGACACCTGTGTGCGTGTGTGTGTGCGTGTGTGTGTGCGTGTGTGTGTGTGTTTAACAGATTGTGTGAATGTTCAGAGTCTCTGTAACAGACTGTCAGCGCTCACATGAGCCTCCTCCACGCTGATCTGCTGTTAACACGCGTTAACCCGCCTGCGTTACCATGGAGACAACTACGCTTTAATTAGAAACACACATTCAATTAGAACACACACACACACACACACACACACACACACTATACACCTACACCACCTGCATGTACAAACACCCACACATTCAGATTTATATTTAAATCATGACAATGTTTTCTTAAACATTTTGTTTTGAATAAACATGAGTCTTTGTGTCTGCATATATGTGTGTGTGTGTGTGTGTGTGTGTGTGTGTGTGTGTGTGTGTACCTCCAGCTGAAGTGTGTGTTCTTTCTGCAGCTGCTCGATCCCCTCCTGATGTTCCAGAGAGTTCTTCTCAATGTTCTCCTGCAGAGAGATATAATTGTTAAGTGAACTTCAAGCATATATATATATATATATATATATACATATATATGCACACATGTATACACACACATATATATAAGCCGGGAAAGCAGATACGTCGTTTTGTAGTATTTGTAGTTTTTTTCCACCTATTTTCGGTCTCTTGGCCAATTAAATGCATCAGAATACATGTGGGAGTGTCGCAATGCAACATGGGACTTTTCCAGAACTTTGAAATCATGGCGGAAGACGACTATAGCGGAGGGAGCTCAGATATAACAGCTATAAGCTCTCAAATACTTTTTGAATTTCATTTCTATCTGCTACAGAGGCTGAAAAATCTATTACTTAGTAGAAGCATTGACACTTCTGTTGAATTTCCCATTTTAGGCCTCAATGGGTTAACAAAAGCACTTAGCAATGAGGCTAATCGGGAAAAAAGGGTTCAGTTTCTTTTTATCAATTAACAAAATGTAAAGTAAGTGAAGAGAAGAAAATTCTAAATCAGATCAGTATTTGGTGTGACCACCCTTTGCCTTCAAACCAGGACTCTTGTCATTTTTCCACACGTCTCAGACTTTTGCACAGTACTGTATATCAGTAGTTCTCAACCTTTTTGAGTCGCGACCCTCAATTTTACATGCATGTTGTCCGCGACCCCCACTCACTGAACAGAATCTCACAGTTCAGATCACCCAAAAAAGAAACAAAATGACCAAAAAAAGGAAACAAAATGACCAGAAAAGACAAAAAATGACCAAAAAAAGGAAACAAAATGACCAAAAAAGACACAAATTGACCACAAAATGATCAAAAAAAGAGACAAAATGACCAAAAAAGACACAAAATGACTAAAAAAGACACAAAATTACTAAAACAAACACAAAATAACCAAAAAAAGAGATTAAGTGACCAAAAAGACTAAAACACATGAACACTTCAACACAGTGAAGACAGAGCTGACTTCCAAAATGATTCGGCGACCCCCAGAAATCATTGCGCGACCCCAATTGGGGTCCCGACCCCAAGGTTGAGAATAGCTGCTGTATATAAATAAATATAGATACAATTAATTGAGTGTCAGCCTGACCTCGGCCTCCTTCAGGCGTCTCTCGAACCATCCTTTGGTTCCCTCCATGGACTGAACCTGAGCCTGCAGCTCCTCCACCCGCTGCTGGAGACCCTCCAGCTCCTTCGTCCGAGCCTCAACACGACATACACATAAACAATCATTATTTATATAATGATATTAAAGATAAAACATTAGCAGCTGCTGTTTTGCACCGATGACTTATAAAACACTTTTTTGAGATTTCAGAAATAAATGAAATATATATTTTGTGTGTTTTTTTTCCCATGTTC
Organism: Centropristis striata; assembly: GCF_030273125.1. Classification (NCBI taxonomy): domain Eukaryota; kingdom Metazoa; phylum Chordata; class Actinopteri; order Perciformes; family Serranidae; genus Centropristis; species Centropristis striata. Next base: position 12,638,449 of record NC_081521.1, read on the forward strand.
ACCTTTTCATCTCTGAGCTGCTGTCGGATCTCCTCCTCAGACCGATTCTTCTCTTCATGGAGGCCGCGGAGCTCCTTCTCATATCGAGCCCTCACCCCAAGGACCTGAGAGGAGATATAGAGAGAAAAGGACACAAGGAGAGGAGACAAAAGAAAGGAGAGGAAACAAAACAAAACAATGTTTAAATAATTCAAACATTAATTCACAAAATCAGTTGAAACTGTTTTTGTATTGCTTAACATTTTAGAAACCTGAGAAGACACAAAAAAGTAAAAAAAATAAAAAAATAAAGCAAAACAGGAAAAAAATAAGAAAACATGGATTATAGATCAGGGATTATTAGGAACAATAAAATAAACTGAAATAAAATGATATAAAAACAAACTCAAAAGGATGAAAATGTGGAGATAAACACATATCAAATAAGATAAATAATGTAAAGAGAGATGAGGATGTGTTTGTTGGTCTCACCTCTTTCTCGTGCTGCAGTTTGAGGTCTGACAGCGCCTCCTTGTGGTCAGACTTCTCCTGGTTCAGCTGCATCGCCATGTCGTCCAACATCGCCTTCCTCTTCTCTGCTGTCTGCTCAACACAAGGAAACAAGGAGGAAATAAGCAGGAGAGGAAACAAGGAGAGGAGAGTAAAACAAGGAAAGGAAACAAGCACAGAAAACAAAGAGAAGAGGAAACAAGGATAGGAGAGTAAAAAGAGAGAGAGAATAGAGAGGAGAGGAGTAGAACAAGGAGAGGAAACAAAGAGGAGAAGAGAGAAAACAAGGAAAGGAGAGGAGAGGAGAGGAGCGAGGAGAGGAGAGGAGAGGAGAGGAGAGGAGAGGAGAGGAGAGGAGAGGAGAGGAGAGGAGAGGAGAGGAGGAGTAAAACAAGGAGAGGAAACAAAGAAGAGAAGAGAGAAAACAAGGAAAGAAAACAACACAAGGAAACAAGGAGAGGAAATAAGCAGGATAGTAAAAAAAGGAAAGGAAACAAAAGAGAATAGAGAGGAGAGGAGTAGAACAAGGAGAGGAAACAAAGAGGAGAAGAGAGAAAACAAGGAAAGGAGAGGAGAGGAGAGGAGAGGAGAGAGGAGAGGAGAGGAGAGGAGAGGAGAGGAGAGGAGAGGAGAGGAGAGGAGAGGAGAGGAGAGGAGAGGAGAGGAGGAGTAAAACAAGGAGAGGAAACAAAGAAGAGAAGAGAGAAAACACGGAAAGAAAACAACACAAGGAAACAAGGAGAGGAAATAAGCAGGATAGTAAAAAAAGGAAAGGAAACAAAAGAGAATAGAGAAGAGAGGAGTAGAACAAGGAGAGGAAACAAAGAGGAGAAGAGAGAAAACAAGGAAAGGACACAAGAAGAGGAGACCGAGAGTAGAGGAAACAAGGAGGAGAGGAGAGGAGAGGAGAGGAGAGGAAACAAGGAAAGGACACGAAGAGGAGAGAAAACATACAGAGTGTTTATGTATTTATGTACATCACACAGACAAGTGTCTGTATTTGAACGGTGGGTGTGTGTGTGTGTGTGTGTGTGTGTGTGTGTGTACCTTCTTGGCCTCGTCCAGGTCTCTCAGCAGTTTATCCTTCTCTTGTCCTTCTTCTGTTAACTGCTCCAACAACTTCCTGTTGGCAAAACTCGACTCCTGAAGGACACAAAGAGGAGACAGAAAGTTACAGCTGAATTCACTTATGCAGCTTTTTAAAACTGCTAAACCTGCACAAATAAGACAAAAAGAGAGCGTGTAATTCTCAAAGCACCCACTAACGGTGAAGTGCTCCTCTAACTGCAGCACCTCGGTGCTCCCGCGCTATTTGAATGTATTTAAATGAGGTAATATTCAGACATTTGGTGCAAAAATGACCAATTTGTATGCAAATGAGCCTCATTGTAAAAACAGTCCAATTGACAACGATCAGCACTAACACACACAGTTACAGTGGAATGATTAGAGTCTCCAGAAAGACACTGGGAACTGAAGCTCAAGAGATTTGGGATTTTAAAGAATAATAAAAGAATATATATGAAGAATACATAAAAGCTATGTGTAAAGAAAAATAATACAAAAACATATGAAAAGTGAAGTGGTGAAAAAATAAATACAGAGGGAAAAATAAATTAAAAAATAAAATGGCTTCATAATACATGAATAAAATAATACATTTTAAAATGAATAAATACTTTATATAATAACAATAATTTAAATTATAAATTGATAATAATAATAATAATAATAATATAGTAAATAAATAACAGAACATAACAAATAAAAAGTAAAATAAATGAACAAATAGAAGAAATAATACAAAGGTACATAAAAGCAAATTAAAAGAGAAACATCAATTTATCTCCCATTTTAATACATTTTTTTATGTTCTCTCTTAATTTATATATTAAAAATAAAAACAAAAACTGACAACATATTAAAAAATCTAAGTATACGTACTTTTAAAATAAATGAAAAAAAAATACAAAAAATAAGAAAAAATAAATGATAAATAATCATTCATAATAAAACATATATAAATAAATAACAGGGGAAATTAAACTGGAAAGTACCTATTTTTTTATTTGTAGATAAATAATTAATAAAAAGGTGCATAAATAAAGAAGCAAAATAAAATAGAAATATCAGTTGATGTCGCATTCTGATTTACAGTTGAAACCAGAAGTTTACATACACTATATAAAAAGACACATATGCTTTTTTTTCTTACTGTCTGACATGAAATCAGACAATCATTTTTCCTGTTTTAGGTCCGTTAGGATTACCAAAATTATTTCTATATTTATATTTATATTTATTATATTTGCTAAATGCCAGAATAATGAGAGAAGGACTTTTTTAGACAATTTTTTATTACTTTCTTCAAAGTCAGAAGTTTACATACATTAACATTATTATGCCTAGAAACAATTTGGGAAAGCCCAGATGATGCTGAATACAGGTTTCAACTGTATTTACATTTTTCACTGTGTCCCAACCTTTATGGGGTCAAGTAGGTTTTCACATACAAGGAAGTTGTTGTGGTGTATTGGTGTAAAAAATAATTATATATATATAGTATTCTGTAGAGAATCCTATCCCAATCAAACCGCACATTTTGATATATAATTTGTCCTGCAACTCTTCAAGTTGTAGGACTAGTAGCGGGACAAAATTGCGTCCGGAAGAGGAAGAAGAAGAAATCCACAGTAGTGTTCGGGCTCTGTCCGATTGCCCCGTGGCCCTAATAAAGGCACAATTTACTGTGACCTCTTTTAATCTCCCACCCAACAAATACCCCATTACAAAAAACTAAAACTAATAAAAACTAAACTAAAACTAAAGCATTTCCCAAAATAAATACTAAACGAAAAATAGCAAACTCACTCTAAAAACGAATTAAAAATGACTGAATTTGAAAACAAAAATTCACAACCCAATTAAAACTAAAACTGTTCCAATGAGGGCCCTCACAAAGATAGAAGTACAAGAATGTGTGTGTGTGTGTGTGTGTGTGTGTGTGTGTTACCTGCAGCTGAGAGTCCAGGTCGTCCCTCTGAGCCAGCAGACTCTCCTGTTCGGCTCGTCTCTGCTGCAGCTCGGATGTCAGCGCCTCCTGCTGCTCACGCAACAGATTCATCTCCTGCGTCTTCACCGTCTGGATCTGCACAAGTTACAACTTCATTTACTTTTTTTAAAAATCAAATCAAATCAAATCAATAAAAAAAATCAATCAGTGCAGAGATGATGGAGATGATGATGATGATCAAATACATTACTAAACAAAAGATTTAAAACAGAGGATGTAACAAAGAAGATGCCAGGTGACAGTTAAGGACTCCAGATGCTAAAAACAATGACAGAAATGAGTAAAAAGCAGAATGATGTCAGTGTGAAACATGAGAGCACACAGTGAGTAACAGCAGGAGACAGATGAAGACAATAACTGATATTAATCTGAAATGGACAACAGCCAATCACACCTGGTGTGGATTTTTTTTTTTTTTTTTTTTAACGAAAAATATGTAAAAGCCTCAATTATATTCATGAGGTGTTTCATAATCCTGCAGTTTTGTTCTAAACGCTGTCACGGTTATGAATTCTTAAAGCTTGGTGCCATACATTTAACCCTTTATCGGGCGAAGAACTATATTTGGAAACATCAGTGGATATCTAACTGGGTCCCCATGTCTCTCTGTTTGGTCGTAGAACCACATGGATTTCTTCCAGCTAATCAGCAAAGATCAGGCTACGTCACAGACAGTGACAGCATGACATCTGACCAATCAGTATGATAATAATATAATAATATTAACTTTATTCACCTTGACCTCCAATGTAAAAATGAAAAATTTGAAAGTCTGAAAGAAACAGTCGTACAAACAGAGTGAATCTTCAGTGAGTTGTACCAGGAGAACTTGACTATGACGGCATATTAGGGCCAAGTATGAATAAAAATAAAAAATCTACAAGAAAAAAAGTCGCAGATTTAAGAGATTTAAAGTGGCAAATCTGCGCGAAAAACGTCACAGATTTACGTGGAAAAAGCACGTTTTTTCAGATTCACCAATATAAATCTCAAATCTGCACATTTTTTTCTTGCAGATTCACCACTTTTATCTCATAAACTTTTTTCTCAAAATATTACCCCCCTCCCCCGGGTCCATATGTTTTTTTTTACACATTCTGGCAGTATGTAATATCCTCCAATATTCTCTAGGGTTGAAATTTGGAATGTTCAGGTATTTCAATGAGTGCCCTATTAAGGGTTAATAACTTTTGTTATCCTCTGTCTGTGTCTGAGTCTCACCACACTGGATTGAAATTTTAACTAAAACTCCCAATGATTATTTAATAAAGTTTTATAAAATCTAGAAGTTATTTGGGGCTGCGAAAAAAAAAACGTGAGTGCCACAGATTTATCTTAAAAATCGACTTTTTAAAATAATTTGACTATATAGTTTCCCAATAAGAAGATTTTTTTTGTTTATTTGAAACATTTTTGTGCGTGTATGCAGACAAAAATAAAACTAGAATGGCACTCAGAGATCGCAGACCTCCACCAAGGCCATGTCCTTTTGAAAGTGAAAACATCTGTGTGACTTGTCTAGTTTCTTGGCCCATCCTTTAGTCAAACTTTGTGAAAATCCAGCTGGCAGTTTCTCTATAATCCTTTTAAGGAAACGTAAAAAACTTTCACAAGTGGGGGGATTTACGAAGGTATTTTATGTTGTACACCAAAGCAGGAACATCTCTTCAGTTTGTGTTACCACAGACCTTATTTCAGGCATCTAACCACCAACCCATCCAGAGGAGGATGGACCCCATGGCGCTAAAATGCTAACGTACTTCCTGGTTTAATAACTGTGGCGCCCTTCATCAAGTGACACGGATCGGCCCCTCAGCCCACTCTTTACATTTTTGCCATCTGGTCTGAGATAAACACCACTTTAAAACTGAGCTTTGGCAGGAGTCCGCCTCTTCTGCTGCAGCAGCTCTGAACACTCTGTACTGGTCTGAGTGTGTCTGAGTGAGCTGGGACATTTAATGCAACGTGTGTTTTTGCTGTGTTGTGCTTCTTGCTGTGAGAAGATCTGTACTCTAGTACAGCTATTCTCAACCTTGGGGTCGGGACCCCAATTGGGGTCGCAAGATGATTTCAGGGGGTTGCCAAATCATTTTGGAAGTCAGCTCTGTCTCTACTGTGTTAAAGTGTTCATGTGTTAATGTGTTTTAGTCTTTTTGGTCATTTACGGTAATATCTTTTTATTGGGTAATTTTGTGTGTGTTTTTGTCATTTTGTGTCTTTTTTGGTCATTTTGTGTCTTTTTTTGACCATATTGTGGTCAATTTGTGTCTTTTTTGGTCATTTTTGTGTCTTTTTTGGTCATTTTGTGTCTTTTGGGTAATTTTGTTTCTTTTTTGGGTCATTCTGTGTATTTTTTGGTAACTTTGTGTCTTTTTTGGTCAATTTGTGTCTTGTTTGGTCATTTTGTTTCTTTTTTGGGTGATCTGAACTGTGCGTGTGAGATTCTGTTCAGTGAGCGGGGGTCGCGGACAACATGCATGTTAAATTGGGGGTTGCGACTCAAAAAGGTTAAGAACTACTGCTCTAGTAGAGTAAAAAACAACCATCGGCTATTCATGACACGTTCCTGGAGTTTCACTGGTGTAACCAGATTTAGTAAATCTACTTTTGAAACTAGATACTGAGAACTTAGTGAAGGATTTACAAGAAGCTGGTGCAATCAAGTCCTGATTATGTGGGATTCTAGAAGAGGCTCCTGTCACTGTTTGGTCTGAACATTTCTGCTGTGTTGTAGAAAAAAGTTCCAAGAACCAAAGTTACGAGCTGTATTTTTTGCGTTGTAGTTTGCACAGGTTTTAGTAAAATGCTTGTTGAAGCTGCATTGGCATCACTCAAGGAGATGAAAAACTAATGTCCTGATGAAGATGAAAAACGTCCGTCTGGTCTGAAAACGCCGATTAAAAAAGGAGTAAAAGAGTTCCTTCAAGGAACTACAATCATTCCAACACATGCGGCAACCTCCTGGTCTGAGCAGGGAGGCAAACCAGGAAGTGCCTTCAGCTGCATTCTACCAAAAATTCCAGCAGGGGGCGCTGATGGTGGCTGCAGAAGCATTTGGGTCCATTCATTTCAATGCAAAATGAGAAAACTTCTCACTTGATTTATTAACTCAGTAAGTTTTTTTTAGGACAACACTATGGTCTCAATCACTAGTAAAACATTTTCATCAAGACAATTTGATGTTAATAGTTCAAATAATGGCCCCATTTAGAAGAAAATAGAAGATAAAGAATTGCAATTGCGTGGCTACCTTTGATTGACAGGTCACTAACAAGGCCAGCGGTCATCAGGAGAGAACAAAAGCAATGCATATCCACGGCAACGTGTCAATTAAGTTTTGTCTTATAACTTTGACCCTTTCACTGTATTTTCACTTAATGACAGTTTATTTGAACGTTTTGTTCAGTAAAAATGTCTTGTTCAGTGTTTGGTTGGACTAACAGACACTCCAAGGAGTCACTGCTCAGTTTTCTGAGGTAAGTAACAAACATTTTGTTTTTGTTTTTTGCTAGCCAAAACTACCATCCCAGTTAATGCTCCAGTTAATGCTAACATGAATTAGCAGCAGCTTCTCTCAGTCAGGTTGAGGTGTAGAGAGGCTGTAGTCAGTGATCAGATCCCTCTCCTTCTCCACAGTGCAAATATGGTCTGCTTCCCGTTTCCGAAAACAAGATGGCGACGAATGTAACGCTAAACTTGATGCCTCAAACGGGCCACAAACCAACAGGTGACTCACGGTGACTACATCCATTATTTATACAGTCTATGTTCCAACACAATAAAAAAGGAGGTTCTTATAACTATGTTCTTAGATACATAAAAACGTTCCTCCATTCCCAAAAACACCTTTTAATAACAACTACTCAGTAATGAGTTGTGACTATAGATGGTTTATGAAAAAGTACCAAACATTTGGTCACTAGTATCAACAGCAGCAAAGTTAAGTAAGTTTTACAGCTGTTGATCTTTTAGGGTTCATAGCTTTGTATTAATTCTACATTCTATGTAAGGTCATAGGGGTCTACATTAGTTTAAGGTTCTACAGAAGGATTATATGTCGGGTCTGAGATATAATTACCTGTTCAAGAGCGCACAGATTAGTCCTCAGAGCACTGTTCTCCTGTAAGAGGGGTTACAGGTCCATGCTGAGTGAGTGTTCTACATTATTCTGTTTAGGAGAACATTAACAATGGCATCTACAGGAATGGTAGATAAAAAAGGATTCTGTGTAACATTCTCCTGGTTTATTAACCGTTTTATAGCAGCTATGTTACAACACACAAGAGCGTTTTTTGGCTAACCTTCTAGATGAAGTTCTCCACATTTATTTCCTGTTCTTGAGTTAGACTTAGTCCCCAGAGATGACGTAGAGTAAGGGTTCTATTAGGCCTGTCACCATAACACATTTTTTAGGACGATATATTTTCCCAGAAACGATCATGATAAACAATATTGTTGTTGTATCAATATTTTTTTTAGTTTTATAAAGAAATTAGAGCATAATAAATTCATCCTTTTCCACAACAATTCTTTTTTTTAATCTCGAGAATATTAAACATTGGAATTGAAATGTGGAAAATAAACATTAAAATATCCTAGATAAATAAAACAAATAAAAAAACTACAACCAAAAGAAATAAAATAGACTTTCAGGCTCTGTTAACAAAACATTGCAATGAGATAATCATTATGTATTATATTATTTTATTATTAAAATAACAAACAGCTGGAACTGCTGCTTGGGATTTTTTTTTTTTTGGCAATTCGTATTGCCTGTCAAAGATTTGCAGCATTACTTTAAACTAGGGCAGGGACTCGATTAAAAAAAAATTAATCTAATTAATTAGAGGCTTTGTAATTCATTAATCGAAATTAATCGCATATAAATATTTGACCTGAGAACAGTGAGAAGTAATTTTTTTCATATGGATTTTTAGTATACCCTTGAAAACGACATTAGCGTCCACGCTAGCTGCTATATGTTTTGCATACAACTCCTTGTTGCATAGCAACACAACCATGCTCTTATCGACACTTCCATCCATTGGTTTTTAGTAACTAAATGTCCCATCATCCACGGGGCCAACCAAAGCGTCTAATCAGCTTCTTCCTTCATGTTCACTGTGGTTTGTTGTTGTCTGAACTCATCAACGCTAGTTGGTGCTCCAGTATAATCGGTCCGCCTGAAACTCATCCAGTGAGAAACGTTCCGCCGTGCAAAAATAAGTGCGATTAAAATGCATCAATTTTTTTAACACATTCATTTTTGTGTAATTAATTAATCTTAATTAACGTGTTGAAGTCCCGGCCCTACTTTAAACACAACATAAAAAAAGCACAAAAAGTCAATATATTGAGTCCAGAAAAAAACTATTGTGTCCATTTTATATATTGAACGATAAGTCGATATAGTAATTATCGTGACAGGCCTAGGTTCTACGTCATGTTCTCCAGGTAAATATTACCGTTTCATGGCAGCTAGGTTGGTCCACACAACACTGTTCTGTGGTTAAACGTCTACATGTTCTGGAGCAGCTAGGTTAGTTCTCAGAGATGTCACAATGTTAGGGTTCTTTTTAGATTAGATTAGATGAATTACTTTGTTAATCCCACAATGGGGAAATTCAACCTCTGCATTTAACCCATCCTTTTTTACACACAAACAGGAGCAGATTACTGTGCCCAGGGAGCTGTGCAGGGGGGTTAGGTGCCTTGCTCAGGGGCACTTCAGTCAGTACTGGAATTCGAACCGGTGACTCTCCAGTTACAAGCCCGATTCCCAACCTCTAGGCCAGTGATTCCCAACAGGGGGGGCCTGACCCCCCCCAGGGGGGCGCCAAAGATCCACGGGGGGTAGCGAAGCTCTCTTGATTTTAAGGGGTGTAATAAATCTAATGTGTTAAATATAGATGAGTCAGCATTTAATTCATTAGTGTGACAAAAACATCTGAATAAGGGCTACATTAAACGTTTATTCATTTATTTAAATAGAAAAATCTCTATAGAAAAGTTTTAAAATAAAGGCTATATCGTGAGAATAAGGACATGTGTAACATCCCTCCTGCAGTATACACAGGTAACCTCACCTAGAGGTAACCTCACCTAGCGGTAACCTCAGCTAGCGGCAACCTCAGCTAGTGGTAACCTCACGTAACAACAGAAACACAGAGCTAATGGAAAAATGGCGAAGCGTCAGGGAGACGAAAATCCTGAATATCTCATAAAGAAAAAGAGAGGGTACCATGAAAGTCACATTGAGTTCGGCTTCATAGAAGCAATGGACAATGGGAGGGGGTCGCCAAAGTTTACAATGGTAAAAATGTGGGTCCCTCAAGAAAAAGGTTGGGAACCACTGCTCTAGGCCACGGACTGCCCATTTAACGTTCTCCAGGTATGTAGCCTGTTTGATAGCAGCTCTGTTAGTTGTCAGAAATGATGTAGTGTTAGGGTTCTATGTTATGTTCTATGGTAGCAAGGTTTGTCCACAGAACACTGTTTTGTGGCAAAACTTGTCGATGACATTCTCCAGGTTTATTACCTGTTCTAGAGCAGCTAGGTTTGTCCTCAGAGCATCGTTCTCCTGCAGGATGTTGTCCACCTGCTCCTGACTGACTGCGCTCTGACTGGCTACCTGCAGCACCGACGCACCACAGGCAGGGGGCAGCAGACAGCGAGAGAGGGAACCGAAAAGAACAGAAAGAACCAGGCAAAAGGTACCAATAGAGAAAGTAAAGAAACACAACGAAAGGGCAGAAAAAAGGGGAAAAAAGAAATAGAGGAGAGAAACAGGGACAAAAAGTTGAAAGAACAGGGGAGGAGAAGAGAAAAAGCATAAAGTCAGAATCACAGAGCAAGCAGCAGGCAGAGAAACACACACAGGGCTATTCCACCGCCAGAGTGATGCTAGAAAACATATCTGTGGATATGAATTCATTTTTTTATGACTGAATCACTTTGGCAGCGAAATATCTTCACAGAAAAGTGAAAGCACAGTGCAGAAGTTCCTCCCTTCCTTACCTTGTTCCCTTCTCTCCTCCCTCCCTCAGCCTCATTTTATATTACGTATTATATTAATTGAGTGTGAATAAGAAACAGGTTTTATTTCACACCTGTTTCCAAAAATGTGAACATTAAGGAGGCCATATGCTTTATTCTTTATTATTTGCAAATGTGTGAAAAGAGCTGCTGTGAGACTGTTTCTCACTCCATATGTGTGATGTGGAAATGTGAACATTAATTTTTACATGTGGGTAAGAATATAAAAAATCATCTTTTTGATTGTGGCTTTCACTTCTCTCCTATTGAAGGTTTTCTCCCTGGCTCTTTTTGTATGATCATCAGTTCATCAGTTTCTTCTATATAGCTCTTTCTTTTTGTCAGATGTTTACAACTGAATATTTAAACCATCACTCCTCTCAAAGGAGTCCTCACAAAGATCCTCACGAAGATAGAAGTACAAGAATGTATGTGTGTGTGTGTGTGTGTGTGTGTGTGTGTGTGTGTTCTTGTACTTCCCACATAGTGAGGACCGGAACATGTTTTTAACCAGGACATTTTTGCAAAGTGAGGACATTTCGGCCGGTCCTCACTTCTTTAAAGGCTTTTTTGAGATTTCAGACTTTGTTTTAAGGGTTAAAGGTTAAAATTAGGTTTATGTTTAAAAAAGATAATTAATTAACTAACTGAAACTGTATTGTGTGGTTACAAACCTAACTAAAACCAACTAAAATAATAGTGAAAAGTCTTCGTCAACTTTTTTCATACATAGTGAAGATGGATCAGACAAAGGAAATAAAGGCTAAATTTACTGTGACCTCTTTTAATCTCCCACCCAACAAATACCCCATTAAAACAAACCTAAAACTAGTAAAAAATTAAAACTAAAACTAATGAAAAACAAATGGAATTCACCATTCCAATGAGGGCCCTCACAAAGATAGAAGTACAAGAATGTGTGTGTGTGTGTGTGTGTGTGTGTGTGTGTGTGTTACCTGGTCTTTCAGGGTGTGCAGAGCCAGTTCATGTTCTTTGTCTTTGCTCTGCAGCTGCTCTCTCAGCTCAGCCGTCACCTGGAACAAAACACAAACAAACAGGTGGGACATACATTATTTAGGTTCTTAACTACTTCCCTTTTTCTGTTATTTTATAATGTACTCCACTCCACTTCATTTTGTAAACCAATATTGCAATTTTTGGCTCCACTATTTGTCTGATAGATTTAGTTTGTTTGCAGATTCAGATTCATTACAGATGAAACTAACCAGCAGCATATAAACTATAAATAAACTGAACTGAGTTCTGGTTCTACCCATAGACTGGTTCTACATTTACCAGCTGCAACATTCAGGCCTTCACATCAGTGGTGTGAGGAATAAATAACACAATATTGCAAAATTCTTGCAGGCGCAAATTTCACAATAATTGGGGCTCCACATATTTTACATCTGGTTTATTTTTAGCAAATTTTAAAATGAGACATGTAGAATAAATTGATTTATATCATAATTTAAAGCTAAAGTTTTTGTTACTTTTGTCCGACATGATGCATTCAAAGACAGTCGGAAAGTTATAAAGCCTGTTTTTTTCCTATGATAAACAGTATATTTTTTGCCAATTATTTTAAGGAAACCTTATTTTTTGGGGTTAAGAGGGTATTGTATTGGAAATTATATTTCAAACATGCAAAGGGGAAAAAAAAATTCAAACAGGCTGAAAAAATCAGAATAAATAACAAACAATGAAAAGCTCAGTAGAAAAGCTGATTTAGACTTATTAAATCCCACCCTGCTCCATTAGATATTACTGCTGTTACCAAGAGATATAAATTCATTACTTGTGTATTTATCACATAATAATAATAATAGTAATGCATCAAATTTATATAGCGCTTTTCTAGACACTCAAAGATGCTTATGTATTAGTCATAAGAAAAGTTTTATAACCAAAACTATATTTTTTCTTACTTTACTTTACTTTTTTTTTTGTTTTTCTTTCTTTGTGAAGAATATATGATATCTAAGGTACAATATGTATTTATAAATAGAATTATTATTTACTATTATTATTATTATTATTATTATATACTATTTAAGTATTTTCATATTTAAAGAAATAAAACAAGTTAAGAAGAACAATATATATTTATTAATTATATTTTATTATTTATTTATATCTACATTTATATCTATATGTTTTATTTATGTATTTATATCATTATATTTTATTCATTAGTAAAATTTATATTTTTTGATGCTTCTGTCCTGAGCTCTGACCTGATTGGTTGCCATGACGTCCGACTGTAGTTTCTGGATACGGAGGTTTGTGGCCTTAAGCTCTTCTTCTTTCCTTTGGTTGATCTCATCGATCTTTGTCCTGACACAGACAATAAACAACAAACAACAAACATGTCAGCCTGGTTAATGCACAGCTTACAGTCCTGCTAGTAAAAGTAGCTGTTAAGTAGAAGTCACAGTAGCAGTGAAACTAGTTGCAGCTGCTGCCACGGTAAGTCAGACCATTTTATTTATTTATATATATATATGTATATGTATATATATATATATATATATATATATATATATATATATATATATATGTATATATATATATATATATATATATACATACATTACATACATACATATATATATATATATACATACATTACATACATACATTACATTTTATTGTATTTTTATTGTATTTTTATATTTTATTGCTTGAAGTATGCCTAGGTTGTTCTTTTTATTTCATTGTGTTGTCATTGTCTCTCTGTGTAATGCTGCTGCTACACTGTAATTTCCCAGCTTGGGATAAATAAAGTCTATCTATCTATCTATCTATCTATCTATATATATATATATATGTATATATATATATATATATATATATACATATGTATATGTATATATATATATATATATATATATATATATATATATATATATATATACATATACATATATATATATATATATATATATATATACATATACATATGTATATATATATATATATATATATATACATATATATATATATATAGATAGATAGATAGATAGATAGATAGACTTTATTTATCCCAAGCTGGGAAATTACAGTGTAGCAGCAGCATTACACAGAGAGACAATGACAACACAATGAAATAAAAAGAACAACCTAGGCATACTTCAAGCAATAAAATATAAAAATACAATAAAAATACAATAAAATGTAATGTAAAAATAAAGTGTCTAAAGAAGGAGTATGTATTAAGAAGTAGAATTCCAGTGCAGAATAAATATGAATATGCAGTATAAAAATGTTGGTGCCGTGAAACAAATAAGGTGCAATGAACAGTGTGCATAAAAAAACACATAAAGTGCATAATGACGGTATGTAATGAACCAGGCTATTTGTTATTGTACAGTGTGATGGCATGTGGCAGGATAACATGTTTCAAAAGCTACGTTACAAAGTGATTTAGAGTAAAAGGGTAAGAGAACATGGATTAATATTACACAAGAATAATGGCAAAAGATAACACAGAATAGACAAAAAATGTATAAAAATAAAAGTAGAAATAAAAATAACACTAACACTAGTTTTAGTGTCAGTGCTGTTCTGACCTGCTGTCGTTGTACAGAGCCTCCTTCTCTCCCTGCAGACGCTGAAAACTGCACAAACACAAACTTTATTATTCATTCAGCTATTTATTAACAATCACTTCAGATTAACATGAGTTCCACTGAAGTTCCCCTCAGTTACTGCTCTTCATCATGTTCCTTTAACTTGTACGCCCCCTGGAGGACAGGAGCTGCAACTTCAGCTGGCAGATCAACATTTACAGGAACATCTCAAAAAATTAGAATATCGTGAAAAAGTTCAATACTTATGGTCAGTTATTTCAGAAAGTGAAACTCTTATATTATATGTGAAATATTTCAAGCCAGTTTTTCTTGTAATTTTGATGATTCTGGCTTAGAGATAATGAAAACACAAAACTCAGTGTCTCAGAAAATTAGAATATTATATAAGATCAATAAAGAAAGAGGATATTTTAAACACAAATGTCAGGCTTCTGAAAAGTATCTTCATTTCTATACATCAATACTTGGTTGGGCTCCTTTTGAATCATGAATTAGTGCATTAATACTTGGTGGCATGGAGGAGATCAGCCTACAGCACCATGTTGCTTTTATAGCAGCCTTCAGCTCATCTGGTGTCTCTCACCTTCCTCTTGACAACAGCCCATAGACTCCTATGGGGAGTTATGTGGCCAGTCCAGCCCAGTAACACCATGGTCACTGAAGCAGCTTTTGGTACCTTTACCAGTGTGGGCAGGTGCCAAGTCCTGCTGGAGAATGAAAGCAGCATCTCCTGGGAGCTTGTGGAAGCATGAAGACTCTAAAATGTCCTGCTAGATGGCTGCTATGTTGACTGTGGACTTCAGAAAACACAGTGGAGCAACAGCAGCAGAGGACATGGCCCCAAACCACCACTGACCCAGGACCAGCACATTACACTCACCAGCTATATTATCATTTTATACTGACACACTGAGTTTTCATTATGTCTAAGCCAGAATCATCAAAATTACAAGAAAAACAGGCTTGAAATATTTCACTCTATGTGTAATGAATCTATATAATGTATGAGTTTCACTTTCTGAAATGATTGACAAAAAATATTGAACTTTTTCATGATATTCTCATTTTTTTAGATGTGCCTGTGTAAAAACAGACACAAAATTACCAAAAATAGATGTAAAAATGACTAAAAAAGACACTAATTGACCCAAAAGGAAACAAAATGACCAAAAAAGAAACAAAAATGACCAAAAAATAGATGCAAAAATGACCCCCAAAAAAACACAAAAATGACCAAAAAGACACAAAAATTACCAAAAAAAGACATAAAATGACCAAAAGTGACATAACATAACTAAGAAAATACATAAAATGACCAAAAATAGATGCAAAAATGACCTAAAAAGAGACATAAATTTACGAAAAAGAGACACAAAATACCAACTGTGGACACCAAAATTGAACTTTTTCCACAATATTCTCATTTTCTGAGACACTGAGTTCTGTGTTTTCATTATCTCTAAGCCAGAATCATCAAAATTACAAGAAAAACAGGCTTGAAATATTTCACTCTATGTGTAATGAATCTATATAATGTATGAGTTTCACTTTCTGAAATGATTGACAAAAAATATTGAACTTTTTCCATGATATTCTAATTTTTTTTAGATGTGCCTGTGTAAAAACAGACACAAAATTACCAAAAATAGATTTAAAAATGACTAAAAAAGACACAAAATGACCCAAAAGGAAACAAAATGACCAAAAAATAGATGCAAAAATGATCAAAAAAACCCACAAAAATGACCAAATAGACACACAAATTACCAAAAAGAGACATAAAATGACCAAAAGAGAAATAACATAACAAAGAAAATACATAAAATGACCAAAAATAGATGCAAAAATGACCCAAAAAGAGACATAAATTTATGAAAAAGAGACACAAAATACCAATTGTAGACACCAAAATTGAACTTTTTCCACAATATTCTCATTTTCTGAGACACAGAGTTTTGTGTTTTCATTATCTCTAAGCTAGAATCATCAAAATTACAAGAAAAACAGGCTTGAAATATTTCACTCTACATGTAATGAATCTATATAACTTACGAGTTTCACTTTCTGAAATGATTGACCAAAAATATTGAACTTTTTCACGATATTCAGATTTTTTTAGATGTACCTGTAGAACCGTATAGGAGGAATGTGAGGTTTATTATCAGTAAAACTTGATCTCACCTCTCCTGTTTCTTCTTTAATTTGTCAGACAGCTGGTGGAGAGTCAGACAGGAAATCAGAATTAAACATTTGATCTAATCTAAATCTCTGACATTCAGCTAAACAGAATATTAATGTTAACTCACTGAGGTGTTTTATTATGAGCCAAAAGTTGTAATAAATCAGGTTGTTAATCTTTCTTAAAAAGGCTTGAAGTTGTGTGATTTACCTTCGTTATCTCTTCCTGCAGTTTGGTGATTTCAGCCTGTTTGGACGCCTGAAGACAGACAGGAGAGAAATGATTCACAATCAAGAGAATAACAGAGAAATATACATTTAATATAAAGCTACAATACAAAAGGTCCAGTTTTTTTCACTATACAAAGTTTAAATACATGTTTTTGAGAGTATTTTTAACTGTGGACTGCATATTTCCACAAACACTCAGTTGAAAGTGTCTTATTATTGTCATTTAATTTTAATATATATTAATTAATGTTTATTACAGTGTGGTGAGATCTACATGTGTAAAGCTGCTCTGTTGTACAACGTTAAACAAAGAACAAACAGAACAGAACAAAACATGAAGATTTAATTTATCTCCAGACAAACTAATGTGGCTGCAACAAATACAATTTATCTGCAATCAAATGTTTCAAACTGAACTAAACTAAACAGAGTTCATTTCAAATGAAAAAGAATGACAGCGACTGAACGGCTACTGAAAGGAACTCATTATCAAGTCTGCATTATTCTGATGAATCCACCACGTCAAGACACATCGTTACAAATCATAAAACTACATTTGGTGACAAAATAACAGCTGGAGAACGATCATTGTCACAGTTATGAGTCTAAAATGTTTGTTTGATTAAAAGCATTCGGAGAAACACGATTTGTCGCGATGCAAAAATCAATAATTGTTGGACATTGTGGCATATACTTTGTATTTTCTTAAATTATTTATTGTTGATTTTGTATAAAAGCTGTTTTTATAAACAGCAAAAATGTTTTGTCTGTGTTGATTCACTAGAATACAGCTGAGATTGAAAAGTAAAAGTAAAAACTCGACTTTTTAACTGATGTTTCAAAGAATCTGTAGGAAAAAATGATCATAAGGTTGATTTACAATCAAACGTTTGCTTTTCATATTTCGTTTTTGATAATTACTACTATTTTTTCTAATGTATATTTAGTTTAACTTCCTATATTTTTATGATTTTATATACATGTACAAAAATATATATATTACATGTATTTTTATATTTACTATTTCTCATCAATATCTTTTGTTGCTTTTTATATTTATTTATTATTGCTATTATTGTATTTTGTTACATTTTACATACATTTAAATGTTAAAATATTTACTCTTTTTTTTAATGGATATTTTTATTGCTTCCTATATTTGTCATTATTTTATTTTATTTTACAGATGTCCATATATTAACGATTTTTCTTAATTGGATACTTTTATTGCTTTTTATATTTTGTTAATATATTTGATCCTCATATATTTTATCAATATATTTTTAAAAATGAACGTTTGCTTTTCATATATTTACTATATAAAGTTTTTCCCCTGATAAATATTTTGTATTACTTCTCATATTTTTGCATATTTAATTTTCTATGTATTTTTATATTTACAATTTTTTCTTAAATCAATATTTTTCAACAATCAATTAACAGTATAAAATAATAATAATAATAATATTGATATTAATCATAATAATAATAATAAGGTTGTCCAATAATTAATTTGGAAAACTCTGTATGATAAAATAATAATAATAATAATAATAATAGTAATATTAATGAAAATAGTAATAATAATAATATTAATAATAATAATAATAATAATAATAAGGTTGTCCAATAATTAATTTGGAAAACTCTGTATGATAAAACAGGACTCTGCTCTGGTGTTGAGTTATGGATTAAAGTGATTAAAGAGCTTCTCTGTTTCTCTGCTGACATTTCACTGCTGCTCTCCAGCTGCTGTTTAACTTCCTGTCATCAATTAATTAGTTTCCTTGCACACACACACACACACACACACACACACACACACACACACACACACACACAGCATGTGGCCTTTCATCTGCCACCATTTTTATCTTCCCTGTTTATTGTGTGGCCTTTGTGGTTTGAAGGAGCCTGTAACCGCGGCACCAACTGAGCATTTAAAGAGCTGCCAGTAAAACAATATAAAACTGAATAAAATGTCCTACAAAGTCACAGTTTATTTGAAAATATGTGCAGAAACATGTGAACATTCGGTTTTAAAACCACGATGATCTGTACTGTTATTAAATACTAAATAAAAAAATCATCAGAACGCGATTTAGTACAACCACGGCTCAGTCTGTTATATCAGCAGACAACTTGTTGGACTGACAGTGAACAAACTGAAAACACACACTCATAAAATGTAACTTTCTAATTAGCCTGATTAGCCATTGGTCTACAACAGGGGTAGGCAACCTGTGGCTCCAGAGCCCCATGTGGCTCTTTAGGCCGTCTGCAGGGGCTCCCTGTGGCTGGGACCAAAAAAAAATCATAAGACATGAGCAGTTATTTCTGTTTTCCCAATAAACGGTATTAAAACGTCTACGTAACAGCTACATTGTGCCAACTTCAAGTCTAGCTTTGAGTTGCTCTAGCTCAGGGGTCGGCAACCTTTACTATCAGGAGAGCCATTGTCGGACAAAATAACAGAAAAAAAATCTGAATTATTTTGAGCATTAGAATGATGATAAAACAGCCTGCTATGTTTAAATTAGCCTACCAACATTAATAATATAGGTAATAATGAGCATTTATTAATATTTTGTCAGAATGCAGCGAGGACCCAAGTGCAAATCAGAGGCTGGAAACCAAATAAATATCTCAGGAGATTTGGAACTGAAACGGGGGAAATTCAAAACTAGGCTTGAAGTTGGCAAAATTTAGAGGCAACAGGTCCCGTCTCTATACTTTTATTAGCTATGAAGCACATTTTAATTGAGTAAAATGTTTTAAAAACATTTTTACTCCCATATATCAGCTACACATTTTTACAATTGAAGAATACAAATTGCTTTGGGCCTACACCAATGATAAATTACATTTAAAATGTAAAGGAATAAACATTTTGTATATTTTTTGTCACAACCACAGGGAGCCACTGCAGATGACCTGAGGAGCCTCATGTGGCTCTAGCTAGACGAGCTTTTGATTCCAAATCTCCTGAGATATTTCTTTGGTGTCCAGCCTCTCATTTGCACTTGGCACTTTCAAATCAAATTAATAAATGCTCATTATTACTCATTAGTAGGGCTGGGAAAAAATTAATCTAATTAATTAGAGGCTTTGTAATTAATTAATCGAAATGAAACACATTTTAATCGCATATAAATATTTGACCTGAGAACAGTGAGAAGTCATTTTTTTCACATGGATTTTTAGTATACCATTGAATAATGACTGAATACATAAGCTTAAGCAACAAAAATATTGTTTATTTTTGTTCAAGTCCAACAGACCAGTGCAATTTTTGCCATTAAGTGTAGCAATAGCATATTTAGAAATATAGTACATTTCATAAATCCAGGTAGCCTATAGGTAGGTAGACCTTCTGTAAACTAGAATACTTTGGTTTTTTAAGTAAAACATAATCCACGCTAGCTACCACACTAGCCGCTAGCTGCTATATGTTTTGCATTGAGGTGATACTTGAGGCTGGATGTGCTGCGGTGATATGTGAATTCCTTGTTGCATAGCAACACAACCATGCTCTTATGGACGCTTCCATCCGTTGGTTTTTAGTAACTAAATGTCCCATCATCCACGGGGCCAACCAAAGGTCTCATCAGCTTCTTCCTTCATGTTCACTGTGGTTTGTTGTTGTCTGAACTCATCAACGCTAGTTGGTGCTCCAGTATAATCGGTCCTCCTGAAACTCATCCAGTGAGAAACGTTCCGCGGTGCAAAAATAAGTGCGATTAAAATTCGTCATTTTTTTCAAAATTTACTGTGACCTCTTTTAATCTCCCACCCAACAAATACCCCATTACAAAAAACTAAAACTAATAAAAACTAAATCAAAACTAAAGTATTCCAAAAAAATAAATACCAAACTAGTATAACCTTGCAAGGGAATTCACTGTTTCCAATGAGGGTCCTCACAAAGATCGAAGTACAAGAAAGTGTGTGTGTGTGTGGGTGTGTGTGTGTGTGTGTGTGTGTGTGTGTGTGTGTGTACCTCCAGGTTGTGGATCTGCTCCCTCAGCAGCCTCTTCTCCTCCTGCTCGGTGTTCAGTGCCATCTCCAGCTCTGGTCCAAAGCAGTGAGTTATTGGACAGAGAGCAGCCGACCAGCCTAGCGCTGCCTGCTTAGCTACAATCTTCTCTACGCTCTTCTCTGACAGGCCTAAAGGGGGCGCCGCACACAGCAGGGGGCAGTCCGTTAGGCCAGACACACACTACACCAGCTCCTCGCAGGTTTTCACCACGAGGAGTGTGACCAAATCTGACTCTTTGTTTTTTTTTTTCTTCATTTTCTGGCTGAGCAGCAAAGTCAAACTGTGATGGCGTGTTCATCTGAACTGAAGTTTTAATATTCATGTGAGATTTTCATTGAAACTCTATAACAACAAACAGCTTCATAATGAAAACTTTAGGATACGTAAATAATCTGAACGCTCCGACAAATCTGATCACTTGGAACCAAACAAACATGCATGTGATGTCAAAATTGTATTTATAATAATGAAACACTAAATAAACACAGCATTTGCCTAAAAAATCTTGAATGACGTTTTATTCAACATTACACAAATACAAACATTATTATTAATAATAATAATAAATTAATTTAAAAAAATAATATTCCTAGGAAATTATTAAATATGACTAAAATATATATAAAAATAAAAAATATATATAAAAATATAAAATTAATCCTTAAATAAGGTAATACATATATAAATAAATCTTAATATGAATACAGAAAAAAGTGAATGTTATTCAATACAAAAAATATGTTTTTATTTTTTATTTTTTTATTTTTTTTAAATGATTATTTTATTTAGATAGGAGACTTTTTTTAAGTAATTCCGCATTTATTTATTTCAAGAAATAAAAAATATAGTCCCTTTGAATATAATAAAAACTACTTATGTATTTATCGAACTATAGAAACTTTTTTGAATAGTTATACTGATTTATACATTTATTGCTTAATTTACTTATTTACGGATGTCTTTCAAATCCTAATTATAATGACGATGAAACACTAAATCAACAAATGTTGAATTACATTTTATTCAATATTACATAAATACATCAAATATAATAATAATTCATGAATAAAAATAAATATTCCTATGAAATTAATAAACATGACTATTGAAAAAATCCTCTAAATAATAAGGTAATGTATAAATATAATAAATATAATTTTTTATTTATTTATTTAGGAGGCTTTTATATAGGAAAACAAAAAACACATTATGTATTTATCTAACTATATCAACTTGTTCATAAATCTACATTGATTTATATATTTATTTCCTAATTTATTAATATAAGGATTTCTTTCATAATCTTATTTATCGATCCTTAGGCCTATTTATTTAATATTGAATGAAATGGCATTTCAAATCTTTCTCACCTCATGCAGAAACAAACCAGGATATGTCTTTAACCCTCATGTGGTCCTGGGCTCCTTTTTGACCCCAAAAAATGTTCAACGTACGCTTAACATAGGTTAACTTTCATAGAATAGCTTGAAATTCTCAGCATCTGTGCCCCTCTGCATCGTTTATCAAAAAGGACCCCATGACACTAGACTGCTTTTAGGACATGTAGAAAAAATGATTACCAACTTTTTGACCCCTGAGGACCATGGGTGTGATTTTTTTTAAGTTTTTTAATCTAAAAATGAACAATGCTTTCAAAACATAAGTTTCACTAAAAGTTGACATGACCTACTCCTTGTATTCCCATAAAGAACTTTTTTCCCACTATAACTATTGAAAAAAATATTCAGGTTTTATTACTTTTTTTTCTCTTGAAATTAGGTCTAATTTTTACCAATAATAATGAAAAAAATATGAAAATTATATATCAATTTTTTTGGTCATGAGTTACCTTAAAAGGTGAAAAAAAAGTTAATAATTAAAGGTAAAGGTAATTTTTTTTTTCTACATATCCTAAAACCAGTCTAATGTCATGGGGCCTTTTTGACCCCTGAGGGTTAAATGTGTCAATAATAGCACCAGTACAATAGCAAAGTTTAAAAAAAAAACAAAGCCAGTCTAAAACGAGCACATTTCACGTTTAGATCTGATCAAAGAAGATAAGATTATGAATCTGAGCTGGCAGCAGCTAACAGTTAAAACACTTGATACAATCAGATTTTTTCATACACACTACTACAGTCTGCACAACTACCACGTCCAACCCTGCTAAAAACGTAATGCATACTTGAAAAATACAATCAAATTCCTGAACTCGAGTAAACGGATGTTAATTAGTTTTGTCGGCTTTGCAGCTTTGCCAGAAAATACCCGATTTGGAGCAGAGCTTATACATCAGGGTGAAAAATCCTGAGATTTCTCAATAACTTTCAGTTTGCTATTGAAGCGAAGTGAAAAAAAAAAGGAAAAAAAGGATAATCTTAGCTTAAAAAAGCTTGTGGATCAGGATTTGTTTAATCACACTGGCAAAAACTGACTTTTCCTTAATTTTTTACAATTTACCAGTAAGAATGATTTGAGTTGTCGTTCACTCGGTCAGCTTGTAGTGTGTGTCTGCCCTCAGCCAGCTAGCTGCTCTACGCTTTAATGAAGCCAGGCTACGAGTTATTTCTCAAAAAACAAAAGCCAAATAATGCGCAGCAGCAATAAAACATTCTATTAATATTTAGAAGTGGAGCTGTTCTGTAACTGTACCAGATTTCTTCAGGTAAATATCAGCCAATGTTTGAGAATTTAGTGCAACGAGCATAATAAAAAGGGCCACACCAAACACCAAACTGAACCTTTAAGTTGTGACTTTATGGAGGAAGTCCTGTTTGTCTTCATGTGAAATTTAAATCATTCACCAACTGTCAAGTATTTCATGATCACTGGTTACATCAAGGAAACACTACAACTATTTAATGCAAATACAGGCGTTGATGTTGTTATTCTCAGATTCTGTTCATTGCTAGAATTAAAATTGAAAATTAATTGCAGGTTTGTTTTCACGAGACCAGCGAATCATTAAAGATCACATGAGGACAGGATTTTTCTAATAAGGAATAAAAAGTTTAAACTCACCATGCAGCTGTTTGTCTTTGTGCTCCAGCTGAGCCTCCGTCTGAAAACAGGACATTACAAGTTTAAAACACACAGGTATTCCAAAAAACTAATTGATTGAATGTGCATTTTGGATTGAAATCTCACTTCATTTCCATTACAGCTGTTGGTCGTAATAATATTTAACTGAAGTACGATTCAGTTTTATTTTCTATTTGACTTTTATTTGTTATATTTCATTTTATGGTTGTTTTTAGTTTTTTCTTTTTTTTTCCTTTTACCTCCTTTTGCATATTTCAGTCTTAGAAACCACCTTTTTTCTCAATTCAATTCAATTCAATTTCAATTCAATTCAATTCAATTTCCTCTCTTACTCTTTGTCTATACTGTACTACAATCTCTAAAGACTCATGTTATTATACAAAAAATGCATTTTTCAAAAAATGTAAAAAAAATGAAACACTTTTTTTTTTTAAATGTTGGGGAAAAAAAGTGATTAGCGCTCAGAGCTTATGAGCAAAACTTAACAATTATGGTTAATAGTTAACCTCTAATTGTTCAAAGACCTTTTTGGTGTTTGTGGGCAGTCGATGTTTAGGAGGAGATAGCAGGTCAACAATAAATGCTACATAGAAGTTGTGAACATCATCTGAAAGATGTAAACCTGGAGATGAACTTGACATGCAGCTCAGCACTGTGTGTCACATGGTTCTGGTCAAAACTATCTAATTAAAATGACTTAATTAATTAATTAATTATTTACTGAAGCCTATTATGTTGAATAAAGGATCATAACATTAGTGTATGCTTTCTAAAGTCCAGTCCATGTTCAACTGTGTCCCAGAAGTAGTTGAAGCAATTTTTGGGTTGATATCATTTGCTACACACATTTGGTGCTCAATAATGCAATTTTATTCACATTGAGAAAGGATAAAAATGGTCAGAAAAACCCTCCAGAATATAACATTAATATGCCAAGACCTTTGGAACAACATAGAAGAATCCATGCTGGGTTCAAAAACTTTGGTCATTTTGGAGATTTCTGTATTTTGCCTTAAACTGCAAGTTATCAGCATAAAGTAGGCATGTATGTAAAGAGGAGACCTATTTTCATTCATTCATTCATTCATTCATAGCATGATGTCAGAGGTCACATGACCGCTCTGAAAATCGACAAAATAGCCGAACTTTGCAGCGTTGTTTTAACAATACACGGTATCCTAACATGCTCTATAGATCCTTAGATCTTCTAGTTCCATATGATATAACTATCAGAACAATAACAGGTTTAAAGGACTTTATTTGGGTTTTTTTTTTTCAAATAACATTCCATAAAATAAATCCTCATAAGATAATTGGAATGTAATCACGAGCCGGTAAAAACTTCAACGTGATGCTGTTTGCTCATGTAAACAGTCACATACACCAAACATCATCAGCGCGATGGGTTACCATGGATACTTGTCAACAAATCCGGGCCATGCAGTGATAAGAAACGGCAGATTCGTCACGGTGATGTCGCCCACGGTTTTTCTTTCTTCATTTGGTCTTTTTTCTCATTTTCTATTTTATTCTTTATTTTTTTCTCTTTTATTTCATTTCTCATCTGATTCTAAGTGACTTCAAATTGTGCAGCTAGGGTATGACGTATGACATATCTTTTGTTTCTTGATTGCTTTCTTCCTTGACTTCTTTTCTCTCCCTTTCCTCCTTTCTTTTCTTCTGTTCTGCTTATTTGTTTGTTCTTCATCTTGTTTATTGATTGTTTCTTTTTGCTTTCTATCTCGTCGGATAATATTTAAATTCCTTATTCTGTTTTCCATTTTTGTACGCATTGATTGTTTTGTGGGGTTGTTGTTTTTTTTTTGGGAAATGCATAAAAATGCCAAAATGAAAAAAAAAAAATATATATAATTGGAATAGTTGCCAAAAAAGTATGACGTCTTTAAGAAATACTCAATACTGTCAATCACCTGTTCCAGTCTCTCATTGGTTCCCTCTGCTCCTGGCTCCTCCCCTCTCCCTGTGACATCAGAGACTCCGTTGGCGCCGGCTGAGCCGTCGCTCTCTGTGGTGGCGCTCTGGTTGCCCTGGGCGACCTGCTGTCTCTGGAGCTCTTTCTCATATCGCTCCTGGAGCGCTGCAGGATAAAAAAAAAAACAAGTTAATTTATTGGTAGTCATTAAAGAAACACCTGAAGTGTTTCACCTGCAGCAGCTGCTTCTTCCTCATGTGTCATCTCTCAAAAATAAGAAGGAATTTTTAAATCTACCATAAATCCACATTGTGGACAGATATTTGGACACAACATCTGCTACTGAGAAATCCTCAAAAACACAAACCTGTTCATGCTTTCTGTTCGGCAAATAAGTAGTTTAAGAGGTGGACCTAAAAATGAACTGCAACTAACAATTATTATTAACTACTATCAATTAAATCTGACAATTATTTTCTCAACAAATCGATTTAGCTAAACATGTCAGAGAAGAGTAAAAAAAATATATCTACGTAGTTTGTTTTGCTGCTGTAAGATATTAAATGAATCATATTATCATATAGTTTACTCAGGCAAAGAGAAGCTCTGAATAGTCACATTAAAGAAGCTGAAACCTGTGTTTTGTTTTGGCACTTTTACTTGAAAAATAACAAAAATTAATAATCGTTTCTCAAAATAGTTGCAGATTAAATTTTCTGTTGATCAATTGATTGATTTATTGTTGCAGCTCTACTTGAAACGACTGTAAGACAAGTAAAACAGCTGGAGATTCTCCTGTTTAAATTTTATTGATATTTTTGGCTGTATTTCATGTCTTGCTTTTGTGTTTCATTCTGAAAAACTTTAAGATAAAATAAACTTTCCCTTCACTTCTCCAGCGCCTGCTGCTGCTGTCAGATGAGGGTTTACCTGCCTGTTCACAGCTGTAACTACACACCTTTCATTTTCTTCTGCAGGGTGGAGTTTTCAGCCTGGAGGCGGAGCAGCTCTCCGTCCACGGGGCTGGAGGTGGGGTTGGGTGGCGGAGTGGACGCAGCAGCTGCTCCTCCGTCCTTCAGACCCTTGTTCTCCTGCTCCAGCTGCTCGATCTGCGTACACAGCTGCAAACAAAAACAAGGAACAATAAACGGTAGCCTGGCTAACACCAGACTAATCTCAAATGAGATTTAGTCTGGAAACCAGCTGTTCATTTCTCCGTAGAGGAGGCGTGGTTTACGATCCTCCGGAGCCGTTTATTGGGCGCTTAGAATGTCTATCAAAAGCGTCTGTAGGTAGCTCTTAGCCAATCAGATCAGTTATACCAGATGACGTATGTAGAGCAACAGAAATGGATGTTTGTTGTGTGTGTGTCTGTGAGAGTGTTGTTTGCTGCTTTGCTTCTCCAGTTCTCGCTTTCTGCAAGATTTATTTTCACGCTTTATTCCCCCTCATGTCATTCTGCCACACACATCCACTGATTTTATGGGCAATAAACAAGCTGCTGCGGGTCTCTTGGTGGCTCCGCTGTCCCCCGGCTCGTAGCGAGATCACCGGCTACCGTTACGGTAGTGCCGGTGATTAGCGCCGCTAGCGGCTAATAGCCCCGCTACCGTAACGCCTGTGATCTCGCTACGAGCCGGGGGACAGTGGAGCCGCCCAGAGACCTTTCGCCTTTCGCTCTAAACTATTTAAAACACCATCTACAGCTAAAGAGAGTTTCGTGTCTGCAGCAGCCATGTTGGATCCGTAAGAAAACTACAAGCTTCCAAGTGCCGAGTAGTACGCGTCATCGTCTTGCCGTCCCTCCCCGCTCTGTGATTGGATCCCTAAAACAGGGCTAAGAAACGGCCCTGGTTGCCAGACTGGATGGAGGTTCGAAATGAAATTCGAGCATGCAAGGCAGTATGGGTATACCCAAGCTAAATAAAAGGTGTGGCAGGCCGTACAGGTGCATCTCAATGAATTAGAATATCATAGAAAAGTTTATTTATGTCAGTAATTCAATTCAAAAAAGTGGAAATATCACATTATATAGATCCATTACACACAGAATGAAACATTTCATGGCTTAATTTATTTGATTTCTTTATAATGATTATGGCTTACATTGAATGAAGACCTGAAATTCAGTGTCTCAAAAAATGTGAATATTACAAAAGACCAATTTTAAAAAGTATGTTTAATATTGAAATGTTGGCCTCTGAAAAGTATGTCCATCTATAGGGCCGTTTCCAATACTCTTTACTTCATTTTCCATCGTACATAAATAAGGATGAGACATGACTTACGTTTAGAGGTGCATTACATCAGAGTTTCTGTGAAGTAGTGGCCAAAGTCGGCGAAGCAGTGGTGCCAACTTAGTGACTTTGTTGCTATATTTAGCAACTTTTCAGACCCCCCATAGTGACTATTTTTCAAGAAAGCGACTGGAGACAAATCCAGCGACTTTATCTGGTGTTATTGGAGACTCGTTCTTACTCTTCTTAACCGGCGGCCCGTTAAGAAGAGTAAGAACGAGTCGAAGCGGCACAGTCCTCCTGCAGCAGTCTCTCCCAGCTGCAGAGCCAGAGGGGATGTTTACCCCGTAGCGTCCAGTCTGCAAAATGCTAATAGGCTAACAGTTAGCTCTGTAGCAGTACAGTGTGTATGTGCTGCTGCTACACTTTTTTTTTTTCCAGTTTTAGCACATAACTACAGCGATTGAGTTTTGGTCTGACCTACACTCGGTCCTGTTCCTGAATGCATCTCGTGCTGACACAGTGTCAAAATTAAAATAACTAAAAGTAATATATTGTACGTGTTAGAGAGTGACAGAGACCTTGGAGAGTTCAGTCATCAGCGTGCTGTTCTGTAGTCTGAAGTCCTCCTCCTGACTGTGAAGTTTCCCCTGAAGCATCTCATTCTCACTCAGCAACGCCTCCACCTCCTGCAACAAACAACAACAACACATTCTATCAATAAACAAAAATAAACGCATACAGTTCATATGCTTAAAATAATCTTTATCATTGTCTTTTCAAAATTTGGTGCATGTGGACAAAATAAAACAACGGACAAGAAAAGATATAAAAATATGTCCATATTGTCTACATGTGTGTGGACAATATCACCAATCAATATCATTTGGGGTTTACAATAAGAACAAAATATGTTGCTAAACACCACTGTGCTTCTGGGGAGATTTTTTATTTTCCCAAAAGAAAAATATATTAAATTGGAACCATTCATTATGTTCCTAAAACATCATTATTTATTGACCAAGTTTATGATAAAAAAATAAATAAAAGAAAGCCACAATCAGATAATTGGCAAAAAAAAAAATAGCAATTATAAAAGATTGGGATAAAGATCAATCATTTTTTCTTTTTCTTTATATCTAAAGCGTATTCATGTTTTAGACATAAGTTTCTATTGCTACCATATATTTTCCTATTTTTCTGTTCTAGCTGTCATGGAGTTAAAATATGGAAATGGCTGAATTATACATTTGGGGATTTTTTATTTTTCTTTAAAATGATTATCCTCAGTACCCTTGTTTACTTGTATGTCTTGCATGTAAATGTGTTTCAAAAAAAAAAAAAAAAAAAATTAAAAAAACGTTATTCGTCATAAAGAAATAAAGTACTCAAAATAGACTCCGGCTTCAAACAACATTTCAATAAAATCTAGATAAAGTGTATATGTGAATTTAAATCATAAGGTAAAAAAGGTTATGATCAAATATAAGATAACATCAGATTCCTTTAATACAGTAGTTCTCAACCTTTTTGAGTCTTGACCCCAATTTAACATGCATGTTGTCTGCGACCCCCGCTCACTGAACACAATCTCACACGCACAGTTCAGATCATACAAACTCAGTTGATACGACGAATTTCGGACAAATAATGAAGCAGACAACAACTAAAACACCTCTCTGTCTGTGCATTTATATATATTTCTTATATTTTATGACACAAAATGATCAGAAAACGACACAAAATGACCACAAAGACACAAATTGACCAAAAAAGACACAAAATGGCCCAAAAAAGCAAACAAAATGATCAAAAAAAAGACACAAAATGACCAAAAAAGACACAAAATGACAAAACAAAACACAAAATGACCAAAAAAAGACATTAAATGACCAAAAAGACTAAAACGCATTAACACATGAATACTTTAACACAGAAATCATCTCGCGACCCCAAGGTTGAGAATAGCTGCTTTAATAGTCCCACAACCGGGACATTTTCAGCATTACAGCAGCAAAGTGGACAGGAAAAGACACACCAGCAGAAGACATATACAAAAAATATATAATGAGTGATGCATGTGGTGGCCAGCAGAGGGCGCTGAAGGAAAACTCACCTGAGCTTTCTTGCTTTTATTCAGAGCCTGAGGAGACGGAAAACAAAAAGCATTCAAATAAACAACAGAAGTGACTGATAATCTGACAATTCAAGTGTTCACCTCAATAAAACAGGAGCAGGACTTGATGTCTCTATAATTAGAATAGAACATTTTCTCTCCTTTATTATTTTTGATAATAAAGTATTTGTTACCTTCTGTGCTTTGACAAAATCTCTTTCCAGAACCACATTCTTCTGACGGACGGCGTTCAGCTCTGAAACAAAACAAAAATCAGAACAAACTTTCAGGCGTGATCAATATTTAATCATTAATTAAATAATATATACAGGACTTTTCTTGATGAAAACTTGAAAACGTTTGCATTCTGCTCATCTTTTCACAGTGTCACCTGAATAAATCAGGTATTTGAATCAAAAATTATATAAAATAAAAAGTTAATTATTCATTTTACGAATAAAACAAAGTGAATCGCTTACTGAACATCTCTGCTGCGTGTCTTTTTTTATATATAATTCAAAGTTTTTATTATATTTTCATTATTACAACATACAAACAAACATCAAACAAAACGGACAGGATGGAGCTCATAAAAAATACAAAAAATAATAGTGAAGAAAATAAATAACATAAAATAAAAAATAAAATAAAATACAAAATCTGAAAATAAATGAACTAAAAATAAGATAAATAAGCAAGTGAGTAGGCAAGGCAAGCAAATTAATTAATTTTTTTAAAAATTAATTATTTTTCTTTTATCATATCATTTTCACAATTTAAGCTCCCCAACATCTTCTCACATGCCACAGTCCACATCATCTGTGTTTTCCAAAACAGTGTGGGAGCTTTTTTTTATTATTATTATTAATTTATTTAAAAGGGGACAGTGCAATTTCATAAAACACATGATTATACATGGTTAAAAAAGCCAGAGTTAGCTAGAAGGCTAGTTTTCATCTGTAGTCCCCTGGCCATGATGTAAAAAAGCAGAGAATTACAAAACAAAAAACAAATAAACAAAAAAATAAAAAAAGCTTGGGGTTTGTGTGTCATTATTTTAATGAAATTAAATATTGTGTTGACAGTTTTTAATTGATTAAAGGTCAGAAAGGATTCTGTTTTATTTATGTTTCAGACAATGTCCCAAATATTCTTGAATCTCGGCTTTAACTAATAAACAGTCTGGATTTTACCTGTTTAATCTCAGTGTTACTGTTTTAATATATTCCGATGAAATTATTATGGAGCAATAATTAATATCTTTATATCTCAATTCAAACGTTCATCAGTCATCAACACTGCTGCAGGAGTTTGTTAATGCAACTGCAGCCTCGGCCATTTACTGTATTTTACAATCACTCGGCTCAGTTTTTAAAACGAAGATTCAACATGAAAAACTAGAAGTGACTCGCTAAATACTCAGAATTTAAATTCTGAATATTTCAGCTCCTAACAGCACAAGTTACAGTGTGGGATACTTGATGAAAGTCAGTCTGCAAAACTGAAGCAAAGGGCCCGTAAAATACTGAAGGAAATGCTGGATCACAAACAGAATACCTGCTAACTAAGGTCAAAAGAGAAGAAAAACTCTTTGAGGTGAACTCCATCATTTGTTTGTGGTAAAGAGAAAAATGACCTGACATTAATGTGAAAAAGAAGAGCTCATAAACAAAAAAAACAGCAACACAAACATCAGTAAAC
This sequence comes from Centropristis striata, assembly GCF_030273125.1. Taxonomy (NCBI): domain Eukaryota; kingdom Metazoa; phylum Chordata; class Actinopteri; order Perciformes; family Serranidae; genus Centropristis; species Centropristis striata. The sequence continues at coordinate 12,670,116 of NC_081521.1, forward strand.
AAAGAGAGAGACAGAGAGCAGAGGAGTCTTACCTGCTGAGTTCTTCCTGAGATCATCAGACAGCTGGTAGTTCTGAGTCCGCAGCTCCAACAGCTGAGCCTGCACACAAATAATATATATTATATATACATATATACATACAAATATATATATATACACATACAGTGGTAAGAAAAAGTATGGGAACCCTTTGAAATGACCTAGTTTTCTGCATTAATTTGTCATAAAATGTGATCTGATCTGCAACTTAGTCACAATGTGCTTAAGCTAATACCACACAAACAATGATATTATTTCATGTCTTTATTGAACACACCCATTAAACATAGCAGCTCACTAGAGGGAAAGGTACCTAATGGAAATGTGCCTTTGGATAGAGAGTAGATATGGTGTGCATTGCAGAAGAACATTGGGAAAGGTTATGATTTTCCCAAGCATTAGTCAAACCCAGATATTAACTGGAGTTAAAATCTATGTTTTGTCCATTTTTTAAATTATTTTCATGTCCTTTCGTGTCTTTGTAAGTCATTTTGTGTCTTTTTTGGTCATTTGTGTCTTTTTTGGTCATTTTGTGTCTGCTGTTGTGTCTTTTTTAATTATTTTGTGTCTTTGGTCATTTTGTCTCTGCTGTTGTGTCTTTTTTAGTTATTTTGTGTCTTTTTTGTCATTTTGTGTCTTCTGTTTTTGTTTGTTTTTTGGTCATTCTGTCTTCTCATTTTGTGTCTTTTTTTGGTCATTTTGTGTCTTTTTTTCTGCATTTTGTGTCTTTTTTTTAGGTCATTTTGTGTCTTTTTTAGTAATTTTGTGTCATTTTGTGTCTTCTTTTAGTCATTTTGTGTCCTTTTTAGTCCTTTAGTCCAACATAAAATGTGATTTTGAATCTTTTTTTTACTTTCAAAACACTATCATGCTCAATTAAAAAATGTAAATGTGTCAAATGTGAACAAAGGTGTCAAATCTAACATATAAGAGGGTTCCATCCAGTTCTATCATTTTATACTAAATATATTTGAGCTTGTCTCCAGTTTTACTTGGTATATCATCATCAAACTGAAACTGGCCTCATGGAGTTTACAGCCAGAACTTTAGAGGTAAATTTACAGTAGGGCTCCACGCTGCTTTGTTCTCTAGTCTGAATGAAGTCTGGATTTGATGCTTTTGGAGACTCCAGAGGGTTAAGGAACTCAGTTCAGTGTTTCCCTACCATTACATTAGGAACTAAATAGCCTGATGTTATTTATCTTATTTACACGACGGCATGTCATTTCTGTGTTTACATCAGTGGTTGCCAAATGGTTTGCCATGAGACAAGTTCAGGTGTGCTGTGGAATTTTGTTACAACCATACACTATTAATGTAGTAAGGCCTCGTTCAGACTGCCAGCCAAAATCCGATTTTTAGCCCATCCAGATTGAAACTGGATGGCTCTTTAGAAGTCTGAACAGTCACAAATCACATGAAATCCGATTTTTGCAGACCGGATCAAAACCACCTTTGGGAGGTAGTTTCAGATCGCATTTGGACAGATGTGTCTCAGTCTGAACCTCCAAACACTCAGATCGGTTCTGACTGTCCGTGACGTCACTTTACGCGGCACGCGTAGCATCAGCAGCGCGGAGACGAGGTGTCCACCGGCAGCCGCGCCCGACTCATGCGGCCCGACGGGGGCGTCCATCCGCCCGGTTTCTCCCCTGGTGCGTCTGAGATGTTCTGCACCTCTACTGGACAGTGATAAGGCCAATATACTGAGGTGACCTGCCTCCACGTTTGTTGTTGTTGTTCTTGGCGCCGTCGCAATTATATGACGTCAGACGCTCTGACACTGTTACTATAGCAACCTGTCAGATCAGTCAATAATGTGGCCCAGTCTGAACAGAGCCATATTCGATTTGGACACTTGCTAAAAATAGTGTGGACAGTCAGCCCTAAAAATCGGATTTGAGTAGGAATCTGATTTGAATCAGATTCGCCTGCAGTCTGAACGCGGCCTTAGACTCACAGCAGTATTGCCAAAATGAGTGCCTGCTACTGGCAGCACGAGATCATCGTGTCCTCATACCTAAATGTAGTAATTGCTTTTTTAAACATGTGGTTTATGTAGTCAAGGGGTGGCAGGTTGTTTAGCTTCAGGCACAAAGAGAGTGAGATGGAGGCGATGTGGCTCAGCTGGTTAAAGCAGCTTACCTGTAAACAGACTCTGACCACAGTCCACATCACTTGCACCTGCTGAAACAACCCATAATGACCCATATGATCCTTATCGCAGTTCACAGGGCATCTAAAAATAATGCACGTCATTATACGTTATCAGGTTTGCGGTTGTAGAAAAAAAAGGCTGCAGTTTCATTGAATTTAGGCTACAAAACCACTGATTAGGGCTGGGCGATATATCGATATAAAAGATATATCAATATATTTTTAAATGTGATACGGAATTAGACCATATCGCATTTATCAATATAGTTCTTTTTTTTTTCTTTCTTTATATATAAATGCTGCCCTTACTAGGGTTTGTCATATTTCGTTTTTTATAATAATAATAATGATAATACATTGAATTTATGAGCGCTTTTCTAACACTCAAGGACACTGTACAATAGTTTAAACAAGACAAAACGAAATGAAAACAAGACACAAGAAATAAAACAAAACAAAGAAAGATCGGTGCGGTTTCAGAAAATAATAAAACAAAGAAAAAAAGAAGTGCAGAGTGCTTTTTTAATGTTTGTTATTCTTTTTTTATATAAATATACTTATTTCAGAAAAAGATTGGCCTATTTTATTTCATAGGCTATTTTTATTTAAGTATTTTTTTTATTTAAATGTGCACTTTATGAAAAAAAAAAAGGTACTCCTGTCGTTATACAGTATTTATGTTCACTTAAATAAACGGTTTCAATAAAACTGCTTGTGACATGTCATATTTGACTTTGACTGAACATTTGCTCTCACTTTGCGATTAAAATATCAGGATATATATCGCATATCGATATTCAGCCTAAATATATCAGGATATGACTTTTGGTCCATATCGCCCAGCCCTAATACTGATCTAGGTTTAGGTCAAAGTATTTTCTAGAAAGGCGTTATAAAAGACAGTTTAAACAGTAAATAAATGTACGCAAGTGCTAGGAGTGAAGTAGTTATGAGGACTCTGTGAATACTGGAAGAGACAGAAGCCCCTTTCATAGTGCGGTCCGCAAACGTCCCGCTATATTGCCAAAAAGATCAGTGCCAGCTTTTCACCTTAGATCGTTAGTAATTCTGCAAAGGTGTGATATTCTGCCCTTTCATAGTGCAGTCTGGCGCCGCGGAACGAGGTGGGAGGAGACGATAGAGAGTGGCAGCAGTGCTGCACAGTAGCACAATGCTAATAGGCTACACAGTGACACAGTGACAGTAACTTTCATATGACTAGGGATGGGTACCTTTCACATTTGAACCGATACGGTACCGATACCCGGTACCTGGGAATCGGTGCCAGTACTCAACGGTACCAATTTTCGGTACTTTTGCGTTTGTTTATGTGGTAATAAATGTTAATTTGTTTAATAATAAAATCTAATTTTTTCAATTCAACATATTTATTTCTCAAAATATAAACTTTAAAAAATATATCAAAACAATATAAAATCCAGGATGAGCAGTGCTTTATTGTTGAGTGAACGTGCATTTTGTAACATGAAGGTTGCAGTGTTATCAAAGAATGCAGAGGAGCGCTCTCAGGTTGCAAGTGCACGGAGGAGAAAGAAAAAAAAAAAAGGTTGCAAGTGCACGTGTGATTTGTTGTGATGACGTCGTAGCTGTGGGCGGAGCACCGGTCAGACAGGAGTTCGAGGGATATAATTTCAGCAAGGCAGTTTGGAGTAAAGTGGCAGGTAATATTCCTGAGTTGAAGATCGGAGTTTTAGTGGAGGACCAGAGATGCAGCAGCTAGCTGCTAGCTGCTAATGACTGGTCTACAGAAGAATGGAGAGAGCAAACGGAGTAAGGAAGGTCCAATCTGGAGGCAGACGAAGGCCAAGCCCGGGTAGAGACACTGGAGAGATAGCAGCTGGCAGCTAGCAGGCCTAGAGCCGGGCTGTTCGTCTCTGCACCGGGTTGGAAGAGGGCAGCAGCTAGTGGCCGCGGTGAGCAGACAGGACCAGACGAGGAGGTAAATAAAAAAATAAAAAATAGTGCGATCGTCAGCACGCTTGTTAATCAAAGACGTTAAATGAAAACAGGTTGAAATCAATGATCATGTGTGTCCTCGGGGGCGATTTTACGTCAAACTGGCAGATCAGTCACACAAGCAGAGGTGCACACGAACATGCATGCAATTATCTACAGTAAGATGGATATAGTCAGATTGCAAGAGAAATACCATAAGAATTCCAAGCATTTACCAGCACCTTATCAAAAATCCAAGCACATTTCAAACCTTGAAAGTACAACATATAGGAACCCTGTATAGGCATCGCCCATTGATGCAAGCCATCATCAACTGTCAGTTCAATCAACCACCGTCCCAAGCCTAGAAAGCTGTGTGACATTTTATGTGAACAGATTGGGTTTCACTAAATGTCAGAGACAAAGATGAAAACACACCGATGAGAAACAAACTGTGGTGCAGTGAGCAGGGTTCAATGTTTAAGCCTGACTGCACACGAGGGTCAGAAATCTATTCTCCTGAAGTCAGTTTTAATTGCTCTTATACAAAATAACAAAACTTAAGTCGACTGTCAGGTTTCATTTTTATTAAAGTAAATAAATAAACCAGAAAGAGAGAAAACGACTTACACACATTGTCTGTGACGCTTTGCTCTTACAACTTTCATCAGTTACAACGGAACTAAATCACAACAAGCACTCAGTGAGTCTGTGATGTTTTTCAGAACCTTGACCAACACCTCGCTCTCAAACTTGTGGCAAATTGCACAATAATTGCAGTTTCGCCCACATCCTAATGCCACCCAACTGAACTCTGGTTTCCACTTGTGCTTCAGCTCATAAACTGCATTCCAATACCCGTAACATACTATTTAGCATGCCAGAAAAAGATTCAGCAGCTCCTAATACATATGTCCTTCTGCATATGGTCACATTTTACAGTCTGCAGCCAGATGCTCTCCTGGCTGTTTGGTCCCACAATCCTCTGCACTACATATGTGACACAGGGGGTCAAAGTACTATTATTACAATTATATACCGTCTAGTCACTATAGCATTGTTGCAATCATATCATCAGTATAATCTTGCCAACCAACCGACCAACTGATCTGCTTTTTTTTCTTCTTAAGTGTCCTTGTTCTATTCTGTTTTTTTTTTCTATTGTTGTTTTTATTTGTGCTACCTCAGTATCTTATTCTATTGTATTTTATTGTACTTTAATACCGGACTGCTGTGACAACCGAATTTCCCTTCGGGGATGAATAAAGTAATCTATCTATCTATCTATCTATCTATCTATCTATCTATCTATCTAAGTCTAATTGTATGCATACTGTGTGAAATGGCTCCTCTTCTCCTGCCATCACCAGCTCATAAAAAAAATGTTGTGTTTAACTTTTTTTTTTTCACTTGTCAGATCAGGAAAGTGAGTTGCTGCATTTACTCACCTGACATGATTGACATGACATTTGACTTGAAATCTTTGCAGTGGATTTGTGTTATTCTGAGTTACTGTGCTCTTGTTAATGTGCACTCAGAGCTGATTGGACTTGCTTACAAAGCATGGAGCTTCTTAATCTCTTCATTAAATGATTGTGTGACTGTCAGACACCATGCAGGACTCAGGAACACATCTCATCCACTGAGCGTAAAATACCAGAATGGCATCAGTCATTTATGATTTACACCGGTGTCTTTTCCTGCTGTCACATGTCAACATGTCTGCTGTGTACTGCATGTGTTAATAGCTTCCAACACAGCAATCTGAGTGTTTAATCACTTCTAATACTCATAAGGTCATTGTTTCACTTTCAAATTACTGTTCTATACACCCCCGGGGGAAAAAACAAACAAATCGGGTTATGCTGAGTTTCTGATTCTGTTCTTCACTTAAGTGCGAATGAACAAAGTAGAAAAGGAGTTGTGTTGGCTGGAGTTCAAATGAAACCAGCTCTGTGGTTTGTACCACATTAATGTCATATCAGAGTTTATCATACTGCCACCACCTGTGTTTCTGACGTTCAAATATCGCTCACGCCAACTTTCAAATCATAATAACAACTGGGAAACTTTCTGAAAGCTCTGAATGAAACCAGTTTAGCTGTAATTAATATGGTAGTGACTGGAAACTTAGCAAACATGGACACCTCACAAAAAAATTCATTTAGATGGTTATAGTGTACACACACACACACACACACACACACACACACACACACACACAGAGAAAGTAGCCAGAGACATGGACTGGTGCCAGTAATTGGATAAAAAGAATAATGTAAGAATAATGGCTGGGAGTGCCTGCCCTATTTAAGATAAGATAAAATGTTACTTATCCGAGGGAAACTTTACTGCAGCGGCTGCAGTTCAAAGTACAGAACAGTGTAAATATGAAAATAGAAGCAAAACATAAACAGTTAAGATGATCAAAAACGTTTAAAAAACAAATATACAGAATGGCAGCATTGTAAACAGATATTGTTTAAAAAAAAACAAAATCACCACCCTAAAAGTGACACAGGTACCAGAGTGCCTCATTTGACATCTTTATTTTCTACTTCATTCGATACCCTTCATGTGAATAGAAGCATTCATTCTACACCACTTCCCCATATCCAAATTATTTTTATACAAATACATCACAAACTGACCTGCCAACTCTGTCACACACACGCCTCAACCTCACCACTCCAGGCACTGTACAGGCTGTAGCTGCTGGAGCTTCACATGTCGCAAACTAGGGCTGCCTGCCTCCTATTTTAGTCATCTGTTATTATTTTTCATGCTGAAGCACTTATTTCCAAGAAACTTCTGAGCACATCTCTGGTAAGCACAACACTTAAAGTGCTGTTGTAAACATCCTCTCCTGTCCTCTCCTCTCTGCTCTGTGTAAACACCCTCAGAATTTAAGGTTTTTCAGGATCCGGTTAGTGCAAACGCCTTACTTTTGGAGATTTTTTTACATGACACACAGAATAAAGTGATTCTGACCGAAATATCACAATTTTAACCTTTGTTTTGGTTACTTTTTCTAAGAGAAAGTTTCGTAACCTATGATCTGCTCAAAGATTGTCGGATGATAATGCTTGTTTTTTACACTTACAAAACGCTTCTTTTTATAATAAACAAGGAGTTCAGAGGGTTAAGAGCTATGAACTGTTGAATGGTAAGTGTATTAAAAGTAACTGGTAACAATAAGGTGCACATTTAAAACAAAAACATGCTAAATTTGAATTCAACAGACTTCTCTTTGCAGTCTGCTGGGGAGGCAGCATCACACACAGAGATGAAGGCGGTTGGACAGACTGGTCTAAAGAGCTGGTTCTGTGGTTGGAGCCAGGTTGGACACACTGGAGGAGGTGGTGGAGAGATGACCTGTCAACGTGTTTCAGGCCATCCTGAAATACCAGATCATCAGCTACACAAAACCTTTATGGACCAAAAAAACAGCAGTGGACGGCTCCTCTCTCTCTGTTGCAGGACGGAGAGATTCAAAAGATCCTTCTCTCCTGCAGCCATCAGGCTGTCTCATTCTAACAGAGATTCTACCAGACTAGCTGAATTTCCCCTCGGGGATGAATGTAGTAATTTTGATTTTTGATTTGATTGATTTTCCTCTGGAGCACCTACAGAGGAACAAACCTGCAGAGCTAGTTTAAGCTGGGTGGACCTTATAAAACCCTCTGTATGTAAACACAGCATCACAGTCTGCAGTTAGCATGCTAACAGGTGTCAGTCTGACTCTGATTCATGTTTACACTCTGAGTATTGTTTAATATATGTACTACATACAATTGCATTAAACACTGAGCTGTCCAGACAGACAACAGCTCCAGTGTATGATGGCTTGCCTCAGACCCCGTGACTCTGTCCCGTGGATGCTAACATGTTAGCTAACACATAAAAATAAGGGTTAGCTTCAGGAAAGCTAATTTTCCTTCCAGAGGAGGAGGCTAAGCTAAGCTAAGCTAAGTTGGTTGCCTAGCCAGGCGACGTTGAGCCATCATACTGAAGTGAACTGTTCATTAAAGATGCCTTCATCCGTTTATGATCAATCAGATCTATACCTCAGCTCAGGCCGACCTGACAGTATTAAATTATTAATGTCTGTCCAACACAAGCCGGACCCGTTAACTGCTAGCGGCTAACAGTTAGCATCAGTGGGCTAACGTCCCTGACAGCGATGCCGTCACCTGCCTGCAGGTGTTTCATCCACACATCTGACAGCTACCTGCGCGCGAGCCCACCGACCCGAAACACACACCTGTGATGTTTTTTAATCTCACCTGCATGCGGTGGAACTCCTCCTCTGATAGAGCCTGGGACATGGCCATGTTTACCTGAGCTGCCAGCTAGCAGGCTAAGCTAGCGGAGGAGACGGAGGAGAGCAGCACAGAGGCGGACACGAACAGACTCAGGACGTGTCACTCTGACGGTGTTACCGGGACCAAAAACCAACCACAGGGTTTGACATACAGAGATCTCACTTTGATCTTTACTGTACGAAAAACAAATTACAGTGTATGTGTTTGACTGACAGAGGTCTAACTCTGACCCGATTTATCAGAACCAAAAACAAACTACAAGGTTTTACCCTAGAAGACTGTAAATATAAGGGTTTGACTAATTGTATTTTTATTAATTTTAATGTTTTATACAGTCTATGGGTTTGATAGGAAGATGCCTCACTCTTACAATGTTTATATTATTATTATTATTATTATTATTATTATTATTATTATTATTATTATTATTATTATTCACTGTCATTATTATTCACTGTCATTATTATTATCAGTCACTGCCTCTGTTTACTGCAACCAAAAACAAAGTACAGGGATTTCATCTGCTACAAAAGGGGTAACACTGGATGTCAACATGCCATAATAAAAAAATAAACAAATAAATGAATTGATAAATAAATTAGGCTATTAAATGTACCAACCCTAATATTTAAAATAAATGTAGTCCGTTCATCTTTCCCATTTAATTTCCATTGTATATGTTAATTTATCTTTATTTTTTTCAGTTTTCATTATTTTTTTCATTTCAAATGTATTTATTCATTTTTAAATGCATTCATTTATTTATGTATTTATTATATATTTATTTATTATTTTCACCAAACTTATTTTTTAAATTATTTTCTTCATGCATTGCTTGACATATTTGTCTCTTTTTGTTTTTGTTTTCTAAAATAATTAATTTAGATATATTAACATTTTTAAACATTACATATATTGAAATTCCTGTTTTAATTTGCTTCTTTTTATGTACCTTTGTATTAATTCTCCTATTTATTTATTTACTTTACTTTTAATTTTACCTGTTATTTATTATTTCTAAATCACGAGGTAGCCCTAATGTAAACCTTCAAACTTTATGGTAGCCCCTAATTCTATTTAACATTAAAACAAGTTTAGAACTACAAATTGTGATCTCTTCGTGTCTTGTACTGAAGCTGCACTGTTGTTTATTTATGTTTGATTTGTCATACTTTATTTTATATTATATAGTATTGTATATAGTATATAGTTTTACCCTTACCTGAAATCCTTTACTTGCGTGTTAATACATTTTCTTATATAAAGCAATCTGTTGTTGAAAGGTGCTGCACAAATACACTTGCCTTAAATCTTTAACATGTGAAGAGGAAATATGAGTTGTAAAATTCCAGTTTAAAACTTCCTGCCTGTCTTGTCTCTATCTCTAGACAAAAACAGGTGGAACAGGTTGTCAGATTCAGATTTCACAATAAAAGTTGTGACCTGAAGTCGTCGCACTTTTTGTCTCAAGGAAGGAAATTTCTCTCAGTGAAGTAAATGTACTTTCTGTTATTTCATTCAAAGTTTCCTCACACTTCCTCCTTGTTCTCTCGTACTCATACACACACCCACAAAGAGAGGGAGGTGCTCAGTGATGTCGTGTTAAATGATTAACTAACAGGCTTTAAATATGGAGAGAGAACAGAGAGAGATAGACGTAAAGAGAGAAGTACAAGAGTCAGAGCCAGAGAGACAGAGGTTTCCACTGGCCAGCCTGCAGCCACAGCTCTGACACACACACACACACACACACACACACACACACACACACAGAGTCAGTCAGTCAGTCGGAGGACGGCAGCTCAGGTGTTGGATGTTATCTGATGCGACATGGAGCTGCTGCTGTCCACTCTGAGGACTGTGGATCCTGGGACTGTGGATCAGGAGTATAGTGTGAGTATCTATTTTCATACCTGTGTGTGTGTGTGTGTGTGTGTGTGTGTGTGTGTGTGTGTGTGTGTGTGTTTAACAGCTTAACACAGTGAGTGAGGGCATGTTTGCACCTTCACATTTTTTAATTCAGGTTTTTAGATTGAGTTTAAATGACAGCAAAGGCAGTTTTTCCATTACAGGGTCGCAACATTTTCATATTTGACGGACAAGTATTGATTTAAAAAAAAAAATTGCAATACAAAGTACTTTCTGAAAGTCACTTGACAGTTTGAGCAGCTAAAAATGAAGTGAAAAAAGCTCTAGTCACCCTGGTGCCGGGCTGAGGGTTGAGGTTAACACTGGGGGTGAAGTGTGTTCCTGTAAGTCACTGACACACTTTACATTTACACGCATTTACATTGTGTTTCTATGATACTCTTATTAACTTCTGCTGTACACACACACGCACACGCACACATCATGCATAGTGATAAGTGCCTTGCATTCCTGGAAAAAGCTGCTGTTTAATTGCGTGTGTGTTTTGGTATGTCTGACCTCTCTATTCAAATGAGTGGCAGCCAATAAACTGAATGAGCTGTGTTACAACAGGCTGCTTTGTGTAAAATATGCAAACACAGTGTCTGTGAGATCTTATTTAGAGGTTAGAGCCAGTTTAACTCAGACTTTAATACCTCAAACTGAATAAAAATCAGCATATTGTTGAGCATTCAGCTCAGTGCTGCAATAAATGACCCTGCCGTTATGCTGGACGTGTACCTGCGTACACCTGACAATAATATTTTACCAAATGAACAGTCCACTTAATGGTTTTAGAATTATAAAGTATTAGAATACATTCACTAATATTTCATTAAATGTACCAAAAAAATATATAAGAAATGAGTGTAGGCATAAATTAATTGATAACTTATGAGATAAGTTGAGACTTCTTTTTGAATTTGATTCTTTTTTATTTAACCATTTGCTTTCCTATTTAATTTTGCCTTTTATTTATTTATTTATTTATTTGTTTGTTTGCTTGTTTATTTGTTTATTTATTTATTAATTCATTCATTTATTTATTTGTTCATTTATTTATTTATTGAAATACAAATTTAAAATGTTTTTTTTATTTAAAATGTTTTTTTTCTGTATTGTTTTCTTTATTTCTTTATACATGTATCTATTTATGACACATTTTATCAATTAATTAATGCCTACATTTATTTTTAATATTATTTTTGGTGCAATTAATGATATATTAATGAATTTCTTCATAGTGAGTCTTGTACTTATTTTTTTATTTTAATTTTGACAGCATCCATCCTCATGTATTTATCTATTTCTTTAGTACTATTCATTTCCGCTCTATGCATTATATATATATACATTATGTTATTATTATACATATATATATATATATATATATATATATATACATATATATACTTTTCTGTTAATGAATTGTCTAATGTCTTCTTCTGTGCGAAAAGGATTGAATAAAAATAAAACATGCAAGATTTCAATACAGTTTAAGTCACCAAAAACTGTGCTTTGCTATTTTTTACAGGGAATAGTAAAAATGAACATCATATGAAATAATCTTTCTTCAAAAGAGTTGCAGAGAAGTTTCAATAGTTTTTTTTAGGGTAGTTTCCTGTACGACCATGCACGTGGCCATGACAATATATGTCAATATATATAAGTCAAGGGTATATATATGGCATGTGGCCTGAGAGTTGAGACAAGCCCACAGAGAACTCTAATGCTAATTTTAAAAAAGCTCAGCGTTGCTCTGAAAATACTGTAGGGTCATTCAGTGGACACACTTTACAATTTGAATGACGATAGCAACCTGCAACAGGAACAAAAATTTGATATTGGGGAAGTCAGGAAGGACATATGTAACGCAAATTATATTTAATCTTATTTGCCTCATTTTAATCTGGCCAGTCTGCTTTTGATGTTTTTCATCTTTTTTAAATTAAGATTTACAAAACAAAATGTGTGCCATATTTAAGGTTACTTAGTCTCCCCCCTACTGCCTGTATACAAACCTTTCACAGCCATTGAATTAAAATGTTGAATTATACAAATATTGATTTTTACTTGAATATATAATCTGGCTCAAAAACAGACCCCAAACTCCTGACTTCCACATTGAAACACTAAGATTCTGTGCAGAAACAAATCTTGATTCTCTTCTTCAGAAGTTCATTTAACAATTTGTCTTTAATTACGGGACATCTTAATGAATTAGAATCTTTTAGAAAAGTTTATTTATGTCAGTAATTCCATTTAAAAAGTGGAAATATCACATTATATAGATCCATTACACACAGATTGAAACATTTCATGTCTTAATTTATTTAATTTCTTTTAATTATAATGATTATGGCTTACATTTACCAAAGACCTAAAATTCAGTGTCTCAAAAAATTTGAATATTGCAAAAGACCAATTTTAAAAAGTATGTTTAATATGGAAATGTTGGCCTCTGAAAAGTATGTCCATCTAATGATACTTGGTTGGAACTGTTTGACTTGAACTACTGGAAATTGACTTCCCCATCATATTCTAATGTATTGAGATGCACCTGTATACATGCACTTAATGATGGGGATACCTCGATATGAATCCTCTCCTTTTGCCTTAAGTTAAAAAAAAAAAGAGAAAAAGTGATCAAGATCTCAATGACATTATTTGTTTTAATAAGACCTAAAAAATAAAACTGAGGTGAAGCACTGAACTCCTCAGAGATCAGAAGATTGAATACTAATGTATTAATGCAGCTTCACACCACGTGTTCATCACCATGAATTGAACACGCTTCACACATAAACCAACCGGCCTCGGGTCTGAAAACAAACGCTGAGAAACTTTCGATCTCATCAGTCTGCAGTAAAGAATATATATATTCGTCTGTAGTCTGTACATCTTCCGCCGCAGGCTGAAGACCTTCCTCTTCCAACAATACCTCGGTTAAGCCATGGTCACCTAACACATATACATATTTAAAATAAATAAATAAATTGCTCTTCTTCTTCTTCTTTTCTATTCTTTTCTTCTTTAACATATAGCACTCCTGTAGCGATGACAGTTAGCTCTTAAAGTTATGTACTTACTTGATTCCTGTGGTCTATGTCTAGTACCATCAGGTTGAATGCACTTATTGTAAGTCGCTTTGGACAAAAGCGTCTGCTAAATGACATGTAATGTAATGTAACATATATATAAAACATGATGTATAAAAATATAGGGAAGAGAAAAAAATATATAACATAAATATAAGCAGGAAAAGGCAAACAACAGTAATAGCAGCTTAAGTAAAATGTCAGAGAGGGTCAGAAAGATGAGAAGGAGAATTCACAAGGACTTAAAAAAACTGTGGAGCTCAATCTGTCTGCACTTGTACAAGGCTACGTAACAGCAGGACTACTAAAAGTTCATTTGAGATACTTCTCCCTCTGATCTCACCATGTTGTGTCATGCAGACTCTATAAACATTTGCCTGTACACTGTAATAAATTATTCTGTAGTCATTTTATTTGACTTGATATATTTGATAAAATGTATTAAATATAAATGCATCCTTGATTTTGAGGCAGTTGTTTAAGTAACTTTAATATAAAAATGTTTGAGATAGAATCTACTTATTTTGATCACATGAAATATAATCTTTATGTGTATGTAATTCTAAATCAGACACAATAGAATTAGTCCGTTTTTAATTGACAGGCACTTCTTGTTAAGTTGTTATTAACTCAACTTGTAATGTAGTTAGATTTAATTAATAATATTGCATGCAATCCGTTGCCTCAACTTAATTGAGTAGCTATTGTTTATCTTTTTTTTTTTTTACAGTGTACATTACCAAGGTTGGATTTGAAATAAAGAAAGAGGAATATAGACACCAGTGACAAAAGTGAAACCAAACCGCTGTCACATCATGCTTGCCCTCCTGTCCATGAATCCTAAATACTGGATTAAAGTAATTGCTAAATTTATTACATTACATTACATTTACTCATTTAGCAGACGGTTTTATCCAAAGCGACTTACAGGAAAGGGAAACAATGGAGATAGTGTGGTAAGAGTGCAGTAATTAGTGCTAGTGAGGATTCTTTAAGGAGTTGTGGTGTGATGCTAGGAGAGAAGATGCTCTCTGGAGAGCTAAAGGTCTTCAGGCGTTTTTAAAAGGTAGAGAGGGACGCCCCTGCTCTGGTAGGAACTGGTAGTGTGTTCCACCAACTGGGAATAAGAAATGCAAAGAGTCTGGATTGTCTTGAATGAACAGGTGGTAGAGCCAGGCGCCGTTCATTGAAAGAGTGCAACCTCGTGAGGTAGCGTATGTCTGAATCAGGGCGTTCAGGTAGCTGGGTGCAGTGCCAGAGACAACTTTGTAGATAGTGAAGTGGCTAATCCCTTTTGTCCTTTTAGCAGCTCAGGTTAGGTTGCAGAGGTGCCGACACACATTATAATAAGCACGCACAGAGACGTTCATCCACTTCTTGTATTTATTGAACAGAACTCCGTTGACTTTCCTTTTTTTCAACACAAAATAAAACGTTTTCACTTAATGCGATGCAAAACATTTGGTTTCTAAATGTGTTTTCTAATGCGTGAGTGCGGTCGGAAAACTGTTTCCACTCCGCCTCCTAACCCTCCAAAAGTTCATTCACAAAAATTAAATATCCACCTGGCCGTGGGAGGAGCATTACTACGTCACCATCCAAATACAAATAAAATAAGTGTCTTTAAGTTCCTTTAGACATTTTAAACTAGGTTGGCTCCCTATTTTGTTCCTTTCCTCAGAAATAATTTCTTTTACAAATAAAAAATTACATAATTAACTTAAAACAAGTTTACATATTTTCAAATTATATTTAAGTGTTCAATATGGCTCCAACAAAGAGAAATTTGAATTTGATGCCGGCTGCAACAGGTAGCCAGTGGAGCTGGATGAGCAGCGGTGTGACATGTGACCTTTTTGGCTGGTTGGAGACCACACAGCAACATCAGAGTGTATTCAACTAACATCGTGTTAAATTTAACACTTTTTCTGAGTTTATATAGTTCTCACGGATTCTGAGTTAAAATTACACTTTGAAAAGTGTTAATATTTTAACTCTTTAAAAGTGTTAAATATTTGACACCCTTGAACAACACGTTTTATGACACCACATAAGTGCACTTTTAACTCAAAATCGTGTTATTCCTTTTCACCGTGACTGTTAATTTTCAACATACATCATGTTATTTTATGACACATTAAAGTGTATTTTCAACACTGAAATCGTGTCATTCCCTTTCACTGTTTAACAACGCTGGCAGAGCCTTTTGATCACTATAAGTGTTAAAAGAACTCCAAAATCAACACTCACCAACTCAAAATTATTAACACTGAAAAAACAACACTACAGATTTTGCTGTGCAGGCGCACCGCTGCATTCTGCACAGTAAAATCTGTAGTGTAGTTTTTTGTCTTGTAGTGATCAAAAAGCTCTGCCAGCGTTGTCAATCAAGCAAGTTACATGTTAACATCTGACGCCTGAGTTAGATTCACTTCAGCTGGAGTTGATTTTCAGATTTTGTGACTTGTATGTTCGGCTAAAGACAGAATGCACTTTTAATGTATCGTAAAACAAAAAAATGAATGTTAATTATCACATTAGTGAAAGGAAATAACACAATTTGGAGTTAAAAGTGCACTTATGTGGTGTCATAAAACAACACCTAGGGTGTCAAATGTTTAACGCTTTGTTTAGGGCTTTGCAGTAATCAAGTTTTGAGATGATGACAGCTTGTGTCAAGAGTTGAGTGGCATGTTGAGTTAGGTAAGGTCTGATTTTTCTGATGTTGTATCTGGAGAATTACATAAAATGACAAAGATAACAAATAGTGGAAAGTGCAGCGAGAGGCAGAAAACCCAGATGAGCCTAAAAAATCTCATAGTTATAAGAAAGTAATAACATCAACAAGTTATCATGGCAATAACAAAAATAATATAAAAACAAAAATTAACATGATATAAAAGTGTATTTGTGTGTGAATTAGAATTTTAAAACAGCAGTTAAATGGGCCTTTAGACATCTTTTGAAACATTTTATAGAGATGGAGTTCTTTGCCGGATGGGAAAAGGTATTCCATAATTTAGTCCCTAAATTGATCAATAAATTGACCTCTGCATGTCAGAAATCTTGGAGGATGAAGATCTAAAGATTGATGCGTTGGAGTGAAGAGTGAAGTCTTAAAGTTAAAGTGCTTTGGAAAGATTTCATGATCTCAATATACCTTAAAAAAATACACAGTTATCATGTTAATTGACTGAATGGTGCACTCCTTTAAATGTTGCTATCGCAATTCCTTGGGGGACGGCATCAGAACCTTTTTCTTTTGCAAGGAGGCCCCAACATATCCTTTGTTAATTCTCTGAAATATTCGGCCATTAAAAAATCTGTTAAAAATCTTCACCATGCCATGTTGGTATCAGTTTTTACAGCGTTACCTCACCTATATGTCCTGATAGTTAATTTTTAACTTTGACTTACTTGATCAAAATGTTGAACCCAAAAGAAACAAAGGAAAAACATAAAATCTGATCCTGAAAATGATATTTCAAAACACAGAATTTTAAATATTGCAAATATGAACACAGGTTGCAAATATAACATATAACAGGTAAAATGAGGATAATATCTAGTTCAATAGTTTATACTAAATATATTTGACAATATCTCCGGTTTTACTTGGCCGAATATCATCAAAGAAAAATCTGGTATGGAATTTCACGCCAGAACTTTAGAGGGAAGCTGATGGCAAGACTCAATGTTGCTTCATTTATATGTCTTCACGTCATGAAGAAGTACACTGTAAAGAAAGATGAACAATAGCTACTCAATAAAATTGAGGCAACAGATTGCACGCAACATTATCAATTAAATCTAACTAAGTTACAAGTCGAGTTAATAACAACTTAACAGGAAGTGCCTGTCAATTAAAAACGAACTAAATCTATTGTGTTGGATTTATTCAAAATTCTCTTGATTTTAGAATTACATACACATAAAGATTATATTTAATGTGATCAAATTAAGTAGATTCTATCTCAAACATTTTTATATTAAAGTTACTTAAACAACTACCTCAAAATCAAGGACGCATTTATATTTAATACATTTTATCAAATATATTAAGTAAAATGAAATGACTACAGAATAATTTATTACAGTGTAATATGCAGGTTTTTTCATGGACTCTAAAGGGTTAAAGGAGATAATAAAGGAAGCATTCAAGCATCTTTCCTCAACATTTAAAGAATTAAACCAGCTCTGCACTGCCATACTTCTGGTCGTGTCACTCAGTCAGGAAAACAGACTATTCGACTTCAGCTTAACACTCTGCTGAGTATTTCTCACACCTTTACTTAAAATAAAAGTAAAAGGTCTGAGAACTTCTTCCATCACTGACAGTTTATTGTCTGCAGCCTTGCATTAATGTAAAGAAATGGAAAACAAAAACAAAACTGTGTGTTCAGAATAACACCTCGTACTTCTTTAAATATCTAAAGACTAAAAACAGAAGTGAAAATAGTGAGACAAAGCCTCATAAGCAGCGACCGCCGTGATCTCCTCTGTCCGCTGTGACATAACATGAACCTGTGAATATGATTCTGTGGTCACAGCAAGGAACAGCAGAAACAACCTGCAGCTTCATCACTCTCTCTGTTTGTGACGCAGTTCACCACAGACTCACACACACCAGACTCCAGAGGAAACTGTTTGAGTGAACGCAACATTACAGCTCAACAGTTTCTGTCCAGAAATGTACGAGTTCATTACCGACCCCATGTGGACGACTGGGAGCCTTTAACCCTTTATCGGGCAAAGAACTGTATTTGGTAGAACCTGGTCTCACAGGAATCCGTGAAATAGCCACGGATTCGGTTAACTCAAAATCCGTGGAATAGCCACGGAATCACTCAAATTTCCGTGAAACTGACACGGATTTCACTACAATGCAAGTTAATGACAGTCATATTCCATGGATATTTTTTCCTATTGGTTTGTTCCAAGTCACGTGACTTTTAAGGTCCGAACAAAAAACATGGCGGACAGTTCTCTCATTTTTAGTGAAAAAAATCAATATTTTGACTTCGTTTCTGCATAAAAATGGATTTTGATCACATTTCTAGCGAGAAATATATGTTTTATTTTCTAAATATTCACTCAGTGAATGTACATAATCACTTTGTATGTTGGAATAGCCACGGGATTTGACTGTCATTAACTTGCATTGTAGCGAAATCCGTGTCAGTTTCACGGAAATTTGAGTGATTCCGTGGCTATTCCACGGATTCCTGTGAGACCATGTTGCTTTGGTAACTTCAGCGGATATCCAAAATAAAAAATAATTTTTTTTTGAGAAAAAAGTTAGATTTTTAGTAGATAGATTTAAAGTGGCAAATCTGTGTGGGGAAAAAGTCACAGATTTGCAAGAAAAAAAGCTTTTTTCTCGCAGATTCACCACTTTAAATCTCATAAATCTGCGCATTTTTTCTCATAGATTTGCCACTTTAATCTCGTAAATTTATTTCTCAAAATATTATCCCCATCCCCGGATCCCTATGTTTTTTGTTTTTTTACACATTCTGGCAGTATGTAATATCCTCCAATATTCTTTAGGGTTGAAATTTGGAATTTGTAAGTATTTCAATGAGTGCCCTATTAAGGGTTAATTCCGACAGCGTCCTGCTGCAGAGTTCCAGGCTCTGGTGCTTTAGTCCAGTCCGCTTCACAATTGATTAGAAGCTTCTCCTCTTTGTCTATAAATCCCTAAATGGTCTGGTCTCATCCTTTATCACAGATATTTTAACCCCTAAATCAGGGATGGGCAACTGGAGGCCCGGGGGCCACATAACTTGAAGTGGCCCTCAGTACAACTACATGCATTTGAGCATGAAATCTTAAAGGTTCAGTGTAAAAATGCACAAAATTACTTCTTGCAATTAATGTTGGTCTGCTGTTCTTGCACTGAAAAAAAGAAATAAATCACAGTAAAGTCGTTATTTTTTTGCTTCAAAGCATTTGTATTCCTATGTATACTGTTATACATGCATTTGAGCATGAAATATGTTAAGTAACTGCACTGTAAACATATTTAAAATTGCAGTTTCATCATATCTGCTTAAGTGCACGGTCCTATATGTGGCCCTGGGGTAGTGTCCATGAAAAATTGTGGCCCCCTGCAGCATTTAAGTAGTTTAAGTAGTCACATTGTCCTCGTAACAACTTCAATTCCAGCATTTACACCATTTATATACTGTCTTTATAATACCTAACCAGGATATTTTTAAGTTTTTAAGTTTTTTAAGTTTTAAGTGGTTTTGTGCCATAAATTCAACCAAACTGCAGCCCTTTTTACAACAGCAAACCTTAGTTTATGTATAATGTGCAATATTTTTTAGAAACACTGTTCTGTATCAGTGAAACTCGTATATGGCTGGTTTTGCTGACCAACGACCTGTTCTGTCACTTAGGTTGGAGATCTTGTTGCTTCGATTGTGAAAAAGCACCTTGTCCTTTTCAGATCTGCCTCCTCTATTGTCTCTTTTAACCCTCTGGAGTCTCCAAAAGCACCAAATCATGACTTCTTCACCACATCCAGACTAGAAAACAAAGCAGCGTGGAGCCCTACTGTAAATTTACCTCTAAAGTTCTGGCTGAAAACTCCATGAGGCCAGTTTCAGTTTCATGATGATATACCAAGTAAAACTGGAGACAAGCTCAAATATATTTAGTATAAAATGATAGAACTGGATGGAACCCTCTTATATGTTATATCTGCAACCTTTGTTCACATTTACAACATTTCAAATTCTTTATTGAGCATGATAGTGTTTTGAAAGTTAAAACAAAGATTCAAAATCACATTTTATGTTGGACTAAAGGACTAAAAAAGACACAAAATGACCAAAAAAAAGACACAGAATGACTAAAAAAGACACAAAAAGACATAAAATGACTTAAAAAAAGACACAAAATTACTTTAAAAAAGTCACAAAATGACCAAAAAAAGACACAAAATGACTAAAAAAGACACAAAAAGACATAAAATGACTTAAAAAATTACAAAAAAAAAAATGGACAAAATAGCCCAAGACTCCATAGAGTTAAGTCAAGGCTCCAAACATAATTTAATTTTGCAGCGTTTGATTCCTCCTGATGTGAATGATTGAGTGACTGGTTGATTTAATCATTTCAGCTATAATGTTATCTGTACACAAGTACTGTACTTGATTATTTTCATTTTAATGTTTGTAACTTTACACCTATACTATATATTCCACTACATTCGAATGTGTAGAAAACCGCTATATAAATTAAATGTATTATTATTATTATCATTATTAAACAATGTACTTTTTACTCCACAACATTTAGCTGTCTAGGTGAAGCTTAGTTACTTTTCAGGTCAAGATTTAACATGAAAAACCGATCAGTTTAGAGTGATCGGACATTTTTATAAATTAAACCTCATAACAGCATATTTAGTAATGTAAATGAGCTATTTACAATACATATTTAGAATACACAGTCTTGTTTTCTTCAATGTTTGGACGAATATAATGTTAACAACAAAAATAGCTGATAAGGGTTTAATTTAAGAGCTGATATCTATTTTATGGTTTACTTGATAATGATTTGGTTATCATCATTAAAACCATGGAAAATGTCTAGATATCAGCTCTTAAATTAAACTCTCATCAGCTATTTTTGTTGTTAACATTATATTCGTCCAAACAAATGAACCTTTAGTTGTACCAGGCATTAAAATGAACAAGAAATTGAAGAAAATGAGTGACCTAATAATTTTTTCCATGACTGTATGTAACAATCTGACATATTACAATCTACATTTTGATGCTGATACTTTTGTACTTTTACTTCAGTAAGTTTTGAATGCAGGACTTTTACTTGCAGTGTAGTAATTTAACAGTGTGGTATTAGTACTTTTACTTAAGTAAGAGATCTGAATACTTCCTAAGTTATCTTATGTTATCAAACTACTAAAATAAGTAAGTCTACACCTTAATTTTGTGTTTACTAACTAACTTTGTGACACACAGTTGCACTTTATTGTATTGTATTGTATGTTTTGTTGAGGCCACGTAACTTAGAACCAATGAATGTATCTTGAGCATCATCTTTGGTGCAGAAAATTTTTCTCAGTGTCATTACATCGTTTTCATTTCCTGTTTCCTTTAAACTGCCCTGTTTCAGACAATATGACCTGAGCTTGAAAGTGAAATACCACAACAGCTACTTTTACTTTTACGTTTTCCACTCAATACACACAGGTGTATAAATCCCTGGTGTTTTTATCAGGACAGTTATAAATATGTTAGAAACACATGTCTAATTCATGTGTGTGTGTTTGTAAGGTGAGCTGTTGGTTAGTGCTTGGCGCTGAAGGTTAGTTAGTCAATAATCCTGCTTCCTCATTCTCTCAGGTCAGTTCATTATTAACCCAGCAGAGAAACTTCCTCGTTGTCGTTGTTCCTGAAATGACTCATCAAGAGACAGACACACCTGAGACGCTGCTCTGATCTCAGGGTTATATTTAACTGTTCTACTGCCACAAACACTCGCTACAGCACCACAACAGTGAAAATAGTGTCCTATAATGCACTACAGGCATGGAAAAAATTATTAGACCACCCTTGTTTTCTTCAATTTTTTGTTCATTTTAATTTAAGAGCTACGGCAATATTCAGAGAAAAAAGTGGCAAATTTACTAGATTAAAGTGGCAAATATAGAGCATGTCCTTAGACTTGTTTTAAAAGTTAAAAAAAAGATTCAAAATCACATTTTATGTTGGACTAAAGGACTAAAAAAGACGCAAAAGGACTAAAAAAGACGCAAAATGACAAAAAAAAAAAGACACAGAATGACTGAAAAAGACATAAAATGACTTAAAAAAAGACACAAAATTACTTTAAAAAAGTCACAAAATGACCAAAAAAAGACACAAAATTACAAAATTATTAGACCGCCCTTGTTTTCTTCAATCTTTTGTTCATTTTAATTTAAGAGCTACGGCAATATCCGAGAAAAAAAAAGTTGCAAATTCACTAGATTAAAGTGGCAAATATAGAGCATGTCCTTAGAACCCCCCCCCCCCCCCCCCCCCCCCTTTTTTTTTGTATGTATGTGTGTATACGTTTGTGTATGTGTATGTATATGTATGTATGTGTATGTATATGTGTAGCTTAGTGTATGCAGCACTGAGATAGAGTAGTCTTGTGCACTAGGTGTTTTCAGCTCTATCCGGTGCCGGTGGGTGGGTTAATGGGAGGAATATTTTGATTAGTTGCTATAAATGTGACTGTTTAATTTGCTTCTCTTTTTAATTTACCTTGATGTGAATTTATTTACTTTCCAATTTACTTTTTTTTACATTTATATATTTATTTGCTTGTTTTTTTATTATATAAAAAAGTTAATGATTATATAAAAAAGTTAATGATTTCATTAATTCAATTCAAGTTCTTGCTTTCATTATTTTGATTGTGTTTTTTTAAAATTATATTTTCATTTTTAAATGATTTATTTAAGTATTATTTTCTTTATATATTTTTGAAAAATACATTAATCTCACTTATTATCAATAAATGAATGCCTTCATTTGTTTTTAATATTATTTTTGGGACATGCAATGACATATTAATTCATTTATTTATTTAGCCAGTTATTTATTATATACTTTGTTTTTTCTTTTTTTGGAAGCTTTTGTCCTCCATACTAGTGTGTACCTATAGTATGTTACTGCGTGAGAGAATAAAAATAAAGTTCCTCTCATTTAAACGTCTGTTTACATTTTACCTTCATGCTGTTTGACTTTGACATGAACATCTACACCTCTGTTTCTGTTTGTTTCCTCCTGTACAGTATTCCTCTTTTATGCCCCATATATATTTGTTTTTACTCTTCAAATGATGTTTTATTGTTTGTCAAGTCAATTCAAAGTTTATTTATAGAGCATGTTTAAAAACAACCTCAGTTGAACAAAGTGCTGTAAAGTTATTAAAATACAATAAAAATCATACACAAATATAGTAATAAATAAAAACAATAAAATAGTAAAAACTATAAACCAATAAAATAGTAATAAAAACTCAATCTAAAAACAGAGTTAGAGTAAAAAAAAAAGAAAAGAAAAGAGTAAAAAGTAAAAAGCCAAGGATTCTTGCCTAGTTGGGACTGAACGCCAAGGAGAATAAATAGTAGGAGTGTGACAAGATTAAACTTGACGATATTTCTCGTTGCGTTAAAAATCAATCTCAGATTTGTGAGTTATCCAAACTTCTATTTTTGACCTGTGAGGGCAGTAAAAGGAAACGAAAGAAGAGGAGGAGCAGGAGTCATTTTGTGACTTTTTAAAATAATTTTGTGTCTTTTTTAGTAATTCTGTGTATTTTTTGGTCATTTTGTGTCTTTTTTAGTAATTCTGTGTATTTTTTGGTCATTTTGTGTCTTTTTAAAGTAATTTAGTGTTTTTTCAGTCATTTTGTGTCTTTTTTGTTCATTTTGTGTCTTTTTAAAGTAATTTCGTTTTTTCAGTCATTTTGTGTCTTTTTTTGGTCATTTTGTGTCTTTTTAAAGTAATTTTGTGTCTTTTTTGGTCATTTTGTGTCTTTTTAAAGTAATTTAGTGTTTTTTCAGTCATTTTGTGTCTTTTTTTGGTCATTTTGTGTCTTTTTTAAGTCATTTTGTGTCTTTTTTGGTCATTTTGTGTCTTTTTTCTGGTCATTTTGTGTCTTTTTTTTGGTCATTTTGTGTCTTTTTTAAAAGTAATTTTGTGTCTTTTTTTGGTCATTTTGTGTCTTTTTTGGTCATTCTGTGCCTTTTTTTAGTAATTTTGTGTCTTTTTTTTGGTCATTTTGATACTGCCTCCAGCGTAATTTGAGTTAGAAACCCCTGCTTTAGACAGTAGTCGTAGCTTTGTTTGTTTTGTTTGTTTGTTGTTCCTCGGTTGATATCAATAAGAGAATTGTTATTATCTTTCTCACTATTGTATGCTTTCTGACTGTACCAAATTGTTGTCATATTTTTGATGTTATCCTTCTTTATGTTTGTGTGTGTGTGACAGGTGGTGCGTTCACAGGCCTCCGTGTTAAAGAAAGATCCAAGTTTTGCCACCGAGGCCGGAGCTCTGAAGGAAAACATCAAGAAAAACAGATACAAAGACATCCTGCCATGTAGGGACACAACACCACGCTCTAAAACTTCACAGGACAAAGAAAATTATTAATGACGTTTTCTCTGAATTTCTCAGATTAGAAAAAAAAAACCAGTAGTTATTCACAAAGCATCTAAGCCTTTAAGAGAGCTGACATGGACTGGGGATTTTAAAATTGTAGTCTTTAGTTTCTTAAACTGAGGAGAACAAAGTGGTCAGAGAAAACCCTTCATCACCATGTGTTATTTAAAAGCCAAAAGCAAACTGGCTGTTACCTTCTCCTTAGTCTAACATGTAGCTTCTACTATATAAAATGATGTTTTGTGGTTGAACAGTTTTAAAACATGTAGTTTTAGCATAACATGCAACAATTTAAATTTACTATAATAATTTAAGTTAAAACAACGTAATTCCAATGGGTTAAGATTGCAAATCAATTCTGCTTACAACTCCAGAGCAGTAGGTGGCAGTAATGTGCACATTCCTGATAAGTAGTTTTGGTTTTTTTTTGGCCATTTTCAGTGCTTTATTGATAGTGAGAGACAGTGTGAAGGGCTCAGGGTCGGATTCAAACCCGGGCTGCTACCCTATTAAATTAAGTAACTCTTAATGATGTCATACAAGTTTAAATGGCCCAATAAAATGCTTACAATAAGGGTAATTGTAACTGTATGTTACAAATCTAGTTGGACTGACCCTTGGTAATTAATTAACAATAATGCAAATACATCATGTTGACCCAACATATTTACATTTTGTCGCTCAACAAAATTGTTTCTCGCTAAAATGAAAGCATTTTATTGAGGTGGAAATTATTTCCATAATTTTCTTACGTTCTGGGAACAAGTTTTTTGAGTGTAGATGATACTGTGCAGCCTGTTTAAAGCTGTATTGATGAGGTGTGTGTGTGTGTGTGTGTGTGTGTGTGTGTGTGTGTGTGTGTAGATGACCAGTCTCGGGTGGTGTTGTCTCTCCTGACCTCAGACTCTGACTCAGATTACATCAACGCCAGTCTAATCATGGTAAGTGTGTTTCTCTCCTTCATCATCGTATCCATCCTCGACTCGTCTATAATAACCCTGATGCAATGATTTGAACAACCCTTTTTGAAATATATTCAACTGAAAGCCGCACAAAGACAGTATATCTAATAGTGAAGCAGATAAAGTTTTATTGTCAATATATATTCTAAAAGGTATAATATGTAAAAAATAAAAATAAAAATCTGTTCTTATTATTTTTTACTTAGTCACATTTTTTTTAACCCTTAATAGGGCACTCCTTGAAATACTTGCATAAATTCAAAATTTCAACCCTAGAGTATATTGGAGGATATTACATACAGCCAAAATGTGTAAAAAAAAAAACACATACAGACCCGGGGGAGGGGGGTAATATTTAGAGAAAAAAGTTTAAGAGGTTAAAGTGGAATCTGCGAGAAAAAAGTTGCTTTTTTCCCCCACTTTTTTCTCGTAAATCTGCGACTTTTTTTTGTTCAGATTTGCCACTTTAAACCTCTTAAATCAAATTTTTTTCTTGTAGATTTGCCACTTTAATCTAGTAAATTTGCAACATTTTTCTCGAAATATTACCTCAATGCTAAACATATAGCAGCCATATGAAAAAAATTACTTCTCACTGTTCTCAGGTTAAATATTTATATGCGATTAAAATGCGATTAATTCCGATTAATTAATTACAAAGCCTCTAATTAATTAGATTAATTTTTTTAATCGAATCCCGGCCCTATTAATTATTATCATACTGATTGGTCAGATGTCATGGTGTCACTGTCTGTAGCTTAGCTGGAAGAAATCCATGTGGTTCTTCGACCAAACAGAGAGACATGGGGACCTCATTAAGATATCCACTGAAGTTACCAAATATAGTTCTTTAAAGGGTTAAGAATCAAGGTTGCATAAAACAAAACAATAATATAAAACATGCAGAACTCAATTTCAACACAAAAAGTTCATCTGAAATGTCTGTTAAAAAGTGAACGTCAGTGCTGTTAGTAGTGTCCACTGTGAAGAGAAAAACTAAAACACACATTCCCTTACAGTTTATTTCGTCATGTCTGCAGTTGTTTGTGTGGTATAAATAATTCCTGCTTCCTCTCAGCTGTCTGTGCTGCTGTTGTTGTTGTAATGTGGGTGTTTGTCCTGCAGGGGGCGTCAGCAGACAGGCGCTACATCGCCTCCCAGGGTCCCCTCAGCTCCACTCTGACTGACTTCTGGAGGATGATCTGGCAGTACGACGTCAAGGTCCAACACACACAACATGAGCCGTTTATGTCCAGGAATTAGTCTGGGTCACTGCAACCTGCACATCTACTAGAATTGAATAAATCTTTTATTTTTTAAACAATTTAAAAGATTTTTAATTAGTGAGACAGAACTCTAATTAATGTTTTTATCAGCAGATGAGTGAGACACTGTGTGTTTGTGTGTTTCAGGTGATAGTCATGGCCTGCAGAGAAATAGAGATGGGAAAGGTAAAAATGATCATATTCATGTTATTATTTTTATTATTATTATTATTATTATTATTATTATTATTAGAGAGAACTATGAAGGCCGAAGTGGAGAAGGGTTCCATGTGAACAGCAGTTGTACAATAATAATAATAATAATAATGATAATATTGTTTTTTGTTGATTCACAGTCTCAGAATAAAATATTACATATTAACATTGTTGAAACTATTACATTCAACTTTTCTCTTCTTTTGTAATAGTTTTATTTAATATTATGACTATATAAAGAAGCTCTTAGCTGACTTTATTAATATGATAATATAAACTTTTTATTTATCAGATTTTTGTGTGAAAAACGTATCTAATCACAGTGACTTGCCATAAAGTTTTTTAAAGTTTTTAATCAACAAAAACACCATTATTTAACATTTAATTTTAATCTTTGATGTTTTTTTATTTTTATTTTTTATTACCAACTCCTGGCTGGCTTAGTTTATAGCAGAAATGATGAAAAAGGAAAATGTATGTTTAATCTCTATTTTTACATTCTCTTCATATTGCAGATAAACAAGCTAAATTTGTATTTATTCATTATTAATGTGTGCTCGTGTGTTGTGCTCTGCAGAAAAAGTGTGAGTGTTACTGGGCTCCAGTTCATCAGTCTGCTGCTTATGGACCCTTTACTGTCTACCACGTGAGAACACACACACACACACACACACACACACACAACCTCAAAAGGGTCACCAAATAAACCTGATAGCCACATGTGGCTCTTTAGGCGATCTACAGTGGCTCCCTGTGGCTTTGACCAAAACATTTATACGATAAATGAAACATTTATTTATTTTTTGTTTAACATTGGTGTAGGCCCTGTTGACTCAAAGTCATTTGTGTTCTTTGATTGGAAAAAATTGCAGCTTATATATGACATTAAAACATTTTTTTTTTAGTTTTTAGTCAACTTATATGTGCATCATAGCTTACAAAAGTCTAAGGCCTGGCTTCTTAACCTCAGAATTTTGCCAACTTCAAGTCGATTCCAAATCTTGTGAGATATTTCTTGTATATTTCTGTCCAGACTTTCATTTACACTTGGGTCCTCGCTGCTTCCTGATAAAATCATATCAGTAATTGCTCATTATGACCTATTAGCAGTGCCGGTAGGCTAATTTAGACTTTGAAGGCTGTTTTATCGTCTTTGTAAGGGCTAAAATTAGGTTTGCGGCTCCATTTCAACATTTTTTCTCTGTTTTGGCCAACAGTGGCTCTTTAGTCAATAAAGGTTGCCGACCCCTGTCCTACCTGATGGATGTAAACATGTTGTCCCTGTGTATCTCCAGCAGGGGGAGACAAGTCCCAATGAAGACGTGGTGATCAGAGCTCTGACTGTCTCATACCAGCAGGTAACAGTTGAATATTACATCACGTTTCAGAGCCCGTTTCAAAACAGGCTGAAAGTTGGGTCTGTGCTGTTGTTGCTCAAAGCTTTCACACAAACCGATCATACGAACAACTTCACACTGCACTTCCCTGGCTCCTGTGCAATGTGTGTTTTGTGTGTTTATTATGCAAAAGAATTAAAAAAAACAGATTTGATTAAAATAAACCCAAAAAAACAATGGAAATGGGACATTTGTGATTTAAAAAAAATTGCAGATCAAAAACACTTGTTTACAGATCCAAAAGTTTTGTTTGCTGTTGAATCTGATGAAAGACTCGTCTCTATTGGTCCGTCTTGATCGTAAACACCCACTGTTAGTTAACAGGAGAGTTATGAAGTCCAGAGAGAAGACAGAGAGAGAGATGTTACAAAGTTGTCACTCTGATCCACACTGACCAAAGTAAAATTGTTGTTTTTGTTAATGCAGTCTGGTAACTTTGAACAGTGCAGACAGAAGGTGCGTTTCCATGAGGTACTTTCCTGAGGATCAGGATCCACCTGAGATCCGCCCAACTCCATGGGTTAGCGGCTCAGGTGAGCCAGCGGCGGACTCAGAGGGGGGGCAGGAGGGGCGACCGCCCCCCTTCATGCCTCCGTGATTGAAAAAGCGCGCTAAAGTGCCTCTAGAGTGGTGAAAACGAGAGGAAGTGCCTTATTGGCTGCCATTTACACGTGCAAAAAATGATTGGGTGCCCTCTGGGGTGCCCCTTCATACAAAACATTATGATGATGATCCCTCTAGTGCAAGAAAATTTGATAACGTGCCTTAATGAGAGCCCTTCTAGTGCCCTTTTTCCTGTTTGGTGCCTCCGTGGTTGAAAAAGCGCTCTACGGTTCCCCTTTATACAATAAATTATGATGATGTGCCCTCTAGAGATTCTATAATACGGTATCACCGAACTGTGAATAATGTTGTGTGAGATGTTTGCTCTCATTTAGCTCTCAAAGTGCACAAAATAGATGCATTTTACTTTAAAATGTACACATTTTCTCCCGGGGTGCCATGCCCCAGGACCCCCCTAGATGGTTTAGTTCGATACTTTGAACTGTCAGTACCATATCATTAATTACTTTGATCTGGATCTCCTTTTAACTTAATGCTAATATTTCATCATACATGATGCATCATAATTTGGCGTGCTGGTGGGGCCCCATGTTGTGCAGAATGTGCCCTTTTTATTTTTTCGCCCCTGCCCTTCAAACAGTCTGAGTCCGCCACTGGAAGAGTCCGCTTTTGTAGGCTTATTATAAGCGGTTAAGGATAATGGATGAGCGGCGATTTCACACATGCATGATAAATTTGCAGACTGGTGGTTCTTTCCTAGCACCACACGATAATTCTTCTCCTTAAAAGAATTGTCACTAGCACTTATTGATGCACTAATAGCTCTTACTGCACTATACCTTGATTGTTTGCTTTGTTTTCTTCCTGTAAGTCACTTTGGATGAAAGCGTCTGCTAAATGACTAAATGTAAATGTTGAGGGGTTAACATCTGCTCTGCTGACTGGGCAGCTGGGAAAGATCGATGCGGGAGGACTGGGCCGCTTGTGAGTGCTTTGGGATGGTGCCTTCAAATTGTTAAGAAGAGTAGGAAGGAGTCTCCAAAATCTCCAATTACACCAGAAAAAGGAACTAGATTTGTCGCTAGTCACATTTCTGAAAAAGAGTCTCTAGATGGGTCTGAATAGTTGCTAAATATAGCGACAATTCGCTAAGTTGGCAACACTGCTTACTGCGTCGGTCTGTTGTCACATTAGAAAAGTACATGTATGGGAACAGAGGCCGAGGGGAACTAACTAGTGGGCGGAGCCAAAACACTCAGCCGCTTTCCAAGAAATACTCAGTAGAAACAGGCCTATAATGGCTTCAGTTCCCCATCAGAAAGAGACATCTGAATCAAACACAGGACTTATCTGTGAGAGTCAAAGGCAACAGTGTTATATTATTTTAACCTGTAAATAATCATCTTTACATTGTTTATACGTTACCAGTAGTTATAAATAGAATTAGCTATTTTAACTCAAACCCTGATCACATTCCTTAACTTTTCCCAACTCATCACAGACCAACGTTTTGTCCCTTTGTGTCA
The DNA here is from genome assembly GCF_030273125.1 of Centropristis striata. Classification (NCBI taxonomy): domain Eukaryota; kingdom Metazoa; phylum Chordata; class Actinopteri; order Perciformes; family Serranidae; genus Centropristis; species Centropristis striata. The sequence goes on from NC_081521.1 coordinate 12,700,718, forward strand.
GTTGGACAGGTCAGGGACAGTGTGTCAATTTCGTGACTTACATGCAAAGTGGCTTTTCAAAATAAATGTCAGTGTTCAAAATTAGCTTTCAACAATAAAACCACTTGACTAAGGTTAGGGTAAGAGAACAGGGTTGGGCTCACAAACATTAACTTCCACACTGCACAACTACACACTCACACAGGTTGACTCCACACAACGCTGCTCCTGGTGACACTGAAGTATCACACACAGAGAAACAGAGACGAGCTGACAGGGAGATAGATATCAGTGTGTGTGTGTGTGTGTGTGTGTGTGTGTGTGTGTGTGTGTGTTTGTGTGTGTGTGTGTGTGTGTGTGTGTGTGTTGTAGAAAACTGTTACATGTGTGAACATTCTCTTCCTCCCCTTCATCCATGTCCTCCTTCTTCACCTCCTCTTCTTCCTCCATTTCCTCCTCCTCTTCCTTCTCCAACTCCTCTTCCTCCTTTTTCACCTCTATCTCTTCCTCCACCTTCCTCCACCTCCTCTTCTCTTTCCCCTCTCTCCTTCTTCACCTCCTCTGCCTCCCCCTTCTTCACTTATTTCCTCTTCCTCCACTTCCTCCTTCTCTTCCTTCTTCATCTCATCTTCCTTCTTTTTCACCTCCTCCTCTTCCTCCACCTTGACCTCCTCTTCTCTTTCCCCTCCTCCTCCTCCTCCTCCTCCTCTTCCTTCTTCATCTCTTCTTCCTCCCTTTTCACCTCCTCCTCTTCCTCCACCTTGACCTCCTCTTCTCTTTCCCCTCTCTCCTTCTTCACCTCCTCCTCCTCCCCCTTCTTCACCTATTCCTCCTCCTCTTCTTCCTCCACTTCCTTCTCCTCTTCCTTCTCCATCTCCTCTTCCTCCTTTGTCACCTCCTCCTCTTCCTCCACCTTGACCTCCTCTTCTCTTTCCCCTCTCTCCTTCTTCACCTCCTCCTGCTCCTGCAGGAGAGCCGTTCAGTGGTTCAGTATCAGTTCTTGTCGTGGCCGGATCATGACGTTCCGTACCAGGCTGCAGGAGTCCTGGACCTGCTGGAGGGAGCCAGGAACAGTCAGGGAACACACACCTCGCCTCTGCTGATACACTGCAGGTACACACACACTCACACACACACACACACACACACACACACACACACACACACATCTAAACGGCTGTTAATTTCACGTCATTACTGCAGCTTGTTTTTGCCAGCAGCACAGATCGCAGGTCAGATGGTCATTAACATTCAACAGGCCATGTCACACATATGGCAGCTTATCACACACACACACACACACATACACACACACACTTATAGACTCACACACACTCCCACACACAGCAGGAGGCTGTGAATATGCAGCAGGTAACACCTGCTAACGATGGCACTGTTAACATGCACGCATCTGTTCCTGTGTGTGTGTGTGTGTGTGTGTGTGTGTGTGTGTGTGTGTGTGTGTGTGTGTGTGTGTGTGTGTGTGTCTCAGCGCGGGCTGTGGGAGGACAGGAGTCATCTGTGCTCTCGATTACATCCATGACCTGCTGGTTACCAAGGTAACACATGATCACACATCACATGACATGAAAACATGTCGTTGTTTGTGCAGCTAAAGTATCGAGTGAGAAATAAAACTTCATTTTACCAGAGATATGTTTTGTTGTGTGTTTTGATGTTCTGAGTATTTCTGTTATTTTATTTCTGCTTCTTTGTTTATTCTCACTGTCATTTGTTCATTGATGAGTGAAATTTGCATCATCAAAAAAACAAAACTGAAAAAAACAACTGCATAACATACAATAAGGAATTAAGTAGTCTCAAATTTTAAAAAGTCAATAAATCAACCAATAAATAAATAATTATAACCAAAAAGACAGGCTAGGTAGGTAAAAGACAACAAAGAGCTGTAGCATCTGCAGTTCAAGTCCTAAATTTGGGTTCAAATACATATTCCTTTAATCATAAAGTTTCCGAAAAATCTTTAACACTCAGATTCTTCTCAGGTAAAAATTCAGTTTCAAAAACAGTCTATTAATATCTGTGTGAGGTGGTGGTTCAACATGCTGTTTCCTGTCTCACCCATGCAGCAGATCAACACTTCAGACTTCAGCATCAAGCAGATCGTCCTGGAGCTCCGGAGACAGAGACCCTCATTAGTCCAGACTAAAGTAGGTGCTCTTACAGCAGCTCTCATCTGCTGCTGGTTACTGGGGAAACTAATGCACTGGAAACTTGTAGCAATCCCATAAATTTTTGTTTAGTTACGAAGCAATGAGCAATAGTAATACTAAGCAAGACCCTCACCTCTGGTTGAGTTTTGGTGACTAAGAATGGATTAGATCCTGCTGTTTTATAACCAGGACGACGGTGTTCATGTCCTGTTGTTGGAAGTTATGCATGCAAGTTTTTTAACCCTCTGGATCAAGTCACATGACTTCTTCATGACATCATGATGTAAAAACGTAGCATCGTGGAGCCCTGCTGTCAGCTTCACTCTAAAGCATGGGTCTCAAACTCGCGGCCCGCGGGCCAATTGTGGCCCTCGTGACGATATCTTGTGGCCCCCACCTTGATATGAAAGTTTAATGTGAGTTTTATATGAATGGCACTTTACCGTGTTGTGTGGAAGGTCCCTTTAATTACTTTTTTGGGGGAATTTTGTGTCTTTTTTTGGTAATTTTCCATCTTTTTTAAAATAATTTTGTGACTTTTTTTTAAATAATGGTGTGTCTTTTTTGGTAATGTTGTGTCTTTTTGGGGTAATTTTGTGACTTTTTTTAAATAATGGTGTGTCTTTTTTGGTAATTCTGTGTAATTTTTTTGGTAATTTTGTGTCTTTTTGGGGTAATTTTGTGTCTTTTTTTAATCATTTTGTGTCTTCTTTTAATAATTGTGCGTCTTTTTAAATAATTTTGTGTCTTTTTTGGGTCATTTTGTGTCTTTTTAAAATCATTTTGTGTCTTTTTTGGTAATTCTGTGTCTTTTCTGTCATTTTGTGTCTTTTTTGTGTCATTTTGATACTGCCTCAGCGGCCCCCAGGTAATTTGAGCGTGAGACCCCTGCTCTAAAGTACTGGTGTAAACTCCATGCCAGTTTTTGTTTGTTTGACCAAATAAAACCAGAGATAAGATCAAATATACTTAGTATAAAAAATAGAGGAACTACATGTTTCCTTCATTATATGTTATATTTCGTTATATGTTATATTTGTAACAAACATTTAAAATTCTTCATCGAGCGTTTTAAAAAAAAAAAAATTCAGAATCAGATTTAATGTTTTTTTTCTCATGTTTTTTTGTGGTAAAAATGTTGATCCAGTTAATAATTATCATGTCATATAGGTGAGGTTGTGCTGTAAAAAATATTACAATACCAAAACTCAAGAGAGTTAAGCCTTACCATGCTCTCTTTCCCCCAACCTTAAGGAAGCAGTTATGTTGTCTAAATCAAACCGTTTTATACTGTTAACGTGTTGAAAGCAGCAACTGTATAATGGGTCCCACAGGGCCTGTTATATGACAGCAACATGCTGAAATTTGTGTTTTAAGCCTAAGAATGTTTTTTTGCCTAATTTTACCGTCCTAACTTTTTGTTGTTTTTTAAAGATATTTTGTGTCTTTTTTTTAGCCTGGCTAACACCAGACTAATCTCAAATGAGATCTAGTCTGGGAACCAACGGTTCATTTCTCCGTAGAGGAGGTGTGGTTTACGATCCTCCGGAGCCGTTTTTTGGGCGCTTAGAATGTCTATCAAAAGCGTCTGTAGGTAGCTCTTAGCCAATCAGATCAGTTATACCAGATGACGTATGTAGAGCGACAGAAATGGATGTTTGTTGTGTGTGTGTGTGTGTGTGTCTGTGAGAGAGTGTTGCTTGCTGCTTTGCTTCTCCAGTTCTCGCTTTCTGCAAGATTATTTATTTTCACGATTTATTCCCCCTCATGTCATTCAGCCACACACATCCACTGATTTTATGGGCAATAATCAAGCTGCTGCGGGTCTCTCGGCAGCTCCGCTGTCCCCCGGCTCGTAGCGAGATCACCGGCGTTACAATAGCGGGGCTAATAGCTAATAGCCCCGCTAACGCCGTAACGCTGCCGCTTTTAGCCCTGCTACTGTAACGCCGGTGATCTCGCTACGAGCCGGGGGACAGCGGAGCCGCCGAGAGACCTTTCGCCTTTCAGCTTTCGTTCTAAACTATTAAAAACACTGTCTACAGCTAAAGAGAGTTTCGCGTCTGCTGCAGCCATGTTGGATCCATAAGAAAACTACAAGCTTCCGTCCCTCCCCGCTCTGTGATTGGATCCCTAAAACAGGGCTAAGAAACCTCTCTGGTTTCCAGACCCTTTCGCAGTTCGAAATGAAATCGAACGCGCAAGGCAGTCTGGGTATACCCAGGCTAGGCATTTTCATGCTATAATCAAAAGTAACACAAAGTAAAAGGCCCTAGGCCGGGTTCAAACCCTGGCCTGCTGCAACTTATGCCCCGATTCCTCCAAGGCAGAACCAGGACTGGTTCTGAGCCGGTGCCTAATCTTGAACCAGTTCTTTGCTTTTTGATTGCCAAACATCCGGCTCTCAGCCAGGAAAACTGGTTCCACAGCGGTTCCAAGTCTTTGCTGGTCTTGAACCTCAAACCACTTGTGTCATGGGCTGGGGGCAATTATAACTAAAACATGTATTATTCATTATATTTTGTTTGTTTAATTTCAATGTAATTGATACAATTCAATTCAAATTCAAAATAACTTTATTTATCCTCGAGGGGAAATTCAGTTAGCCTGTTATCTCTGTTAGAATGAGACAGCCTGATGGCTGTAGGAGAAGCTTGCAAAGGCGAAAAACCACGGACATTTTCACTATAATTTGGTTAGTTTTAGTTCGTTTTGTAACCACACAATACAGTTTCAGTTAATTATCTTTGTTTAAACTCTCATTTTTATTTTTATTTTTATTTCAGTTAAAAGAAAGAAATTAGTTTTCTTTATTTCGTTTCGTTTTCCCTTAAAACAAAGTCTGAAATTTCAAAAAAGGCAGTACAAGAACACACACACACACACACACACACACACACACACACACACGTATGGGAACCTGTCTCTTTCTCACGCTTGTGTGCCCACCCCCACAGGGACCACACATTACAGAATAAACAGTGTGTCATATCTTCTCACAGACACCCTAAATAAACCTCTATTTGTGCCTTGCTCTCAATTTACTCTGTGGCCACAATGAGTAGACAATTTATTCCTTTATGAGACTGACCAGTCAACAGATGAAGAGGCCTCACTGTGTAGGAAGTACAAGAACACACGCACACACACACACACACATGCAGATTTGGTGATGATTATGTTTGATTGATGATTTTGTTTTAATAAGCAGTTCAACCAGACCAGTACGGGGGAGAAACTAATATAATACATAAGGGTTAAAAGTGAACAAAGTTCAAAAGAAGTATCTAAAAAGTATGTAAGCCAGGTGTGTGAGTGAGTTGGTGGTCATGTCTCCACACTGTGGCCCAACACACTGCTTCCACCTCTCATATCTGAGACCACACCAGTGACTCCTCAGTGAAGTGACAGAGTGAAACCAGCCGCCTCATCATGTGATTTCACAGATGGTGAAACAGAAGATGACATACTCCTGTCCCTGATGTTGGATAATAAACAGACTCTGTCCTCCTGCAGGAGCAGTATCAGTTCATCTTCACGGCGGCCGCCTGCATGTTTGAGCGAGCCCTGCAGTCAGCTGACGGCCGGCACTACTGTAACCTGTCTCAGGTAAAACACACTCAGTCTAGATTCACTGTGGAGAGAGACTATAGAGTAAGATAGCTGTCATAAAGATGTGTGCATGATTCCAACCATTCGTATTCGTAATGTCAATAAAATCACTGTAAACAATTGTCTTGTAAATTAACAGTAAAATACTGGCAGCAGGGTTTCCAGTATTCTACTGTTCATTTTACAGTTCCTCTACTGTTATTTACTTTACAGCAGGGGCCCGCGAGGCAATACCAAATTATTATATTATTATTGTACTATAAAAGCTGACCTGCCGGTATTATACGGCACATTTACCGCTAATACTACAAATCCCACAATGCCCTGCTGTTGTTTTGGCGCGTCAATCAGGACAGGACCCAGAAACGCGCTCCTCTGTGACAGTCGTCATAGCAACCTCAAGCTAGAGCTTTACAGTATGTTACTGTGACAACCACATACTGGATTACAGTAAAATCCTGCATTTCATTGATTTTCACAGTAAAACACAGTATAGTGCTGAAGCTAGTTGCAATATTGTTGCAGTATACAATCCAGTCATTTTTTGTAAATAGAGCATATTTCTGTCTGAAAGCCACACTGCAAAAAAAGAAAAGTTGGGTGAACTCAAAATTTTAAGGCAACAAACTTTTAATTTAAATTTAATTTAATTAATTTAAATTTTAAGTTGGACAATTAAACAAAAATATTTTCAGTTTTGTTTTTGAATTTGCTCAACTCTGAATTCAGATTTTTGTCAACTCAACTGTAAGTTGTACTAACTTATAATTTAACATTGTAATAACTTTCAATCTTTACTTCTGCTAACTTCTGCAATGTGCTGAATTGGCACGATTGTAACGCCGATGTCAGCTAATGTTGCGACCACAATTTTGAGTTAGCATTGATACGCTGATGGCTACTCTTGTAGCTGTAACAAGCAGCACCGCTAGCATCAGTTAGCCGCTAGCATCAGTTAGCTGCTAGCATCAGTAAGCAGCTAGCATTAATTAGCCGCTAGCTTTGGCTAATGACCGAATTTCACCGCTTTCCCGCATTTCACAACAAAGAAATAAGAGTTAGCAGAACTATTGTCCCTTGTTGTGAACCCCAATGTAAAGATATAAGTAACAACAACTCACCAACTTGTTTTTGAGCAGACAACTGGCTTCCTTTGTTGTGCTAACTTACATTATTGCCCTAAATGTCAGTAATTTATATTTCCAAGTTTTACCAACTTAAATCACTGTTTTAGGCCAAAAAATACAAGTTGGCTTTTTTGCGGTGCAATTACTATGAATTAAGCGCTGTCTTCACTGTAACCTCAGTAATTTTAATATACCATACTGAATGAGTTAGTTAAGTAAAATACAGCCATTAAAATATCATATATTTTATGGGAAACGGCAAGCTACCTACAAATATTGCCCAGAATGCATTGTTTTCTACAGTATAATACCTTTTTAATGGAAAACGGTATGTTACTGTCACAATTTGGCTGTTTTCTTCCAGCAATCTGTTACAGTGTAGTTGTACACAAAATTATGCTTTCATATAGGCCTACGTGAGTCTAAGAAATAGTTTGGGTTAGGATTTTTTTTCTGTGTATTTGTTTACAACAAAGCCAACGGGCAATGAATCAGTGGATATGAATACCATATGAATGGTTGGAATCATATACACATCTTTATGAGCGCTATCTTACTCCATAAGAGATGATGTGATGAAACGTGCTGTAGGAAGTAGCTTCAGAGCAGCTGCAGAAAGAGGAAGCAGTCCGTAAATCTCACTTCCTGTATGTAAATTCACTGAAGACCGTTTGACACTCACACAGAGTCAAACATTTAACTGGAACATTACACTAAAACTAACATAGAACCAACGTAGAGGACTCATGCTGACAGGTAGGTCACAAATTATAACCTTAAACACATCACGTTAACCTGCAGACTTTACATATAAACATACAGTTTTCTTCTGGATTGAATCAGTTTTATGAAGCTCAGTTTGACGGAACGTTTAATGTTCTTATTTATGTGTCGGACTCTGATGTGTGTTGACAGTCAGTCTCTTTATTTCTGATATTGAGTGATCTGGAGGTTAAACAGACATAATTACATGCTACTCAATCAAACACGGAAACGCTGATATTTAGAAATATATTTCTACTTGGATCAAGTGTTGGAGGAAGTGTTCAGGTCTGTTACTGCAGTAAAAATACATTTAGTTAATATTCTTTCAGTAAAAGTACGAAAAAATTATGAGTAAATGTAAAGTGTTATCATTAGTATCATTACATTAGTAAGCATGATTTTACTGTTGGAGCTCATTTATTAATTAATGATTATCTTTATTGTGGATTATTTTCCGATTATTATTTTCTCCATTAATCCATTGATTGTTTGGTTTTGTGAAAATAATTATAAATGGAGCCCAAAGCGACACCAAACCTCGACATCATTTCCATTATTAACAATGTTTACAGGAAAATTAAATGTCTTATAATAACAACAATTTAAAAAAGTTAAATTTTCTGTCAAAAAAATATTATATTTCTATGTGGTCATTTTACTTTCAGTCCTTTTGCACCTAATGAGGGTCATTTTGGAGTTGTTTTGCTCTCTTTTTAGTTGTTTTTCAACATGTAACTTTGCTTTTCATCTTCTTTTAGTCATTTCAAGTGTCTCTGTGATCATTTTGTCTGTTTTTATTATTATTATTATTATTGTTATTATTATTATTATTGCTATTATTAAGCTGGGGCTACATGCTGGTTAGCACTCTTGCCTCACAGCAAGACTGCTAACCGACTCCACCCTGCGGTTTCTCCCAGCATGGTTTTTTTCTCCAACTTCCTCAAACAGTCCAAAAACATGCAGTTAGGTTTAATCAGTGACTCTAAATTGCCCATAGGAGTGAATGAGAACAAGATTGTCTGTCTTTGTGTGGCAGCCCTGTGAGCCTTGTCCAGGGCAAGGTTATAATAGTTTTGGATTTTTCATTAGTTTTAGTTTTAATTTTGTTTTCAAATTCAGTTAGTTTTAGTTAGTTTTTAGAGTGAGTTTGCTAGTTTTTATTTTTATTTTTTAGAAAATGCTTAGTTTTAGTTTAGTTTTTATTAGTTTTAGTGTTAGTTTTAGTTTATTTGTAGTGAGGTGTTTGTTGGGTTCCAGATTCAAAAAAGTCACAATAAATGTTTCCTTTATTTCCTTTGTCTAATCCATCTCAGCCCCAATAAGTTTATTAAGTCATAAAACCAGATAGATGAAATAGATTTCATATCAACCAAAAACATATGAATTTACGTATGAAAAAAGTTGACAAACACGAAAAACAAAGGACATTTTCACTATAATTTTAGTTAGTTTTGTAACCACAAAATACAGTTTCAGTTAGTTATCGTTTTTTCAAAAACTCTTGTTTTTGTTTTTATTTCAGTTAACAAAAATGTTTTTTCAATTCTAGTTTCCGTTATTTTTTGTTAATTTTCGTTAACTATAATAACCTGTTGTGTTATGTGCGGATAAGCTGAATGGCTGAATGATTAAATGATTCCATTACTGTCAGACTCAAGTTGGAGTTGTTGTTAGAGCCATTTTTTGTTTTGATATTGTGTTTGATTTATTGTTTAATATGCAAGATGAATTTGGCTTGGTTATATGAGTTACTTGTTCATTTTATCTGTTTTTTATTTTGTAAAAACATTTTGCTTTTGACGTACTGGGGATGCCGTAGTTCTGTGTGTATTTAGGAGAGGAGCCACAGGTGAACAGGTGAACAGGAAGCAGTACAGTTTTTGACCGCTCAGTGACAGCCTTTTGGTTTATATTTTGCTGGAAAAGCTTATCTTGATCAATCATGTTTTTCTTTTGTTAATTGTAAAATAAATACATCAACGCTGACGGACGAGCTCAGGCTTTTATTTTGTCAATCGAAGGGTCAAGTGTGTCTCAAAGCCACAACCCTGAAGAACTGTGATTATATTTAGAAAATAAGTCACAACAGGCATGTTCCACTTCCTTTCTTATTACCGGGTGTTGGTCGCAAAAATAACACAGCTGATATATTTTCTGTCTTGCCAGCTCTGATCACTTGGGTCTTGTTCAGACTGCCAGCCAAAATCAGATTTTTAGCCCATCCAGATTGGAACTGGATGGCTCTTCTGAAGTCTCAAATCACAACAGTCACAAATCACATGAAATCCGATTATTGCAGACCGGATCGAAACCACCTTCAGGAGGTAGTTTCAGATCGCATCAGTCTGAACCGCTCCAAACACTCGGTTTTGACTGTCCGTGACGTCACTCTACGCGGCGTGACTCATGCGGCCCGACGGGGCGTCCATCCGCCCGGTTTCTCCCCTGGTGCGTCTGAGATGTTCTGCACCTCTACTGGACAGTGATAAGGCCAATATACTGAGGTGACCTGCCTCCATCATGTTTGTTGTTGTCGCTGTTGCAATTATATGACGTTAGGCGCTCTGACGGCGTTACTATAGCAACCTGTCAGATCAGTCAATAATTTGGCCCAGTCTGAACAGAGCCATATCCGATTTGGACACTTGCTAAAAACAGTGTGGTCAGTCAGCCCTAAAAATCAGATTTGAGTAGGAATCTGATTTGAATCACATTCGCCTGAAGTCTGAACGCAGCCTTGGTCCCCCATTACACTTAGGCTACGTTCAGACAGCAGGGCTTAATGCTCAATTCGGATTTTTTTGTGGAATCCGATTTCAAGGAAGGTCGTTGACATTTCCAATTAAATGCGACTTGTATGTGATCTCCAGTGTGAACTTTAAACGTACCAAAAGTGTCCTGCATGCGCATTGGAGGACACGACGACGTCACACGCAGCGAGCGTGCTCAGTGTTTACGGAAGTAGCAGAAAACATGGCTGCCAGCAGTAAGCCTATGTATGATTAATGCGACCTGGCCGTTCAGACTGGAGTCGCATGTCAAAAGATCAGATATGTATCGGTTTTAGGACCACATATCCAAGTGGCCTGGATCGCATTTGAAAAAATCTGATCTGTGTCGTTCAGACTGTCATTAAAAGATCAGATGCAGGTCGCATAGGGGCGAAAAAATCGGATTTGGGTCACTTCAGGCTGCAGTCTGACCGTAGCCTCAGACGTTCAGAATGAAGGTGAAAAGTCACAGAGGTGTAAATATGGTGGCTTGAAACGACACCCTGGAAGAGGCTAGCAACTGTTGTGGCCTTTTCTACACCTCCTCCTGCCGGCAGATGTTTTCACCTCCATGTCAGAGATATACTCACTTCCTCAGGAGCACACCACTGTTTGGCACTCGCGACACATTCAGCTCTGAAAAACAGCGTCAGGTCCGCGCACAGCTTGAAAACACATGACGCAACCAACTAATTATTGACAATTACATTTTTCAGACAACTCATTTTGTCATTGATTTTCGTCAACAATGTCTACTTATGTCATTGCACCCCTAATATTATATTATATATATAATAGAGTTGTACACGGACCCCTAAAAGCATCATTGTGTAACCATGGTGACCAGTGTGCTGATCGGAGCTGCTTTACCAGTAGTAAAAATAAAAGACAAACCTTTGTGTCATCAAAGATAGAAGTCGTTCGTCTCTACTTTCCTGCAACTAACAGTATGCTAATATTTCCATCTGTTTCACATTTCTGTAGTTGACGTCACTTCCAGAAAATATTTCACTTTTTTATACCTAAAAAGGACTTCTTCTTTTTTCCCCCGACAAAACTGTACATAAGATATGTAAGATATTTTTATGACTGTCTTTTAAAATCTGTTCTGTTTTTTTCCCACCAGCTGCCGAAACCTGCAAAGAAAACCACAAAACCACCTGCTCTCTCCAACAGGTACCTGTCTGTCTGTCTGTCTGTCTGTCTGTCTGTCTCTCTCTCTCAATGTCTGAATGTCTCTCTGTCTGTGGGCAGAGACAGATAGAGATGTCTCACCCCGAGGTGTTAAATTAACACTTTCTCACCCTCCATCCCTCCATCCCCATATGTTACCACGGTACCATGGAAACGGAGCAAAGAGAGGGCAGAGGAGGAGGAGGAGGAGGAGGAGGAGATGAGAAGGGGAGAGGCAACTGTTTAAGAACAGAGGGAGGAAGAGGAAAGGAGAAGAAGATAAAAGGGAAGATGGAGAGGAGGAGGATAGGTCAGAAGAAGAAGTGAGAGGAGAGATAGGAGGAGCGGGAGGAGGTTAGAAATAAAAGAGGAAGCAGAAAAAATAGGGAGAATAAATAAGAGAGGAAAGGAAACAAGGATGGAAAAGAAAAAATAGAGAGGATAGAAATCAAGGAGAGGAACCAAGAGAGGAGAGGAAACAAGAAAGCATATGAGGGTAAACAAGGAGAGGAAACAAGAGAGGAGAGGAAACAAGGAGACAAGAAAGCATAGGAGGGTAAACAAGGAGAGGAGAAAAGGTGAGAGGGCAGAGGAGAGCTGACAGAGGAGGAGGAAGAAGGAGGAAAGAAATAAAATGTGAGGGGGAGAAGAAAGTGAAGGAAAGGAAACATGTAAGGAGGAGGAAGGAAGAGGAAAGGAGAAGAAGATAAAAAAGAATATGAGAGGAGGAAGATATGGAGGAGGAGAAGAAGAAGTGCACGTCAAAGAGTGTAAAGCAGAAGATAGTGTAAGAGAGGAGGAGGTGAGAAATGAAAGAGGAAGGACGAAAATAGTGAGTCACGAGAAGAAAGTTGAAACAAGATAGGAGAGGAAACAAGAGAGGAGAGGAAACAAGGAAAGGAGAGAAATCAATGAGAGGAAACAAGGGAATAGAGCAAGAAGAGGGAAAAAGATAGGAGAGGAACCAAGGAAGACAAGGAAACAGGAGAGAAGAGAGGAGAGAAATCAAGGAGAGGAAACAAGATAGGAGAAGAAACAAGAGAGGAGAGGAAACAAGGAAATTAGTGGAAATCAAGGAGAGGAAACAAGATGGGAGAAGAAACAAGAGAGGATAGGAATCAAGGAAAGGAAAACAAGGGAGAGGGGGAAATCAAGGAGAGGAAACAAGGGGATGAAACAAGATAGGAGAGGAAACAAGAGAGGAAATAAACAAGGTAAGGAGTGAAATCAAGGAGAGGAAATATGGGGATAGACCTAGGAGAGGTAAAAAGATAGGAGAGGAACCAAGGAAGAGGGGAGAATTCAAGGAGAGTAAACAAGACAGGAGAGGAAATAAGAGAGAAAAGGAAACAAGGAAGGAGTGAAATCAAGGAGAGGAAAACAAGGAGATGAAACAAGATAGGAGAGGAAACAAGGAGATGAAACAAGATAGGATGGAGGATGAAAAGAGGTTTTTTTTTTAAATCTCAACAAGACTTTTACCTGGTTAAATAAAGGATATATATATATATATATATATATATATATATATATATATCCTTTATTTATATATATATATATATATATATATATATATATATATATATATATATATATATATAGATGGAAGAGGAACATGATTTTATATATATATATATATATATATATAAATAAAATCATGTTCCTCTTCCATCAGTCACTCTGGTCAGACTGCTCTGGTTACAATCAGTGTAATCATGGCGGTTGCGGTCAGGTGTCTGCAGCAGGAAGCTGAGAGCGCGCTGTCTTCCTGCTCACATGTAAATATGCAGCTGTGTTAAACTGACTGTTTCATATTGTCTGCAATGCATCATGGTACCTGTAGTCCAAAACATTCTTCACAAACCATCAGTACACCTGCTGACTTTTAATTTACTGGTTTAAATCAGATTTATCAGTGTATTTTACATATCTTATTAACCATATAATTTGTAATAATTAGCTTATTACACAATAATAAACCAATGTCATAGAAGACTGAACTGTGTGTAACAAGAATTCATAAATATTGAATAAACAGTAATGTTAGATTTTATGTGAGACTAGCATAATCAGTGACATGTTTTATTTAAATACAAGAGGTTTATTAAGTTAACTGCAATCAATACTCATTGGAGTCGATGTTTACTTTGCACAGGGCAAATACTAACGTGTTAAAGAAATCTTTCTTGTTCAGAGCCGTTCTGGAGTGAACTCCTTGCCACTTTACATCGTATTAATAGATTCCAAAGAGAGGTAACATTGTTGCTTGAACAGTTTCTCTTAATGTTGCAGCTGCAGCAGCTAAACTGTACGAGTGCGCAAGGGTGTTTGTGTAAACAATCTTCCTATCCTGTCAGACCGCTTTTTCTTTTCCTTTATTTATCTTTTATTTATTTTTTTGGTATCTGTTTGTATGTTATGTATGGAATTAATTGTACTGTACAAGTGTTGCGTCATGTCTTGTGATACATGTTTGTCAGCGTCTATGATTGTATGTGTTGGGACTGTGTTGACTGTTGTTGTTGTTGTTGTTGTTGTTGTTGTTGATGTTTTTGTTTTGTTGATGATCTCGGAGAAGGGACAATTTGATTTAATGTTTGAACTCCAGGAAGAATAGCTAGGCTTTTTTACTTCTCCAACAGAAAATGAAAGTTCTGGTTTCTTTTCA